>NC_134762.1:7772166-8972166 GCF_050436995.1 Anticarsia gemmatalis
AAAATGTTGGGCAGACAATCAAAAATTTATAACATTAGTATACATTTGTAATATCCTAATTAAAATCGAAACTGTTATTTGTTTGACGTTTTTAATTACTCATATGTCATCGTCATTATTAGTATTCTGAATTGGCGTATTTATAAAGTGACTTTGCAAATATGCAATTGGTTTTTAACATGCTGATTTGGCATTTTTATGCGATCAAAAGGTGACTCAGAACATTTTGAAAAGTGCATTCTGCTGTTCAGCTTTTTGGAATATAACTGTATAAAATAAGTTAGTTTTAATTTATTACTGTCTTACAAAAATACGTCGTGTAAGCCAGCTTCAGTGGTTTCCAGCGTCACTTTGATAAAATTTTGAAACTTTGTACGAGTGAAAAGTGACACTGTATAACTAATCAGATAATAGTATACGAGGCTTATAAGTCAGGCAGGGAATGTTTCTTTTTTGTATACCTACTTAATCATAATTTAGCTTATATTACTTTACCTATAATTATAGTTTCTAATCTGTTTTACTATTAAAATTTTAAATTTTTTGTTCATATTTTTTATAATTACAATCAAGACTATTTCAAAAATACAAACCGCTCTTTGAAAACTCAGTTGCATTTTCTCTAACACACATATAAGATCGTAAAACACTCACTCTTTCAGGCCTTAGAAATTACAAACTCATAACCAACAATACTATCGGCGACATCAAACAATTTTTCCTAACTTTCTCGTAGTTTCCATCTAAATTGAATCACATAGAAAACTGAGCTTCCGACATACTTGTCGGCACGTGAGACCTTTGCTATAGGAAATGACAACCTTACTTTAATAATTAAACCTAGAAAAGCGGAAGGTGTTAGAATTTCTTGCAATTATACAAGAAATCGATTCAAAGTGCAAATGTGATGATAACTTGACGCGCTCGAATCTGGGTTAGATATAAAGATAGAAAGTTTTAACTGCCAATAAAATACTCAACGCGTCGGTTAAAAGGATATTAATGATTTCAATCACAGTATATCTTTACTCTATTACTGTTGGTGTTAAAATAAATAGGTACTTTTTTCTGTTTAACTTGGTATCAATTCTGGCTTTATGTCGAATTCGGCTAGTAGGACAGTATTAATAATAAGTATGCATCAAAAATATTAAAGTAGTAACCTTGTTGCAACAAATTTCCAGCCAGTTACTTACAACGATTGCTACAAAACTCACGGAAAATTGAAACAAAAAAAATGATTGTTTACAAATTGGACATGAACTATCAACACACGTTTTCTAGTAGTTACATCACACGATGTCTTTACAATGACAATTGTTGTAGGACAAAAGCCTTTGGGCCGAGACACGGCAACGTCCGTTCATAATTCTGAATGGTAATTAAACCTGCCAATTGTTTTTACATTTGTACCTGTGCCTCTACTATTGTTCACGACAATCGCCCGTGAAGGTTCAATATCGAACATTTTCACGATCGCCATTTAAAAATAAAAATTTTAATAAACTAGAATACGTGCTCGCGTGTGATACTTTCGAATACATTTAGTTGTGACCTCTAAAATCAGTACGTGTATAACGAGGTAGTAGCCGACATAAAAACGTTCGGAGTAAAATTAAAAAAGTAAAACAATCGCAAAAAATTACCTTTGTCGTGCTCTGCATTTGTAAGAACGTCGCGATGCCCGCCCGTACGCGGTTCTTCACGCCCCTTATTGTTCCTTTAGAGCTCTTTATCGTGGACGGCATCTCCTCGTTCTTATAATCCTTAATGCCCGCAAAGTATTCCGCTTCTGACACTTCACATTCACTCTTAGCACCAACACTAACACTTTGCACATCATCAAATTGTTTCTCGTTTAGATGGAAATCGTAAAACTTGTCCGTGTCGAAGTAATGACTGCTATAGAACATTTGCTCTTGTTTCATCTTATCCTGTTGCTTTCGCTCCTCGTATGTGCTCTCGCTAATCAGTGGCGTTTTGGAGCACAAGTTCGCGGGCAGTGACTCCGTCGTGTTCTTTGACTCGCTATTAAACTGAGAAACTAGACGGAACGATGTGAGCTGTGCGCTTTCTTTTGAAATATTAGCATCCTCATTAATATTCTGGTTCGCTTCCTCGTGCTGCTCGGGCTGCGATTCGCTTTCAGTTTCGACCGTATTTAGTTTTACTGAACGGTCTCTTATGTCTTGAAGCAGACCCTGAGGTAGAAAGCTACCGTCTTTATTGTTCACTTTGCTGTACGTCTCCGGCGCGCCCGGCGATTCCGCACTCTGTTTCTTTTCTTTTTTACTATATTCGCTATGACTTTCATCTGCATGCACGCTTACGTTCAGCTCGCTACTATTCAGCGAGTCGCATGATATATTAGAATCGTTATCTTCAAAATCCACTTCGCTTTGGCTGCTCCCGTTTCTCGAGCTGATTAGCGTTACAGAGACGGCTTTCTTTATTGAACTAGATTTGGATGTCTTCTTTTTCGGTAGTGGAGGCGGTGTTCCATCGAGGTCACTGCAGGTTCCGGAGTCAAGTGTATCGCTAGGAGAGCACTGGCCGCTCGACATCACCATGTTGGTCATGGAGTTTACGAAGGAGTTGCAGTAAATGTATGGCGCTTTGTCTGTCTTCAGCAGTTCTTCGTTGTCTATAATTTTCGGTCGATTCTCGTCAACATTGATTCTTACTAAACTGTTGTTCTTCTTGCAAATGTCGTTGATTTTGAAGGTTTCAAAGTCAACGTCACTCTTGAGGTGAACGCTCGATATCTTGGGCGCCTTGGGTTTGTCGGCGTCCGTGTTTATTCTGATAGTGACCACGTGTGGGCCGTTGAGAGCGTCCGTAATAGGCGTACTCGCGGGTCGTTCTGACTGGGTCGCCGCTACGAATACCGTTGCAGATGGAGTCTTAGAATTAAGGACGAGTGAGTGCATCGAACTTAGCGAGTCCATCCGGACATCGGTAGCGGTGAACCCGTTTGTGTTCATATTTGCTTCGTCGTTTGTAATTTGTGTATAAGTAGTCGAACCTCTCTGCTTCCCCTTGGGAGGTAGAGGAGGGATGTATTCGACACTCGGGCGCGTCGCGATTTCTTCCATCATTGTGGCGGCTAATAAATTGGCATAATTAACGGTGCTTCCCGTTCGCAATGCTGGTCAGGTCCGCTCAGATAGTGTTGGATGTATAAGGCATAATGGTTCCGGTGACCGTTCGTGACTGGGTCAATAATCCGCTCAAGTGGCCTGTTTTTCTTGCTTGTTTATTTACACCTGTAAACAAAAAATAGATTGATGTTATTACTCATACTTGAGATGAACTAAATACACAAATAAGAACTCAAAGTTGGAATTTTTCTGTTACGTATTTATTGTTTAAAGTCAACAGTACTGGTACTTTAAAATAAATATCGATCGCGCAAGTAAAAATAATATCGTTGTAAAACATAACCTACATAGCAAGTTATTGAAAAGTCACGTAAAGCCTTCGAGGCGCAACGCAATAATATTAACCAAAGGTTTGCAAGAAGACATATTTTTCAATACCACGCATTTTACGCAACCGCTTACATAACTTATACTTGCAAATGTGTAGTAATTTAAACAAGTGTGTTACAATTGTTTCTAAAAAGCACGTGCTTTTCACTATATACGCACCTAATTATCTCACTACCTTATATCATAGCAATAAGGTCGACTTTCTCTTGCATTGTTCTATAACTATTTAATGTGGTAGCAAAGAGCAATCAGGTATTTTTGTGCAGGAAATTGAGTCGTAATCAAATTTTCTAATAGCGCCTCCCACGTGAGGTTGAATATATATTATTTCGAAACGAATGTCAATGGTGAACCAATTTTCCTAAAATCAGTTTGGATCGAGTTTGTCGAACTTTATTTCTTACTGTGTGATAAATCAATTGCGGACAAGAATCTTACGTCTAAAAGGTTAGATATTATTTATAGACTATTTATTTTATAAACATTATCTGCTAAAAGTTGTATTTTCGTCGTACTGGCATGACAGAAAATAATGTATTATAAACATTTCTAACGTGCTAAACTGCTATAGTATATTGTTAGAGTGGGAAAACCCTGTTATAACCGCTATTTTACTTGTCACACCTCGTAAATCAGGATTTTAAGAACATCAGACGCCTGTCACCGTATTCATTACCGCTGTATAAAAATAGCAAGTAGATAAATGCGTTGCTGGAATAAAGTGAAATCACTTCTATGTAGTAGATTATTGAAATAATATTACAAGTGTATCCCTTTTCATTCAAAATGAGTTCATTGTTTAAACCTATTGAAGTATAAAAAAATGATTCACCAGTTATCAAAAACTCAGCATATTTATTATGCTTACTTATTCGTTCATGGTATTGCTTTCTACATGTTCATCTGCTACACAATTGTTTAACGTCATGTTATGGCATCAATAATACATATATTAACCAGCATTAGCGAAGAGATATTTATCTTTCTACTCTTCTGGCTAGACATACAAAAAAACATTCAAATTATTTAGCAACAAGTTAAACTAAACGCATTAGTCACAGCATACCAACCGTGAATCCACACATTTACAAATTTACATAATATTCAGTTGATGTCTCTAAATCTAGACTAAAGTGAAAGTACGGCACATAATATTTTATATACCTAAGATATACGAGAAAGCCATATAACACATTTAACTTGGAAAAAACAGAAAATTTTATGAGACGTTTTACCGCTAGGAATTTGTTGAATCGACCCTGTGGCGTTCGGTTGTGTATCTGATTGCAGACCACGAGGTCTCGGGTTCAATTCCTATGTCGAACAGAGAAGGTACTTTTTGTCTTTTTCTAATTCATATTAGATTATTCTTAATAACCGTCCGGTTCCCAGTTTGAAACATGCCCAGTATATAAGAATAGACTCGTCCCCTATTATGTGAGACTAACACTGTTTTCGGCGAGATACGGGTGTGTTTAATACACCCCTGCCTACATCTTCTGGATACAACAGGTGGCATAATACATAATGTATGTACCTCTATGTATAAATTTGCTGTAAATTCATGACTAGCAACAAAGTCAGACAAAATCGCTTGAAGCTGTGAACTAAATGTGTTATACAATATTAATGAAATTCTATGAATATATTTTAAGTTCAAATTTATGTAACTGTTAGAAAGGTGTCGGTACGAGTCTAATTACATTAATATTAATATATCAGAATTGTACGTTTTGTTTAAGTCATCAATCACAAATTCAAAATGTATTCGCAACTTAAATAACTCTTCACTAACTACACCATTGAGTATAACGCGTTCATATCCAGTGATGCTTACCGGTTGGTAAACGATTTGTGGGTTAAGCAACTGTTGGCGCGGTCATTCTATAGATGGGTGACCGCATAGTGGTATTTGCACCGTGCTTCGGAGGGCACGTAAAAAGTCGGTCCCGGTTGTTGTCAATTAAGATAGCAGTCGTGAAGCCACGACAAAGGCCTTTCGGGTGGCTTGAACAACTTGACACCAGGTTGACCACTAACCATACGATAGAATAGAATAGTAGTGTAACAGGCGTGATACTATGTTAACACTGTATGTACGTACTTAACTCCTCACATTTTCAAAACACATTAAAAACTTTACACGTCATAACAAAATTATTTGCCGACGACAACAGTTTAATTCCTGCGTTCAATTTTCAATATATAGCAACTTGTGACGTCATAATAATAAAGTAGCAAACCTGCACAATTGCACTTAGAAATTTATTCACCTTGACCTTCTCCCTTCAAGTTCATAGTCAGTGCACTTTCTTAAGTCAGCTCACGCATAAACGTCTACACGTATTCGTTGATACGGTAAATCTAGATAATCAGATCAGACAGGATTTGCATGGACGAGTCTAGAATTTGTTATAGACTATAGGTTCTAATTTTATTTTTAGATTTTAGTTTAGGATTTATTGAAGCAGAAGAACTACTGTAAAGACTCTGATTGAATAAACTATAAATCCAGAGACTAGTATTTAAAAATACTGCCGATTATATCTCTACTAATATTATAAAAGCCGAAGAGGTTTTGTACATCTGTCTTTTTGTCTAAACCAATGAACCGATTTGGATTAAATTTTGTACAAAGATAGCACAATATAGGGACTAGGAATAGTTTTTAACCCGAATATCCTACAGGAATGGGAACTGTTATGTGGCTAATACGCCATTGATGATTATTTTCCAATTAAATAAATCTAACTAATGATAGACTTAAATAGAAATTAACAAATAACAATAATTGTCTCAATTTAAACGCTAAAGATAATCAAATTAACACCACTTAACCGCTCTTCAGAGCTTAGAACCTAAAATTACCTAAGTTATTTGCGAAAGATTTATTGCACGACAATGTTCACCGCAATAAATTGCCCGTCCTTATGATGAAGACGACTCAATCATCATTACCCGATTACAAAACTGCAAATATCATTTGTCAAAGCGTAACTTAAAAAAACACTTTCCCTAAGTACAGTTGAAAGCAAAAATAAGTATACACTAAATATCAATGAAGGTAGTAAAATTACTACTGCCTAATAACTTTCGTTACTATGCCGAATGATTAGTGGTCAACCTAGTGCCATAGTTCTTCAAAAGCCAAAAAGCCTTTGTTGACATGGCTTAACGACTCATCTTAGTAGACACCAGGGGCCCGACGTTTTACGCTCCAAAGTACAGAGACGCTTAGTTTAAATGCCGCTTAGCAGTCACCCGTCTTTAGGACGACCGCACCAACGGTGTGTGCAATTATACCTTAGTGCCTTAGTGCCTTATACCTTAAAAGCCTGATAACTTAAAAGTAGTTTAACAATCACTGCGTATTTGTTGAAAACTTATAGTAACAATTAAACTGATATTATCATACAATAAAGTGCGAATAAAAATATGGTAGTGTATTTTTACTCGTGACTGTACAAATATCTGTAAGAATTGCGATTTTCTAATGAATTCTTTATGCTCTAAACGATTTGCTTTGGCCTCTATTCGGTAGCTTGATGGCAATTATTGTCTGTTGCTATTTTTAGTTTAAAGTAGTTTGAGAGTAACAATCAACAATATAGTTAAGTTTTACTTTCTATAATTACTTTAAAGTTTTTAGTGGCTTGGAGAGATTTTTTTAGTGTCGTATCTTTTCCATAGCAACAAGAATATATATTTTTTGAAATTGAGTTCCCTTATGCAGAATACCCAGTAATGGAAGATTGACTATCTATTTTATGTAAAGTAATAAATTTATAAAATTTACCTTCTGTAACAGAGGTTTATAATACTACCGGTGAAATTTAAAAGCTAAGCAAGGATATTCGGGCTATATATTACGTTCAATCCAGTTCCGCAAAGTAAACAAAATAAATCATAGTTTCTGATATATGAATTAAACAAGAAAGAAATGAATGTGTAAAAATAAAAACAATTGATTAATGTATAACAAAAAACAACTATCTTTGCGCGGTTGTAAATGCTGATACACATTACACTGTCTCGTCCAATACAATACTCAATAACTCAATTCACGTTACGGTGGCTTAACACTAAGATGAATTGTTTAGCTCACTCAGTGAAACTATTGTATACAAACGAAAATATTAGGTAACATGTTACGATACTATCTCGTAATTGCTGTGAGAAATTTACAATTAATTTGGAATGTGATATTTTATTGTTCGTGCAAAATTTTGCTAGTGTTTTAGACAGTTGAAAGGATTTGACGAAGACAGTGTGTTAAAGAATGTTGGACCACTTTTAATATGTAATGTTTCTTCAAATGAATTTTTTACTGTACCTAGTGCGATTCTCTACAGTCGTTATTATCGAATACCGAGAGTTAAACATTTGAAATGTGTTGCAAAAATGGTTCCTACAGCGTCCGCTAGAGGCGCTGATCAGATTTTCAAAAAAAAGCTTGATTGCTATCCGGTTGTTGACAGTCGATAGCGGCAGACTATCGCGCTAATGAAAAAAAGATGTAAATACTACAAGTGCTTTAATTTGAAGCGGTAAAGAACAATGGCAAAAAAATCACTTATATTTTTTGAGCGTCTTCGAATCTGATTATTACCAATGTACTTTAATAATTATCGTATGAATTTCAGGAATATCATTTTTACTTCTGATGGCGACATTTAATAGATTAAACAAAAAGTAATAAACTGGCTATCTAAAAACGATTCTCCATTTCCATTAGATAAAAAAATGTTGCCATTCGGTACTTTGTTGTTTAATGAGTAGATATACATAATATTATGTTGTCTTTGTCTATTTAATTGTTTAAATAGCTAAATAGTCTTCAACGTGAAATATATTGTTATGACAAGTTATTAAAAACAGTGACTAATAAACTAAAAACTTCTCATTTATTTTGCTCATACAAAGATATACCTATTTACAGTCAACAGAGATATTTTAGTAGTATTATCTTTTTAAAGTATGGCAACTATATTGTCTACTTCGGTTCGATTTGATTGTTTGTCGTTGACGTTTGGTGATTTTCGGCATTGACGTGTTGTTGTGTTTTGCGATTATTATTGCTTTTTCGTACCTATTTTCAAACAACTCGGACTTACTGAGGATTTCTGCTCTATTTGTCAACCCTGCATCTCTAACGGATTTCGATTTGGATTACATCTACATGACTTCCACTGATTCATCATGGACGTTTCCCTTGCTTTTTGGATTTTGTGAACTGGTTTAATACTTCTTCAAGTATGGGAAGTCGTGTCAGACTGACTCGAATTTTGTGCGTGAATTGTAACATAGAATAGCTTCCGCTGATACCCTGATACCTCTGGGTACATATTGGTTTTGGGGCTATACCTGCTCGAAAGGTTGAGGCAGTCAACTTCACTATGATGACTATAGTAATATAGTACAATAGATGATTGGCGATACGTCAATGTTCGCCTTCGCCTGCCCCGTCGGAGAATAGCAGGGGTGATATTATGAATAAATTAACATTCAAACAATATTTGACAAAAATATTAACATTTTAATAATGTGATGATGACATAACCTATAAAAATATAAACTCAAATTACTTAGGATCTCCGGCGCGCCTAATGGAAATATTTATATATTTAGAATCAGGAATTAATGCTGCATATTATAGCATTTGTTTTATTTGAAGACGCAACATTTTAAAATTAGTGATTTTGATGTATGAGATTTTGCCATTGTTCTTTTGTACTGTATAGCGAAAAAATGTCTAGACGTGTATCTTCACGCATATCATTAATCATTTTGTCTAGTTTTTAGAGTAGTTACACAAACAACATGGCAGTGTTATAAATAACGAAAGCATATACAGATGTAGATAGGCTTAATTACTTTGCCTAAATTTATACCAGGCAGTCGAATACGGAAACTAAATGAGACTAAATTAAGTAAAACCGGAAGTTTTTTGCGAGTTAATTAATAACATGCTAAAATAAACCAGTTAGATTATAACCAAATTATTTTTAAAATTGATCTGTCTCTTAATTGAGGTGACATAACCAATACAATCGAATACATAAACATTGGATTATGACGTAAATACAATAAATTTCTTTTGAGCAAAAGTGAAAGCATTTAATTGCTTCTAGTTTATAACTAAACAATAAACTGGTTGTAAGAATAACTTGAAGCACTTCAATGAGAAATAAAATATTGCCAATTTTAATTTTTACTATATTGACTAGTTTTCTAACTGTGAACGTTTTTGATTGAGCATTTGAGTGTATCAACTAGCGAAAGTCATTTGCATAGATATTTCATTAGTTTGTTAATCATATTTGAGAGAAAAGTGGATGTGATTATGACTATCAATTTTTCAATTTCAAATCATTCTTCAATAAAAAAAATACATAACTTGAGTTTAGAGAGTTCAGTTTCAATTTCTAAGATAGTCTTCTACAGGGTACAATACTGGAGCCACACCAAAGTACAGTACAAATGTCGGTAAATATTATGGCGACGCGTCAGGTAAGTTACTATAGTACAATCTATAATTAGTTTGGAATCAATTGACCGTACAATGATATTTATTTATTCAAGTCAAAAAGGTCTAATAGTAGAGATACTGTGGGTTCAAATAACATACAAAAAATTGTCATACCAGTTAACTGGTTTAAGTGTTGCTAATCTCTAAGCTACATACTGAATACCTATATTAATTAAATCCAGAGTATACATTTTATCCATATATCGTAACCTTATCCTAAAAACATATTTAACGCCAAACACAATAAACATACAAATTTCTAGCAATTTCAAAGTACACAAATATTTTAACACCGTAGGCTTCTGAAGTTCTACTTGTTCGAGGCACTTAGCGGTAGAAACTCGGACACCTGGCAGTGAAAGTATAAACCATGCTTTGTCAACTGATGGTCGTTACGTAAACAATGATTTTGATAGTATTTGTGCAATAACGATATTATCGTTGGTAGAATTGGTATTGAATAAGAAACAATCAACAATAATGTTTTTTGTTTGTGTGATTATGTAGTGCGGTAATAAGATAAGTAATAACAAATTATTTCTAACAGTATTTCTAAGTAGAGTAGTAGTTAATGATGTATTTCTAAGTAGAGATTGTAGTTTAACTCATTACTATATAAGTGAAAAAAACTAAGGTGAATTGCGCTTCTAAATGAACGGCGATTCAAAGACGTTTGTATGTTTCAGTCCATTCGAGAGTATGACGAATTCATTGTCATAATGTTCCATAACATTACTGTGATGTTTGTAGTAGTCTGTAACTTTAAGTCCATTTGTATCCTTGTCGTTGTATGGTATCTTACCTTTTGACGGTAAAATATATTGCCCAAATAGTTGCATATCAATACATAACTTTCATAACTTCGTCCTGTCTGACCAATAGAAAATATTCAAAATATTCAACTTTCTATAAAAGGTACATCGACACGCGAAACACCTTACATTTGAATACTACGTGATTTCTGTATCAAAGTATGTGGTGCATTATACAAAATGATCAGTTGTCACGAGATGGACGTGTGAAGAAAACACTCAATAATTTCTAAGATACGTGTCGGTTTGAAGTAGGACACCGGAGCGCTGACGACATGATATCGCTATTTTAAATGATTTTTCAATTGCTTTTGACGACGGGCTCTTCAAACTTGTTCAAATCGTTTTTAGACTGAAATACATTAAGTAGTCACTTGCATATTTTTTGACAAATCATTATACATCAATCAGATCTACGGTTATATAATCAGTTTGGAAGCAGTTGTTAGTGCAAATATTTTTGATCATTAACACGAATATTGCTACAGTTTAAGGACTCTTTGTATTATTTAGTGGTCTTTAGTCCCTTTTAAAATCGACATTGTTAGACGACATACAATATATTATGATAAATGGTCGGACATCGGCTTAACTAATGATAATTGCAATACATGCATAATTAACACTAGGAAGAATTATGTTTTCATTAATCACGATGTTCACAAACTTCAAATCCTAAGCTCATGTTTACGTTAAAAGTTAATATGTTTTTTATAAAGCACATTAATTTCAAGATATCTATGATTACTATCATTATCATTCTCAACGTGACTTGTCTCAAGCATTTGAGATAAATCAACTAAAATGGTCAATTTGCCGTCACTCCGTCCGGCGTTTATGGAATATTTTAGTAATTATTACATACATCGTATGTTGTAATACCTGATGTCATACCGTCATACGAGTCATGTATAATATGTTACTGTAAAAGCCCGAACGATGGTAAATCCTAAGATTTTCCGGTATAACCTAAGATTTACCAACTCGCAATGGTAAAAGTCCGAACAATTATTTTATTTCGAATTTTTACCTATACTCACTTGATGATGTCGAGATGTCGCCGGAGCCCCGCTTCGCGGGGCTCCTCCTTCTGGGTGGTTAAAAAAAAATAACCACGAAGGCTAAGGTGGGAGCTTCGCTTCGCTCGCTCCCACCTTAGCCTTCTAACCTAACCTACCCATGTCGCTATGCCCAAAACTCCTTCTTTATAACTATGTCACAGTATATAATTATACCGTGAAATAGTTATAAACATAGTTATGAAGGAGGATTTTTTTATATATCGTAACATAGTTTTTAAACTCTGGCTTGTTCGGACTTTTACCATTGAGAGTTGGTAAATCTTAGGTTTTACCGGAAAATCTTAGGATTTACCACAGGTCGGGCTTTTACAGTAACATATACAAATCTAAAATGTTCTTACATAATTTTATTTGTATTCTGATCTAGGTTTTCGTTCTTGACATTCAGAAGTTTTGAAAAGAATTCGATTAAAGATTAGATTAAGAGTTACCTTGAGACTTTAATGAAGAGTATGACCTCTCAGGTAAAGAATCTGAAGATACGTCTCCATATTTTTATTTTGGTACAAATCGAGATATAAAAGCAGTTGTGGAGTGTGAATCCCGTAAAAAGGTAAAGTCAAAATTTTAAAATACTCGTTGACTTCATCGACCAAAACTGACCAAAATAGGAGCCAAGTTCTTGAATATAAATTAACTTCAACTAGGTAACTCAGAATTAAGCTATAATAAGCTATCTTTCTCACCTATAGTATTCATAGCAACAGCATTTTATTTTAATTCTTAACTAGAAGAATGAAAATGAAACAAAAGTAAACCTCGTTGGTTAAGGTTTAATTCAATTTGTGTCGCTACGAACACGATTGCGGCATCAAATAAAAGGTATCATTGCGATCTTTTAGGGCATGTCGATTAGAAAAAGTTCAGCTCTGTTTCAAAAGTAGGTGGGGAAAATTAAAGAAAACCGATCCGTTGTGTAATAATTATGTGACGAATAAAGACAAATCATATCAGATTTCGCTAAATTATAGCCTTGACGTTAAACTTCATAATTATTATGGTGAATACGATTGATGTTTATTCCTAAACCGTTAACTCGCTTGCTTACAAGTTTTTTGAACTATGTTTCGACCGGCTAAGTCGAAAACAGCGTGTTTTTGAGAACTAAGACATGTTGTTTTGACTCTACTCAATATTGCATGAGGTCAAAACAAATAAAAAGAAGAAGTATGGATTTTCTAATATCACCTACGTCTTTATTCAAACTATTGTCGTTTAGAATTAGTATTACTTCAGTAGTTTTAGACAGATAAATCTTCAATGTTTAATCACATATTTTGACAACAGATTTCGCATGTTCCGTAAAGTTTCACACTTTAGAATCAACATAGTAAATAATAGCGTATCTCTTAAATTTCTCAGCTTTCATAGGAAACGTGGCAAGCGAACAATCATTAAAAGAAACACACAAGTTCAATTCCACCGGAATACAATGTATGTTTCCACGCTCTTATACATTTATAAACTGCAATAAAGCGTTTAAAGAAAGTTCACACTAAAAAAATACACCAATTATGATGTAGGCTGTTCTTATAACAGTCTAAGTATTTCCTGCTTCCATTGATTTGTAATACAATGGTTCTACCAAGAATTGAGCCACCTTGCTTCCTAAGCACTGTTTTGTTGGATTCTGAAGGGGATTTTCGGTTTCTTGTTAAATTTCCTTCGATTCTTTCTAGATTTAAATGTGATAAGGTCGTAGAAATAAATACTACAATAGTATTTGTTAGTAATTTTAATTGTTACGCTTGTAAAGTTGTTTGCGTTGATCAATAAACATGCGAAGTGCAAATCAATAAGAAATCATTGCCACCTTTGACAAATATTTAATATTGGTGCTTCTAAGTCTTAAGTAAAGAAACAGTTTTGGTATAGTTGCCAAGTTATCAGAATAATTATTTTGAGAAAATTTACTCGACACTGCGAAGGAACGCGAAATAAGATAAAGATGTTTTGATAATCTGAAAAATAAATAGTATAAATATTATTACAGAATTATATTTCCTTAGGAACAAGATCAGTAACATTGAAGTAATCTAAAAATAATGTGCAAATTAATTCTTAATACAACTGCTATTACTTAGGCTCCATGAATACGTACCGAAGCCATAGTAGTGACACCAACTTCAGCCATACCTAAGGCCTTAATTCGTATTACTTTTTGGACATTCAACAGATATATCGCGACCGTCTTTTTGTTGCTTACGTCCATGTACTCCCATGGTACCCAGTATACTGAATCAATTAGCTTCTCGCTCTGAAAATTGATCACCACCTTTAATATAATTATTATTATAATTTTGGTTGAGTTCATTAGTAAAAAATAAAGTATTTAAATAGTAAGTCTATTCATCTTACCATAGTCCCAATCAACTCAATAATGACAGACAATTGAATCAATTCTTGAAATAATACAAAGGTCAAGGGCCCGTAACATATCAATGCTTTTGTCGTCTGAAAACAGAATATCATAATGACTCAGAAAACTACTGGAACTACTAAACAAATAACAACTTCTGACGTTTAAGTGAATACTAAAAAGATGTAATATAACGCTACAGCCGTAAAATTGACATAGTACTTCAAATAGAAGATAATATAATGTCTAGCTATGACATAATAATATACGATTGCAATTCCACTAACCATTTGAGAGCATTGTAGCAACAACAGACATAGGCTCACTTGATGAAACATATAATACGATAGTAATACAGGTCCAAAAGCATCCGAGACTTTGTTGGTATATCTGTGAAATATCGCAAAGATTTGATAGAACTGTCTTGAGTTTAAAGCAAAAGAAATATAAAATAATTAAAAATTGTGTTTAAGTTTTCCCATTTGTGCGTACACTATCAAAATGAACTCTACCCGAAATAAAATTGTATAAATAAAAAAATCTATCTGCACTTGCCAATAGTCAACGATGACGTTTCAAGTTACTGTGTTACCGCTTACCTACTGAGGAAAGCACATTTAAATTAAATCATAAATTTAAAGTATATGACATTCAAAACTTACACAGTAATAAAACGATGATACTCAATACATTCCTTAAGCTTCTTTGAGACTAATTTCAATTCATCGTCAGAATACATCCTGGTTTCAATAGTAGCCGTTCTATCAGCCAATACTACTGATATTTCAGAAGCCTTAGAAGGTAAAGGGAATGATGCTAACTCGTCAAGTAAAATGTTGAAGTGGCCACAGATGTGGAAGATTGTTATTGACAATATGAGGTCGATGAAACAGAACCAGGATGAGCAGATGTAGGAGCAAAGCCTGGGGATAGAAATGATGAAATAAGTTATAAATTTAAGTCCGTTTAGATAAATTTGTAATTGTTCTATTAGTTACGCGTTTTAAACAAGAATCACAGTCAAATATTACAAGTTGTTTAACGTAGTAAAGCTTTGGTTTATCTTTGTAGCCAAGCTATTATTTTGTACTTGCTGCTTCCAATGTGTTAACCCAGGTACTAAGCTATCAGTGAACCAAATTTCATTAAAAGCCGCCAAGAAGTTTTGCCGTAAAAGAGTAATATCATTATGTGCATCCATTCGTACTTACAAACTTTCGCACTTATTACAGCTTAATATAAATAATGACACGCGAAACTTAACCGCTTCACTCAAGGATCTATTCTAGGTCCCCTCCTATATCCACCTTCAATACTAATCATAAATCACAGTTTAAGCTTAGTTCAAAACTTACCAATTGCAAATATTAAAGAAAATATATCCGCTGAAATTAGTATAGGCATCGAATGGTAGATAAAGATTAATGGCGTGTTCGTAAGTGCCATTTAAGTTGTGCTTGTCTTTAAATTTTCCATCAGCATAGTTGTTGACTACGGGTATCATGTTGAAGAATATCAGACCGACTGTCATTTGACCAAGTAAGAATACTGCGTATAGATGTGACAGTTTGTGTACTTTCTTATAAGTCTGGAAAATAGTAAATTCTGTCAATGTCTGGACAATTTTGACGACTATAACGAAGACTTATAGTTGATTTAGATATTATAAGTACGTTAAGTAAAGCGCAAAGCTTTACAACACATTCTATGGTAACGAAAAAGAACTGTAAACTTAGTACTTGGACAACTTACTACAGAGTGTTTTGTCTTACCTCCATAGCACTTTCAGACTTATCTTTGTAATAAAACAAGTGGATTTCTTTCACAAACTGAGACACAACTTCGTTGTACTTCTTTGAAAGAGCACAGAATATGAGTCGAGTCTATAGAAAGATAAAGAATAGGATAAGTATTATATTATTATTTAATTTTTAAATGTATTTCATATATTTTTCATACACAATTGATGCAAATTAACCTTAAATCAGTCAATCAATAAAATAAAAAAATAATTTTAGAAAATACGGGTAAAATTACGGGGTAAACGTTACCCGTAATTTTACCACAAATTCCAAAAATGTATGATACCAGCTAAACTGCAATAGTGTTACTCACCACACATACAAGAGCCATGAACACACAAATGTACGCATGACTTATTTCGTAAAAAGCCAACTCATGGCTGTACAAGATCAAGTACACCACACCTCCGAAGAAGTAAAAAGAGCAGAGAGTCAGCATCCCATAAGGCCAGTATCTTTTAAACTGGGTTACTTTTTCACCAAGCTCTTCACCTGGCCAGCAAGCTAGGAGTAGCAAATGATTAACGTCATGTATATTGTGTCCGTAGGTTTATTGATACCGCTGAAAATAAATTTTCTTATATGCTTCTGACTAAGGTAACAATTTAAAATCGAAAGGGCGTAGATTCGTTTTTTATTGTCTATGTGTCTAATAGTACTGTGTAGTCTAGACTTAAATATTTTTTTAGTTTTGGTTAATGGCGTCTTACAAAGATTCAGATTCTGAAGGCTATATAGGCCATAATAGCTGGCCAAAATATTATAGGGAATACGCGCAGTAACAAAATCTTATCAGGTACCGAATCGAAATAAAAGTTTTGGCTATGGTCGGTAATTTTTTTACTTACATGATAGATTCATCTTCAAACAGAAACTTTTTCAATCTTTGCAACATTTTGAAGTTCAATTAGATCTGAAACGGTACGATTAGCTTTTGAACTAAGCCGTTCTAATACTTAGTTATTAGAAGAAAGTCTTTCAAGAAATCCCTTTAATTAAACCTAATTATAATAAAATATAATATGGCTTTTAATTGTGATTAATCGTTTGCTATTATTATAATAATTTGCCTTCGGTATAAAATGTGCACTCGTTTCCTGACTTTGCTTTTGTTTTAAGTCTGACTCAATATATAAATTTTCTGCAAACTGATAACCGATTGGCACAATTCAATACTCTTTTTTATGATACAGGTTATAAATTATCTGCGTACAGAATTTGAACTCGATACAATTAGCATTCTTTGCGTAAAAAGGTTTGAGATTAACATCTATACATTCTAAATTTCCGCGTTAAGTGCGTCGTAATTTTAAATGAATATAATATAGAACGTCACGAAAGACAAACAAATTAATCAAATAAATAAGTAAATATGACCATCTTAATTAAAATTCACGATTGCCTAACACGTATTAGCTGAGTAATTAAACTAACGACTGAATGAAAAACATGAAGAATGTACACCTGTCTAAAATCCTTGACCCTTTGTTAATTGAACTGTATGCCTACACTCTAGTTAATTGAAAAACTAATATAGTAATATGTGTGTTTTATTATACGGCTTTGATCCTGACTCGAATAAAAACTTTGAAAAAATTTTTTTCAAGAGAGTTATCCTAAATATATAAATAAATTTAACCCGTTACTTTCCCACTGCTGGGCAAGGGTCTCCTCTCGTAATTAGGGAGGGGTTAGGCCTTGAGTCCACCACGCTGGCTAAGTGCGGGTTGGGGATTTTGCATGCCCTCAATAAATGTATTATTATTAGAGTTATCCTATAAGTATAAAAGTCGCCAAGTATGGTAGCTATTTTTTATTGCTACCAGGGTTGCCAGATCCAGATCCATTACCATTTCCTGGACATTTCTGAGGCCACGAACGGAATCGGAGTTTTGGTGTCCTATCCGACACTACATTAACTAGGAAAGAACAAAATAAAACGCCGACGTAAAGTGACTTCGTAAAAACTAACATTTTTTAATTCCGGTAATTCCGGGACAGTGAAGTAAAAATACGGGACAACTAACTACACATAATGTAGGTACATTAAAGGCAAAAATAACAAAGCTAGCAATTACTTGACTATTATTATTAATAATAAATATCTAAACTGATTCCAAGCTAAACTAAATACTATGGTAACCAGACAACTGATAAACATACTTACATACCTCTAAGTACATACTTGTTTAAATACATTTACAACCAGGCACAGGACAGATACTCATCACAAAAATATTTGTAACAGTCTAAGTATTTCCAACTTCCATTGATTTGTAAGGCAATGGTTTTACCAAGGATTGTGTAGTTGACTGGGTTAACGTCAAATAATTAAGCTCGTACTTGTAAAAGGTTTATCTAAAATGCTTAGACTAGGCTTTTTTCGTTAAATAATGTTGAAATTGAAATTATTACAGATTGAAACATTTTATTAGACACTAATTTGATATTGACGAAAATATGACATAGTGACGTCAGTACGTTGTATTTCTATACTAAAATGTTTTTGTGACATTTCATAAAGAGTAGCTGATTTGACTGGTAGGCAGTTGCCTAAGGTGTTTACCTTATAGAGCCACCTTGCTTCCTAAGCACTCTTTCCTTGGATTTTGAAGAGATTTTTCGGTTTCTTGTTAAGTTTCCTTCGATTATTTCTAAATGTAAATGTGATAAGGTCATACAAATAAATACTACAATAGTTTTTGCTCCTATTTTTAATTATTAAGCTTTGATTAAAGGAAAAGCTGCTTGCGTTGATCAATAATATGTGAAGTGCGAATCAAATACTTTTTGTCTAATAACAAAAGTTCGTGTTTTTAAGTCGAAACGGTGTTTAGATATTATAGTCGTAGAGTAGTAAAAAATATATTCTGTTCAGAAAATTTATTCGACACTGCGAAGGAACGCAAAATAAGATAAAGACGTTTTGAGAATCTGAAAAGTTAAAATATTTTAATCATTAGATTTCCTATGAAATAAGATCCTAGCATTGAAGTATTCTAGAAATAATATTCACATATTTATTTGAGGTTTTTGTCAAAATTTATTCTTGAAACATGTGCTATTACTTAGGCCTTATGAATACGTACCGAAGCCATGGTAGTGACACCTACTTCAGCCATACCTAAAGCCTTAATTCGTATTACTTTTTGGACATTTAACAGATATATCGCGACCGTCTTTTTGTTGCTTACATCCATGTACTCCCATGGAACCCAGTACACAGAATCAATTAGTTTCTCGCTCTGAAAATTCGTCATCTTTATTATGATTTATCAATTGATTATTCATTTTGTTATTGAAATAGTTCAGTCATTTATCTTACCATAGTTCCAATCAACTCAATAATGACCGACAGTTGAATCAATTCTTGAAATAATACAAAGGTCAAAGGTCCGTAACATATCAATGCCTTAGTTGTCTGGAATCAGAACGTCATAAAGACATAGAAATCTAATGAAGTAACTGTCCAAATAATAAATTTAACATAAATATCAAAAGGTGTAATAATACATTTAGTAATACAAATTCTAGCAGTGAAATGTAAAATTACTGCAATTCCACTAACCATTTGAGAGCATTGTAGCAACAATAGACATAGGCTTACTTGATGAAACATATAATACGACAATAGTACCGGTCCAAATGCATCCGAGACTTTATTGGTATATCTGTAAAATATTTCAGTAGTTTTATTTTATACTTTTCATCTCCTACGCCCTTGAAAAGGTAAATATGTTACTAGAAACTGTTTTCTTCAAAAACATTAACAATCCAACATGACAACATGATTAATACAAATCACAAGACCTAGAGTATAGCTACTTATAAACTTACACAGTAATAAAACGATGATACTCAATACATTCCTTGAGTTTCTTTGAAACTAGTTTCAATTCTTCATCAGAATACATCCTGGTTTCAATGGTCTCCGTTCTATCAGCCAATACGACTGATATTTTAGAAGAATTAGTAGGTAAAGGGAATGATGCTAACTCGTCAAGTAAAATGTTGAAGTGGCCACAGATGTGAAAGATTGTTATTGACAATATGAGGTCGATGAAACAGAACCAAGATGAGCAAATGTAGCAGCAAACCCTGGAGATAACAATGAAGAAATAAGTTAAAAATTAATTAATTTAAAAGGTCAGGTGCGTAGTACTCCTAACCAGCGATCCAATATGACAGGAATCAGGATGTATGGTTTGAATGAGGCAAGCGAAGTTTCTAAGGATCATAGCAAGTGGCCACTGCCGTTCTTTGGTATCTACCAAAGAACGGCAGTGGTCTATCTCTTTGAAAAAAGGCGTGATATTATTTAAGTATGTAATTGAATTCACGAAATTCATTCAGAAGTTTTTCGTTCGTAAAAGAGTTACAAATATAGTAATATCTACACTTATAAACTTTCGTTTGTAATATTAGTTTATAGTACATATATTAATGAAACGTGAAGCTTAAGCGCTTCACTCAAGGATCTATTCTTGGTCCGCTCCTATGTCGGCGTTAAATACATATGATTCACAATAAAAGTTTAATTAAAAACTCACCAATTGCAAATATTGAAGAAAATATACCCATTGAAATTAGTATAAGCATCGAAGGGTAAGTAAAGATTGATGGCGTGTTCGAAAGTTACGTTTACGTTTTGCTTGTCTTTAAATTTTCCATCAGCATAGTTGTTGAATATGGGGATCATGTTGAAGAATATCAGACCAACTGTCATTTGACCAAGTAAGAATACTGCGTATAGATGTGACAATTTGTGTACTTTCTTATAAGTCTGGAAAAGTGTAATAAATTCAATAGATAAAATGTACGAATGCTCTTGATGTTGATGACAAAAATGGAGAATCTATTTGTATATGGCAGTCTAATTCATTAGGAAGGCTTGGGTATCTAACGTACGCCATCTAGGATCAAAGTCAAACTATATAATTATGTATGTATTCGAGGAAGATGCAGTGTCAGTCATGTATCGATAAAATAATGTTAAAAATTAAACGTATCATACCTCCATTGCGCTTTCTGAGTTATCTTTATAATAAAACAAATGGATTTCTTTCACAAACTGCGACACGACTTCGTTGTACTTCTTCGAAAGAGCACAAAATATGAGTCTTGTCTGAAGAAATCAGAAATTGTTAAAACTGAGTTTTATAATGATTTTTAATGGCCTCTATTGTGTCATAGATAAGGTTATAAACATGATTGTTTCAATATTGTTATGTGCATAAAAAAATAAAATTACTAAGCACGACGATGCTTCTGATGCTTGAAATTAAAGACAAGAAACTCTTTGGTTTTGGATTTACCACGCATAACTCTCATGTTGGGTTAATAGATCAGCTATTTTAAAATCAATTGTAACAAAAATCATCACAATTCTTACCACACATACAAGAGCCATGAACACACAAATGTATGCATGACTTATTTCGTAAAAAGCCAACTCATGTTTATACAAGATCAAGTACACAACGCCTCCGAAGAAGTAAATGCAACAGAGAGATAACATCGCATAAGGCCAGTATCGTTTGAAATGAGTTACTTTTTCTCCAAGCTCTTCACCTGGCCAGCAAGCTAGGAGTAGCAAATGATTTCGAAGTAACGTCATGTATATCGTGTCCGTAGGTTTATTGATACCACTGAAAGTTGAAACAAAAGAATAGATAATGCCCAGTATTCGCTTGGCTTAGGTATCGGACTTTCAAATAGAGAGGATTTAGGTTCGAATCTGTGACGATGCTTATATCTGGAGTTGTTATCGGATCTAAAATCTGAATAGTAGTTTTTTTATTTGTAGATTTTTACTTACATAATGGATTCATCTTCAAACAGAAACTTTTTCAATCTTTGCATTATTTTGAAGTTCAATTAGCTCTGAAACGGTATGACTAGTCTGGTAAAACTTCTCTACTTTAAAGCCGTTCTTAGACTTAGGTATCATAAGGAAGTCTTTCAAGAAATCCCTTTAATTATACCTAATTATGATAAGATATAAAGTTCCGTTTAATTAATCGTTTGCAATTATATTAATTAATTTACTTTTAATATACATAAAATGTGAAGTGTGTTTCCTGGCTTCGCCTTTGCTTTTAGGCCTTTTCATATATTTATTCTTCAAAGTGATAACCGCCCGGCATTTTTCAATACTCTCAATCTTAATCTGGTTTACGTATTGGCTATGTACAAATTTTCATTAAATATGTTTTGCGTAAATACGTTACAATGAAACATTTAGTTAACAGTTTCGCATGCATCATTTTTACAAAGTACATTTATGTATAAACGTACATATAAACAAATAACTGAGATCGTATAAATTAAAACTCACGATTGCCTAACTCGTATTAGCTGAGTAATTAAAGTAATGACTGAATGAAAAACATGAAGAATGTACACCTGTCTAAAATCCTTGACCCTTTGTTAATTGAACTGTATACCTACACTAGTTAATTGAAAAACTAATAAAGGTGTATTATGTGTGTATTAGAAGCTCGTGGCTTAGTTAACAGCCGGGCGGATAGATCTTTGACGTTAAGCCACGCTTGCCGAAGTTGTTCTATGTATGGGTCGCCATCTTATACATATCGAGTTCCTCCGTCTTTCGGAAGGCACGCTTAATAATGGGATTTTCTTAGTTACATGACGAAAATCCAATTACTTGCCAAAAGAATGCATTAGCTGAGAAAATTACAGCAATAATTGCGTTGCTCGGGCCACTTAGGCAAAGAAGTCATCAAATCTATAGAATTATCAATTACAAAAATTGTAACATTTGCATAAGTACACTCCTATGCAAAATATTCTAAATTGTTGTAAATAATTACAATCATCATTCAAGGTTTACTACAAAAGCATTGTGCAATAAAAAGCTATAACGTTAAAAATAACAGGTGCTTTTTTATAATTTACATAACGCTGTATCAATTTGCGATTGTCAAGTTTCATTACTAATATTACAATGTAATGTTAGTAACCGTTAGGTAAGGACCTTGAGGTACAGTCAGCAACATAATTCGAACAAACTCAATATCGTAAATTCGCGAGATTCTGATTTTTTTATTACTGTACCGTAGATTAGAGGTATATTGTGTTAGTGACTTCCACAATTACGCATGTATTTTTATGATTGTAGTGATATTCTAATTGGTAATAGAATTGGTTCACAATTTAAGCGGTGAACAATTTTTTCGTCTGATTCCATTGTGATATCTATGTATAATATTTAATACTAGCTGACCCGCGCAACTTCGCTTGCGTCACGTAAGAGAGAATGGGTCATAATTTTCCCCGTTTTTGTAACATTTTTCTTTACTACTCCGCTCCTTATGGTCGTAGCGTGATGATATATAGCCAATAGCCTTCCTCGATAAATGGGCTATCTAACAGTAAAAGAATTTTTAGTTCCTGAGATTAGCGCGTTCAAACAAACAAACAAACTCTTCAGCTTTATAATATTAGTATAGATATAGATTTAAAACACTAGTTTGGCAAAAGCGCGTAAGAAATTTTGTCAACTCTAATCTGTTCAGAATTTTATTTTGCTGATTGTACACACAAACAAACGTACCTAGCAATTACGTGACCATTATTATTATTAATAAAAAACAGATAATGAGTTGTCAATCTTGTTAATGTTACAATTAGGCCGAGGTTGTGTTGCGCGGAGATGAATAGAACAAAGTATATCAAATTATCTTTAAGATAATATCTAATAGCTGTAGACATTCTATGAATAGGAATGTATTTTTTTTCTAATGTGGTATTTTGTTATTTATATGAAATAATTGAAACTGCTGAACTAAATAAATGATATTTTTATTACTTATCTTCTTAATAAATATTTAAATTGACACATTTGAAACCAGGAAAGATAATCAAGCTCATCTCACAAATATTTGTCCGGGCGGGATTCGAACTCACCACACCGATTTTCAAACAGATTTTTATTCTAAAACTACTTAGTTTCAAAAACCCTACAAATTGTCTCGCAAGAACTTATTCAAAAAAATACCCGAAATAGCTCTAATACGGGCACTGCGAGCGATATTTCAACGTCTACAAAGACATTGACAAGGTCTTCTCATATTACACTGTATCATCAATTAACGTTCTCCTCAAAAGCCCTATAATTTATCCCACAGCGATTCAATCCTCGTTATTCGGATGTCCATCCAATTGACGGAGTATATGTAACATATTATTAGTATTATGATATTCTAATGGTTTTAGCCTTTGATATTACCGATCCCGACATTTAGTTCTGTCTCAAAAGTCAAGTTGTCAAGGCCGTTGCGATGAGCACGCGACGTTGCTTGCTCGTTTGAAAAAGGTAGTATGTGCAGATGTATAGTTGTTAGCGCTCATAGGAGAGCTTTCTATTTATTCCCTCTTAAAAACATAGATAGTGGCAGTAATTTCGTATTATAGCTCAAATTAATATTAAAAACACACAGAAAGGTTGTCGAAATTCAAGTAGTATGAAGAATTTTGAGAATTTCAGTACTTAAATTGCCTCTATAAATAGTAAAATTGATGAAAACGATCAGAACCTTCAAATACAATTTAAAAACTTTGTCAACATTCAAAATATGTATTTTAATGAAAAAAAACAATTACTTCTTTCAACTGGGTTGCGATTAAACAGTGATTGTAGTACTACTGTAGCAAATTA
This sequence comes from Anticarsia gemmatalis, assembly GCF_050436995.1. Lineage (NCBI taxonomy): Eukaryota > Metazoa > Arthropoda > Insecta > Lepidoptera > Erebidae > Anticarsia > Anticarsia gemmatalis. The sequence goes on from NC_134762.1 coordinate 7,796,922, forward strand.
ATAACTATAAATCAGTTTGGAAATGTCAGTGTACACATATCTATGCTTGCGACTGTACATTACTAACCTTCAAAGAAAAGGTTAAGACGTGTGGATGAGTTTTTAATGAGATCTAAATTTTAAGCTTATGTTAGTTCACTTTTATTAGTTTATTTAATGTCACGATTATTTAGTAATTTATTAAGATAGTATGGTGAGAAACATTTTAGATTTGCTAATAATTGCATGTGTTATATGCTTAAAATTTGAATAATATTGCAATATTTTTTTTTATCGTTGGCGTAATAGCGCAAACAATCTCTATCAGAGCAATGCAACATGTTTTTTTTAATATTTATTTAGTGTTTGATCAATTTGATGATCTTCTTCTTCTTGTCGTATGGTTAGTGGTCAACCTAGTGTCAAAGTTGTTCAAGCCGCCCGAAGGCCTTTGACGTGGCTTAACGACTGTTATCTTATTGACAATAACCGGGACACACTTTTTACGTGAAGGACTTAATTAATTTGATGATGCTTCTCACTAAACTAAGCCGTAAAAATGGCTTAGTTACTATAGATGAGTACCTAGAGTACTTGCTATGTGTAATTAATTATATTATGTTTATACACCTGTCAAGAAATTATTTATATTGCAATTACACACGTGCCGATCGTCTTATTCTGCACGTGTAATAGCTTAGAGGAGTCTGTTAAAGTATGATGTAGGTTATAATATTTATTATATATTTTTATATAAACCTTTTAAGTTCGATAATTTTATTATTGTCATTAATTATACTAACTTTTTAGTTTATTTAAATGTCACCCAAATTATTAAAAATCAGAAAAAAATAGATAAAAGTAAAAAGTTAATGAAATATGAAAAATGCCTATCACACTCAAGTGCAAAAAGGGAAACACAATCTATTATTCTAATACACTCAAAACAAAAATAAACCTAGTTCTTTAACTTAATTAAAATCGTCAACTATAAAACGCTCTTAGTAAAACCAGACCATTGGTACATCCTTTCAAAAAACATATACTCAATAACTCCTGTCAACCATCAATCAGTGGTCTACAAAAACCCGTCATACCTAGTGACAGTTATAAACGAGTATATAAGTACTTATATACTATATACCGTCCTTGCACATCTACACGACCTTGCTATCAATCCACTATCAATTATATGTAATTAAAGAATTCTTAGTACAGTTTGTTTGCCTTCGAAGTGGGTACTTTCCAAGATTTGTAGGCTTTGTTATATGGGACGACACGACAGTCAAAGCGACAGTTGAAGCTTGTATTTGGCTATTTTGTTTTGCAGTTGTGCATTTTGGGCTGACGAATTAACATAAAATAATACTTAACCAAATTCTCGTTTGGAATATAAATTATTCCTTTCGATAGCCAATATTTCTTCCTTTCAGCGGTGAGGTTATAACAGTTGCAATGAATGACTGCTTATTTTATTAGATTACATTAAAAGCCTGAACTCATTACGAGTGTATAGATACTAATTTTAATCAAAGACATATTCAAATAATATTTTTAACATTGATTCTAGTCAGGTCAAGTTTTAACGCATGCAGGTTTATAACGCTATAGTCAAAATCCAATTTAATTTAATATAACCGGCAGTATTTTGACGCAATATCTCTTCTTCCATATCGTGTCGGTCCCGTGTCGTAAGGTATAAAATCACATCTACAACTAACGTGACTGGTTACCATATGAAGTGATTCAAGTTTCCATCTTGATTTATACTCTTATTGGTGTTTGTATCGATTGATGAGTTGATATAGGCCGGAGTCACGTAATAGAAAATGTGACGTCAAGTTTATGGTCAGAGAAATTCTGGTTTGATGTGAAATTTGATTTACATTAGCTCGTTTATGGGTTGTTGATCTGTAGGATACATTCGTATGTACACAAATTAACCATTTAATTTAACTTACAGATTGAAAGATTTTACCTTCTCTGATAAGTAACATAAAAACAGGATGGCTTAGAATAGAGTCATTCTTGAATACGATTTTGGTATATTTATATTGTATACTTGTCAAACTATAGACACTAAGACAGTTTAGGCAGAGTTATCTCATAACCATCATCCGAGGAGTCGTTGCTAAGTAAAATTTATTTAAGTTTAGCAATATTGGTCTACCATACATCGACCGAGCTTGTCGTCACGCCACAAATTTATTTATTTATTAAAAGCAATAATACTGCAATATGAATCAGGCATTTGCCTTCAGTCTAAAAGTTCATGAAGAAATTCCGAAATTATCATTCTCTTAAATTTTAACTTTATTTTACACCGAAGTCTATAATGATCGGTCAGTATTCTTGTTTAAAAACCAGTGGCGCTTGCCTCGGGTTTTTACACTCCTCACTGGGAATTACTGTGCTATTTTGTAGTCAAACGAGACGCCACTCCTTTTCTCTTCGCATAAATAACACATATATTGCAATAATATTATCATAGTAATCATTAACGAGATTTAAATTATGGGCCTTGAGTAAAAAATATTTTAAACTTCGCAACAATATTTCATTTGATAAACAAGTTAGTTTTTGCCTGCAGTCCGGTTTGCGTGGTTTTTATTAGAAACCCTTTATGTCATTTCATTTAGGTAGATTTTGCCTGGGGTGCGACTTGCCTAGACTTTATTAAAAACCTTTATCCGGAATGTGATTGTGTATCCATCCTGCCTAATTCTACCTAAATTGATTTAGTTGTACTGCAGATTAAAGTAAAATCAAAATAATTTTTAAAAAATGTACTGCACAGATGATTTTAAGCAAAGATTTTAGTTATTAGTGTTAAAAGTGAATAAAGCCTTCTCTTCTAAAGTCTGTTTAAAATCGAATACTACTATCAAAACAGCACTAAATATTTTACAATAATGTAAAACTAGTATTATTTCGTATCCAGCGGTATAAAGCTATAAAAACAATAGACATAATACATCTGTCTGTATTTATATATAAATATTTATGTGGTGTTTTTCCACTCAATCGCGCGAACAACCTTTGCTTGTATATTTTTATTTAAAATGTCAATAAGTAACTAAGTATTTTTGTGTAGTGATTTACATAAAACTTAAAGATTGATTCTGGGAGGGTTCTGTGTATCACGTTTGACAGCAATTTGATAGCTGCTGTGCTGTACAATACGTTTTTCCTAAATTGATGGTCTTTAATATGTTATGTTAAAAGAGCAATGTAATGCAAATAAGCTATCTGATTGAGGTATACTAGACTGAGATACTCAATACGCATGTTAATTGGGCATTGAAATAAGGCAGTAAGATGCATTGAACATAGTATGTATTTGGTTCCATTGGTTGCCTAAAAGCCTATTAAAAATGTCAATACATGGCACGATCATGTCATTTTGATGTAAATCTTAAAGTCTTCTTGATACCTTTGGAACTTCTAAACATATAATAAAACAGCAGTCCTGGATAAGTACCTAATGGATTTCTTTAAATCATTGGCATTCAAAGAGACTGGACCCAAAAAACAATATAATTTTTGGTCTCATCAAAAACGCTCAAATTATTTTTAAACTGACACAAAATTTATTATAAAATCTATGTACCTATATCACAAACAATTACATTCATAAGGCCAGACGTCTCGAAAGCTATACGAGTCCGTCAAGACGTTAACAGGCGAATCACGCGCTGCTTTCATCAACACTGACCGACTTGTGGGAGTGTGTGTGTAATAATACACTCATTGATGCACTCTCTAAGGGATTTCGGGGAAGTGAAGCTAAAATTACATTCTAAGGATTTTTTTTAATTGTACCTGTATCACGTTTAATGCATCACTTTAGCATGCATTACTTTTTCTTAGAGCAGAATCATAATGCGATATTTGCAGTCGTATTAATTACGCATTTTATATGAATTCAAAGTAAAGCTATATATGAGAATTATTTTATCTATTGAATACGTTCATGTTGTTGCTGTTCGTAAACACAGATAAAACAGGTGCACAAGGAAAACACTTTATTCCTGAAGTTGCTACAAATAAAAACCTAAGCTTTTTAACTTCGTAAATATTAGTTATTTTAACCTTCGTCAGATAACACTAGAAATAATGGCAGAAATAATCGAACCATCAAAAGCAATCTGGTGCTAAATTCATCATTAAAAAAAATCTTACTCAAAAACTCCAAACAAAACAACAACAGCAAAGCAAAAACGTAACAAAATAAAAGTCTTCTTTAAAAAGATCCCTTCACACCGCACTTATATCGACACAGTCACAATGTCAGTGTGGGTAATAGACCGGAAACTCCGGCTACCTGCGCTGAGCATGTCAACTAACGCCTATAAAAAGTATAGGAAGACGGCTCATATTTCTATAATAGTATAGGCAGTTGGCTTGCGATGGAAGTTTGAAATAGAATGTGTAAGAAATTATGGTGATGTTGATGGTAATGATTTATGCTATACAATATTTATAACTATAGACTTAAACTAATGCGACAGAAAATATATTTGTGCTTTGTTTTAGTCTCTTTAGTTAATAGAAATACAATTATTCTATGTTTTAGGATGGAGTAGTGTCTTTTAAATATAATTAAAAGTAGATATTTATGTTAAACACCAATTGAATGTTTTATGAATTTCTTTGCAACGTCTGACGTAAGTATTAGTACAATGAAGAGGTCATAAAGATACACCCTCTTATTCATAAAAATATATGAAGTTATGAAAGGCTTATAAAGAGTTTTGTTTCTTTCACTCCTTAGCAGAATGAAAAAGATAAAACATATTATAGTAGTTTTTTAACTAAAATAGGTTTATAGTGTGTTTATGAATAAGAGGGTAAGGATCTCAATCTTATTGAAAATTCGTTATTTTGAGTACGATTGAGACGTATTATTCATTTACCGTTTAATAAGAGATTGTAGTCCTTAGTATCTTTGTTTCACACGTTTGATAATTGCACCTGACTTTATATATTCGTAATTATTAACCATTTATGACAAATAGCAATGTCTACAAAGTTGCAAATAAATGTCAGAGCAATAATTCAAACAACTTAGTTTTGTGTAATCACTTTAAGGTTACAATGTTGAACTGTGGACTGACCATTACAGAGTTCAATAAATTGTATATTTATTATTAAAATATTATTATTTTAATAAGAGACTTCGGCCATAATAATAAATTTTGTATTATATATTCTGTCTTTTATAACCATGACTGATTTCGTAACTACGTTAAATTAAAATATACTTATTATTTTTTTTTGACAAAATTGTTCTGTTTAATTTTCAAATATTTATTTAATTGTCGACATTTGTCCGGCGGCATATAGAGTATCATAAACCTTAAAATTCTCATCGCATTTAAGACCCGTTAGCAATTTTGTACTAAAATATTAAAATATTAAAGTTAATACTCCAAATAGCTTATAGCTAACTTCAAACTATGATTCAAAGCTGCACAAAAAAAAAAACTACGATTTCTCACGGATCTTAACCAAAAAAATCAAATAGGATGCATTAATAACACGTTTTGTGGTTGCTCATCCATTTTAAACGATTTTATAATAAGCGGCCTAGCAGTTTTTGCTACAACGTATTTTCCTTCAAAACAAAAAAAAATACGATAAGTATAGCAAGTTTTAAAGTTAAGTCTAATGTGTTTTTAATTACGTGTTTAATAAATAAAGCTCTGATAATAAGGGCTTGTATTAATATTAGACAAAACATGTGTAAATAAATTAATGTCTATTAACTCGAGATTTAGTATTTGTTCAGTTTACCTATTCAATTGCGTTTTTTTTTTATATGAGTTTAATCGCTATTGAATAGAAAAAATACCGCTAAGTGTACCTCAGAAACCGGGGGCGAGTCCTACAACTTAATAGAGCCTTATATGCAAGTTACTTATATGCGGCTAACAGAAATATACAAAAAAAAATTAAGAACATCTGTGATGGCTTGTGCAGATGACGGTGGCCTGAAAAAGTTACTATATTTTAGATTAATCGTGCATGCTAAGGCTCTCTACTAACTTGTCTGACATATCTCTGTCTTAAATATTCAGTACCAAAATTTTAAACACCGAAAAATCTATTTATCAAATTATATATCTATCCGAAATATATTTCCCAACAAACTGTTACATTTACTTCTATTTCAATTCATCTGAATGTCAAGTGACCTACTTGTGATTAAGATATCTATTGCGTGTCATACACAAATGAATCGATCCGTCGGATCTCGTAACACCTGTGTCAGTACTTTCACCTCAAAAATCGGGTTTGGGTACAAGCCGAAACAAGAAATCGGTTATACAACTCACTGGCCGTAAAGAAGCTGATTATTTTTCGTCTCGACATTCCTAGCCAGTAACGATTGAAAATGGAATGCTGTTTCATTTAAGTTTAATTTAAAAATGAAACTAAAATATAGAATCTGCTAATTCGGTTTTATTTTAGGTTAAAGTAAGATTCGTATGTTTCGGCTTTCAAAATTGAAATTAAAATAATGATTTTGAAATGCGGAATATAAATAAACTCAAAACTAACATTTTGAGTTTTAAAATACTTTTCAATTTATAACGGTTTTGTAAAAGTTTTTAGGTGTTAATTTTCATATCGATAAGTTTTAGATAAAAAAGTAGGTTACAAACACACTAGGTTTCTTAAAATTCTATTTTTTATGCAAAAATACTTGATTTTGTTGAAACATCCTTATTTTCAAGCTTACATATCTCACACGGCGGCATTGATTGGAATGTCTCCATATCCGGAATACAAGAACAATTTACACAAACAAAGAAAAATACAATTTTATTCCAAAGAATGTAGGAGACGACCTTTTGCAGATTGAAAAGGTATGTAAATAAATGTTGAAATTACTTTATCTACACTTTTTAATCCTCAATGTTTCCATCGAACTTATATTGAAAAATGGCCTCTGCAGACATCATCTAATCTAGCAACACACTCTTGTATGTTATATCATTAACTATCCTGTTATAAGACTGCTAACACCAGCATTAAAATTACAATCACTTAACAAAAACAAAAAACAATATTAACATTGTTTCAACACTAATATTTATACACTTACATACTAAATTATATGCCTAGCTATACCTACTTGATATTATGACTGGTCAATAATAAGTCAGTCGAATCACCCGTCACTCTAACTCACGCACGATCAAGCAAGGCCAATCGTAATCGTGAATACCTACTCAAAAATATATTCAACTAGCTGACCCGCGCAACTTCGCTTGCGTCACATAAGAGAGAATGGGACATAGTTTTCCCCGTTTTTGTAACATTTTTCGTTGCTACTCCTCCTTAATGGCCGTAGCGTGATGTTATATAGCCTAAAGCCTTGCTCGATAAATGGTCTATCTAACACTGAAAGAATTTTTCAAATCGGACCAGTAGTTCCTGAGATTAGCGCGTTCAAACAAACAAACAAACAAACAATCAAACAAACAAACTCTTCAGCTTTATAATATTAGTATAGATAAAAAAATCATGAAGTAACCAAACCATATAGCACTCCAATCAAATACTTAAGCAAACACCAAATTAATAAGCATTTTTATTTTTAAAATATTTCAAAATTAAGTGTGGGAATTTGAAAATCAAATAAAGATTTTGAAATCGAATAAAAGTAAATGGTTTTTGATTACTGGTAATTAATACATCAAGGTTTTTTATTGGTTAAACGCAGTCTTGTTCATTCGTGTTTGGTAAATAACGGATTACTGATTGCAGTAAATGTCAGAACGTATGAATAATTTGGAAAATATTGAATTGCATTGCTGTAATTGGTTTGACGTACTAATATCTGTCGTATGGATCAATATTTGGAAAATACCATATTATTATAGTTGTAATTGGTTTGACGTTCTAGTCTCGGTGGGAACTTCAAAATTTATGAAGGGTAGATAGTTTTATTTCACAAAATATAAACAGTAATGCGTTCTACGAGATTTAGTTGTTTCAGATCTGATTAAACTTTATGTTTGCGGTTTGTATGTTTGTAAAAGATCAAAAACTACAGACTGACTTTTTGTTTGGCAGGTGTTTATAAAGAATCTTATTCATTCTTTATCTTTTAGTTTTGAATTGTATATAAATTTGCTAACATGATTTTGATTATAATGTACTACAAAAAGCTCATGTGAAAGTTAATAACAATGAGCATTAGTTAAAAACATTGCTCTGAATACAGTTACAAAATTAACTTAAATTGTTCTCAACAATTTCCTTATATGGATAACAATTATGTATTAATGCAACCACTAACGTTTTTTAGCTAACACTATGAACACAGAAAACACATCGTACCGAATTGAGTACCTCCTTCTTTTGAAGTCGGAGAAAAAAAATATCAGACCAAGATTATAAAAATGGAAGCGTCGAATTAGGTAAGGAAATACAACGTTTTCACTGTACTTTTTTCTAATTATTTTCAAATTTAAAATAGTTAAATCTATTTTTTTGGTACAAAGTGCCGAAGTTGAACCTTCTCATTTTCTCAAATGAAGTTAACGTACGATGAGAAAAATTGTCTCTAAGAGAAAACAACAATCTTCTCACAAACCCGACAAATGAAGAAATGACGATGCACAGACGTTATTTATTGACAATGACCATAATTTTGATAACAATGATGATCATTTTATTTTAGAGAATACTACAAAAATGTCCGTCATCGATTCAATAAAATTGCTACCTAAAATTCACAAGGTGATTCGCAAGACGAGCAATCAAGAAGAAAGTTGGCAGCTCTATTCCACATTAAATAACCATTGAGTGAATGGATACGATCATTCGGTCACCGAGGTCATTCACTTGCCTCGAGGAAACATCTGTGAGATGCTTATGTGAACATTCGTGTCTTGTATGTTACGTATGCATTATCGAGAATATTTGAAAATCAGATCTGATATAATGATCAGCAAAATAACGCGAGACAAGTACCTACTTCAGCTGGTTCACTCAGAATCGAATTTAAAGTCCATCGAGTTAGATTCAACATTTCAGTCCAAATCACCAATGAATCTAGAGTCCAAAACTTCTTAGGCCTTTTCTGTTAAAGTTTAGACTAGCGCGCAACTAAGCATTGAATTATAGTAGCAAAATATAATCGACACGTTAATTTCGGTAAAAACATTGAGCAAGCCTAGCCTCATGAAAGAAAAATTTAAAACAAAACGACATTAAATAAATATACCTACTCGTATAATTATTTCCTATCGAAATATTTTTTTCTGCTGCACATAATAAATACCTATTTTTTATGCCTTCTAGGCGGGATATTACTTAGTATTCACATTATCACGAAGGCTTTCCGTTTTTAGTATCTGGAACGTCACTGGCATTCAGTACAAACAGGAACAAAACGCATGTTTGATGAATCATAACGTCGTATTTTGCCTATTCAGTGTGTTGCAATTAAATTTTGAAATTGCTAGAGGTTCGTAGAAATGTTTGAGTCACTGTCTCCTTGTGAGATTTCTATATTCATTGTAAGTTTCCTTTACGTTTTCGATTAAAATTACTATAATAAATAAAACTTTGTTCACCTGGTAGGTATAACAAATTAATAAATGTCAATAAAACTATATTTCTTACAGAATAATGTTCAAGAATTTCGTTCGCTTCGCATTAGTTCCGGTCAGCACTCCCTATGTCTGTATTAGGAAAATCAAGATAATAACTTTATAGCTTTATTTGTTTCAGGATTCGTTCCAAATCAAGTAAATTACCCTTGATTACCGTAGATCGTTTATATCCAAAAGCAGCAACATACTCCTCAGATAATTATTTCCTTCCTTTTAAAATATCAATGGCAGTTCATCGACCCTGAGTACGATTATAATCACTAAGAACCCGGCCAATTCCATCGTTATTATATTGACTTTTACGCAAAAAATCCTTCCGGCTAATAAGGAAATTATAGTGACAAACACTGTATAAAAGTATAGACACGAAACAAATGGAAATGTCAAACACTTTCACTTAAGAATGAATAATAAAAGTATTTAGTCCATCGGTGCGTAACGCCACAAGTTGGTCGCAACGGACAGACGACCAATAAAAATGCAAATTAGCGGAAGTTTTTTATGATATACAAGAAATTGTTGGTACGTCAGCTGTTTGTGCGTCGGTGTGTTTGTTGACAGTTAATGGGCTCTTCATTCCGCAAAAAACTGTTTTCTGAGTAGAATAGTAGTGGTTTTGTTGAATATTGTAATGTTATGTTTGAGAACAGTCATTGTGAAACGGCATTTGGTCAGTAGTGATATCTTTCTGTGGTAAAAACATTCTGAGTGTTATAAGTCGAGTAATTTGTCGACTTTTGTCTATATTACTATCTAAGTAGCGGCACAAACGAAGTGACATTAATGTTATTGTTTTCATATTTTCCCAGTTCGTCTTTATAATTATATACTTAAAGTACCTAATATTTTGAATTACTCTCATTGCAATAACTGTTTACGTTCTTAGATATGAATCGTCGAGTAAACAAGTAAGGTATCCTAACCTTTAATTTTCAATCGCGTTTTAGACCCGTTGCATAATATTACGTTTTTAGATAATTAAAATATTTAAAAAAATACATATGTATAATTTACTCTGAGTTTCTCCAATAAAATTTGAATTCATTCCGAATGACTTTCTATTCGTAATAATTGGTGTTTTATTAATGTTAATTTATAATTTAGTCGGCCGTATCGCCTACTTGCAAATAACAGAACTTTAGCGATTTAAAATCATCCTGAATGATAAGTATTAAAATCCTTCGACACTTAACACGCAATATTAATATTATATGCGAGTGCGACCTATTTACTGGTAATCTCGCAAGATTGCTACCGAGTTGAGTTCAATGGTTAGTTACTTACATACTTAGTTTAAAAAACAAACATAAATTATCCATCTAAAATGTCAATTATTACCAAAATAAACGTATCAAATCTATACTAATATTATAAAGCGGAAGAGTTTGTTTGTTTGTTTGTTTGTTTGAACGCGCTAATCTCGGGAACTACTGGTTCGATTTGAAAAATTATTTCAGTGTTAGATAGCCTATTTATCGAGGAAGGCTATAGGCTATATATCATCACGCTACGACCAATAGGAGCAGAGTACCAGTGAAAAATGTTACAAAAACGGGAAAAATTATGATTCTCTTATGTGACGCAAGCGAAGTTGCGCGGGTCAGCTAGTTATCCATAAAAAGACCACTAATTGATATTTTCGATATTGATAATTCGACAACAGTAAAATCGGCCGTAAATATATTGTTGATACTCAATAGCAAAGTCATTAGTGACTCTTCATATAAATTCTCATGTATCATTTATGTAATTCAGATCGATCTCTTGAATATTCTCAGACGGTACATTAATCCGCTAGTCACGATAGATCAGTAAACGGCATTGAACTTTCGATGTGTCGAAAAAATTTCAACTGTGTATCACTTATGTTTGACTCTCTGTCTGGAATTTTGTAAACTTGAATATGAGTTTAATTTGTAAGAAGAATATTTTACATTTTTAATACAAAAAATAATTGAAAATATAATAAGATACACAAATGTATGATAATAAATAATGAACTATAAATAATAAAAAAATACATACATCAATGATAATAAATTAAGTATAAACAATAATAAAAGATAAATATAAATAATAATAAAATAAAATTTAAAAATGTTTAATTTCAGTTTTCAAAATTAAGTATATTTAATTTCATTTATTCTCGTTTCATCACATCACGTACATTTGCGACAAATATAAAAACTAAAAAAGTACTGCACAAAAAGCACTCTTCAGCTTTTACACACAAAATTGATTAACCAATATTTCGCGCATAGATTTACTTTCACGTTATCAATTCAATATTTTGCGATGTTGGCCTTGGTATAATGCATTTTCATTAAGTGAATGGTCATTGTTGCTAATGGTTACAGAAATTGATGACTACGCTGTTTATACGAATACTAAAGCCGAAACGCGACTTCGTCTACATAGAGTTTAGTGTTTAACTCTACTCCTATAAGTTAAAGCGTGATGTTATATAGTCTATAACCTGCCTTAATGAGTTGACTATTCAATACAAAAAGATTTTTTCAATTTGAACCAGTAGTCTCCGAGATATGCGCATTCAAACAAACAAACAAACCAACAAACAAGCGAACGCTACAGATTTGTGTTATTAGTAAGTATAGATATGATGTTCTCTAGATGTGCTTGTAACTGTATTATGACCGTGTTTCCACTTCGAGTTTGTGAAACACGATTCTTTATGAGTTTTAGTGAGTCAGTGAACATAAGTATGCGATTACTTGAGAGCTTCGGTGTTTTCGAGTGAGAGAAATTGTGTTTTAAGATGTTTAAGAAAATATTATTGGTGTGTAAAATAAATTGAATGTTTCATATTCAATATTGTTAAAAAGGCATTGAGGATACGAATTTTATTTTAAATCATTTTACAATCACATTTCATAAAACCTACTTCGATTAATGTCACCTTACAATTCATTCGTTTCAACAATAAAATTTTAAATTGAATGTTTCATATTCAATATGGTTAATATTACCAGTCACAAAACAAAAGTGAAACTTAATAAAGAAAGAAGATCCATCTTTCCGTTCTAAATCATTATGTCCTCCATTAAAATCCCTCCACTATAAGTCTTTCAAACATTAACTTAACACCATTGTTAAGAGCTACCGGCCATTGAACAGGTCCCGGGTCATTCACCCCAACCTTCAGGACCTGAGTCCTGGCCGAAACTACCGGTTCTCGCATTAATATACCATTACCACGAAATATTGCCTCTGATTGGTTGATGTATTACCGAGGACATTTTTCGAAACGAGTTTTTTTGATAATTCCAATTTTGTGTTTGAAGGTTTTTAGTTTTTGAAGTGATTGATTTGTGAGAAATATTGTAGTGTGAAAAAATATTTTAGTTTTACTAGAATAGAAGATATTATGCACTGAATGTTTATAAATTGGATAGTGTACAAAATTGGCTGTGAAGATATTCGTATGACTGTTGGATTAAAGCTTTTTTTGGACCAGCAGTGAGACAAATAAAGGGTTATTGTAGTGTCCAACGCTAGACAAAATATTTGACCTTCTATTTCGAAATAAAACAGGTCATACTTAGGCTAACCGAAAGCTAATCACGCTCACATCAATATTGGTAATTGCAATGATTAATTTATTATCATCTTAACACAAAATCATTACAAAACCCGACCAAAATATTCGCACAACTACCAAATTCTCGAAAGTAAATCTCAAACAAAATAACCCAGATAAGTTAATAATTTCAGAATTGCATTACAAAATGTACGAACGATTACGCATGGTCATAACGCGTAAACGTTACATAAAATGATTGCGATTGGTCAACGAAAACGATCATTTTGTTGATAATCAATTTATACTACTAATTATTTGATACTCTTATGTATTATTACTGGAATTGTGTCATTCTTGTTATTCGGTAAATCATCTTTCGAAAGTATTTGTCAAGATTTTTTACGACTACTTATTTGAATTACCTTATTTATATGTAACGTTGCCTGTCTGAGAGTTCTTTAACACATTTCTTGGTGGAATGTAAAGTTGTGGTGGACTCAAGGCCTTAACCACTCCCTCATTACGGGAAGAAGCGAGAGAAGAGAAGGGACCAAAACCATATCAATATTTCTAAATAGCATTATCGTAGTTAAACACCCGGGGATTTTTTACTATTTACTGTTTTGTCTGTACTTTATTGGTTCGCAAAGTAAGAATAAAGTGTGCTTAAAGTACAGGAATACTCGGTTTTATTACGGCAAAAATATTTTTTTAAAGTTGAAGCTTATTCCAGAACATCCGACCGAAATTCCCAAACCGAGTATTCATCAGCAAAACAGGTGTGGCGTACTAATAGTAGGATGTACGTTACCCAACGTGTACTTTTCGAAACGACAATACCAGGGCGGGGCCCGGTCCTAAAAACTTCAACAATCGCACACCCACTCAACTGGAAACCAGAGAAATTTTAAACAACTCTATTGTTAAATACTGGTTGTTAAATATTTAGCTAGCTTTTGCTTGCGACTGTCCGCTTTATTTAGACCTGATATATGCGAAATTCGATTTGTCAAACGAAACTTTTCGGCATATTTAGATCCCTAGACTAATTTTAAGGTACTTGGGTATCCTAAAAATAATAAGTACAATGTTATACTAAGTTGTCCAGGCATATTATTCATTTATATTTAATTTTGTCGTACTAATGAAAAATAACACCGCTTAAAGTACGTTGAGCCCTAAACTGCCGCAGATTAGCGCGGTATGCATTCTGTTACATAAATCATTGTTTACAATTTCAACTAGCATTTCATAACATTGATTGGAATAAATAGCAGAAAAATTTAATATTTAGAGTATCTAATAAGGTTAATACAAATTCGTTGTGAGTACGTAATGCTATTTCAAATAGTCGAGATTGGATCTGCAACCGGATCCAATGTGAGGAATTTTTCTAAGTGACACGGTTTGCTGTTTTAGTTTTAATATTACACAGCGGAAATAAATACACAAGTTTGTTACATTTGGAGAAAAAATTACGTATAGACTAGGCTGTATCAAGTGTTATGTAAGCTTGTTAACCAATTTACTAGACTGGTCATAATTGGTGCAACAGTGAGAGTGATCTAGTTGAATTGCTGGCTTTTGAAAATGATTTATGTGTGACGCATGCTTAAATAAAGCAAAAATATATCTCGTTCTTATTACAAGATCGTACGTGAATTCTGACAATGATTTTGTATGAAGTACAAACAAGAATGTGAATTTAAAGTTGTTACCGATCATCATAACGGTATCCTTGATAAAGAGGTATCTTAGAGTCATCTTTTTACTGAATTAAAGACCTCACAAAGGCAGGTGACGTCGGCTGTACCCCGAGGCGATGTACGCAATCAAGAACAATTTATTATAGGTATCGGACGATCTCACTCCTTCAAGCTCCTGCCTCCGTATAAGGCTTCGTTAGGAATCCGAAAATAAAAGCAAAGAGTCAAAGATTCGCTTCACCGCCCTTTCGAAGCGGCCGTTCCGGGAATTGAGAAAGGGACCTGTGGGATGGACACGGCAGACGGTTTTGAAATTTATATTGATGTTAGTATTCTTTGGACAAAGATTTATGATGAGAAATGAGGTAATCTTTTTCTATTATTGTATTTTTGAAGCAATTGAAACCTTTGATCTCGTTTATAAAGGTATTAATATACGTTTAACAGTTAGCTCTTTAAGTAGATTTATTTGAAAAAACATAAAAAGGAATTCCAATAGTATGTCACCAGACTATTTTACGACAAAATTGCATCAAAGTGTTAAACTGCGAATTTCAAACGGGTTCAACGAGAGCATCCATTTCATTAGCATATTGCACATCACTTAGTATGTTTTACAAAACATCTGCTATTTTCAAATATAGCGATCTTTTCAAATCTACTTTTAATGTCAACGAAACATTTCTCGAAACAAGCATCGCTTTTGCAATAACATTTATTTCTGCTACGCTCGACTGATTTAATGATTAGTTATGAGGCAATCATTCTCAGTTCCTCTTCCGCATTTATTAATACCTTTTTGCATAGTTAAGTACGATCCCTTTACTGCTATATTTATTACGTTCTAACATCCAATCGATCATTTTTTGTTTCATCTACATAAGCTACTTCATCTTAGAAAGACTTGCGAACAATCAGACAAGTTTTACTATCATGATTTATTAAGGACGTCTAAATTGAAACACGTCTATCCATTAAAGTCACGACAACTTATAATTTTGAAATATCAGCTTTCTGATCAAATACCTCTGAACCTGTTTTATTTAGTTCAAAGCTAGCCCTTTCAGGGTTCGCATTTAGTATGTTACTCTCGAATCCAATTATCGTGTTGGCATCTTCGAGTCGAAGTATTTATGCATCGATGGCGTCAGTGTTAAAGTTATTGCTTTTCGGAACCAGTTTGTGGTCGCGCACTCACGAGCATGAGAGCCTCGGGGAAGAGGACAATATCAAGGACAAAGGCTCGGTGCGACCAAGGACTGATTTGTTTTTTCATTTTGTATTACCTCTGCTATTTCTTTGTTGGCAGTTTTTATTGTTTCAACTTTATTTATAGTTCTCAATTCTTCATTTATAGTCTTTAAAACGTCTCCGCTTTTATTTCGAAGGTAATTTAGATTAAAATTTGCTATTTCGCGAAGAATTTTAATCTTATACATTCCGTAGTCATTATTATTAACCAAATATTTCGCGTGTTTTGGAAGACAATCGGACAAACGATGATCTAAGACGACCTTTAGATTCAACCAGTTATAATAGTTTATTTTATAACATTGACCTTTCGACATCCGACACATTCGATGTTTTGTGACGCAAATCTCCTTGCATATTAAAGCTAAGAAGATCGTATTACGGTTTAAGTGAACAAATGAAACAAAAATACAACCTCATCTCTTATTACTATTATTGTTCTAAAATATAAAATGTATTTTACAGAACTAAGCCCACGGAATTATTCTATCATTTCTATAAGCAGCGTTGATTACAGATCGTAGTTATTTCTTAGCATTGTTATCAAATTATATCGCTAAGCAGCTAGACCTTGCTATCTACTAAAACCAATTCAATACTAAGTATTGTCTAATGTTTTTTCTCAGAGCATCTTCTGATCTATTTTTTAATTAGTAGCAAGAGTTCAATTCCAGTTTGATTCACCATTTATCTTAATCAAGATCTTAGTTGCTTATAACATTTAGCTATTACAAAGCAATATTATGAACCGAGAAGTTTACCTAGATGTATGAATGTTTGTACCTATATTACGGCAAAACGTTTGAATCAATTTTGATGAAATTCGGCATACATGGAATTAAAAACCTGAATAACATTACGTACATAAGAATCACGCTTATTTCTCATAGGGGTAGGCAGAAACTAAAAATTAATTGATTCATAAAATTATACTTTTTACATTCACACATAATATCCCACCTTTTTCTCAAAGAGGTAGGCAGAGACCAGAGAACTTGAATACTTCTGAACTCTATAAATATTTCCATTCTAACGAAACCACGGGTCGAAGTTAATACAGAATATACCTACATTATTCTTCGCACCAAAGTGTCCAGTCAATGTTCTATACAAGTTGATGAACTCACTCTTTTGTTTGCCGCTAGCTGTATCCGCGAGCGTTTTATTTATTCTGAGCTTAGAAAATTAATCAGAATGTGCTTGAATTACAGTAAGACTAATATTATTGTCGTTTAATGGAAGGATTTTTGGGTATTTTAATTTGAATTAGATGGCCATCAAAATGTTGTGGACTCTTAACACTGTGAGATAAAAGTGGATGGTTTTTGTGTTGTCAGAGACTTTAAAAGATATAGAGAATAATATAAATAAACATTGTACATCCTAAATAGAACTATTTTCGGGTCTAAAGGCTATATTATGCCTATTGCTAATATCTTTGTTAAGTATAACAACCGTTGCGTGAACACATAAAATCAATTACTAACCTTAAATCAAAATATAAACAAAGTACTAGTTGTACCAATACTAAAGGATTATATGATCAATTAAAAACTAAACACGAAAATGAATACTTAAAGTAATATATCTCTTAACAACAGTGACAAGTTATAACCAACAAATGAACGTCTAGAAAATAAATAACAAGAAAACATCAGCTTTCTTCACTAACAGTATCTGTCATCACGTTGATGTAAAATGGCGTTACTGACATCTAACAACGAGTGATGTTTACGACGCTAGACATCAAGACACAGATCAAGGCAATGTAACATGCAACACTTGGTCATGATTATGTTTTAAATTATTGGTTGATTTTCAAAGAAAAATATACAAATCAGTACCTCGATTCTCTACCACTATCGACTACCGATAACCGGCTGACTATCGAGATTTTAACATTTAGAATGTACTGCCAAAATGTTTTCTAGGACGCCCGTCAGAGGCGCTGATCAGATTTTCATACAAAGTTTATCGATGACAGTTGCTTGTCGCTAGTCGATAGTAGTAGAGAATTGAGCTACCGTGGTTTAACCTTAATATTATGACAGATAGACAGACATTTCAACTATAATCAATGTGGTAGTCTGGATTCATAGCTTACATACATTAGATACAAGCTGAGTGGTGAGAATTGTCACGTTACTCAAACTAAAAAAAATATGTTTAAAATGTACACTAATTTGTAATATTTTTATGTGACAATTAACATCTTTCTTTCCATTTTACAAAGAGACACAGTGAACAAACTACGCATTTTTGGGTGTCCAAATTCGGAAGGAGTCTCTCGAATATTTATAGCGAAAATCTGTATGCATCATTAAGTAACTGACATACGGACGATGTGTTCGCTCAACGCTAGACCTAATCGCTCACACACGACACATTTTCTAGGAGAAATTGACTACGGAAACGATGGTGAATTGCTTGGAAGAAATGTATCTGATGTATTATTAGGCTCAGTGATATTCTGTTCAATCGTTTCTGATTCCGGTGTAACAAGTATGAAAGAATTTTCTGATATAAATATAGTATGCAGAACTTCCGTGTAACACATTGATTTTTAAAATAATAAGAGTGTTCTCTATTTTATGCGTTTGACTTGATTATGATACTAGACTGAAATTTAAGCTCGATAGAATTGAGAAAATATGCGTTAATAGTGGACACCTTTCCCCAAAAACATTAAAAAAAATCTCTCTCAATGCTACGCAAAGGCCTCCCCCCAAATGAGAGTGGGGTTAGACTTTGAGTGCAACGCTGGGCAAGTGAAGTTAAGGACTATGCCAATGCGTTACAAAAGAAAATAAAAATGTCACTTATCAACTCTGTGAATTCCCACAAAAAATAAGTACACAGACTCACCCACTACCTACAAAGTAAAACCCTTTCTTTAAAACCAATTTCCCTTATACGGGTTCACAGCAATGAAAAACGAGTTCCATAATTCGAAATGTCTTTACCTCTATACGACAACATATTAACAGTACTCTGTAATGGTCGGGTTACATTGTAATGACTTGTGTACGCCAATTTTCTAGCCCGTTGCCCGAAGGTGGCATGCTAACCTGTTTTTAGTTAGTTTACTACAATTGTTAGTTGTTATCTAGTGGTTCCAAAATATTTGCTAGAAATAGTATGCAAATATTTTTTTTCATTTTTGACACAGGTTACCTTATAGGTGAAAACTACGGAGAATTTTAAATTAAATTTGTATTAGTTTTATGTTCAAGCATAATTTTCGATGACTTAAAATACCTACATTGATCAACTTCAATAATATTTAAAAAATCTTGTCAATAAATCTCCCTATTAAATTAACTTAGCCCAACTCAAATCTGGTTTTGTACTACTATTAGGTGCCTACTCCAAAATTCCGTTTATTGCATAATACGACCAAAGTTTGAGCAAAATTTTCCTGTCTCTTATTTTAAATACATTTAAAACTACCACTCAATGGGTTCATCAACACTTGTTTATCTACTACAGATGCATAATGAAACTTTTCCTGTTCACTACGTAGTTAATATTTCATCACACGACATCTGCGTCTTAAACCATCTAAAGAGTCACAGAACAAGTCTAATTGCGTACTAACACGCGATAATACAAAAACTGACGTTAACAGGACAGTGTGAGAAATGACGAAGAGCGAAACATGAAAAAATTGAGATTAATACACGAACACTAAAAAATTGAGATTAATACACGAACAAAATATAATTATTACATGCGTGTTGATATTGCTGATCGCAAAATTGCTTGATCGTAAAATTGAGAGTGTTACGTAATTAGAATTTCTTAATTAAAATTTTGATCTAATCTGTGTAATGAGAGTTGTAAAAATGTCAGTGGATTTTTACCAAATGTTACGACATTTCCAATGTTTCTGCGAATTGCAATATTATTACTAAGGAAAAATGTAAATATTTAGTAACTCTTATTTTAAATATTATTATTAGTATAAATTACATACAAATACGTGTACTAATCGTATGTCAAAGGTAAGAATTAACAAATTTTTAAACCACAATTTGCAAACTATTTTTACATCGATCAGCAGCAGTTTTGTTTTGTTTCTTTTAGTTTTCTGGCAATATAAGTCGCTGTAGTAATGCTTCGAGAATATTCTTTAAAAATTCAAAAATATAGACTTAGCAAAGTTTTTCACATATTCTAACAAATTACTCAATGGTTTCTCAATTGTCAACAGTTTAAAACAGGACGAAATGGAACACATAACACTTGTTAAAATGTCAGCTGAACATTTGATGTTGTGTAAATATGACCTTTGTTTTGTAACTGATGAGCTGATCGTGTTTGCTGATAGACGGTCAGTGGACGTTTTGTTTGAAAAATATACCGTAGTGGAAAAGGATGTTGTACATGTACATACAAACATTCACCATAATGAATTTGCGACTGATTTGTCTTGGAAAATACTGTCGTGTATTGTATAAGAAAAATAGCAACAACTTTCGTGTGAGGTTGAGGTAAAGTACCCCAGTAGTAGTACCCCAAATGCGACTTTAACATGGCATAAACAATAACATATTAAAGTATTTTTTTATTAGTAGACATTTTTCCTTAAACAACTCTTAATCCTAGGTTTAATTTGAGAATCTGAAATTGAGATAAACCTCTTCAGCGCGATAAATTACCTCACAATTAAATAGGTTTCGTTTTTAGATAAAACTTGACGTTTAGATATCAATTTACTTAACAAAATGCCAACGAAATGTATGTGTTATTAGTTGGTCTCTATAAAAGCTATCACAAATATCTGAAATATAAGTGTAATTATTTAACCTCTATAAAAGCTTCAACTAAATATCTAAACAATCCAAACATAACCAAAGCCATAAAAATATTCAGCGACTCTCTTCAACATAAAATCACTCACTTTATCTAAAGCACTAATATATTCAACGGCACTACTTTACGTTCTAGGCTAACTTTTGCATAAAGCCTACGTCTGGATCTCTGCCAGTAGATGTGGAACACCAGATGACCTCCAGTACAACGGTGATGATAATTGTTCTTCGTTATCTTGACATCTGTTATTTGCAATTATTAACACAGTAAGTGAAGGACGTTGGGAGATGAATGTGACTTTAGTTTGACGCTATAGGTTTAGAGAATAGTAAACGAATACTTTGTACAAAGCCCAGAATAATGTATGAAGTGATAGTAAATTGTGTAAATCATTTCTAACCATATTTTAAAATAAATACTGTGTGTTGATTAAACAGACAGTGCTCAATTTTTTACTGATGTAATATAACTTTATTTTTACGTCCCAAGCCAATAGCCGAAAGCCTAAAGCCTCAACTTTAAACTTGAAATTTTATTACGAAAGACAGAAGACGAAAGCCTAGCAATATTTTGTTTTCAATTTAATAACAGAAAAGACAGAAAGAATTTGTCTCTTATCTCACCTGATGGTGACTACGAAGATGAGAATGACTCTCTACTTATGTCACTCTCACTTAATCCTTTAAAAATCATCAAATTTATAACCGACAATACAATATATTAAACCTGGCAGATAGAACCTTGCTTCGATCGCCTCAATAAATCTCCAAACAAAGTTAATACCCTGTGCAACTACCGCTGTATCATCATACTTGTAAGTAATTATTATTGTAGTTTCTGTCCGTACTACTGGCAAAGGTGAAGGCTGCTGTTATAATTGATGTACAACATCAATCCTATTGTTGGTTTTTAATACATTGTTTTGATGTACTTATGATGTCAGGTATTTAAGGTTGTTTGCGCAGCTTCAGAGCAACTGTTGTTTTAGCTATTGTACTCTTAACCAAGTCTTAGGTTACTTCGCTTTGTAAAGATACATAACCTAGAACTAATTCAGTCAGCCTAGTAACGTTTTTTAAACAAATTTTGGTAAGCCAGCAGAAGTATGATCATACATTTTTTTTTATATGAGCACGCATGCCCACTGGGCAACGGGGTAGGCAGTATTTATCTCACATTTTTGTATGAAGCTTATAACAAAAAATGTAAAGAAAACAAACAAAAAATTCAAGAAATATGCCAATTTTTCAATAAAGATATATTTTCAGTGCTCAAACAATAGTAATCAGTGTGTGATAAGCCTTAAAAGTCAAGACTTTTAATATCGCAAGGTGTAGCGAATTTTGTATTGTTTGTACAGTTGAGAAAGAATTTTAATTAGTACTTCTATAGTAAAGTATCAAGAAACAAATGTGTAAATAAAGCCTTTGTTCAACTGTCAAAGTCATTGAAGAGTTTACGTCAAATGATATGAACGCTAAGAACGACGTTTAATTTAAAAAGCAAGTAATACGAATTAAGTTTCTAACCCGCACAAGGCCAGCGTGGTAGACTATAAGCTAACCCCTTCCGCAAGTCGGTACGAGAACCTTGCACACCAGTGGGACAGTAAAAAAAAATAAAAAATAAGAACATGTTGTTGATACTAAGCTCAGTTTAATTTTAAATCGAACTTAAGATCAATGTTATGTTTCTAATGGTACTTAACCATACTTTTAACTAATCACTATGCAATGTGCGTATATAGTAGATGCTTTATTATCATGTGGGATGAACCTTTGTTAGTTGTCTAAAGCCCTTCATTTTACTGACAAGTAATAGTTAACTGAAATGGACATATTATAAGCATTTTATAAGAGAATATTCTTAGAATTACCGTTTAAGGTGCATGCGGAAACAAGTAATTCACAAAATAAGTGCATCGATTGTGTCCCAAGCTTCTGAAATAGCTGTTATTTCAGTTCATCAGCGGTTTAGAACCGCTGATGATAGTAACGGCTTAAGCTGATGCATTGCAATACTGCGTGCGGTGTTGAGTAGCTCACTAGTTGTCAACGATTGCAGAATATTATGATTTATAGAGGCTTAAATAAAAATTGTAGCCGAAATGATTTATTGTGTTTCAAATTTGTAAGAAGATGTGCGTGCTTTGAGAAAGATAAATCTCAAATACAGTATTTTAATCGTTTTTCCTTGACGGTTTCATTATTTTTTAAGTCTTCTACGTAGGATAGAAAAGATTAATTTATTTTTAATGTCTTACACAGGAGATAAAAGAACAAAAAATATAATATATTCATTTATTTTTATGTACGAATATAATACCAGACATGTGTTTCCTTATTGACAAACATAACTAAATCTAGCTATGAACTAAGTAGGTAGTCCTTTTGTTACTCTTCTTGTTTAACTCCAATATTTCTTATTTTAAAAGACAACAGCTACTTCAGGTCTACTTTTTACGTACCCTCCGAAACACGAAAATGCTTAACTCAAATGCTACCACACGGTCACCCATCTATAGAATGACCGCGTCATAGGTTGCTTAACCTAAAGATCGTTTACTAACAGGTGAGTGCAAGCGGCCACGAGCACCTCGCTTAACTTCAATGTATAACCCAAATAAAGACAGGCTCATTTCATAAACCAGACATCTTTGCCGGACATCAACATTCTATCGGCTGCAACGACTGGGCCACCGAGATAATCTTGTTTACGATATGTAAACAACAACAGTCCACTAGACGGACCTCCAAGGGAAAGTATGCCATAATTACCACAGTTGGCAAGCGGACTCGCCGAAGTAAGGTGGAATGGACAAGTGAATATATCGGTTCCTGGAGTGGTCACAGACTTGTGCCTTGGTGCACTCCTAATACAGGAAAAAGCTTTTAGAAATAGGTGTTGCTATTTTGATATTTTGACGTCAATATTTAGATTTTGGGTATTTTTTTCTGGGAGTGTATTTACGTCATTTAGAAAATGTCAAATTATTCCATCTGGAAATTGTTTTTTCTGTATTTTTCCTGCTTATAGATGTTAAGGTCGTCTTCTAAGTTCTACTTTGTGGGATCTAACACAGCATAATTTGTTATTCAAATCAAAACTAGTCGTATAAAATAACACGAATCGTATCTAAATATTTCCATAAACGCGTTTAGTATCTACTTATATGGACCTGATATTGATGGGTTGTGTTGAGGTCATCAAAACTTTGTAGGTACTTAAACATCACGTTCTCATCGACCGGTGATCTCACAAGCAACGTAAACACTTGCGGAATTATTTACAACGCAAAAATAAACATACGTGGGTAGTTTAATAAATTTTAATTATGAAAGAAAAATTCCAACCATGACAATGAATTGTCGTAATATTTTCAAAACTACTAATTCGCAATATGCGTGCGAAACACAGATAAAAGTAGCCGAAACAAAAAACAAGACGAATGTTACAATTAACAGTAATGATATCTTGAATAACTTACCAGAAAACGTGAGAAAACATCCGACCTTCTACTGAAGAACAATCAGCATTTATTAATACACTGTCTTCAAATGTCACAAGCACAGGTCACGATAACGGCACACACCGTACATGCAAAAAACTGAACGCGAAAAGAAATCAAATGATCGAACGCGATTGGCCGGTCGGTTAGAACGTTCGGATCCGAAATTCGAATTGGCCAATGGCGTGAGCTCGCGCATGCGTGCGGCAACAACGATAGCTTGACGCGGACTGAGGCAGTTTCTCAAATGAGTGGTAGTTGACGAGCCTTCTCCATTCACACTGTCAAGTTAATTGGACAAGCGACATACGAATTTCTAACGTAAACATTGGGACATAGAGTCCAATTTATCTGATATTAATTTGTGTGTTAGTGCGTTTTGTAGTAAAAAGTAACACATTGCCACCTCGGTCGCCTTCACATGCGCAGGAGTTCACTTTTTTGCAATGTCTCGTTTTAATTTTCTTGGTACAATTTTTAATTTTACATAGCAAAAAAGTGGAATAAAATTCTGAATTACATAATACAAATTTCAAAATGATTATGTAAAATGAGTGATATTACGTAAAGGTTATAATTAAATTCATTTTCCTAGATTAATATGCAAAATAAAGTATTTAATTTGTTTTAAAACTAGAGGTACTTCCGTTGTTAGGTAAATATTTTGTAGTGAGGCGTTCGTTGATGTCTTTATTATCAACA
Organism: Anticarsia gemmatalis; assembly: GCF_050436995.1. Classification (NCBI taxonomy): domain Eukaryota; kingdom Metazoa; phylum Arthropoda; class Insecta; order Lepidoptera; family Erebidae; genus Anticarsia; species Anticarsia gemmatalis. The sequence continues at coordinate 7,822,056 of NC_134762.1, forward strand.
GCTATTCAGCTAAATCGTAGTCACGGCAAACAATATAAAATACCTGTTACAAGCAATTTTAACTTTAATCTTATAGACATAGAGTTTAAATTTCAATATTATAGGGTTCTTGTTAAAATATAAACAATGGGAATATTTTTAATAATTTGGAATTTTCATTCAAAACGGCGTGCGAAATATTTAATTACTCTTACATTTTATGGGGTTAAAACCCTGTATTTATGTAATAATACATAATAAAAAATTATAATATGTCGGTAATTGTTTATGTATTGTACTAAACAAACAAGTGACCATACCATGTTTTAAAAAAAACTCACACTGTATATTAATTTTGCAAGTGTAGGATAAGGATCTTAAAATAATGTCAGTTCATATACCTACCACGTTATGCTTGACTCTTAATATTTATCGACAGTTACGTACACAACAAAATACAATGACGGTTTACACTCATTTTGTAATCTGATCTTTGGTGTTGACCCAGCAATGTATGGTTCGGCGCAATTTTTTATTGGTATAAAGGTGTGGTCAGCTGAGTTTTTTTATTGCAGTTTTAGGGTCGGTTATCAGAGAATGACGTCACTTGCCTTTATTTTTTGCTGACTGTTGAGGCTTGCGGAATGCTGACCGCAATCGTTTACCTTTAAAAGGTCGTATTGTATCCTTTTTCAAATAACAGGAACCACCCTATTTTAAGAACCTTTAGATACCTTTAGCTTAATCTTAACTAATACTAGGTACATATAGTAGTGTTATTCTCTACAGTCGGTACTATCGAGTATCGAGAGTTATACAGTTAAAATGAACTGCAAAAATTGTTCCTACAGCGCCCACTGAAGGCGTTGATTAGATTTTCGTACAAATAGATACCAGGCAGTTGTCGATAGTAGATAGTGGTGGATAATCTCGCTACAGTCAATTAAATTAACGTTTGTTGTTTAGATCACAAGACTAAGTTAAATACGCAAATTGACTTAAAATAAGTATTCAACTCTGTCTTAGTGTATTTCATCAGTAGAATATTTTTAGTCTATGATGGCTATTTAATAATACCAAAATTAATCTCTGTAAAATCCTTCCACCTGTCTTTTTGGGAGAATTAAGTTATTTTTTGCTAACCCATACTATCCCAGTGTTGAACAAAGGCCTCCCTTTTTATCCAACTGTCCCTATCGCCTGATTTGCGTGTCTATATATCAGAGCCATGTAGATTGTCACGTTAACCATGATTGGTTAAATCATTTACACTATTCTATGTATATTGATACTTTTATTATTCTTATTCTGAGCGTAGGATAATGGAATGTTGTCAGCTTGCCTTCACAAAGGTCGTCTCTCGAATACAGTATAATTAGTTTATATAGAGCAAGAATAAATATATTATAATAATTAAGCATTCCTAGGTCGAATATTTACAACTGTTATGTTCTAGAAAGATTCATTCGGAAACTGGGTGGAATATTTATTTGATTTTCAACTGGCATACGTCAGTTTGTAAATTATATTCTTCTTTTATTTCTATTTTGTATGTATTAGATAGTTTAATTTAGTTTTAATATCTTTTTAACTTGCATATATTCTCGTATAAATAATAAAATAAATTTAAGGAACTAAATAAAAGTTTGTAAATTATAGTTACTATTTTATGAACAGATTTAAGATGTGCAGCAGGACATCTTCACGTATATTTATTGAATCCAAAAACACGTAAATGCGATTTTAAACAGTACGAGTGCCTTCCAACGTCCGCGATGCGATGCAACGTAATCAATTAACACGATTTACCCTCTGTTTCTGAGTTACATTTGCGTTTAAGATCATATAAAAACGCAATTGAATAGATAAACTATCGCTAAATGTACTCAAAAACCGGGGGGTTAGTACAACACAAATAAGTAAAGCCGTTGTTTAAATTACATACGTTGCATTTGCATCGTTGCATCGCCACGCATTCAACATTCTCGTATGACAATACCTAATGTTTCATTCATCTCTAAAAAACAACTTACCGTCCCTAATCTACAGGTAGTTAGATAACTTCCGTAGGCTTAACTTATGCTCTTGAATGTTTCGTTTGTAATAAAGCCTACTTAAATCTGTCCTATTTGTGTCATAATAAACCTTGGCAACAGAATGTCATAACTATGTGTTGAATGCAAATTATGGTTAATCTAGTTATCTAACTTTATTGTTTTTCCTTCCTTACGTTAAAGGGCTTAGAACTTTAAACCGAGCTTAGGAGTTCTTAAATCTTCTTTGCAAGATGCTTTTGTTAGCTCCAACAGACTTAATGTAGGTAATATTAAACAGTTTATCTAGTTTACAGTTTACTGGCCAGAACGATTCAATTTCTTCAACCGTTGTGAGACCCAAACGATTGTTAAAAAGGCTGTTTATATAATTTGGAAGGAGGTGGAAGAAAAAATTAATAGTACTACAGTGAATATTGATTTTCTTACGCACAAAATTTATCACCAGGCTATAAAGTGACTGTTCTAACAAGCAGGTCATCGCACAACGACCAACAAATAAAAGCAAATAAATCGTCAAGCTGCCATAAAAAGGCTTCTATCTTCATACAAGGCGGCTTCCATTTTAAGCCGCATACCCACTTGTTATTTGTATAAACTCTACTACTACGGTCATGGAAAAAATATCTGCACTCCTATTAGGATAAATAGTGTTAAAAATATTCGATTTTAATCCTAACATAGCCATGAACTGAGAATGGTAGTTGTATCGGGTCAACAATGTTTAATGATGTTTTACATTGACCAAGATTCGACCAGTTCGGTGCTGTTTACTTTGTAGAATAAGATAAAAATATACATGTATTTACTACTTGATTATGAGGAGTTCAAGCCTGTAAAGGTGATGACACGCTCGCATCTAAAAAAATATCGGTATAATTCATGAGTCTATAATAATGTTTCTTACGACACTCTGAAGTAGCATTGGCAATTGTTAAAAAAAATGTTTTCATTGTTCAATCATTTTTGTATTGGCTATTGATTAGTCTTACGAGTAAAGTACGATCCTGGAAAATTACCGTAATTTCTGTTAGTAAAATGGCGGTAATGGTTAAGTGGTTTCAGTATAAAGTTATTCATGATACAACTATTAGAATCTGACTTTTATTTGACAAAATATTGGAGTAACTATCTTTGATTTTGACGGTTGTGTTAGTGATATAGATCACAGACTACGCTTTGGAGTACAATATACTTTACTTTATTTAAAGGATTGCAGCCCTAATGACTATATCAACGTACTTTTTAAATTAGGGTTAATATTATGTACCAATATTGTTAATAACCATAAAATTTCTACATCTTTAAGCAAGTATTCAAGAAAGGGCCAAACAGGTATTTGTTTGTGACCAGTCGCGGCCAGTTTTGTACGCATAAACAGTTAAACAAATCGACACGTTTTGAGGCCTGCTACATATGTTTACCTATGTCTCTATATTCATGATATAAAATATTAAAGTAGCAGTCTTTAGCAGTTTTTTAGTAATACTTAAGCGCTTTATATGATACCGTTTATGTTAAAGATTTATTCTTTACAAGTTTTAGCAAATTACTTAAATCAACTTAATTCCATTACTTACTAAATCTCTCATCATCATCTGTATATACGCTCAAGTGTTTAGACGGAAATCAAGACTACTTTGAGGAATAAGATGGCACCCGTCACCACCACCGTTACTTAAATCTAAAATTAGCAGTCACTAATGGTTCAACGATTAATAATACTTACGTGTGTTCGCCAATTTACGAAAAGCAAACATGATTGGAAATCTAATAAGAACTTGTCTAGTCTACCGAATTGACACATGAGGCTACACATGTTATTATGCGTGATACGAAAATAAGCTTTAAAGCGGAACTATATAAATAACATTGGTTTCTAAGATTCTTATTAACAACAACTTCCAATTCCATTTTCCATTCCATTCCATTCCATTTCCAAAACCCATTGAACTTAATTGAGTAGTTGTTAAAATTAGAAAGACGATATTTATATGTTTGCTAAGAGGCAAAACGCAAAATTATTACTCAACGAGAAATACCACTTAGTAGTATTACAAAATCTATCATAGACAAAACAAATTATAGATCTCGAAAAAACCCCAAATGTTTTCCAAAAAGGGAGGTCCAAGGACCTCTAAAAGCGTGAAGATTACTAAAACTTGTTTGGTCAAGTTCGTTCGGCGGATGGCGGAGGTCGACGGGTGGCATTCCGACTCTCTGATTATTTTTAGGCGTTTGCTAATATCTGCCGAATGTATTATAGTGTTGCAGAAAAAATGTTGATAACTATAAGTTTGACAAACAGTAATGTGTATAGTATTAATTTTAGCGGAACATTTATTTTGATAACAATTTTAAAACCGATTACAGGAATACGGATAATAATATGACCAATCGGTTTGTCCTCTAGTCGTATAGCAAGAATTATTTGGAGGCAAAAATATAATAAAAGGTCTATTCATCAGCGCGATTTTCCACAATCAGTACTTGGAGTATCGAGACTTTGACATTTAGAATGTACGGAAAAATATTACCTACGGCACCCGGTATTGATGCTGTAGAGGTTTTTTGTAGAATATTTCTTGTCAGCTAGCTGCTTGTCGATAGTTGATAGTGGTAGGAAATCGCTCTACAAAATTTTGGAAGACGGCATTTTTCTTACTCACATACTGCAGGATGTTGGGCATTAGGAAAGTTGAATAGTTTACGTCATACAATCAACAGGAAAATAGCAGCAAATGTTGCAATTTTCGTTCATATTGACAAATGTATGACATTTAACATTCACAAAAATATTCCGAGAAGTCGATGCCGCTTTTACTCGCATTTAACATTTCTTCATAAAGTAATTCTTTCACCAAAACATTTTTTTCCGCAATTAACCTTCCCATTGACCTCATAACCCGTCCGGCATTAGCGGTTTCATCAATAAAACAATTAACATCTTTGTAATAATAACCATTTGGGTTTGAACCCCGAAGGCATCATTCATCTTAGCAAGCGGTCATTGAACCTATTGATATTAGAATAATTGTTGCGTGCTGAAAAATACGTAACACGATCTATAATACCGTTACTTTAACTGTTACTGTTTTGTGTTATGGAATATCTTTACGTTATTTATGATATGACTGATTTCGTTTCTAAAATGGGTTTTGTGACCCAGGACAGTGTCTTTCACTTCAATTACATCTTTAACCTTATTTTCTGTGCACCAAATAGTAATTATTTTGTCTGTACTTTTTGTGCACAGGGAATAAATAATCAAGCCAGTGGTCAATGTTTTTAATCATCGACCATCAAACATTGTAATATTTTCGTTCATCTTGATTAAATCCAAGATAAAAACGGCAATCCAGAAACGGTTTAATTCTATTCACTGAGAGATATTAGAATACGAATATATATATATCCATACTAATATTATAAATGCGAAAGTAACTCTGTCTGTCTGTCTGTCTGTCTGTCTGTCTGTCTGTCTGTCTGTCTGTCTGTCTGCTACTCAATCACGTCTAAACTACTGAACCAATTTGCATGAAATTTGGTATGGAGATATTTTGATACCCGAGAAAGGACATAGGCTACTTTTTATTCCGGGAAAACTACGCATTTCCCGGGAAAATTCAGAAAATTCAACGAAGTCGCGAAAAATCAATATTATAATGACATTGAATTAACAAAATTCCGTTGCCATGGCAACTGTTTTAATGGCAGATGCCTTAGCGCGACTTCGTTAAACTAAGAGATATAATTATTTTGAGAATATTTTTCGTGAAAAAAAGCATATTTTATATCATCACGCTACGACCAATAGGAGCAGAGTAGGTAACAGTAAAAAGTGTTACAAAAACATGGAAAATTCTGACCCATTCTCTCTTATGTGACGCAAGCGAAGTTGCGCGGGTCAGCTAGTATATAGTATATTAGAATACGAGTACTAACGCGTACACGCATTTTAGAATATCTGACATATCGACACAGGTTGCACTAGCCGTGGTCGCAGGCAGACTCAATCTAACACCTGCCTGATCAGCTAATTATAATAAACATGTAACACGAAAGTTTAAAAGGTCTGAGTCTATATCCATCTATATCCAGACGGACAGAATTGAAACCTTCTACCGAATAAAAATCTCCAAAGAAATGGTTCAAGATTTCTCTTATATAAAAGTTAACTCATTAGAAAATTACATAACGCAATATCTAACATCATTATAATATTTTATGAGCATCGACATCGGCTCGTAAATCACTGTCATCAAACTTAAACATTTCTTAAATCGACTATTTATAGGTTGTGAAAGAAACTTAAAATATAGCTATAATCTCTTTATTGTTTCTAATAAATTTGACATGGATATTTATCACAATAGTAGAAATAATATTACATATTACAACACCTTTAGAAGTTATGAAACTTATGAAATATTCGATTTCACTACAGACATGCATACAATATTTTTAGCGTCGATGTAGTAGCTTTTGGAAACTTGATACTATGTCGATACAATCAAAACTATACCTCATACAATCGTGATGATATAATATGTATGTAGCTAGTATCTACATAATACCGACAGCTCCTCGCGTGTGATTTGAGACAAATGCAATTAGGTTTTTGAAAAACGTATCCCATGTTTTTCTTTTACTATAGGTTTTTTATCAATTTAATCGCAACAATTCCAGAGGCTTAGTTGTCAAAACGAGACTGTACAATTGCAAGAATTTTTTAGACACTGCAATACTTATAACGACACTTAAATGCGCAATTTTAATACCACAATTGTCTTAAAATTTGCAATATGCTACTCGTTGATGCCAAAAATATTGTCTGCAATAACTCTTAAACACTCAATAAATATAATTTAACTAAACATAGATTGACTAGACTTGAATAAACATTTGATTTGGTAACAGAAGTAAAGCTTTGAGAAAGCAACAGTAGTAAATAATGTTCTTAAATAATATTTGGTAACTTAAATATAGTGAAATTTGTATTACTTTATGATAAACTACTTTATAGAAAGAGATTTTAAACCTCAGCTGAGATGTATATGGAATGTTAATGCTCTAAATAAGTACCGGGTAGGCTATCATGATGAAATTTGACAGGTGTATACATTTCTTGTGACTTTTTTATCGGATTGGCAATCCGACAGTTATCTATAAGCTGTCCTGGCATCGCACTGGTCGTAAATCTTAGATGCCTTATTAATAAACGTCGTGTAAGCTTCGATTGACAGGGTTTTACTTTCAATCAATTTTGAAACGGTATCAGTGAAAAAGAGACAACTTCGTATGACCTAATCATAGCGTACACGATGTTATTTAGTAAGAGGAAGGGAAATACAATATTTTTTTACTTAAAAATGTACTATTTGGTAATATTTAGGATATAGTGTCAATAATTTGCGTATAGAATATAACGAATGATAAATTAACTTTTGGATTAGATGTATTTTTTAAAATATGTCACAAAAATTGAAAACTATACTTAAGACAAGAGGTTTTATATAACCTTAGTTCACTTTAGTTAAAGTTATATCTGTATACATAAGATTGAAATGAGAAAACTGATTGATTGAATGTTACTTATAAAGACAAAATATTTTCTACTACATATCGAAGTTATCATTTACTTTAGCAGAATGGACAGCAAAATGATCAATTAATGCTCACCTCACATCGTTTGATTATGATCTTTAGTATTATAACAATAAAGCTCAGAATAACTTACCGATGTTTACTTCTTCTATAGTTTCAAGTCAATGACTGCATGCTATTTTGAACTTTATTTCGTTTAATGTTGAGTGCATTTTTGATTATGTAATGATCATTTTGGTTCTCTATATCTGCTGACAGGTATACTTAGGCCCTATGACATCAATAAAATATTCATGATATTATATTTTAAGGTCTAGAGAGCATCACAAGTTTATATAAGTAATAACTAATATTACATAAGATTTTTTTCTTCAAACTCACACTTCTGACGTCGTGAGGACTTTTACAAACATGCAAACAATAAACACGAAGTATTATTAGACCCGAAACAGCTATTTATAGGTCACGTCACAATACATTGGTTCCGTGTTGGGTATGGGGTCGGATCTTCCGTAGCAGAGATAGTGGTGTAGCGACCATCTTAAACACTAACCCTCTTATTCATAAAAACACTTTAAACCTATTTTAGTAAAAAGTTACTATATTATGTTTTCTCTTTTTCATTTCGCTAAGGAGTGAAAGAAACAAAACACTTTATAAGCCTTTCATAACTTCACATATTTTTATGAATAAGAGGGTAAGCCACGGAGGCATACGTAACAAATGTATTTATTTAGGCTTGATGTTTTAGCGGTATTTTAACTACCTATGTTCTCGAAATATGAATCCTCATGTAATATTAGTTATTATTCATACATCGCGAAAGATTAAAAGTTAACAGAAATATATTTAGATCTTCTTCCTTGTCAGGAACCAGGTCTGCATCGGCTCAGCTTTGCCTTTCATGGAGACGTGTCCACGGTAAGTTAGTTCAAAACGTTCATCGTAGTTATCTTCACGCATTAAATACCTGCAAACAAAAAAATATTTTGAATAGAAACCAGCTTTAATTAAGCTCGCGATTGGGTTCGTGTGAAATAGTTTCCGGGGTAAAAAGTATATCCAGGTCATAAAATATTTGTAAATTAACTTTTATCGAATTTTGTACTCTTGTTTAACGTAATTGGGTGACAAACATGTCATTGTATCTAATCTGCCAAATAATCAAACTTTTGCCGTTATAATATAAGAAAGCAGTCTTAGATATATTATAGAAAAAATTGTCCATTTGCTACAATGTACTTTTCAAATAGGAAAATATTTTTCAAACACATTCAGTGGTTTTGGAGATTATCCCTACATACAATCTCTCAAAAATTCTCGTTTACTCTTTGTAATAATAAAAGTTAAGCGTAAAGTGTCATTTGCATAGTATTTTCGCCTTTACTTAAATATGTAGGAGTCTGGTCGGATGAATATGATAAGTTTAAAATGTGTGTGAGTAAAGGTCAGTTTTGCATAAGATTACAAGACAGGTGTATCAATGATACTGTGTTATTAAAATAATGTGTTCCTACTTTATCTTCTGACATTTATCTAGTTATTCTATTTATAACTATAATCCCCGGTTTGAACATTTCTGCATACTTATGTATGAGGTATACATTTAGGTTATCAGGTGGAAAGTTGACAGTTGTTTTCATAATATTGCCATCATTTTATTTATTGGGTATGTTATCCGACAATAATCCACAAGCCTTTAATCTTGTTTTTAACATTGTGAAGAGATCTGGTTTATATCTTCTGCTTTATTCTTAAAATAGTTCGTTTCTCAACCTATTATGAAAGTTTATAATCCCTAGCTGATTATAGACCACAACGCCGGTTAAATCAATACAAAAATACACTCAATTTCGATGATTATTTGTTTTCGACAAGTTAATGAAAATATATTTCTTTGGTTTTTAAACAGACTCTGTTTCATTATAAATTTATGGTCTATTCTACTATAATTGTTTCTATCAAAAAACCTTATAGAAAATAAAACCGATCTAGACAAACAAGTATCAACTTCCTTCGTAATAGAAGCTATTAAAATAGGAAACCGTGTACGGCTTCCCGACAAACGCAAAGAAGATTATACTGCACTTGAACGTATTCAACTTGGAACTGGGGTTGAAAGTGATTTTGTAACTATTGTTCACACAACAGCCAAGCAACGTAGTCTACCTAACGAAGACGTTAATTTTACAAATGATAAACAGTGAATTTTACCAACAAATATTTATAAAGCGAAAGGTTCAGCTATAAATACTATAGATGCAAAAATTCCTGGCCATATAAAACATATCATAAGTCAAAATTTGAAAGTTGAAATTTTTGATACATTTGGTGCGGTTGATAAATTTTTCGTGTAAAATATGGATACGTTCATGGAATATTATTTTGATGGAGTGTTCTCTAATATGGATCGCGACTGTTTGAACGAGAGGACGAAACGGCGGGAGCTTGTGGAATATTTCAGTACTGTCATTGCTGGGTGTGCGAGAGGTTCAAAATATTTATACTAGCATTGTTTTTATAAAAGTTTTCAATCGATAGCCGTAATATAATTAGGATTGTGGATACCAAAATGCATAACTTTATAGAAGCGATCTTTATGAAATGAGCATATTATGTATGTTTGCTTATATACAAATATGATAAAATAGAAGGTAACAGTATGTGTTTTGTTGACTGCACCTGTTTACTGTTGAGGTATTATTAATAGAAAAAATAAGAAAATAATTTCAAGGAAGTTTAATTTAATTGATTCTAAGACCAGATTAATTTAAGTAGTAGATTATAGTCAGTTAGTTCAAGAATAAAAAGCCATTATCCATTACTACCCATACATAAAAAAACGTGCCATTTTACCATATTTGCAGACACCGATGAATTAAAACCAATAAATAAAAATATGTCATTTACTATTTTCAGGTCAAAACCACTCAGACAACATTTCCTGCAAGAATTTCGTGGTCTCTGCTTTGAAGTACCACAATGACTGCAAGTCGAGCAACGGCGACGTGTGTCTTATGGGGAAGTACCATAACTTACTGTATGTTGCCATGAAGCTAGCGTTTGACTGGAGCTTGCAAGATAACGGCGTGGTAGCGGCACTTTTAGATGAACTGTATGCTTGTGAGGGGACTTTTGAGAGGATATTTTTGGGTAAGTTTATTAATATGAATTTTTACTAGTAATAAACTATAGTTGATTTGACTGTTAATAACGAACTCTTGAGTTTGATTGATATTTTTTTTTATCCGTATTTGAGCCGTCAAGACTTGTGTATGAGTGTTATGTAGTTTAGCAAATATGATATTCCAATTTTTTTGAATCCATACCCACCCCACTGCTGGGGCTTTTATTTATTTATTTTATAAAAGATATGCTAAGCATTGATAATATTCGTATTTTATACTTTCAGGTGCAATATTCGGTACATCAGCACCATACTTCCTAGCAGGTTGGAAATCAGACTTCATGGACAAAGAAGAAAACGTCCACGCATTGGTCTTCTTCCTAGACCACGCAACGAATGCCAACCTAGAATACAAGGGAGATGGCAAAACCTATCGCTTTATCGACGTGCCTTTAGAAAGCTGTGGCCATGCCTCCCCAGTAAGAGTTGTTATACAAATGGGAGCAGCGGAAATGCTGATGATACTTCTAAGATTTGGTGCCAGAATAACATCAGACAAGGTTTCTACCAACCCTATAGAGTCTATACTAGATAGATTGAATGAATACAACAGAATATATCCTTACGAACTAGTGACTTGTTTAAAAATGGCGATGAGAGCAGTCCCCAGTATTGTTTTAACGGTAAACAAGGAAGAATTGAAGCATTTGGAATTGCCTGAAGATTATAATTATCAAAGGAAATTGATGTTGGAGAAGTATGGAGATATATTACAAGATCATTTGGTGCCGACGTCTCGTTGTGGTTTGAAACCGGTTGAGTTGAAACATCTGTGTCGGTGTATGATAAGGCAAATGCTTTGGGAGAATTTCGAGCTGCCTTTTGGTATACAGAAGTTGCCTGTGCCGATGACTTTGAAACGGTATTTGGATTTGTGTGAGGATTAAATATTTTAAAGTGTTTAATGGTTTTGTTTATCTTGGTTACTTATTGTTTTCTATGTCGAGATAAACGATATGTAATTTAAAAAATGCTTGAACCGAAATCGCCTTAAATTTGGATCTCGCATTTTATTTACTTTAAGAATCTATTTAGCTCCCGATATTATTTACAGTGTTTAGTGAATACAAGGATTAGAAACTACAATTTTAATTCTATCGGTCTATAGTATATAACCAAGATCGCCGAAAACCTATTAAAGGGGAATAATAATGTCGACATGCCTTTACCTAGCCTATCTCAACAGCAAGTCGATGTATAAAATGCCAGAATCAAAAAGGTACATAAACCTTCACTAAATAAAGGCCCCAATATATTTATTATTTTAATAATAAGCATCTTACCCATAAGTATCCTCGCTGACATTGATAGTGCCGGGCACGCCGGTGGTCTCGCAGCGGCTGGTGAGGTTCACGGTGTTGCCGAACAGGCAGTAGCGCGGCATGCGGTGACCGATCACTCCGGTCACTACTTCTCCTGTGTGGATGCCGATTGTGATGCCCTAAGAAAAAAGACATAAATACTACTTATTAGCTATCTAATCATTTAGATATTTTGGTCTTAAGGAATGTGTAGTGGATTTTAAGCGAAGACCTGAGCTTAATACAAAATAGCTTGTTAACAAAGTTAGTTAGGCTACTATTTATCCCGGGAAAATTACGCATTCCCAAGGGAAAATGGCGGTCGAAGTCGCGGGTAAAAGCTAGTACTAAATAAACCATTAAAGATGTCAGTTTAGAAGAATTGTTAAAATCATTAAATTGAATTATACAATCAGATTAGCAAAAAAGGTCCTTGGGTGTGATACATACCACAGGCTCTCCATCAACAGTGACGGTTTGCGAGAGATCCATCATGTCGAGAGCTAGCAGTGAGATGTGCTTGGCGTGACCAACCTCGTACTCTGGCAGACCAGATACTGCCATGTATTTGTCGCCTACTGTCTCAACCTAGAAAATACATAAATTTCTACAATTTTACGACAATATAGCAAAATATGATGACAAGATTTTTAAACCTGCGTGGTTCCACCGCTGAGTAAAGGCCCTAATTCTCTCCAAATGTCTAAATGTAGTCAAAATGGGAATTCAGTAAATTGATAAAAATATGCTGTCCAGTGTTCAGCAGAAAAGGAGAAACAATATTTCAGAATAATACAAAACTCTTGGTTGCCCTAACAATTCCGTAAAAATAAACCCGTAAAAATCTAATACTTGGGCACTCAGGCTCCATATAGCCTTAGGTAAAATATGCATACCAGTCTCTTCTGTTTATCACACCTACCTTATAAACATTAGCATTCCTCTTCGGATCGGTGAGCACATCGAACGCCGTGTACAAATCATTCAGCATCCTGACAATCTTCATAGCTCCTTTATGATCAGTGTTCCTGGCGCAGTAGTTGGCAAAGCCTACGATACCACTGAAGAGGAGGGTGACGGTGTCATACCGACGAGCTGGGACTGGACGACGGTGACGGAGTTCTGTAGCTACGCTGATAGGCAGGACTGAGTAGAGGAGTCTGGAGAAAAAGAAGATTATTTATTGAAATTTCTGGAGCTAAACTAACGCGAGTGGTTTTTTCACGTGGGTATGTTGTTCGATTATTCTAAATAGTGTAGATGTAGGGTAGGGTGACTTTAAAATGTGCGAATTGTTAACGTCAAAAAACCATTTTTTTCCTGCATATATTTTTAACGAACTGATTTACCTAAGTTATGAAAATTGTTCAGCGACCAATAAAATTGTTAAAAATTCCAATTACTTTTTTGCCGATTCTTCTAGAAGCTTCAATATTATTATCTCCTGTCGGTATGTTTACCTTGCAGTTGTTCTTATAATGTTAGTAAATTGTGATTATTAGTCTCACCTGTCGGTCTTCTGTTTCTCCGAGTCCAATTCCCTGAAGGTCTGCTGCAGTTTATCGGTCAGCACTTCAAGATTCTGCGTCAGTTTGTAGTCAGCTTCAAACTGTTCGGACATGAGGACCAGGTCGCGAGTGGCATCGTGGAGTGGAATGTCAGAAATGCAGAGGCCGCGGCTGGAAAATATAGCAATTTTCTAAATTAATGCAAAATTGTAGCATATTTATAAGTGACTGATTATTTGTAAGGATATCCACAACCTGATTTAGAAAATGTAGAACGAGGAGTTTTGTGGTATTCAGTTTTGCGTGAATTGTAACGATCATTTTCAGCGTTTTACATGTACTTACAGTGTATGCATGTAAATATTCGCAGTGACAACTTATTGAGACTGTTTTCTTTTTGAACATATTATCTTTTTCTTTTATTACCGGCACAAGCTAATAATTTCAATAGGTTTGCCATTTTTATTATCTAGGAAACAAAAAGGGATAACTGACACCTTACTGAAAATCGGGTTAACAAATCAGTCAAGCGTCAAAGAATTCTACAATACTTCACCTTCCTCGTGCTTCTTGTACCATTCTAATATAGCTTCCATAAGGCCGTCCATTAAATAGAACTTATATTTTACACAACATTATACGTACCGAGTCAAATCATCCAAGTTAGTGACACTAGGGTAGCACTGGAACACAACGACGTCTGTCTCCGGAATATACAACATTTGACCCTGAAATAAAACAATCGATACATTATAATTACGATCTAATACAAAATCAAATCAAGGTCTTAATTATAAAATTAGTTCTGAACATTGTAGATAAAAATATGATAGACGTACGATAGATACTGTTGTTTTAAAGTTACCTTGAAAATCAAATTAAAAAATCTTAATCAGTTTTTTGGTCTTGCAATTTTAAAAGTTAATCATGGTACTGAGTCCAATATCAATAATTTTATTCTTTAAGAAGATAATAAAATAATATAAGATCTATATCTCAGATAAATTGACCTGATTTCTGCTGCACTTTTTGGAATAGATATTATTACCACCACTCCGTATACATATTATAGTCCCAGTAAAAATAATTTATATTTAATACTTAAATAGGGTCTATAAACTACCTTATCATAATTATATTATACCCGTTTATAGAATGTAATTAGAAGAAGCTATATCTGTGGCGCGATCAGTAGTGTATCAGACTGCTGATTAAGAGATCTCGAGTGCGAATCCCGGGTCAGGCAAAGTAAAATATTTCTCAACTATAGCAGCCCGGAGTTTGGTAACATCCCGGGTAAACGACAATTGGACTGGACCGACTGACACTGTGTGTCGTGTGTGACTAGGTCTGAATGTTTATGTACAATAATTTACCTTCAATCGCAAAGAAGAGATGTCCTCATTAGGATCAGTGACGGTCATCATCTCTTCAGGTTTGGTCTTCAGCACGTATACCGTATTGATGTGAGCCAACACGTTTGCGAATGTCATCTCCAAGTGGGGACGAACCTAGAATGCATTAAATAGTATTAATGTTAACAATAATGGCTGAAATCAACCTGTGACTTTGAGTTTCAGAAAAGCAATTCAAAAACTTTCTCTACAATCATATTCCTTGATATGCTATATTTCTTCGGTATACTTTAATGTTTCTAGGTATGCACCGAATAAGAGCGAACTTAACAAGTAAGCTTAATCATCGTAATGTTATCTTTGATTCATACATTTTAACAGTTTCGCTAACACTCGGAATTCTGTATGACACTGACATAAATACCTACTATTCTTTATTTCTAAACAAATATGTCGTATACTGCTTACCGTGTCCAAAACATCAGTGATCTTGCACCCAGGTCGAGTAACTCTAGGTAGTAGTCTCGACACAGTACGACCAGCTTGCACGATGTTCAGTTCACGATCAAACATCAGATGGAATGGGAACACGCGGCAGAATGTCGCTGGGCTCACTTTTGGCTCTGAAATGTGTAAAGTGTTTGTAAAAATTAGAGCACTATAGGTATATATCGTACAGGTATGGCGTACTACAAAAATAAATCCAGTTTTTTTTTAGAAACTTAACCTCTCTTTGCTCAGAAAAAGAATTTGTGGTCCTCGTTAGAGATCCGAAACGACCTGCGATTTCATTTATGAAAGTGAAATATGAAAAGCAGCTGGAATGAATACGACGCCTAATGAAATGAAAACATGTTAATTAAATTGCTTTAATGTAAGTGCCTATGTGTTGTCTAACATAATATTGCATGAATACAATAATTAATCATCTACTAATGGTTAATTTAAATTATGTTGAACAAGCAATTCTAATCTATCAAATCAAAAAAATGCAACAAAACATCAGCATAATACGCTGGTTTTCTCACCAAGTGACAAAGTTTCGATTTCAGTCATCTCGGGCGCGGACACACGTCCAGACGTAGACGTCTCCGTGATGAGGAACTGCACGTGGTCACATTCTTCCTTCGTCTTTAAGATCTCCACCTTTACTTCTGTGTCGTGGAGCTTACTTGCCACTGTCTGTAAAAGGAGATGATAGAAATGTTGTTAATTATTTTCAATCATTCTATTTATCTGAAGAAACTAGTGTTCAAAAAATATTGTTTATAATACTTTGTTAGTTATAATAAAAATATATGATGACATAAATCTATTTTTGTTACTGGAAGACGCAGATACTTATCTGTTGTTTCATAAGGCATTTTAATACATAAAGCAGAATAAAGCTTTAAGTAGATTTATCTATCTTCATATTATCTAAATAAATAAAGTAGTATACAGCTTTAAACATAATTTTTGCTTTTGAATTGTAACCTGTTTCAATAATACTCACTCATACAAAGTATGATTTCCAAAAACTTAAGGTTCTGGTAGTTAATGAAATAGTTCCATCATAATATACGATTAGCAAATACTCACCGATTCTTCAAACTTGTACCTATAATGGTAGTATTAATTTGCTTGCAATGATAAACACTATTGAAATGAACTTAATTGAGATATGATACTCAACATTATAACAAAATATTGAATGAAAACACAGCTTCGTTTGACATCTCCGATGTGACAGTAATACGCATGCGCGTAAGCGTTTCGGACAAACGTAGAATATCGACTCATTCTGTATGTTTTAGTATTTATTAATTCTCACAAAAACGTTAATAGACGTAGATTAAAAAGCAAATGATCATATTCGTTATTTCAAAACTTCATTCGTTTACGTGTCTTTGTGCAAACAGTAACTTAGTTGAGTCTAGGTTATATCAATACAATATTTTTTGTATTAGACTTTAATCCTTTTTTTTATCTTTTGGATTCTGATTACATAGTTAAAATTAAGATTATTCATTTAGTTAAAATGCTGTCGTATGCCAGATAGTAAATTGTTATAACAAAATGTATCAAATGGAAGAGCGCGTACGAAGATTTAGCATTATGGTAAAAGATTCTAGATCGACGGACACACCAAACCAAAACTAATAATTCATTTGCATAGTGTCCGAACCTTGACAATCCCAATAACGATGTGCTCCAACCCTGGTCTATCGGAGTAGTAGTGAAGCACAAGGGCTCCATCCTCAGGTCTTTCAGTGCAGCGGAATGATGGCGAACGCATCCCTGGGTATAGAGTACCGAGATGGTCATGGAGTCCGTCCAGATTCTGAAATTGTTTAAGAATTTATGTTTATTTTTTGTAGGACAATATTCAGATAGCCATCATGATACTTTGAAATTTTATTACACATTAATTTATAATATATTATCTTCCTAAATTTTGTAACTTGAATGTAATTTTATAACCAAATCGGGCAAGGTGTAAGAATGGTTTTTTAATGACACATCTAGATGAATGTCGTGCAAGTCAAATTCAGAAATATATTATATTTGCGCATTACCCACAAATATTTGTTCTGGGTCTGGTTGTTCTTTGTGTCCGGTGTTTGTATGTTTGTAAAAGTCCCCGTGACACAAGAGTAATTCTTAGTACGGGAGTTGTCTTTTAAAAAAGTAAAAAAAACAAAGGCGCGTTATAAGATATAAATCGGAGTTACGATACTAACCTGCAAGAAATCTCGCGGAGTAGCTCCCAACACTTGGAGAATCTTGTCATAGCCAGAATCTTGGCAGAACTCGAAGAATGTCTTCCCGAACAGCTCTAGAATAGCATCGGCTGGGATTTCTGAAACCCCAAAAAAGCAAAGTATATAATATATCATGTAAATTAAATACTACTACTTCTTGACAATACGTTGTCACTTGTCATACAGAATAGTACCGCGAGAATTGTGACGAAAACGGAAGTTTAATTTATTTATTATTTTCATCATACAATTTAACTATGATTTAGTATCAAAAAAGGTTTTGGTTTAAAAAAAATGTTCAGGTAGGTTATGCTTATTTCTATTCCAAAACTTTAAAATTTTATCAAATCATTATTAACAGTCGATTATCACATACATCATTATAGACATCTATATCAACAATTCACCAAAAATCCAAACCCATCATTATGTATTTCATTTCTTATTTCCATCTATAACCACGGAAAAATAGCATTGAATCATATACAATATATATATATATATATCAATACTTACGCAGCACCTCAACGGCTGCAGTAATCAGATGGTACGTGATCTCATCTTCGTATATCTGCCTCACGAGGAAGCTGCCCTCCATCGCCACGTCGGCTTTCTTCCTATAAAATTGACAAATAGATAAATATTTTATGTGTATACAGAACATGTATTGTTATAATACTGTCTGTGTTTAAAAGTACAATTCCAAACAAAATCACAAAATTCTCAGAATATACTGATGTAGTAATAAATAGAAATTAATTTGAAATGTATTTAATTAAATAGATGCTTTAAACAATTATCGGTAGTCTCCGTTTCAACCTTCTTCAGTCATTTACAACAATTATTACTACAACTAGCTGACTTCCTAAATAAAAAAATACGAATCAGAATTCTCATTCAATACGGCCAATTATTTCACGGGACTTAGTTAATTTTTAATTCTTTTTATAGAAAATTAATGGCCAAATATATTAATCGGTCTTGGTCATCGGTTTAAAGCCGTTCCACTTACTTGATAGTCTCCCATGTCTCTTCATTAAAAGTTTTGGTCACCAGTAACTCCAACGCGTAATTCACAAAACCGTACTGAAAAAAACATCAACATTTATTTACAAATATACCTTTCATATCAGACAATAGACATACATAATATAAAATAATGAGTTATTGATTTTGATAGTTATGTTTATGTCGAAGTGTATTATCGAAGAACGGAAAATATGAGTAAAAGAATTGTAATCTTACCATGATGGCGTTCGATGTTGTAGTTTATCTGAAATGGATAAAAGACTGATTAATATGAGCTACGTAATATATAATTTTTATGTTCTTACTTTTATAGAATTGTATTATAATTCTTCAAATATTATTATTATGTTTGTCCCTTTCATATCTCGGGACTACAGAGTCCCGGACATTTGGAAGGCGTGCGTGGGGCCGAAGCCAACACGTAGAGGCCCTTTTTAGACGGCTTTAATCAATAATAATTAATAATTCTTCATATAAACATAAATTAAAATTTAAATATGATGACTTGTTTGTTTGTGAATAGGTTCAATAAACTCATTTTGTTAGATGCTAAAGAGCGTGCAATTTTTAGAAACAAATGAACAACATTCAAAGTTTGAATTGTAAAATGGTTGCATTCTTGCCGTGGCGTGAGTTGTCAGCCAGCCAGTGTTATTGCTTTTACTTATTAAACTTATAAATATAAAAATATTTAACGATTATCCACGAAATATTGTTTGACTTATAATTTAAAAGTATACAATTATTTGAAATCTGATATTTTTTAAATGCGTTCTTATAAAATAAACTATGAAAACGAGACAAATCATTTTGTTTTATCGCTTTAAAAGTCGAAATCTTCTTTCATTAAAATATTACGCACTAAGGGATTTTATTAGATAAAAATTGATATACTTATTTATTTTGAAAGATACAAATAATTTATCGCTAATAGCTTCTAAAGTAAATAATTTATAAATATTGTTTTGCATCTAAAAAAAACTGATATTAAACACTTTAAAGCGAAGTAACAGAGCGTCCCTTTATTTCTCGCTAGGCAGAAAACTCATTTTCCTTTGCGCGCAATCTCACGATCGCTTTGAAGACAAAAGGGAAGGTTTTTATTATAATTTTCCCCTCTTACGCTTCAAGTTGCGGTGCAAATACGAAATGAGAATTTATTCCTTGTTTATTTTTTTTATTTAAGAGCTTTTTGAAGATTAATGATTATAGTTTGTTTTTGTTTTATACCAATAGTTTAATATTAAAATTTAATGGACCACAGCATTGTCAACTTCCAATAAGTAATAAATGGTGTTATAATTAAGATACGTGTTCTAGTATTTTGTTCATACAAACATAATATCATATAAAAATGTATGCAAAACCTACACAGTTCTGGTATTAATCTACATATAGGCTAGACAATTTATTGTAAGAATAGCATTTGTAAACTTATCATAAAATTTCATTCGGAAATAAACAATCTTAAAAGGCTGCGCAGATTTAAAGTTGTGTGGAAAGAAAGTGTGGAAGAAATAGGCTTTATATGTAATATCCTGTGTTTACGTCAATCGAAATCACTAAAGATAGGCCTACGATGTTTACCTCAACTTTAAGCCCCTACATCTATTTGATACTAGATGGCAGCACATATACCAGAGAAAGAACCTTTTCTTATAACTCTGCGAAACTATTGCCTGCTAGATGGCGTTAAAGTCGCGTTAGACTTTTTCAGAAAATGTAAAATTATAGTTCTTGAATTAATTTATCTCATTATAAAAAACAACACTAATGCATTTCGAAATAGTATTAAAATACGTTCAATAATTACCGTTGTCACGATTAATGATTAATAGTTAATAAATATTAACACACTAATGTTAAACGCGAATTAATTAATTTTAAAAATGATTGCCTAAATTAAATGATGTAAAATAATTTAATATACACTTAGATAACTAAACACATTAAAAGCTTTGAAAAAAAAGAGATAAAGCTTGTCATCAACCTTATTAAAAACATAATCTAAAAGCATTTTCACGAAACAATACGAAAATATTCATTTAAAAATACAAAACGCACTCACCTATTCCAAAAATGACTCCGTGTAAAATTATTCACAAGGTTTTCAAACTCGGTCGTATCGAAGCCATATAAAAATATACGTAGTGTTTGTTTTTATTTTAGGCCAGCGTTACAGCCTCCCACATAACTGCACGCGCCGCGAGTTCGGCGATTACTGACGTACGGCCCCGATTGGCTGAACCACTGACGCGTAATTGCAAGAAAACTCATTAAAACAGACCTGTATAACACTTATTTGACTTGTTATTGCTGAAAAAAATATGCCTGTAATTTTAAATACACTTATTTTCGATTTAAAGTAGTTTTAAGTTCATTTGTTTTGAGATTCTAAACATACTAGTAGCGACATCTTTTAGCATTTTCTTGAATTACTAGCTTACTACTATTCAATACTAGATGGCGTTAACTGTACTCACGACAAAGTAGGCTTTATTGGGCCATGACAAATCTTCCATGTAGGCAGTAGGCAGTTGGTAATTATTTCAGCCCTAGCAAAAGCTCCACCCACGTCAAAATTAGTATTATACCTCCAGGGAACTGTTACGGAGGTCGTAAATAAAATGTATTATGTCATGACCTTTTTTTCGACATCAAACTTTTGTACTGTATAATTTTAATAATGTTTAGTAAGAATAAATAGTAGCAGTGTCTAGTAATATATACTTATTCCTTCTTCAAAAACTATTTGTAGTAAGTTAACAAACTCAAGTACAGGCAATGTTAGTGTAAGAAATTAAAATGAATATTTAAGCCTTTTTGAACAGACATATATTATAAGCTCTGAAATATGTACAGTTAGTTTGTCTAATGGCGCATCTGATACATAAAAACAACAGCAAAGGAACTTATGAAAAAATCTGCCGAAATTTCACTCCTTAAGCTAACAGTTATTTACTCAGAAATAGTGAAACCAGCTGTAACATTTGCTTACTCGACTTAATGCATTCAAAGCACATTACTTTGAGAATCTTTACAAATTATATATAACACTCTCGCTCTCTATCAAATAGTATGAAGTAATAAGAAAGGCAAACTTAAATACGATATCACAAATAATATTAATCAAAGAAATATAAAAGGGTGTCGGACGTGATGAAGCTTGAGATACAGTAATGAGGTCACGTGCCATCTGATCACCATTGCGGGCTCTCGAAGTGTTTATACAGAGCTATATTATAGGTAGAAGGTAATGTATACTGTGGTCGTTTAGGAAATGGAAAGAGCAAGGTTTTATTAGATTTTATGAAGATTTTAATTCAGATATTGAAGTCTGTCTTATTAGCTTTTACGGCAAAAACACTGATCCGATAAAAAAAAGTTAACTAAACGTATAGATCTACCCATTAAGAACATAAATATTTGTATTGCTATAGCAATAAAATAAACACCATTTCCTTAGTAATTTATAACCATATTTAAATTATGACCTATCTGAAAATATAGTAGTTAGAAATTATATTGTGTCATTTGAAACTAAACCATTAAAATGATTATCACAAATATTATTAAACCTAAAATTAACATTAAGTACCTATAAATTTGATACTGCAGTAATTAAGCTACAAAATAGATTAACATTTTAGTTTAGGTAGCTTAGATTGTTAGTTGAATTTACAGTTTCAAATGCAGATAATAATATAATAATTATTATTCTTATTAGGCATATAATATGACATCAACTAATTTTATTTAAAGCCATGTTCAATGTAAAATTTAGATACCAATTGGTTTATACCTATAGTAGTTTTGCTTCTAATACCATCTATATAAATGTACAAGTGTATCTGTTTGTTACGCTATTTTGGCTTAATCCCTGAATCGATTTTCATTACATTTAGCATGCAGTTAGTTGAAGATCCGAAATCTTAGTAGTATCTCAGTCAAGACTTATTTTTTTAATGAATTCTTATTTTACCTTCATATCACGCGGAGACACAAGACCCAGCTAGTAGTATAAGAAGTACCTAATTCTTATATCACAGTTGACTTCAAAACTTTCTGTCTGTTTCTGTTACTGTTAAAAAGACAACTCCCACACTAAGCATTGCTCTTGTTACAAACATACAAACAACGGACACAAAGCACAACCAGACCCGAAACAATTATTTGTGGATCGCACAAATAATTGCTCCGTGTGAGAATCAAACCACGACGATGCGGTGGTATCGGAGTGGCGACCTAAACCACTGCGCCACGGTGGCAGACAAAAAAAAACTTTACACTGTGAATTCAAAGAAGTAATTTCCTTACAAGAAAACTGTAGTCAACAAACCTTCTCCGTCTTCATATTGCAAACCGATTGATCTCCCCAGTAATAGTGCCCCGAGGACCGTGAATACAAATTGAAGGCTTGCATTCTACCTTCAGACGTAAATATTTAAACTGCACTGCCTTTATTTGTGTTTAAACTGCAACGTTCCGTATTGAAATTTAAATAAGATTGATCTTGTTTGTTTAGTAAGAATATTGTTGCGAGGGCAATTTGCTATGTCGACTCGAATGCAGCTATATACCTACTTCATGCATTTTTGGATAGTATTGCGTTCTGGCAAGGTTACCAAAAAGAAAATTTGTTGAAAAGCCTTTTAATAACGCCTTTTGTCTCTGTCAACGGCATAGTATTTTCGATTTTTATATAAACGCGCGTACGGCCTTTTCATCTATTCTTAATGTCGCGTCGCTAAAATTATTAAATCAAAGTGTTTCAAGCGTTTGACTTGCATATTTGTTACCTAGTTTAATACAAAGCAACTTAACTACGTTCAGTGTAACTCGCGCTAAAACGTCCTTGTTTTCTTATGTTGTCCAATAGAATCCAAGGTAATATGCGTATTGTATTAGGTCCTGTATTTTAAACACAGGTCGAATTAACCTGTATTATCCAACGCCACTAATTCTTCCAAAAAATTGTCACATTAAGCTTATTTATTTTACTTCTGTTGCCATATCATTTAATTAAGTAAAAATAGCACCTAGGTTTACATTAGGGCATTTAATATCCATGTACTAATAACTAGAAAGTAGGTAAGTGAGAGCCTCACACAACGATATTTAAACGCGACGACAACGCGCGTTTCGACGAGCACGTTCCTTTATCATCTTATATTAGCAGACTAAGCTTTCAAATCCATACAAACGCTAGTAGTACGCACTACGTACGCGCGTTTTTATCCATAGAATCTGCAATACAAGCCATGTGAATGTCTTTTCGACAAATATACAAATTCATTCGTATCGGACAATCTGTTTTCGGACTTCTTATTCGGATTATCTGAACGCTTGCATTATAAAAGCAAGCAACGGCTTAATCGACGGCTCTGCGTTTGCTAAGCGTCTGAACTGCGTTAGCCGCGCGTTATGTGCGCGTTAAAACATGCTATGAACAAAAGCTTTTACGTAACGATGTGCGAAAACACGCGAGCCATGCCCATTGCCCAGTGATTTGACAGACATGGTACAGGGTGTGTCAGTAATTACACAAATGGATTAATACGACCTCTATTTGAAGATTAGTTCCGTTTGTTATGTAATTGGACTGGCTCTTTTGAGAAATTCTTGGAATGTTTCATTAATTTAATGCGAGATGATTAATTGTCTGTTTATTGTGGGTCTAATTTACTAACGTTACATAGTTACTTGTGTATTACTATTACAGTAAGTTTGAAATAATAAACATACATAAAATCGCGCCTTTTCCATAGGGGTAGGTAGAGAAGAGAACAGAGAATGCAGAAATTACAGATTTTTTCTATAAATAAGAGGTAATAATCTTCGGAATTTCATAAAAATAAAGGAGGAAGGCTCGTAAATGATTTTAAGCAAATTGTTTTGGGCTGTGACTAATAAAATATAAGTACCAATCACAAAACACGACAATATTGTGGTCTGAATCAGACATAAAATTAAACAAAACATTTTTTCTAAACTATATCACAAACAAAGTAATCAGGAACGGACCATAAACAAGAAAACGGCACGATAAAACTTTTCATCAAGGTCCGAAAACGAGACCACGCAAATATTTATTCAGAGGAGACGATGGGAATTAAACTAGATTATTATTTTACTTTTGGTGCCTACTATGAGTTTTCCTTAGTTCAAACTTAGGTGACAGTTGAAGTGTAGTATTTTGATGAAAAGTCATATTAATTGCCGCCACCAAACATAAACGTATTAAATACGACGGCGTAATTAATAAATTCAGTTAAAATATTATTTGCGGTCAGACAATATAATTATTATAAAAACATTTCATAAAATACAACTGACGGAGTTGCGTTACTCTATATCAAAATACTACGCATCAAATCTGACCTGTAAAAAAACTCAGATTTTTCGCGGGTGATATTTTAGAAATACTTTAGTATGCGATGTAGTATTATAGTCACATTTTTGTATTATGCGAGCATCTCAGCTAGGTATAAATACATACATAATTTGTAGTGTGAGCATCTAAGTGACTGTGGTAAAACTATCAGGCCAAATCTTATGATCCCTTACTACAATAGAGATGTAAGAAAACCTTAGTATCCCTACAAAATTACTTTCGCCTCGTATCTAAGTGAATTAGTTTACAGCCTTCCGTTTCTGAGGGATGTAATTATATTTTTTATCCGTGTTCTAGTTTCTACCGTTGTTTTCCATTATCACGTTTTATATTTCACTTGCTATCTTTTGAGTGTTCAGCTTTATCTTTTCTTTTATCTTTTAAGTGCACCGATTATTTAAAATTCTTTATTTCATTTTCTAAGATTTCTTTTCCTTTTATTTACTGACTATCCTTTACTGGCCAACGTGGAAAACTCAAAGCTTAGCCCTCTACTCATTCCAGGAGAAAACTTTTCGTCAACAACGGGCCGGCAATACAATGGCTTAAATAAAATCAGTTTTTTTAGTTACTTATTTAATTAATCTGTCTTAGGAATCGAACCTGCGTCTTTAGTACTGAGTTCTATCACTACCACAAAAGTCATCAGTAGTAGGTAGTACATAAGTATATCACAGTTTTTTTTTTAACTTACAGCAATACCATAATCATGGCGTTTCTTTGAACACTCGAAGCAATTACACTACGGTTAAAATAATGGCCTCATTTCCATATGTATTGCAGTCTTTTCACGTACATACAGAACTACTTGCTGATTGTCTGTCTGTCTAAAGAATGTATCAAGATAGAAAACTTTAAGTTGAAATATAGCTTGATATGACTGACTGCTGACGTTGCTTGTGTACGACTACTGTACTTCTTATGAACCTTGAGCGACGAACGTTTTTGTTTTTCTCAGTACGCTCTTGAGTTGTCTAGGCGTAAAAAAAAATCAGTAGGCTCCTGAGTTACATAGTCTTTAGAACTGAACATCGTGTTCGGTTAGCACGTACCTAGCACATTTAATTTTGTCAGATCTGGAGTTTCCCTAAAACAGCATAAGAAGCAGGGTATTGAGTTTTTGTTGTGACGCTTCAAGGTAAACATAGGAGCTATTATTTCTTACTTACCAGAAAACGCATGTAAAACACGAATGAAATTGCACGTAAAGTCACATGTAAAACAAGTACAAACATAAATGTTAGCGTGACCATAAAACGAGTAGTTTCACACTTAAAGCGAGGCAATAAGCGTATTTAATTGCTCCTTTCGCTTGTCTGCAAGTAACTCGAAATATTTTTTCCAAGCAAATGATAAGAGTTTTAAAGTACTCCAGAAATTAGGTTTCTGTAAAAGTTTAGTAGGAAATTGCGAAGCGTTGTGTTACGTTGTTTCTTGTAGGGATAAAATTGCTTCATTTTTACGTAATTTTCCTTCAAGTTTTAAGTGGCAAGGTAGCTATTATTTCTTTTAGAACTTGGACACGCTCTTGCTTGTCTTGGTTAAGGTGAGCGTTGAAGGTAGATAATAACAGACTTGCTGCACCTATTGTGCTAGTACTAAGCTACTGGTATTACTTATAATGACATGGAAAATTAATCCAATGTAGCGTATTTTTGATTATTTTTGAATAGAAAATCTATCTAATCTAAGCAAAATTTCTAAGAAGACAAAACCCAGGCAGACGGAAATAATTTTACATTTAATGAGCTATATAATAGCTCTAAAGGCGTATATTTTTTTAAAAATGTTTTCCGGCTTAGATTTATAGGGAAGCCGAAAATAAATCGACTATTACAAAAAGGAAAAGAAAAGCCGACCACAGCCGAAGCCGATAAAGCTCACAAACATTGAACTGACGTGTGACCGTTGTGACATGGCTCTAACCTCAAAATGCACCGACGAACCGCAAGCCTGACGGTAGAAAATAAACGACTTCTTCTTTTTACAAGGTTTTGTCAAAAAATCTTTGCGAGCCGATGAGTAAACATTTTTGGACTGCTACGGAATGATTTGGTATTTTTTAATTTTGTATGCATATAAAAGACATCTCACAGATTTGATGCTAATAAAGTTTAACATGGATACCCGAAGATTTGATATTAAATTCGCTCCTTTATTTAAATTCTATTCCAATAGCTGGTTAGGTTAGGTTAGGTTAGGTTACCTGGCCGAATTTTGTTAGTTTTCTAGTTATAATTAAACAGAAAATTTAAAATTACGAGATACTTACTTAATTTTTACAGCCGACTTTGAAAAAGGGACGAAGGTTTTGAATTCATCGTCAAATTTTTATTATATCAATTTTACTAAAGCCCGTTTCAACTACCATCTTCATAAAGAACAGCAACGAAAAATACTGAAGAGATATCATTTTAACAAAAATATAACAACGTTCCTCTTCAAATTGCTTTGTGAATGCTGCACCAAGAATAAAAGCCGGAGCCGAAAAAATACTCTATCGTTTGAACAGGAAATATGATCAAAGGTTTAACCCAACCGGTGAAGTTTTATTCATATTTGTTAACAAACGGTTCATTGTTTGTTGCACTATATTTTGATTTTGAAACCTTTTTGTATAGAATATAAAACGAGCTTGAAATTGTGGAAATAGTACACGCTGTTTTGATCCGATTTTGTTTATTCGGTAGGCATTTAACTAGTGTTAGTCTAATAAAATTCTGTGCTAACAGAAAAAAATATTTTAGTTAATTCGGTTTTGATTATTTTGAGCAGTAATAATGATAGTATAATAAAATCCGTGTTATTAAATAGTTACTGCTAGGCAACGTAACTTATAAAAAAAACCCTATGACACAAGTTCTTCCACGTTTTCAAAGGGGTTATTTTCTTTCCAGACATCTTTATTCTACAAAATATTCAGCAACAGATAATCCAAATCGAAAGTCTCAATTATACAACGAGCTCTATTCCCTTCGAAAAAGCAATTTATCACCATAAAAATCAACAGGGAAGTCCGAAATACATCCATTTGGTAGCGTGACCATCGCGATAGAGGCGCACCAATAAATTAATGGACTTTTATATCTTGGCGCACTTAAAAAAATCGCTAACAAGCTGTTTTGTGTAAACCACTGTGCTTTATTGGATGTAGTTTGTGTTATCTGTAGTTCATGAATGATTCTATTTTGTTTTTATTTGAGCATGGTTATGTACCGTGAGGTTACTACGTACATACATATCATTACGATTGTTTTATTTGGTCGGGGAAAAAGATTTTTCGCATTATAGTATGTATGAACTTGTAATGAAATCTTTTCTCAACACAGAAAAGCTCTATATATGAAATAAATCCGCGTTTTGCCACTCATATTATTGTTAAGTTCCATAATGAAAACAAACTTCATCGAACGTATTATATGTAATTCAGAAACCAAACAAATGACAGAATAGAAACAACGTCACTTGTTCTGAAGCAAAAATTCACAATATTAATTTTATTAGCCATACTGTTTAGCGATCTTCGCGGTACAATTGAGACTTACGAAAGGAGGGACATTAGCTTTCGTCAAATATTTTTCTTAGTCTTTTAACTAGATTATATGTCTCTTAATCAAATTGCCATACATCTATCAGTTCTACACAATGATGATATTACTTCCGCCCACTACACTACTGACGATCAATACTCGTGAACAACCATTATGCACAACTGCCGGCTTACGTTCCAAATACATCATCAATCACTTCATTTAAACCATTAGTGTTATTAATTATTTCATATATTTTGGGTTTTGGTTAGTTTACTCTTGACTATCACTACATTACTAAATATTATAATATGTCATAATAAAATCCCCTCGCAACGTCTGTTTGTCCTCCGCATTGATCTCAAAATCTAATTACCGAATTTTCATGTACCTACTCTAAAACCTAAAATGTTAAGCCCAGAAATCAAAAAGGAATCATCACTCCAACACTGAACCCTTTTGTATATTAGGGATGGAGCTATAATTTCTTGATATTATTTATAGAACTTTGTAAGGATCGTATTGCCTAAATGGTGTTCTTTGATCTCTGCTTACCCCTTAGGCTAAAAGGCGTGATATTGTGTATGTATCATTTAAAAGTTAATTAATAAAATCTAGAAATTTATTAATTACAAAATGTCTTAAGACGTATAAACGTAAGTAACGATTTAAGCCAGATACCAGAATGAATCCTTACAATATTCCTAGCTCTTATAAATACGAGAGAATTCCTAGAAGTTTTCTACTAGATCTCAGTAAATGAAAAGTGGGAGATGCTGCGGCAAATTGCCTGGACAGATTACTGCGGTATTTACTGTAAATTCTAAGGCTCTAATATCTCTTACGTAGTATTAGATTATGTACTAGAGATTTCTAAGACGTACCTTCTGACCAGTGCCATTGCTTGCGTTGAAGTGTGTTTGTATGGAATGTCATTTCCAGGAGTACATAATGTATACTTATCACTTTGTGTCTTTTGGTTAGTAGCCCGATTCTCTACTACTATCAATTATCGACAACTGGCTAGCTATCGAGAAATTTTGTATGAAAACTTGATCAGCGGGCACCCTAAGAACTATTTTTGTAGTACAATTTAAATGTCAACTTTTCGATGCTCGATTGTAGTAAATCGCGTGACAGTAGTAAGACGGACAGTACTACTATTGACTATGATACTTGATTGATAATATTAATGGAGGTAATAAAAATATTAAGATTAATGATAATTTGAACTTTTGTAGCAATAATTATAAAAATATTATCAGTAGATCCACGTGTTAGATAAATGATAGCCTCTTTTATTTTATAGCAGTATCCACTATTTACTCTACTTAGCTACTCTATAGTCCAACAATTTAGAAGAGAGCCTTATATGCAAGCTTTGAGATTCATAATTTAGAACATCAGTAACTTATGTGGCTGATTTACTCTCTTTGATACAGTTACTTAGTTAAGATAACGCGTGCATTCCGAGACTCTCTACTAAATAATATATTATAGATATGGTCATAATCTCCTTGTCGCAAATAAAATATACATAAGCGTCGGTCACAAGCAAACTTTACGCCACAGAGAGACCTGCACAGTTGTCCGAAACTCCACAAATACGGAACGGATCTGCAACATTTGAGTGGTCACATCCGAACCGGATTAAGCTAGTTTCAAATCTGTGTGGTTTAGCGTCGCGTACGTCCACGGATCAAAATGTCCAACGACACATCAAAGTTTTAACTCGTGGGTTTGAAGCTATTGTGATGGTCTGCTTTGGGAGTTGGCGTATTCAGGATGATTGACAACGGACAGAGTTGTTTGTACATTCGTAACTGAGTACCTACAACTGGGATTCTGCTTATTATTTGACGGTACTAGGAATTTGGTGTTAGTAAATATAAATCTCTAACTTTATAAATTGTCTACCAAGTTCCAAACTAAGAACTTATAAATCCATACATTTTTACCTACGTTCGCCTGATGCTTCAGTCAAGTGGCATGTAATGTTTGAACTATAAATTGCAAAAACATGAATTTTATTATAAATGTAAAATATGTTTTCCTGTCTATAACACATTTTATGTTATTTTCTTTTACATACCAAAACATTTGTAAGATAAGGAAACAGTACCCAATATTGTTTAAAAAATATTGGCTACATTTGCCTTGAAGAAATTTCATGCAGCTTTGTTTCAAGCAAAATAAAAATACACACTATCTTTCCCAAAAATATGTAATGCAGAGGAAAACAAAAATAAATATTCATATAAAAAAATAAGTTTATTATTCGTTGTTTTGACTGAAACTAACGGTGCGAGGCTAACAACTTTATTGCTAGAGTTTCTTTGGCAAAGGGGTTTCTGTTTTCAAGGTTGCTACTGTATATTCGTAGACAGCGGGTAATATTGTACTCCTAGTTTGCAGTTTTGTTCTAAAATATAATAGAATATGAATACGGGAATTAATGCGAATTTAACCCTGACCGTTTCTTTTTAAAGACATCTCCCGCACTAAGCGACTTTTACAAACATACAAACAGCGGACACAAAGTACAACCACACCCGAAACAATAAATTGTGGATCGTATAAATATTTTTTTCCGTGTGGGAATTGAACCAACGGCCTCCCGAGGCAACGGTAGTGGCGTGGCGACCTAAACCACTGCGTCACGGAGGCAGTTGTTACTTTGTAGTCGCAGGCCGACTAGCAAACTGCGACTTCGGCCGGTATAATCTTTACCAAAACGTCAGGCATTCTAAGATAAAATAAGTTCTCGCGTAAATTCCCGTATTCTATTAAACATAGTACGCGAAAGTTTATAAGTTAAGAGTATGGAGTTTTAAAAGTTAAGACATGAAGATCTAATGACCTAGTTGCTGCAAGTCGAAGGATGCGGGTAATTGAATATAGTTAGTTGTGTAGAATAGATACATAAAAGCATAGAAGTAGTTTATATCTATGAGGTGCTTAAGGTGATAAGGGAGACATCTAGTATATAGATATATTATTATATTGATTGTGAAGGAGAACATCGTGATGAAACCTCGCATGACTAAAATGATATTAAACTCTTTTACCTGAGGGCATGCAACAAAGTCCCAAACTCACACGTGACCAGAGCGTTGTGGATCCAAAGCCTTATCTCTTCTCCATTTGGGAGTAGACCCCTGCCCGGAGGAGGAAACCCAGTGATAGTAGCGGGTAAAAAACTTACAAATAATTTAATCATAACTAAATTCACAACACTATGTTTGATGGTAGTAAAGTTCTAACTAAAAGGCCTATTCTTCATTCTAATACCACCAGACCTGCTATACAAAACAACACAAAACCTCCCTTTTAATAAAACAGACGAGATACAAAGTAGCGCAATAATACGTTGCACATTTAATTTGAATAATCGTCGCTGGAATATGCACGGTTCGTCATTGAATTAATCGTACAGTTACCCATCGAGTTTTATCGACAGACGCGACACCTATCGCTTATTGCCGTTATTAAATGGTAACGTGAATCGTTATTCAGTTATTGAACCGATTATTTAATTATTATTGGCGTAATAGAGCTTTTATGTGGCTATATTAACTGCTAGATACTGGTATTTGTAAGGAAAAATGGTTTTGCGAGTAATAGTCTAGTTTAGTTAAAAAAAAATTTAGATGGTTTGGTGGAACAATTGCAGTCCCCGAATTCAATACTCGGTTATCATGATGTTCATGATCTCCTCGTCATTGACCTGAAAGACTACTCGCATACAAGTGTAATTATTTCGCCCAAACCAAAAATTATATGGAAAAACGCAATATGCATGTCATAAACAAAAAATACTCGGAGCTTATATAAAAGGACAAAGCCATTTAAATGCATTTTACCTTGGAAAGCCTGACGCTTCGGCTCACATCGACTAGCTCATATTATGATAATTGATATGGCTGAAATAGTATCATTTTAAAACGCCATACAATCAGTACGAAAAAAACAGTTTCAATATTTTGTAATAGTTCTGCATTTGTACCTATATTCATTGTTACAGTGTGCAATTACATCAAGTCTATTAAAACAACAATAAAGATTTACCGCACCATAAGATTAAACGAGTTTTAAAACCGAAGCTACCATTTACGGGATTCAGTTGCCATGGCGTTCAACTACAAACAAAAACAAAGACAGCTTTTATTATCCCATAAAACCCGTGACATTGTATGAAATGTATTGAAAAAATGCCGAGTGTTCCAATACGTACCATAAAATGAATGTTATGACCCAAATAAGTATGCTTTGATGATCGCTTTATGGCCAAAATGCTATATTTTCTATGAGAAGTGGAGCGCTTAAAACCTTTTTGTTTTTAAGCTTGTCGCACACATTTTATTTCGATTCGCATGCATTTCACTATACGTTTGGAAGTTAATTGGGACAGTACAGCCGTGAGATCGTATTTCTTACAGCTTCTGCATTTTGTAAAATGATAAATCTTCTCAAATTTTAAAGAAATAATTGAGAACTTTAAGGTTCAAAAGAACAAACTGTACTTGTCGTTTTTGACCTAAACTTACGTAAATACGCGATAAATGAATTTTTGCCAAGTTGACGTATAACTCATCGCAACGATTGAAGTTACTCCGTTTCCAGACTTATTAGTGGTTATCTGTAGCAGAAAAATCCATAACTATTGAATGCCTCTAGTCTAGGTGATACTTCTCTTCTTTATAATATATTTGCGACTTTGTATGTATACTACGACCCTTATAAGTGTGGTTGTAAACGGTAAATAAGTTTAAGACGGAAGTAATGGATTCTTTTAGACTAAAGAACCACTTTGTCGCATAGGTCGGTAACTTTGTAAAATATACTTCAACAGCGAAGGTACCTACACAAAAGGCACGATTTTCTAAAATGGACGTTACATTATTTCCGCTTAAAAATACTTTATTGTTAACCATTTAAGTGGCAAATTATGAGTTTTAAAGGCAGATATTAGATATATTATACAACCATGCGTTTAATTTGTAAGCCAGCTGCAATTTTGCTTCATATGGTAAACTTTAATAATGTTTATTTTGTTCAGTGGTTCTAGACATTACATACGCGCATATTCTAGTATACTTAACAGTTGCTAAAGTACTTCATTACATGTTCTTCAAAGACAAATAATATCTCATTAGATAGTAGTATAAACAGCAGTAGTATGAAGCGTGGTGAATAAATAAACATGTTACAAAGTAAGCAACGTTGCAGTTAAACGTTTTGTGCTATATCGTTCCAGACTGCAGAACATTAATGCTGAGCTTGTTAGTTAGACTTAGGTTATGTTCACGGTAGACTTATGTTTGTGAAGTCACTGTAGCTATTTTACTATAGAACAGTGCATGAACTAAATTATTACCAAGAGATTAATTCTTTTAAAAATAGAAGTAACTAATTTTTATTTTATAAGTAAATAAAGGACGATATAGTATAGTACGCTTAAAAAAAAATCTAATCTTGATTCGAAACATAGAAGTTATTCTTATAAAATTATAGCTGACCCGCGCAACTTCGCTTGCGTCACATAAGAGAGAATGAGTCAAAATTTTCTCCGTTTTTATAACATGTTTTATTGCTACTCTGCTCCACACACACAACACTGAAAGAATTTTTCAAATCGGATCAGTAGTTCCTGAGATTAGCGCGTTCAAACAAACAAACAAACAAACTCTTCAGCTTTATAATATTAGTATAGATACAGTGCAACCTAAAACAGGTTTGTAGATATTCAAGTATGTAGTTAGAATATTTAATGAACCCGCAAAAAAATATTTTTAGCTAGCTTAATGGCAATCTAGTCTTGATATTTTACTAAGCTTATTTTCATAAGCTAAATAGAAAAAACGCATAAATAAATAACGCCAGCACTAAAAACTAACCTCGAGTCCATAGCTCGTATTGGTAGCGACGTGGTGTCTCAAAAAGGCAGTAACCATTTCGATAGCAGGCAGATTTCAATGCAGACGCACTCAAAAGCTAAACGTAACAAACATGTTAGTCACAATCTCTTTGCATGACGCAAACATAGCTTTGACGGGCTTAGAAATTTTTGTTTGTCTACTTGTATAGCGGGTAGCTAATTAGTTTCAGTGCAAGCGTTTATGGATCAGCATGTTTATCTCAACTTGCCTTTGGAATTAAAATGGATGTTTCAATAGACTCGTAGAAGGAAAATATGAGCGCCTAGTGTTTTTATTTTTATTGAAGCTTTCTTTGTTCTTTTACTGTTGTGTGCTGAGTTGATTGTGAAAATAAGTAGTATTAGATAAGCGGTTTGTACTGATGAGTAAAGTTCTGTGGTTTAATAAAATAGTTTTTTTTTGTAGTGATTTAACATGTAAGGTTTAAAGATACTTAATTTATGTGAAAATACTTTTGTTAAATTTATAGCACCAAATAATTCAACTTTATGTATACATATATGGGAGCAAATCATTACCGATTCGTTACAAAATTGTGCAGATATTAAAATTAAAAGCAAAATACCAAAGTTCAATGTCCGCATTTACAATGCAGAAACGTACATGTTTTTTGATAAACACATGAACCATCTTACCTAATCCTAGTTATTGGAAAAAGTAAAAACAATTTTACAGCAACTTTAGAATGTCTGTAGATATTGACCAATATTTATACCTACCTCACTCATATACTACTCTATGAAAATTTGTCGTCGTAACTAACTATTAAAAATCAATTAAAATTCTCTAGAAACTCATACATAACGTAGTCTAGGTACTAATGTTCGGATATTGAAAAATTCTCACGTGGTACCAGGTGGGATCCATTCTTAATGAAATTCCCGCAGCGAGACCGCATTGTTCATGGCTACAGGCAATTATGTTCAACATTGATTGAAAGTTGAGTGGAAAGAGAAAGAATATAAAATGGACATATTGACACACTATTATACGTTCACGTTTTGAGAATAAAAGTATAATAAGTACTTATCTTTTTAAAATTTCTCAAATCATGATTGATTTTCATTTCGGGTTTCTATTTAGTTGAGAAATCATTAATTGCCTCTACATCTTAAAATAACATTACGCTACATGCTATGAAACTGAAAAACAATATTTTGATCGCCAGAAAATGCATAGAAAACGTCTGTCAAATTCCTTTTAAAACAATTATGATGACAAAAGAAGGGATCCTTCGATGAAGAATAGAGTCGCAGTGAACAAAAATATTTCAAAGATTAAAAGAGCCTTTTAAAAGCCTCCAGTACTATAACGCCTACATCCCTCCCACCCATCAACATTCAGTCCACGTCAAACTTTCCTTTCCATCACTGACCGTTAGCGTTAAACCGATCACCAATAAATAACTAATTGGTGGTTTACATGGCGGTATAAACTCGTTAGCACAACATGTGAACCCACTGGCTCAAATAACTAAGTTACTGAGTACACTAAACCGATTCTATGGCGTACAGTGCAGCTCTGTATTGAATTATTGACGATAGTCTATCCTTTGAGTTAGGATAGTTTGAAAGATTAGTTATTGATAGTGTGAAGATAGACTGGAGTGCAAATGAAGTTACGAGATCAATAATAGTGCAAATATTCGACATGATAGAGAATTCAAGTATGTTTGATAATTAATTCAGTATGAAACGAAATTTCTTTAGTATCGTTCTTTGTCGCTTCTTCGATTCTTTTTTTCCAAGGTTTACTCCTAACAAAAGTGTATAAAAATATACTGTTTCAGGTAACCTTACTTTACGAATATCAGTTAAAGTAACTAAGAACGTAAGAAGTCTGTTTAAAAATTGTTCATTTATTCTTCGCGCATAATATAATTGTATATCAATTTAAATCTTGTTCGCGACAATTACAGATAAAAATTAAAACGATTTTATAAGTCTTACTTAATGATAATTAACTCTGATTAAGTTACCAAATAACCTTATTTAGTAAGTGTCCGTAAAATCATTATAAAAGCAAAATTAGTCTTCCAAAAGAGATAATTATTCGGTCAAAGAATCTACTTCTCATTTCTCCTAATTCCAACTAACTCGAAACATAATATGACATTACCATTTAACGCAAAACAAAACCCTTACCCATATCACTCTATATTAAAGAAAATTACAAACGTACATACATAACTACCGTATACCGAGATCCTTGTTAACCGGCCGGCCAGTTAGCCCGGATATTAGTCTAACACAATTAATCCGGGCAAGGTTTCACCCGGTTTACTGCACTATATACGGACCTCTAATTTTCCTTGATTAAGATCGTTAGTATTAGGTGGGTAATCAAGTCTTAATAAATTGCTATTAAGTTTTAACTTGCCGTTTCGGGATTGGGTTTTTAGAGATGTTTAGAAATGTTTTGTAAGATTCCTTTTGAACGCCTTTTGGGTTTGAATAAGCAGTTTAGGTTACGCAAACCTTGGCGCGGTTTTTCCATAGATGGGTGACCGCATAGTGGTATTTGAACAGGGCGTCTCCGTGCTTTGGAGAGCACTTAAAAAGTCCGTCCCAGTTGTTGTCAATTAAGATAATAGTCGTTAAGCCACATCAAAGGCCTTCGGGCGGCTTGAACAACTTTGACACTAGGTTGACCACTACCACCACCATACGACAAGAAGAAGAAGAAGAAGAAGTAGTTCAGGCAGCAGTTTTGTATTAGATGTTTACTGTAGAGTTTCAGACATTATTTTTTGTTTGCTGTCTGTATAAACAGGGAAATAAAATAGATTTGAGTTTAGTAATTTCTTGAGCTACCAGTCCTATTCTTTTTTTTCCTTTACACAAGTTTTTTGTGGAATATCATGGGTTAGTTTTTATTTAAAGAAATCTTGGATCTTTGAAACTAAGTTCTATTAAATCTTAAAAAAATAAGATACAGTTTGAGTTGGAAATCGAACACCATCTTTCTAATACATTAATAACTATTTATTCATTACACTTTGCTTCAAAACTTAGAGTGCTCAAAGTATTGTACTATCCCACTGCAGGGCAAGAGTCTCCTCCCAAACGAGGTGGAGGGGTTAGGCCTTGAGTCCACCACGCTGGCCAAGTGCGGGTTGGCGTCTTTGCATGCCCTTAATAAATGTATTGAACAAATTTTAGGCTTGCTAGGTTTCCTCGCGATGTTTTCCTTTACCGTTAGAGCAAGTGATAATTATTTCTAATACACACATAACTTCGAAAAGTCATTGATGTGTTGCCTCGGATTCGAACCTGCGACCACTTAACCTCGAACCATACAAACATATAGGTCAATATTAATTTCAGACAGGTTTTTGTACTACATACAAATACTGGGCACATACATGTATATTGTATAGGTAATTGAGTAGTATCTCGTAGTATTGATACATGATCACATTGATCACTACGTGTCCGGCAGATTGATGACGTTTCCTGTGCACAATGGTTGCCAATAATACTCTCACTAGCTATATCTAGTTTAATCCAGTTAACGGCTACTGAGGTATATTATACTGTGTACAAATTAACCATCAAGATGTATGGTAACTTTGGTCAAAAGTAGAAATGATATTTTTTATCATTTAAAGTACATAAGTACTAATGTACTCTTTGTTAAATAAAGGTATCTATTTAAACAGTATGTTAATTTTTTTAATACTATTACTTCAGGCATATTTAAAAAAGTGCAAAAATGGACAGATTGTTAATGAATTTTTTTTTTTTATCTTGTAAATTTCCTTCATCTGCAGCGGTGTGTTTACCTTAATCTCAGGACCTCATATAATATACAATCAAAATAATTAAACAGTTGCGATTCAATATACAGAAAGCTCAAATTACTGATTATTTTTTCAGACTCGACCTTAAAAGTATAACAGTGAAACATAATTAATGCCCGTGACTGTACAAAAGCATGATTTGGCTATTTTATTATTAGGTCATGACCAAAATAAGCTGCAAGTAGGGTAACGCTACCGTTACAAACGACCTTGGGTTACAAGGGCAAAATACTTTAACGTACATACATAACGTAGGTCTAATAAATTATGAAGCTGAAGAGTCTGTTTGTTTGTTTGTTTGAACGTGCTAATCTCAGGAACTACTGGTCCGATTTAAAAAAATATTTCAGTGCTAGATAGCCCATTTATCGAAAAGCAGAGTACCAGTAAAAAATGTTATAAAAACGGGGAAAATTGTGACCTATTCTCTCTTACGTGACGCAAGCGAAGTTGCGCGAATTAGCTAGTATTACATACATAGATGAATAAATAAATTTAACCCATTAATGTACCACTGCCGGGCAAGGGTCGCTTCCCGGAATCAGGGAGGGTTTAGGCCAAGAGTCCACCACGCTGCGGGTTGGGATACATACATACATGAAATAACGCGTTCTTCCCATATAGGAAGTAAAAGACCAAAGAACGCGACTTGGTACGATCCTTCCAAACTTCTTTTGTTTTGTTCATATCTATACATCTTGTCATACAGGACAGCCAGTTACAAATACTACGCATCTGACTTTTCTTGAAAACATCACCGGCGATATGTATCTGTGTTTAAATATATTCTATAAGAACTTAAATATGCAAATATTTTATTTGTATTTTTACAAAGATGGTAAGGAAATGAACATTTTATTTGTACTGTACAGAACTTGCGAAGGAAATGAAACCTTGCATATCTGAGAGTTTTTAAAACAGGGTTTTTCGTCTGTATGATGATCTCTGAATATTATGTAGTCTACCTATTTAAAAAGTGGTGTATTTCTTAATATCTTTGATATAAGGAGCTTAACTGTATATTCATGATAAATTTTCTTTTTTTATATTAATTATTTTTCATGATAAACACTAACATAAAACACAACCAGAATCCGAAAATAAATATTTGTGGATAATAGAAATAACAAACAATATTCTGTTTTTCACTATTTGTGCAAATGGAAATAAATATTTCAGTTCGTTAAAATTTCAACAACCGACAAAAACAATTAAAAATACGAAACACCGTTCATTTCCTATGCGAAAAACAAGCCTTAATAAGTAATTAAGTAGCCAAATCTTGCTCCCGTACCATAATTTAATAATTACCCGGAATAAATTAAATTATCCCTGCGGCCATGCTTACCGAGTTCATCTTTTATCCTTTTAATTATGTTTCTTAAATATTGACAAGAAAATACATATAATTTTACTAAAAACTTTACAGCAAACATGCCATTCTTTTCGTTCAGTTGTCAACTGGTTACTGTTCTAAAACTTTATGTCAGTACCTCGATTCTCTACCACTATCGACTACCGACAACCGGCTTGCTATCGAATTTTGACATTTAGAATGTACTGCCAAAAAGTTTCCTACGACACCCAACAGAGGCGCTGATCCGATTTTCATACAAAATTTCTCGATGACAGTTCGGTTGTCGGTAGTCGATAGTAGTAGAGAATCGAGGCACAGTAGCTCAATTCTCTACTACTTTCGACTACCGACAACCGACCTGTCATCGAGAAATTTTGTATTCAGTGCCTCTGACGGGTGTCGTAGGAAATGTTTTGGCAGTACATTCTAAATGTCAAAATTTCGATAGGTAGCCGGTTGTCGGTAGTCGATAGTGGTAGAGAATTGAGGCACTGATCTTAGCGTAATTAGTACCGAATAATAAAATGTATAAAGTAAGGTATCACTTTTAAAACTGCCTAATGTATGCACAATGTCTGTACCCAAATCTTAACGGAGCCAGATCAATGATCACAACAAATATTTTCAAAGTCAGGGTATAATTTTTGTTCATGATTTTAGTTCCTCGTGATATAAGAAATATTTCCAGTACTGAAATTATTTCACAGTATACTTCTGCACACATAATTATTTGACGTATACCTTTAATTCTTAAACGATTTTAAACAACTCAAAGGCGTCACGTTACGATATTCTACGAATAAATAAAGACATCTCTGCTCTAATTTTAAATATTCATAATCAATTTCAGCAGTTGAAAATCACTAAAAACCCACAGCGATCATAAAAGATCTAAAAGAAAAATTCTCCGTGAAACCAGAATAGGCGTCATAAATCAGTTGCGTGAAAAAACAAAGCGTTTCCACGATCCCTCTGGAGAGCCACGGAAGAGGTCATTTGCAACGCATCACGTTCATAAAAACGATACTAATTCTAAAGAAAGACCGAAAGCTTTATCTTTCTGCTTCCACCTTTTGTGAATAGACTAATGTTATCCGCGGCGTTGGTTGCATTTGTTCGTATTTTCAATCCATTTAGTATTTTTTGAAATATTTCAACAATAATAGCAAATATTCGTTTATAAGTAAATAATTTAGATATATTATATTTAATTTGTCTGTTTTTAATTTTATGTATATTAAACCTGTTGTTATCTTTGAATAAATAGCAAGGGCTACATCCAAGCCGCTGTGTTAATCGTTGACATGATGTTATAATGTATTTTAAAAAGTAATTATGTTTCAGAAAATCTTTTTTTAATTACTACAAAAGTATTAATCAAGTAATTAAAAATGTCGTAACGTATGTTGCTGTAATTTTGTTACTCTGCTTATATTGTTGAAAACAGCCATTGTGAATGCCTTGCTTTTATATAAAAAACATATTTTTGACAGGTTCATAAAGTAATATAATCCTTCCTAGTTAGTTTAAATTTCGAAACTATTTCTAATTATGTAGGAAAATAACTGGATTCATACATTAAATGAGAGCTCTACTCTTATAAATTTGAAATGAAATATGCAGCCCGCGCCTCAGACAAACTTTTATATAAAGAAAAAGCAGATGCAAGATTTCTTTATTGCAAGTAGTCAAAGAAAAGTATGGCGGATCGTTATGATGTTAAATTTGGAGGAGATAAAAAATTATTCTCGTTGTTTCGCTAGATTACTGTCGTAAAGACGTCTCTAAATATTTTAGAGTTCTCTTTCGAAAAATACGGTTTTCGGTTTGATGTCTTTTGTTCGTTCTCCATTTGACAACGGTAAAATATAATCATTCTATTATTATTGAGAAAGTTCCTATTCTTTTTTTTTTCCACCATTTGTTAGTGCATTACACGAGGTAATGTGGGAGTAACTATGATTGCACTAGTGCTTGCGTGTGGTGGCTGTGGTTGGCAGAGGGTATGACAAAGTTTTTTTTTATGTTTTTAGGTTTTTTTTTTTAAAGTAAGTCGATATTTTATTACATTTTCCTGTTTCATTAATTCTTATAGATAAAAATGACGCTGTAAATAACGATAATGCGAAAAGTTTAAATTTAGTTAGCGAAATCTAGCAGAAATATAAAACCATGATATAACAATACTATTCTTCTTAAGAGCAGAACACACGTCATAACCAACAATAATTTCAGCCAGTAAAACAATTAAACAAACCCATTCTAACTCGAAAACCTTTAGTCCGACAACTTAGTAGACAGCTTTGTATGTATGTAATTTTTTTCCCTTATGAAGAACTTATAGAAGCAAAGGCCTATGCAGTTCACGGTGGCCTGCTGGCTACGGCTTCTTTTTTTGTACATACATAGAATGATTAATTATACTCTTGATAACTCGTGAATGCCCAGGCTCTCTACAAAATTGTCGGGCTACAACACCGTCTAATATTCGAAGCATTACACGTATCACTTTGAGGGCCAAAAATTATCTTGAAAAGCTATCAACGGAGCGGCACGTTCTCTTATAGTGTGGACCTAGCTTAAGTACGCTTTAGTACTTTTATTTGAGGCCTCCACAATCTTGGTGAGATAATGAAGTTTTTTTATTGGAACTGGCCGCTTTTATAGACGTTTACTTTGCCGCCATATTGGTTTTTTGAAAATCGATGCTAGATGATAAGTTGGGTTAAGTTTTTAAATGTTGAATTGAAATGCTGCATGAATTAAATAATGCGTCGATTAGAACCAGATTGCAGTGTTTTTTTAATTTATATATACAGGGTGTCCCAAAACTCAACGATAATCCGTGACAGGATGAAAGGCCAAGTCATACCGGTTCTAGGAAAAATAAAAAAAAAAATCCATGTCACTTAGTTCAGCAATAATAGACGTTTTTCAAAAAAGTTGAAATTCCACACCCTTGGTCGCATTTTCAAGTCCTGTGATCACCAATGTCACAATTTCGCTGTATTTTTTTGAATTTCGTGATCTTCATTAAATATGCTTTTAATCGTAAAACAAATTTATGCACAATACATTGTTAATTTCATAAAAAAAGGTAAGTTTTAGCGGGTCATGGTTTACAAAAATATCGTTAGTTAACTTTGACGCTTCATATTGAAAAAAAAATGTAGTGCACTATCCTTGGCAAGTTATTTCAAAAGTTGGCGCATTTAATCAAGATTTCAAAATGGTGCAACACTTGCCACTTTTCTTGCCATTAAAAGTGTAATTATTATTTGAACGAAGAGTATTCTCGCAGATGGATCGGTCGCAGTGGTTTAATCTTATGGCTTCTTCGTTCTCCCGATCAAAATCCAGCAGATATTTTTTTCTGAGAATGCATAAAAGAAAAAGTCTATTCGAAATCAATACAAAATCTATCAGAACTGCGCCAGAAAATTGACACAGCGTCAGAGGAAATAAATGCAAGGAATTTTGCTTGACTGGTGCAAAGGTCTTTTGTAAGGCGTTGCAGGGCCTGTATTCGTGCCAGAGGAAAACAATTTGGATTACTTTAGTTTAACGAGAATAATTAAGTAAGAATGATGGTTTGTTCATTGTTTTTTTTTGATTATTATTACCTATTATGTTTATTAGATTAAATATTGGTTATGGACTGACTCAATTACCTCTTTGCTAAAAATAATTGCTTTCCTCTGGCTCGAATACAGGCTCTGCAACGGCGTACAAAAGATCTTTTCACTAGTCAAGCAAAATTCCTTGCATTTATTTCCTCTGACGGTGTGTCAATTTTCTGGCGAAGTTCTGATAGATTTTGTATCGATTTCGAATAGACTTCTTCTTTTATGCATTTCCAGAAAAAATATCTGCTGGATTTAGATCGGGGGAACGAAGAGGCCATAAGATTAAACCACTGCGACCGATCCATCTGCGAGGATACTCTTCGTTCAAATAATAATTACACTTTTAATGGCAAGAAAAGTGGCAAGTGTTGCACCATTTTGAAATCTTGATTAAATGCGCCAACTTTTGAA
This sequence comes from Anticarsia gemmatalis, assembly GCF_050436995.1. Lineage (NCBI taxonomy): Eukaryota > Metazoa > Arthropoda > Insecta > Lepidoptera > Erebidae > Anticarsia > Anticarsia gemmatalis. Next base: position 7,865,879 of record NC_134762.1, read on the forward strand.
ATAACTTGCCAAGGATAGTGCACTACATTTTTTTTTCAATATGAAGCGTCAAAGTTAACTAACGATATTTTTGTAAACCATGACCCGCTAAAACTTACCTTTTTTTATGAAATTAACAATGTATTGTGCATAAATTTGTTTTACGATTAAAAGCATATTTAATGAAGATCACGAAATTCAAAAAAATACAGCGAAATTGTGACATTGGTGATCACAGGACTCGAAAATGCGACCAAGGGTGTGGAATTTCAACTTTTTTGAAAAACGTCTATTATTGCTGAACTAAGTGACATGGAATTTATTTTTTATTTTTCCTAGAACCGGTATGACTTGGCCTTTCATCCTGTCTTGGATTATCGTTGAGTTTTGGGACACCCTGTATATGTCTTTCTAAAAGATTTGAACTCTTTCAAGTTTGTTTCCAGACATAGCTTGATATCGTTAATTTATCCGCGCTACATTGATAAATTTACTTTAAAAATCTCTCTAAATATATGCACTTTTTACTACAGTAAACTGTCTTTATTCCGAGAATAAGCAGGTGATCACTTATTATTTACATCTATTTAATAATCCTCACTAAAAGTGAGTCTTGGTGGACTTGACAAACGTACAAACAATGGAATATACAATCAATTAGTGCATAGTATAAATATTAGTCTCATAATAATATTTGAAACTATCCTAGTACATTAGTGTCTTTTTTTTTTTTTCACACGCGGTTATTTGATTCCAAACTAAGCAGAGCTTGGATTATGGTAACCAAATAACTGATAAACAAACTTATATACTTTTAAATATATACTTAAATAGATAAATTGACATCCAGGCTCTGAACAAATATCCGTGCTCATCACACAAAGATTTGTCCCGGGTGGGATTCGAACCCACCACACGCGGCGCTACGGTTGTTGCGGCGAGGTGACCGCTTAAACCACTGCGCCACTGCGTCTTCTTATAGTTTCCGAAAAAAATCGACGAACGTTGAATGCTTTTCGTCAGTCACGATTGAAGTTAACATATAGATTAGTACTACCCCACCTCATAATTAGTACCATGATAAGCATATGCTATAAACAGTGTGCGACTGTCCAATATCCAGATAATATCGGGTCCAGCTACAAGCGGTTTAATTAATGAGTTCGTTTGTACCCAGGCCATAAATAAGCGGGATCATGAGCGGACTATTGGGAAATTTTCGACCTGTTTTAATATATTTTCCGCTTAATTTTGGGTTAAAATTTATTGGTAAAAGTGATTACTTTTTCAATAATTATGCGTGTATTTTGAATACAATTTCGGAGGATTTTTAAATTAATGTTACCGAAATTTTTAAGTTTCCGTGATTTTTATGTTGAAGCTTGAGACGAAGAATAACCTGTGCCGAAACGTCCAGCAAACCAAATAAAATGATCGCTTATATCTGTTTCTGAAAAAAATGTCGTGTTATAACCCAGGTATCAACTTGGTTGTGATGGTCCGATACGCAGTCGTTTCACGTAAAATACTGATATTTAGCTGCATCTGGTGAGACTCGAAGCCGACTCTAACTTAATTGTAAGAAAAGCTTGGCTGTTTTATCCCTAAAAAAACAATCTAGTGATTGTTGAGGATTGACGTTTGCTATATTGTAGTCATAAAATGAGTTTAGGATGAAGAATATCCCTAGAACGTCATTACATCTAAAATCAACAATTACTTGAAAATGTTAAAAGAAAATTCTAATCATAATTTTCATGAACGAGTATGTTTCGCTGCACAATAGTTCTCCCAAAATTAGACATATAAATTATCTTCTAATTCAAAAACAAACGCTAAAAGCGAAATATATTTAAGCTCAACTTCATAATTAATACTGCAAATAGAAAACGCCGCAGCGCAGAAGGTCGGCCAGCGTCTAAGTGTGCATTTCAAATGAGCTGTATTATAATGTTACACGTTTTCCAACTACGACAACACGGTATAGACTCTGTGTCATCTTTGTTCGTTTTGTGTCGACACAGTGTCTTGTGTTAAGTTGTTTTATGAGGTTTGGTAGAGTAATTAAGGTGTAGTCACGTGATCCCAGCGTGAAATACGAGGAAGGCTATGAAAAGGCTGTGCTTTGTTAGAACGTGTGCAAATATGAAAAAAGATGCAATTATACTCCGTGTGAGTTAGTTTAGAGAAGTTTAATGAAAAGTAAATTTAGTTTTCGTGTTTTATTGCTGGATGTGTCGTTTTAGAGCTAATTAATTCAGTTTATTATTGCAAATGCTATTTGGAATATGAATTTAATTGTCTCAAAACATTTCATTATTGAATTGTCTTTTTAACAAGTATGGTCTATCAATAAGACTATTAATACTAAGACTATTATTTGTTGGTTATGATTAAAACCTAGTCGGTCTTTTGCCTTGTGCCTTTTCAATACAGTTTTCTATATGCATGCGAACAGACAGATAACGGAAATTTTGAGAATGCACTGGGTTTGATTCCGTCTACCGATAATTTTGACGTTTTCAACGTTCAGAAAATTTCAGTTAAATAGTTACAGAACTATAGAAAAATCATCATTAAGGATATAAAACAGGCATCTTTATCTAAAGTACGTATTTAAAACATTCATCGCGTACGGAAGTTTGTATAAAGTATCAAGCGTTCACCCGCAAGCGAAACCGGGATGTTTGTGTTAGTATAATTATGTTTGCGAACATACATGACTGATGCCAAATTAGGAATGCAAACAGATCCCCATATTAGTTTTTCGGGAAAATGATTTGTACCGATTGACAGGCTTTAGGTTATCGGAAAAAGGAATCTTATGAATATTTTCAACATTAAAGTCTATGTGATAGTTTCGCTTTCGCGCACTGCTAAACTGATGAACTAGGCACAGAGGAAGTTGGTGACTCTCTCTATATTTTCACAATAGGCGTAGTTTTATAAATATGTCCTTCAATGGATGAAATAGGTTTTGAGCGCTAGTCAAGCTACGCTTTTCAAAGTGTGTTTAATATGTAAAAGGCATAAGCAGTAGCACGATTCTGTACAATTGAAACCGTCGAGTATCGAAAGTTTGACATTTAAAATTTACTGCCGAAATAGTTTCTACGATGCCCGCTAGAGGCGCTGAACCGATTGTCAAACAACATTTTTCGGCAGCTACCCGGTTGTCGGTTGTCGATAGCAAAAGAAAATTGGGATACAGGACTACTGGTGTTAATCGCAAAAAATACCGACTATACAGATCTATTCTAAACATTTACCGGAATCAACAATACGTAGTACACAATATTTATTAAATGTACGTCAAAACACATTCACCTTAATAAACAAAACAAATTAAAATGTATACATCTAAACATCGAAACTTTGTTTAAACACTCAAGAACATTGTTTAAAACAAAACAATAGAATATAAACAATGTTAGCGAATTGAATATATTTTGTATACGGTTCGCCACGGGGATGTCTCAACTTTTGAACGTGACAACCGTTTAGTTTCAAACAATTTGGTACTTTAAAAACAGGAAAATGTTTAGCTTTCCTGAATTAGGCATATTTCGTTGTACATAATATACTAGATGACTAAGCATGCCCTACTGCTGGACAAGGGTCTTCTCCGTAATGAAAGACGGGTTGGCCATAAAGCCACCACGCTGGCCAAGTGCGGGTTAGGGGCTAAGCACAATAGTTTGTGAAAATTAGAAAGTCTATTTTTGGATCCCCAACCCGCACCTGGCCATTGTGGTGGACTTGGCCTTACCTGTCCCTTGTCCGGGTGGAGACCTTTGCCCAGCAGTGGGACAGTAATGGGTTAAAAAATACTGAAATTGAGAACAGCCTCGCTTACTTATAGCAGAGAACTACATCTAGTTTTATTACAAACTATTTTATTTTGGAAAATAACAGGTATGATTCAGAAAAAAAGCAGTATCAGTTTTATAAAACAAATAGCTAGATTTTATCAGAAAAAGTGCATGTCGTTGACATCAAACACAATATCGATGTGTATTGTTGCCAAATAAAATCGAATAACCTTGTTATTTGCAATGAAGCAAATATTTTTGTTTGATCAAACTAACTGAGTGTAAATTTTATTTGTCAATTGAGTTTTCCAGTCGTTTTTTGAAGCTATCATTATTTTTACTGGATATTTAAACTGTAGGTGTATGTAAAATATAACACAGTGTGTACTCGTAAAAAAAAACTGACAATTAAAACACACGTATTACGAAAAAATTAGCAATAATTTACATAATATATCAGAAATATCTTTGATTATTTTGATTGAACTTTTAATATTGTTGAAAATACATCACATTATGAGTAGACTGTCAAAACGCATAGAAGATTGCCATAATAAATTAAAGCTATATTTTTACCGCTCTAATTCCGTAAATCGAATACTGAAAAATCCTGATTTACTCAAAAATAATCAAAACCCAACCCTTCCCATGAACTAAAAAAATGTAAACATAGTCCAGGAATAGGCTTAAATATAATAATGTCCCCAAACATAAAATACAGTCTTCAGTCGGTACTTTAAAGAACGGTTTCTTTCATCAATATTTATCTTACCAATCTAGGCATTACATAGAGCAATAACCAATAATCTCTGAAGCAATTTCCGATATAAACATAAAGAGATATTGCGTCAGATATCGTTAGAGAAAGGGTCGCGTGTCCGGTACGACATAAAAAGTTAACACGCAGTTGTGTCCAAGGGCGAGAGGGTCACAATAAAATAAGGGTAGAAGGTAAAGTATGTCCCGTACTTAGAAAAAAATAGTAGTGTGAGTGTTTTAACTGGACTTTAGTCTTAATTACTAGCGATTATATACAGGCAGAGAGAAGTAATTTTTTATCTGCTGTGATACATTACTTCTGAACTAAGATATATGCGAATAAAGTGTTGTATAGGAAAACAAAGAGTTTCTGAGCCACCCACTAGAATCAATATATTATCTAGAACATGGGTCATAAGTATGGATGATCTAAATTATTATAACGTATCACTCTTATCGCTGTCAGTCAGCTTGAAGTCACAATAGGCACAAATGAATCAAAATAAATATATTTTGCAAAAAAATACTCATAAATTCACAAACCCTACTTAAACCATCATTTTTTAAAACCTTGACTCCATGTACTACTAACTATTCACCTCAAAAGTGCATGCAAACATTCAACCTACTGAACATAATCCGTACAGTAAGTTAAGCTCGTACAAGCAGTGCCTCGAGCAACGTCGACACATATGGGGCCGATCGTTACCTTTATCTCATAGAAACGTCGAGAACACCCCTTCTATTGTTTTCCCAACAAATATAACAATCATTTCCTAAGGTCAAAAGGATAATTTTATGTTACCAAACTTGGTATGCGTATGGTTTAAATGAATTTTATTTATGGAGATTATTTATTGGGTTGGACTAAATAATCTTTGTATGTTTATAAACGATTATTGCTTGTTTTATTAGAATTATACTGCTTTGTAAACGTTTCGTTTCTTTGAATCTTTATTCAAATAAGACAATATAAATTACAATTTTTAAATTAATATCCTTATGGAAATAACATGATGAATAGAAAGTCCCAGAAACCATTTTTCTGTTTATTTACATTATACATATATCCCTTTTTTTTTTTTTAATAACCCATATCTGTCCCACTGCAGGGCAAGGGTCTCCTCCCGAACGAGGGGGAGGGGTTAGGCCTTGAGTCCTCCACGCTGGCCAAGTGCGGGTTGGGGACTTTGCATGCCCTCAATAAATGTATTAAACAAATTTTAGGCATGCAAGGTTTCCTCACGATGTTTTCCTTCACCGTTAGAGCAAGTGATAATTATTTCTAATACACACATAACTTCGAAAAGTCATTGGTGTGTTGCCTCGGATTCGAACCTGCGACCACTTGCGTGGGAGGTGCCAACTTAAACCACTCGGCTATCGCTGCTTCTCCCTACTCGCGTGATATTTTGCATGAAATGTCATGCGAGAGATTGTTTGACCATAATTCTTGCTCATTCATTTTACTTTTCTATAACGATGCAAAAGTAACACACAGACAGACCGCATCAGCTCAATATTTATTTAGAAATTACTTGTCTCTTTCGGGATCCTAATAAAGTTTCACCTCAAATTTCCTCCACTAATTAACTCAAATATTACTTTAATCCTTTATTTAACAGATAAAGTTCGTTTAAAATCACACTATTCAGAGAATAACGAGGCTGCTCCCATTAGTTAGTATTATTCTATTGTTATCCAACACCTAGTCGGTCGAATTAAACCTTCACAATGGCATTTCGTTCATTCATTTCATTCATTCATTCATTCGTTCCCTATTGTCAGGGACGATCTGACTATTTTCGTTGAAGAGAGGAAATTGGTGAGCGAACTTGTTCGGTCGGAAGTGTATTTGAGGATCGAATTTGGTATGTTTGAGTTGGCAATGTGATTAAAAACTGACTTTTTACATGAAGTCAGACTAAACGTAGATATAAAATACTATAGCAGGATGTTATCGCATCGCCTGTTAATTTTGTCCCATTAATGTTACCATGAATTATACATATCTTACCACTTTCTTGTAGTACGAGTGTGCCAAGAACACCTGAGACCAGGTTATGTGAGTGTTCTTCTTTATTATTTCCATATAAAATGCGTTAGGATATATTGTCATCTGCAGATAACAATAGTGATAAAATCATATAAACTAATGCCCTCTTTCGAGCCATACTTTTATCAAAGCGAGAGAGTGAGGTTTTGAAATCACTACGCTGACCAAGTGCAAACTGACAACTTTGTATGTCGACAAAAACTATTACATTTAATAATACTCTCCGCATAAAACAAGCAATAAATGTTTCTAACACACACGTCATACATTCATCAACCAATATACACAAAGAACAACAACAATTATTCGTAAAATATATCGCATATTCTTAAAACTATTCAACTACACACAAGATTGCAACTAGAAGCTCAGCTATGAATGCAATAATCTCCCAACTCACAAACGCAGTAGCTAAAGGTCTAGTCAGAGTGACGTCAGCAGCCCACGCGTAAGGGCAGAGCTATATTTAGACACATTCTACTTAACTATTTTAGGTAACAAGACTGCAAGTTCGTTTTGTAAAATCTCGTTAGCTGGATAGCGTGGATACTTTGTTTATTACTAAATGTTATTAGTTGAGTGCTTATGCTTTTAAGATTAACTCTTGTATGTGTCTTTGACTTTGCGTAGGATTGTGGTAAAGTTAAGTTTAGTGTGATAGTGAATGTGTGGTCTAGTGTAACGTATCAACCTACGAATCGTAGGTATTTAAAAAAATCGCTTTATTTAAAGAATAAAAAGAAATTGTTTCATCTCATCATTCTCTCTTTCTTCTATAATGAATATTCCAAAACCGCGAAAGTATTTTTCATTTTTGATCGCCTGTAACACTTTCAGGCCTTCAATCTGATTGTCTCAGATTTTTATGTATATGTGCAATGCGACAAACTAGCTAATATAATTCATAACACTGCTCCAACAATAACTCCGTGGCGCAGTGATAAAGGTAGTCGCCACGCCACGCCTCACGGTTCGATTCCCACATGGAGCAAATATTTGTGCGAAACACAAAATCAAATAGTTGCATCAAGTCGTGTCGTACTTTGTGCTCGTTGATTGTATGTTTGTAAAAGTCTCCAAGTAAAAAGCAATTCTTAGTATGCGAGTTGTCTTTTAAAAATAAAAAGTAAAAAAAAATATTCAAAATTTTGTATAAGTAGCCTAGCGGATAAAAGTTAGTCTTACTTTAAATCTTTAGTAAGTCTTAATCATAACTTACTCATTACCCTAAAAGTGCAACTCTCGCAACTAAGAACACAAAACTAAGTAGAATAAGGAAACTTAAGGAAAATCCCAGATTATGCTCTCCGAAGTATTTCATACAAAACTTGGGCAACTACTTTGTATGGATAAAGTTCGTGAAAATGGCGAGGTCTCGTGAATTCCTTTTCATGAAATACGGATATGGAGTGCAGTGATGAATTGTGTAGTTGAAAATTGTTAAAATGTACTAAGTGGAACTAAAAGTTGATGCTTTTTTTTACGTTTTAATCACGTCACGTGGTTTTTGCTTGGTTAGAATTTTCAAGTCTTGATTTGTTTTGGACTAAATTGAACATGCCACCGGCCAGTGTAATTTGCGCATAAATGTCAAGCCATCCAAAATGCATCTACATTTTAATTCGTAGTATTCGTCCTGCAGATCCTTGAACGCCTTGGTGGGTATACGCCGCGGTTCGGACAAATACATTCGGATTAAAACATTCTGAAAATAAGAATAGACTTCATTATTTGCGCTTTTAATATACAATATTACAATATGTTAGCTTATTTTAAATGATCATTAACATGTGTATTAAGTCTAAGTACAAATACACCTAATGCGTATTTAATTACAAAACCATCTACTAGAAGTCATAAAACATCAATTATTTATGGTTAGACCTCTAAAATATTCCTCACACAAAACGATTCGCGATACATTAAGTAAATATGTTATGCCTTTCGACATTCAATACATACGTGTTACGATATTATTATGCAGGGGCACGTTTGCTTGGTTCAGTGAATTCAATCGAAAGAAGTTACTTCGTATATACTTACCTACACTATTACGTATCTATAAAAGGGTACACTTTTGTTAATATTTATAAATAAAACGATTGAATAAATTGTAAAAAAATATCATTAATTATTTACTGGTATTACAGTTAAGTAACTAGGACGTTTGGCAGCCACATCAGTCAGCCCGTAACCATGGTCGATGCAATTTGATCGAAACGTCGAGTAAACAAATTAGGTATGCTAACCATTATATTTCATTTGTGTTTAAGACCCGTTACAATATATCAAATATTCAGTTACTAAAAAATTATAAGTGTTTGTAGAAATATTTCAAGGGCAAAGTTCTTACTCTCCTTCAGTACATTTACTGTTCCCTGGTCAGGCAAAGAGCTGTTGGTATTTTCTAATCTAATTTAGCATATTTTTAATGGTAGCCCGGAGCTTAGTAACGTGCCCTGTAAATGGGAATGAGGGTGTATTATTTCAGCGTGTACTTCTGCATAAACCTTTGGCTATAATCGGTGTGATATTACGTAAGTATCTCTATTAATGTACATAAAATTAATTTTCTTTACATTTTCACCTTTAAGATCAATAAAATTAGCAGGTTGAAGGAATTTTGAGCTTATCTGTTAACACCCGTAGCGATTATCGACATTTGAAATCTACTATCCATGTTTTCTAAACCAACCGAACTAACTTTGCGGTAGGCTTCTGACTACACAATGTCGTGATTCCTTTGAGGCTGTACCCAGCTTGTCCTATAAGTGAGGACACACTGTACACTGGCAAGTGGGAAGCTAATCTAATAGTGTACTACTGGCTTTAGTTTCCTTTGAGAGACGCAATTGCTAACGTGAAGATTTGACTCACAGATGTTGGTTGTAATTGGTTTTTAACAAATAGAAGAACTAATTTTACATGAAGACTTACCCCCGGTTTCTGAGGTACATTTAGCGGAAGTTTATCAATTCAATAGTGTCAAAACTCATATAAAAAAACGCTATTAAATAGATAAACTAACAACTAGGGGTTAGTACTTTATATCTTAACATAAGCTCGAGTCATCTTGAAATCGGTACCATACTCATCGTTGGACTTTAAAACAATCTCTCCTTCCCGCAGATTGGATGATTTCATACTTATCATATTTATAAATCCTGTAAATCATGAGAACAAAAATCAGTAACTTGGAAGCAATTAGGAACCATCCGATAACACCGCGCCCTTGCAGGTAGCTAAAATGTTATTTTTCAATGCGTCAAATTCAAAAAATAAACCGTCTGTTAAACAATATTTGAAGCCTCTACTTTTGCTTCAAAAAACGCTGAAATATCGCACGATTAACTAAATATATCCATTTCATACTTTTATTTATTCACAAGCTCTTTATGCTCGAAGCTCAGCACGAATAATCGATGGAACACAATAGCCCAACAAGTAACGTTTGAATGGAATGAAAAGGTCAAGAATACAATTCCTGCTTCAGTGTAATGACGTCATCGGATATTTTACAAACGACCAGTGACGTAACAATTGATGCTTGAATTTTGTTCATTTTGGTGGTTTTGGAATTGATATTGGTTTTTTTTTGTTTCAAATGAAACAAAATCTAGATAATATGAGTACAAATAAATTTCTGAAGTATGTAATTTATAGAATTGTGCTATTTTAATGATTGTATTTATTTAAACTGCCTGTTATGTATGTATAGATAGGTAGGCAGCTTCATTCACATCCATACATCTGTATCAGAAAATGTATGGATGTGAATGAAACAAGGGAAGTTTGTAAGGATCGTCCCAAGTGGCGTTCTCCGCTCTCTGTCTACCCCTTCCATGGCAAAAAGGCCTGATTTCATGTATGTATCAATGTTCTCTAAATTACTAACAAGATTCTCATCGAGAAAGAAAGAAACTTCATACAGTGTACGACAGCACGTACTGAAACAAAAATGCCTTAAAAAAAGATTGTGAAAACATCGTGAAATAGTTAAAATTAGCTAAAAACGTGACCTATATATTATTATATTATTATAAAGAAGCAATTTTACATAAGCAATCCTCCAGGGGATTTCTCGTGATTAATAATAATAGTTGCCTACATATAGTTGAACAATCTGCTCGCACGCTTACTACGTACATTTAAGATTAATTGCTTAACAGAATAAGTAGATGGTAATTAATTTGTTTTAATTACTCCTAGTGTAATATTTACTATCAGGATTAAATTAATGGCTTGCTTTATTTTCGTGTAAGGGGTTACAATGATTAACTTCGAGTTTTGTGGTGTAAGTAATCGTTTCTAATAAGTAGTAAAAACATTTTGAGTAATTTAATTATGCTTTTTTGGTTAGGTTTCTGTTCGTAATATTACATATTAATAATATAAATATAATGATGAAAAATATCATAAAAAATTAAAAAAAAAGTAACCAATTATAGTAGACATGATAACCTCTTTTTTTTATAGGTACAGTTAAAAATAATGTATCTTATTTTGTTTTTCGAAATCGTAGATTTATTTGTCAGTAACTGGATAAATATAGATTGAATTTTAACAAAAATGATATTGTATTTACCTTCCAAGTCTGTTTTACTTCAATTTCTCGGCCATCGATTTATACTTAATAAACTTTATTCACAAAACAAAATAAATGTATTATCATTATTTTTTAAACAGGAAGAAATGTTTTTGTCAACCCACTCGTATAAAATACACGCTTCTAAGTGCAAAAATGTCTTACAACATTGTTCTTTACTGCTAGCAAATATTTTTAACCTTTTCAACCCGAAAGGCCTCTTGAAAACCCTTTGTTTAAAAGCTTCGTGCAATGAGTGGTAATTATGCGGCTTTAAAAAGTCTTAAGTCAAAAATACTTTGTGTAAAGTTGGTCTCATGGACTATGTCACTTTTCCGGGTTTTAACTGTGAGAATATACCTTTTTTGCATTAATTATTGTTTATTGTCTATTAAAATAAAAACTGGAATACCAAATGCGGTGAGAAAAATTATTAGAAATATAATAATGTGCACGTAAAGTATAATCATTTCCAAGTCTTTGAGTATCACTAAAGTCATTAAAAAACACACCATTTCTTTAATGAATCTATAACAATGTATCGTGCAAACTTATTCAGTGATTATCAAAATGCAGGTTCGAAAACGTCACATTATACAAAATCAAAGCACAAGCAATCAGGAATTCCATTGATCTAGTGAATGGGCTAGCGTGGAAGACTCAAAGTTTAATCTTCACTCGTCTGAAAGGAGAGCCTTGTCCAGGCACGGGTGAAAAAAACTCATTACAAATCATTCATATCATCCGTAACCGATCAATTAAACTTTTCACCTCAAACTTACGCTCGTGACTATACCAACGTCTTGAAATAATCCCTATCTAGAAACTTTATAGGTCTCCTTCACAACTAAAGGCCTTATAAATACCTTAATCCCTTTGCCTACAAGATATTTCAAACAGATTCGCTTCACTACTAAATTAATCCCGACTTTATATTAAGAGAAATTAACACGGCGCTCGGAAAAACATCTTTGCGGGGTCTTTCAATTAAACTTTAAATGAAACCAAGTAGTTTTTAATTAATTTCGTGAGTGACATTTTAATTTGTTATTTAAGATATTCCGCGTGGCTTGCGGGTATTAATAACCTGAATGTTTATTTTTGTTTAAATTAAATTGTTTCGCAATTTTTCCCGGTGAGGGCTGTTTTTCATGCGATATTTTTTTTTATATTTTCTGCTCGACATTTTGCCCGAGAGAGTTACTCCAGGTTATAAACTAACCGTGCTCTACTTATTAACTAACCGTGATTAAAATTATTAAAGTACTTGTCCTAAAAGTCGAAAAAAATTATAAATGATATAAAAGCTATAAAAACGGCGAAAATACACATTTTTTTACAGACTAACATGTAAGGTACGTTTACAAAGCCATGCAAAACATATTTCAAAGTTTTTAGACAAGAATACTTACTAGATGAAACAAATAAGACAACATTAAATGGATATTTTTCCAATCCAGCTCAAACAGTGAATAACGGCACCATTATACAAATATATATTAAAACAGTATATAACAATAAAAGACTAGACAACAGATACTTCCAGCTTGATATTAGAATGTTCTAGAAGTAGGATTCATTTTCTACGACTTTATAACTGATTCGTTCAATCGGAATCGATATTTATCATTAAATTCGTAGGTCTGTAGATAAAAAAAATATGATGCATGACTCTCGTTCAAAAAGTGTTTTTACCAGGTAAAGCTAACTTTTATCCCCATTATTTGATCAATGATTTTCTGGTTTACTGCATTCATGATTTCTGCCGTCAAAGATTACTTTACAAGAACGCATTAAAAATACCGTTAAATACTAAAAGAAACATGTGGCTCGCTTTTCATAAAATAGCTACACCTATTTTACTCCGTAGGCCTGAGGCAAAAAGAAAATAACCAACATTTTATCGTATAATAATGTCAATGTACATATTCGATATTTCTTTCTGTTTGATATAGACGTATTGCCTGAAGGCTCGCAGATTTATTTGTTATATCGGGAGCAACGGAGGCTTTCACGAAGTGATCAGTGCCCTAAGGATGTAGATTGAAAAGGTATTTCGTTTCCAAAATAATTTATTTTGATGATGAATTAGGTAGTGGTTTTCTTTTGTTTGAAGGTTGGAAAGTCAATCGAATGAATAAAGTGTAAAATCTTTAATGGACACTATTGAAAAATTAGTTTGGAAGGTTGTTTGCTAGTGATTCTAAAAGTGTAATATTAAATATAGAGCTAAATTTTTTTTAATGAAACGTATTACATCAAACCTGAGGTAACCTGTTATTTTTATTCATAGTTTTCATGAGTATGATTTTATAACCATGACACGATTTTGAGATTCGGAAAAGTTGCTTTAGGGCCAGGCCACACGGTGCGGTACGGCTCCGGCGCGGCGCATGTGCGGTGCCGCAACGGTTTCCTACATATAAAAATGTATGGTATGCCATACGGTACGTCCGGCACCGCTCCGGCGCCGCACCGCAGGCGCACCGGACAACGGCGCGAGGCAGACGAGGCGGGGAGGGGTGCAAGCCGTGTGATGCCGCAGCGGCGCCGCCGCGCCGCTCAGTTGTTTATACGGCGTATAGGCAAGAGTAATAATAGCAGCAACACACGTCTTTTTCGATCCATTGTTTATTGTAGACTGTCGTTAACTGGGCAAGTCAAGCTAAGCCTGTTGCGGTGCCGCAACGGCGCCGTAAGAACATTGCGACGCCGCACTGCTCGTGTGGCCGCCAGTAATGCGGTGCGGAGTAATGCGTTGCGGTGCGGTGCCGCACCGTGTGGCCTGGCCCTTAATGATAAATGGCGTCGCTAAATAAGGCTTGTTACACACAGTCATGTTCGGTTCGGCAATATTTATAAAACAACAAAACCGACTTGAACCAAGATTTCTCACTTCTAGGAAAATATATTACTGTTTTGTAAAAAAAATATCTGAAGTAAAATCTAAAATATATAGACATTATTTTCCGCAATAGAAATATGAAATGGAAAAACGAAACGATCAAGGTGAATCGAGATATTATTCAAGAGTTTTTCTTGAAGTCTCTACACAAGAGCTTTTCAAATCAACAGTACTCATAAACACATACAGTAAATAGAGATTGGCAAAAGGGCTGAAGTGGCGAAGTAATATTGTATAAGAAATAGTTTGCGTTTGGCAAAAACACGATGCTTTAGTAAAACGGAGATTTTGGAAAATATTGGTCGTGAATTGAGTTTATCGATATCTGCATTGCAGATCTGTTCGTATATTTTAGAAAGATTTGTGTGAGAAGTTTTAATAGATTTGTTAAATATGTATAATGATATGATTAGCTAGACAGTCTATAAACTACGTCACTTAAGTTGGCAATCATTATTACACATACATATATACTTTTTGAAATACATTCTATAGTAAAAAAAACTTCAAAATTAGCCTATGTTGAAAGTCGCGAATGACACGTTTTCATTTCATAACTTTTAAACTCTCGCTTTGCATGTTTAATGTATAAAATAAAATACGGGAATTAACGCGAACACGCATTTTACCTTAAAATGCCTAACGTTTCGGCGCAGGTTGCACTCGCCGTGGTCGCAGGCTGACTGTGAGCCTTGAAGTTGAATATGTTTCCGACATTAACATCTTTTAACCATTTAATGAAAGCAATAAATATTGTAAATGTTTCTAGTTAAAGAAAACCATATAAGACAAGGGTCATTCTTGAAAGACATACACCGATCATATCGGACATGTCTTACAACAAGGTGAGGTGCGTAATTCTTATGTATTCTTATATTATATTCTTATTAAACATGTATGGTTGTGAATGAAACAAGTGTCTGTGTACCTTCTTATGGGAAGAGAACATATGTATGTAAAGCTACTATTATATACTATTGCTAATTGATATGACAACTAAGAACTTAAACATTGATATAACCTTTGGTTGACTTTTCAATCCTTAAAGGGCAAATATATTCTAATAATCCCAGTCATGGCTGTATATAAAGAGGTCTCGGTATTTGAGTTTAGTGGTTTTCTAATAAAACATATCAGATATCTGATTTGTTTGACCTGAACCAATATTTTCAATCATAATACATTCAATATTAGCTAAAGTAAAATATGGTGGTCAATAAATTGACAGTTTGTTTCAAATAAACTTAACTTATTAGATGTCAATCCTCAATAATTATGAGAAAATAAGGTAGATAATGTTTAATCTAATTATACAGTCATTAAAGTGCTAAAAACATTGGTGCGACGACAGATTTTGGAGAAATACTTTGTTAAAAAAAAATCCTGCATACCGAACTTGTTTCCCAATTACAACTTACATTTAGAAGTGTGGTCAAAATTTAACATTGTTATTTTCATTTATTTAATTAAAAGGGCCTGGCCTGGTCTGTTTATTATAACAGGCCAGTAAATATCATATAATATAATATAAAATGACATCATATGGTCTCTACATATCGAATAACGAAGTATTTCATAATACATTCAAATTACTTGAGCAACTTGTGAGCCACATAACCTAAAAAAGGATGAAAAACATTACGTGACATTTACTAAATTGATTGGTAAGAATCAGAGCTCCATCCAGTCATATAAAGTTTGCAAAATCATCTCTATAGTACAAACCTAAAAACAAATACTAACAGTCATAAATCACAAGTAGACTCGGGCCAGTTCTCTTTATTACGGCAATACGGGCAATACGGGCAAGTTAACGATCTGCCGGTAATTGGGCAGATTACACTCGAGCTGGGATCCACTCACAATTTGTATACCTATCAAGAGGTATACAAGATTGCCAATATACTTGTATGAATTAGGTATTGGGAGATTCGATTTTGGGTTAATCTTTAGCTATATGTATATAAAAATTGTAATATTATCTTCTAAGTTATGTGTTATTTATAATTAATGTATTTCTGAGATCAAAGTACGCAATACTAGCCAGTCTTCTTATCTACGTTTATAAACATTTAGAAGAAACCTTTTCGTTTTTAAATTATTAACTGAACATTATCCGCTAAAATATGCACTTGAATTTGTTTATTTTCATATTTTAAGAAGTACTAAACTAATAAGAGGCACCGCTAAACGAATATCTGTCAGATTTTAAAGACACGAATTGTTAATAATATCAGCTACGGTATGTAGCAAGAAAATCTTGAAAAGAAAAACTTTGACTGTATTTGATTTTGATTAACTCCAGTCTTCATTTTAAATCTACTCTTTTGTTCTCATTTCCACCATTTTTCCTTCTTTTTTAACTCACTGTTGAACAAACTAATCTACTTTTCGTCATTCAGAACCTCAAGCCAAAACTATATAGCCTTTGCTGGCAGTTACGAGACAGTAATCATTAATCAAACGTTCATAATTACCAAAAAAACCCGAATAACTTCTAAAGAAACGATTAATCTTTGAGTCTAGCCACTTTGTTAGTCTATTTCTGAGACTACTGCTCTCTCGCTCTAATTCAAAATGGTGACCTAGATTAATTGAGTAAGATTATGAACTCCTTTTTATTGTAAGCTATTTGTGACCTCTGTCATTGTTTGAAGTCTTAAATTCAGGTGATTTAAACCGGATTGAGTTTGTCGTTTTATGATAGAAAGAAACGATTTGCTTTTTTATTTTTTTTTACGTTTTCATGACGATCGGATCATTGAAGAACTTGGAACTATATCTTACAGTATGATACCTAAGTCATTTAAAATGATCAAGATAGGTTGGTTTTTTATTCCCTGCAAATATGACGACCGTGAAACTACGGATAAAATCTAATATTATGTTACGTAGGTTGTATATAACTTATATATCCTAAGATAAGACTTGTGTTCGAACAGAAAACATTGCGTCGTTTCCGGTGTATTTTAAAAGCCTAGAATTTTAACGCATCACTAGTGATTGCATAGGATTCTTAGTTGAGTTTTCTTATGACTAACAGATTGTGTCCAATATGCGTTCCGAAGTCAATCGATTGAATTGAAAATGAACACGGATAATCATAAAGAAGGGTTTATTTTTCAATTTATTCAGGCTTACGGAAAAATCTTCTGGTTTAAGTTAATTTAAGAGTGTGTAGGAAAATGCTACAAAATCACTTTCTTTTCCTCTTATAAAAATAAATGCGTTTGGAAAATTTTAAATACACTGGTAGCTGTTTTGATTTTAATAAAAATAATTGTATTTTTAATTTTTTCATTCGTTTTAGTATCTAAATCACAATATTAGAAATATTTTTATGAGTAATAGCGTAATTTAATTCTAGCGAGATTTTCTAATAAAAACATTGATTAATTAATTAGATAAAATGCTATTTAATTGCTAACAGCAGGGAATATTCAGTTATCCGTTTATGTCGTTATGATTTTGTTATGACTCACGGGAATTCCTGCAAATCATGTTGACCTATTTTCCCATCCCAATCGCGAAGAGTAATTATTCTAACGTTATTAACAATCAAGTATAACTAAATAATAATATTATTTAATAGTAAAACGTCACTCAATATCAAGAACAATTTATTGTGCAAATATTGTTTTTATTTACATTCCAAAACTACGACGGAAGTACTTATATAATTGATAGTAGTATCTATAATAAATAAGGTAAACATTGAGATAACTAATTAAGTTACTTTCATAAAACATACATATATAAAATCATGCATTTTTATCTTATAGGGAGTCAGAGTTGAAACGAGACTATAATTATTATATCCCCACATTTGATCTCAACTAAAATTCTAAATTCATTGATATGTTAAGGTCTGGATCACTATAAAAAGGAAACTGAATTTGACCAAAATTATCTTTGATAACCCCTCACACTCTATTAAAAATAGTAAATGCATACCCCTACACTTTTTACACCGGTGTTAAAACTAGTAAGCATTTGCAACCAATAAACAAAAGTCATAAAAAGCTTCAAGTTTCCATTTTATTTTATTTACTTCCACCGGTTAATACCACCACGCACGTTTTAAACACGCTCTACAAAGAATAATGAGCCTTTGTAAAAGTAGTAAACTCAGCAATATTTCTCAAATCAGTGTTTTATATACGTGACGTATAAAATAAATAAAAAATTCTAAGAATTTCATACAATTCAGACCACGTAGAGTTTTTATTATCTTCTCTAAGGGCAATTTTACATCGGCGAGGTTTTTCATGACAGCCTTTGGCTTTTAGACCCTAAAACGTTATATTGAGTTGTATACAACTTTGTTGATTTAGACAAGAAAGAAGAGAAAGGTCATGTAGGTCGTAAAATTGATGAAAGGAGCATGTGAAACTTTTATTATCTAGAAAAACGATAGGAATTTTAAATGAAGGAATCAACATGTACGGTACTAAGTCCGCCCTTTACCACAATCGATTTAACGCGATCGAAATGTCGGGTAATTAAAAAAAAAGTAACGTAACAATAAAATTTTCACCGCGCAGAAGATCTTCTTTGCATCTTAATACATTATATGTACAAGTACAGTTTAAAAACGTTTATCTATGTAATTTATGTTTTTTTTAAAGTAGATACGTCTATACCGTAACAGGAGGACCGTAGGAATACAATTTCAAGCAAAAATAAATGTGTATTTATTTATGTTTCGTTCGCAAAAACAGCTGCAGCTGATTTTGATACCTTGACAATGAATAATGTCGTCATTTCTTACCTCTAACAGTAATTTTACCCTTTCCTCCCTTAACATACCATAATAATATAAAATCCTTATCACCAACTCAACAGCATTATTCATTCAAAACCTTCGATTTCCAGTTAGCCCATCGGTTTAAATTATCTTGTCCATACCTCCATCAACGTCCAAGTTGACAAATCAACTGTCTTCTCCTTTGATGTTAGTGTCTTCGAATGTCATAACAAAGTCGGAATACCCACTGGGCATAGTCAAGATTATGTTGATTTGCAAACGAGGGAGACAATGATTGGGTCGACAGGAAGCTGACTGATATTTCCTTGAAGTAAATCGCAGTCTGTGAGTTAGGTTTGAAAATTATGTTGGACAGTTTCCTCATTGATATTTTTATTGTTTCTGCATATTAAACTATGTTGTTTTTAGAATTTACTTAAAATTGTTAGTTTGTATTGTAATTAATAAAAATATGTAAAAAAAGTATTGCTGCATTTTTTTATATTTTACCCTTGTTTGGATATACTTTCCTAAGGTAGCGTTAGCAAAATGAAAAGCTGATAAATTATTTTATGACATAACTATACAAACACTGATTTAAGCTCGTTAAAATATACGGACAACGTTTGATAACTAAGACGTATTTGTTTCTACTGGTTTTAGGCAAAATAAATTGAAGCTGTGCGGGTTTATAATCATAAAACATACTTTTAGTTGTTTAACAAAATTTCTGTTGTGTAGTTGACTTCCACACAGAAAAAAATCCAACACACAATTTGGATGCAATTTTATATAGATTTACACATGAAACAGATTGCTCGAAATTCATGTCTTAAAGAAACATGAATAAAAGAAAATATAATTACATTACCTGAGATTTCATCTATTATCTTCGTTAATCCTAGAATTGTCCATAACGGAATAAACCCTAAAATCTATATAATTTATAAGACATTCATGCCACATTTTTGTCACAAACCACTATGTCTCCATATTGCGAGCCAAGTCACGAACACCAGTCATATGACGGCAATCCAACCGTTTTAGGACGATGTTAAAAATTATAGCACCAATAACAAGATATTAGCCTTTATGAGAGAATTATTTGTTTTATTATTATACATCGTTTATGATAATAGCTCATAATGTTTGTATGAGTAGATATTCGATGGTAGAATTATAGGTTTCGGTTTTATTAAAATTCATATTGCTGGTACTAGATGGATGGCTATAATAATATATGTGAACAAGGACTTTCGTCCGCTGTCTGAATCGACTAAAAATTTAGAAAATTATTATTTTACAAATAATTTAAGACCATTCTGAACTTTAAAGCGTTGAACATACCCAGGATAAGATATCTAAATCGCTTTTGGTATCCAATTCTATGCCCAACAGCTTGCGTAGTATTTGAACCAGGAAGGCTATGCAGCAAGTTTAAGTCACAAAATAAATTAATATGACAGATAAGATAGATGATAGAAATAGGATAACTCAATTAAATTGTATTGTATTTATGTTTTAAATCAATTTCACATAAAACAAAAACGTAATCGGGCTATCGAACACTTACTAACACTGTGTCTAAGATAAAACAAGGAGATGCTAAAATAAGGAGTGTAACTTTGAGGTTTTATTCCTGAGAATGAACATAATATATATTATGAAAAGCACCTAGTTTTGTCACATTTATCTCAAAGACCACTCCAGTACTTTTGCTTTCACATCTCAATGTAAAACGTATTCACATTAAGGTTTATTACAAATTCTTTGACCTAATATCGTACTGCACAGAACAATGCACATTTAAACAAGGCCTGAAATATGAATCGCTGACCTCACTGAAATTAATTCACCCATCTCATTCGTATGCGTTGTTAGTATGTGAGTTTGTAAGCCAAGGATGCTGGAGAACCTTGAACTGATGTTTATTATAAATGTGATGTAATGTGATTAAGTGGTTATGTGAAGGGTACGGTTTTAGATGAAATAAATATATATGTTAGGAACCTAATATTTACTAAAAAGTAGTTTCTGATCAATCGTCAATACGAAATTAATGAAAGATTTATGTGGCAATACTATTATTGAACGGGGTCATTTTAAAAGATTTTGGTTGCCCGTCCCTCGAATCCCAATTTGAGTGTTTACGTCAACCATATTTTTCATTAAGGAAAATTTTAAGGCCAAGCTTCTTAGGGTACCTAATGAAAAACGACAGAATTTTCTCGTTTATACAAGGAACTTAAAACAGAAAAGACGAGACGTGTGAAAAGTCGTCAACTTTTCGCTGTAATATCACCCAAAATGTGTTTCAGAACGTTGACCAAAAACAAAACATGGAAAACGCATATTCCTATAAATGCAGTCATAAGAATAACCATTATAGCTACAGTTCCGAGCAAGGAGTTTGAATACATTAATCTGAAACAAGTGACCCGAGGGCTTGGAGCTTGTTATGTTAATTCAAGATTACTTATTGAACAGGAAACAAACAATTTCCATCCGCAATACACTAATCATGGTAAAATTGCAAATATAATTTGCATTACAATGCGAAATTCGTTATAATTTCTAACATTTTGTTAAGTTTACGATAGGATTTAGATAATTTAATTCAAATAAATTTCCCAATCATTCACGTTTACGGCTTTATTTTACAAATATTTAAAATATTTACTATTTTTACCTCGAAACTTTCGTAACAACATACCTGTTTTTTTTTTTTTTTTTTCAAATTCAAATTATTTATTGCTTACTAAGTTATATATGTATACAAAAGGATCTTATATTAGGGTAGTGACAAACTTAGTAGCCTTTTTCAGGCATTGCAATTTTTACAGGGTAGAGTAAGGTAAGTTATTTAAATTTTAACATTATGTCTAGTTTCTAGCTTCTATATAATATACACATTATTCTAAATTTATATTGCTTAAATATTATAATTGCAATTTTCATATTTTCTTATTCCTATTTCAAATTCAAATTATTTACTTAGTTATATATACAAAATGATCTTATATTAGGGTAGTGACAAACTTAGTAGCCTTTTTTAGGCATTGCAATTTTTACAAGGCATGGTAAGGTAAGTTATTTTATTATTATGTCTTAATTTTAGCTTTTATATAGCATACACATTATTCTAAATTTATTCTTAAGTATTATAAATGCAATTTTTATATTATCTTATATCTATATACTTATTAGAAGTTTGTGACTAGCTTAAAACTCTAGGTTTACATTTATGTTGCTTGCAATATTATATACTGCATTATACTACAGTAGGAAACTATACATTTTTTCTTATGACTATTATATTGTTGTATCAATACTATAGTTATATCTTATACATATTATGTTTAATTTTCAGGTACAAGGCATCAATTTCTATATTATATTTATACTTTATTATATGAGGATCTTTTTCTTTAATTTTCTCTATTTTTCTTCCTCAAAATATTCCTCTATACTATAAAAACATTTTTCTATTAGAAATAGTCTTAACTTTTTTGAAAATGGCCCTATTTTAGTTTCTTTCCTTATTTCTAATGGTAACTTATTATATATTTTAATTGCCATATAGCAAGGGCTTTGGTTGAGCATTTTTATTCTAGAGGGCGGTAGGTATAGCCGGTCTTTATGCCGGGTGTTTACATTATGTGTATCTTTTACTTTTGTAAAGTGTGTAATATTTTTAAAGACAAATAAACAAACATCTTGTATGTATATTGAAGGTAGTGTAAGTAATTTATGTTCTATGAAATAAGGTTTGCAGCTGGTTCTTTGATCTATTTTAACTATAATTCTAATACATTTCTTTTGTAATATAAATAGTTCTTGCATGTTGACACTGTTTCCCCATAGTATTATTCCATATTTTAGCCAGGAATAAGCGTAAGCGTAGTAAGCCGATAATGCTGTTTTTAAATCTGTACTACGTTTTATTTGGAATAGGGCATATGTAAATCTTGATAGTTTAGCTTTTGTGACTTCTATGTGAGCTTTCCAGTTTATATGTGTATCTATATGTATACCTAGTAATTTAAATGTATTTACCTTTTCTAGGGGCATGCCATTGAATGTAGTATCTAATTCTAAGGGTAGTTTTTTATATGACCTGAATTCTATGATTTTAGTTTTGGTATAGTTAATTTCCAGATTATGATCTTGTAGCCACTGTGTTACTGTTTCTAAAGTATCTTGTAATATAGGGTCAGATTTGTTATTATTGTTGTATTGTATTAATATTGAGATGTCGTCTGCGAATAAAACTGGATATGCTATTTCGTGGTTTAGGATTTTTGGTAAGTCGTTTATGTATATTAAAAATAATATACATCCTAGAACACTTCCTTGCGGGATGGAACATGTCATTCTTGTTTCATTTGATCTTACCAAAGCTACCTCATTATTTATTGGATCATGACTTTCTATTTGTACTATTTGAGTTCTATTTTCTAGATAGGATTTAAACCAATCGTAACTCGGACCTCGAATTCCACAACCATATAGTTTTTGCAGAAGTATATCAAATAGGACTTTATCATATGCCTTTGTCATATCTAACAATACACCCATCACATGTTTTTTATCATTTATATGTTGAAGTGCTGTTTGAACGTATTTATACACGGCTAAAGTAGTAGACCTAGATTTACGGAAACCATTTTGACAATCATCTAGAATATTATATTTTTCCAAGAAATTGTATAATCTATTACACATAGCCTTTTCGAATACCTTTGAGAATGTTGGCAAAAGGGCTATAGGCCTATAATTACTGGGTATGCATGGGTCTCCTTTCTTGTAAATCGGTTTGACTAGAGATTTTTTTAAAGCGTCAGGGAAAATACCACTTTGGAAACTTTGATTAACTAAGAATGTTAGAGGAATTGAAAGTTCGTCTTTACATTGTTTCAGTAATGTTGGTGGAATTTCATCTAAACCGCAGCTATGTTTACTTTTTATTGAGCCTATTATATCTATTATCTCTTTTCTATCTACAGGGCGAAGGTATAGCGAGCAGGTAGGCGGGGTTATAACTGGTCGTCCTGTTACGTTGTTATTATTTTTATTTACTCCCACAGTTGCAAAATAATCATTAAATACGTTCGCTATTTGTAAAGGACAGTTTACTTTTTGGTTGTCAATATCTAGTGTTATATTTTCTTGTTTTTTCTGCTTTATTTTACCTGTTTTAGTATTTATAATTTTCCACATTGTTTTTACCTTGTTATCTGACTCTTCCATTTGTTTAATATATTGTATCCTCTTCGAGATTTTAATGCTGCGTTTTAAAATTTGGCTGTATTTTTTATGATGGCTTCTGATAATACAGTTTTGTGTTTCATTTAGAATTTTTCTAAGTGCTCGTTTATGAACGCAAGATTTCCTTAGGCCTGTGGTAAGCCAGCCTTTTGCAGGCTTGCTTTTAATTTTTAGTTTTTGTACCGGTATATGTTTGTTTAGTAGGTTTGTTATTATAGTAATTAATGTATTATAGTTAGTATTTAGATCTATATTTGAATTTATCATTTCTTCCCATTTAATTTCATTTAGTTCTGATTTAAGGTTTGTTATTTTGTTTTTAGTAAATATTCTTTTATTTATATGCCATGTTTTGTTACTGCCTGTTACCTGTTACCAGTAATTCTATAAAATATTCTTACACCTTTTCGAAACATATCAATCAAATGTCCATATGTATGTATTTTCACAGTACAAATAAAGTGTAAAGTGTTTTAACACAGAACAAAGACTGTTGTAACATCAAGTAGGTACAATAAAAAACACGCGTCAAAGAGTACCACTTTGTGACGTCTTGAAAATATTTGGAATGAGACATTTGAAGAAAATGACGTAAATACAAAGGAAAGTTATTATCGTAGTTTTTCCAGTAAAAATATATTGTTTGTAAACCGACTGATAATTATTATTTGCGAGAAACATAAAGGTTGTTAGGCTTGAAACTTAAAATTAACATTCAAAGTCCGTAAGACATAAATCTTTTTCAAAATTCTACAAATTTGAATATAAAATTGCAAAAAATAACAAAGTTCTAATAAAACAGAAAGCTTTCTCTAATACCAATATTTGACCAACGTGGCCTCTCAAAATTCAGGGTTGGCGCGAGTTTGTGGTGAAGCGTCCATTTGCTAATGTCGATGTTGGCACGCGCAGTGGTTTGGTGGCAGCCCTACTTGGAGCCGTGATGAAGTGTTACTTGAGATCGTAATAATCTCTTCGGTATCTTTTAATTAATTATTTTTTGATTAATTTTCATATTGAATTTTTAATGCAGGGTCATCCGTATTTTGTAATCATCGGAATAGACTCCTTTAAACAATTTCCTTTAGTTTTTGTGATTGTAAATCAACTTAATACTGAAGCTGTATTGTTTGATGATTTTAAATTAAAATTTATCATACATACAAACATTCATAATATCACGCCCTTTTATATAGGGATAGGCGGAGATCAAATAACGCTATTTGAAACGATTTATATTATTACAATCCAAAAGATCTTAAGCGCGAGACTAATGCAGTGGTAAGAGTATAAAATCGTTAATTGATGTATTTATAAATTCATCTCTACCTTTCCGTCTCTTTCGTGTAGAACAGGCGTGATTGGTAATAGTTTGTTCCTTTATCTCTCAAATAGCAATAATAATTTGTAAGACGTCCAACAATCTATTGGCCAGGATGTCAATTTACCAATATCCGTCCAGAATGGAACGCTGCGGTCTATTGGCACATCTTGCGACGGATGTTTGCCGTTTAGAACTAAACGTTTACAGCTAGTGTGTGTAAAGGGGTGTCTTAGAGCGGACAAGGGTTCCTAATACTATTTTAAAGCTTCGAATAAATTTATGGAAATTTTGCAAGTGTTTGACATATGACACTAGGACTTTTGGTTTGCAAATACGTCTCAGATGAATGTTATTTAGAAAAAAATCAGTATTTTTTAATATAAGTCGAAGTTATTGTGCTTTTGACTTTTTTTTTTTTGACTTTGACTGCCTCCGTGGCGCAGTGGTTTAAGGTCGCCACGCCGATACCACTGCAACGGGAGGTCGTGGGTTCGATTCCCACACGGGACAATTATTTGTGCGATCCACAAATAATTGTTTCGGGTCTGGTTGTGCTTTGTGTCCGTTGTTTGTATGTTTGTAAAAGTCCCCGCGACACAAGAGCAATTCTTAGTGCGGGAGTTGTCTTTTAAAAAAATAAAAATAAAAAAAAATAAAAAAATTTTACGGGCCAGTGCTGTTGACCAAGTTGAAACCTAGAGTTAATAGCAAAAATATAAGCATTTTTAAAATTATGATGTAGTTTTACGTTACTTGTTATCTTAATTAAAATAATAATCGTGAAAACAGCAAACATTAAAAAGTAAAAAAATACAAAAAGTCAACCATATTTAAACAAAATTAAGGACCTGAATTTTCGCAAAAATGTTTATTATCATCGTACATTTAATTAGTCGTGTTTTAAAAACCAAGGTTGCTCGTAATAAAAAAGTCTTTAAAAATTCAGGGTTATATTTGTGAATTATTCATATGTTTGTGGCAACCCTGCGGTTTTTGTGAAAAACTCTGCAAGTAATTTGGCGAACCCTTCTTCGTAATTAAAATGTTTTGGGGTACTATTAACATTATGGTTGTTCTAAAGTTTATTATGATGTTTCATGTGCGGCTTGAATTTCAAGCGAGGAAAATCGTATCTAGATTATTTAAGTTGGATTGAAATATTTGGACTAAAATTTTTATGCGTTGATCTAACGCTTGGGCAATAAATTCGGTTTTTCAGTTGTAAAAATAAACCACGTGATATTGTTTAAGGATGATTTTGTTGTCATTACTGTAGGATAAAATTTTTCAAATATCCAAAATGATGAATATGTTTTGGAGAACAGAAAGTCCAAGCAAATACCATTTGTTATTAAACATCTTCATACTGAAAAATTCTCTTCCGTTATATATTTCTTGTCACATTATACCTTCACATGCTTATATATTTCTTGTCATATTATACCTTCACATGCCCCCTTTAAAAAAAAAAGATTAGCCAAACCTTAGAAAGTTCCCATTTAACTAAAGTAAAATTACAAAGAGTTTCCTACTAAAACTAGGACAGTGTAAAGCAACAAGGAAGGAACCGCAAGCGTGTCTCAGCATATAAAGTGTCGTCAGTATATTAACTTTCAACCTAGCTTTACAACTTAACCTTATTGTAGGGTGTAACTGTTTTAGTACTAAATTACGTCGGTATTTTGGTTTGATAACCGACTGTGTGTAGATGTAACATTGTAATTTAGCTGCATTTAAGGCAGAAATAGACGATCGATAGAACACTAGTAATCGCGTTAAAACGGCGAAAAATACTTGAAATGAGAGGGTTTATTTCTTCTATTAACACGTGCTATTTTGTGATTATATCTTTAGTTTATCACAGACTAGCTGACCCGCGCAACTTCGCTTGCGTCACCTAAGAGAATGGGTCAAAATTTTCCCCGTTTTTGTAACATTTTTCGTTGCTACTCCGTTCCTAATGACCGTAGCGTGATGTTATATAGCCTATAGCCTTCCTCGATAAATGGGCTATCTAACACTGAAATAATTTTTCAAATCGGACCCGTAGTTCCTGAGATTAGCGCGTTCAAACAAACAAACAAACAAACAAACTCTTCAGCTTTATAATATTAGTATAGAAAAGCAAACGGTATCGTATAGAGAAACTACAAAAAGAAAAAGATTATTCACTGCTTTACTAGACCATAAAGCTGCAAAAATCCGTTTATAGAACATTCCTCGATAAATGGGCTATCTAACACTGAAAGAATTTTTCAAATCGGACCAGTAGTTCCTGAGATTAGCGCGTTCAAACAAACAAACAAACAAACTCTTCAGCTTTATAATATTAGTATAGATTAAAATTTTACCCGTAAACATTCAACCACGCTATGAAAAATACGAAACCAAAACTAAAATATTCACAAAAGCACACGTCAAAAGAATACTTCCACATCCATTATTTGAGGCTCATATCCTCGGAAAGCTAACCACCGTAATCCGAAATTCATTTCCACTCTTCACTCGAGCTATGAAGAATTTAATATGAAATCAGACTCGGAAAATACGATGTCTGAGTCATAAAAGATTGTATTGTGTTATTATTTAGGCTGTGCACTAAAACCTGCTAAAATAATGTTTTTAGACAAGATTTTTTATGTTTCGTTTCTAATGCGAAGATTTGTCAAGATAAAATAATTATTTGCAGTCGGTACTGTCAAATATCAAAAGCTTGACATTTAAAATGTTTTACAAAAATAGTTCATACGACGTCCGTAAGAAGCGCTAATCAGATTTTATAGATAGTCAATAGTGGTAGAGAATAGAGACACAGCTTAGTTTATTTAGTTTTTGTTTTGTCAAGCGATCGATCATTCGGGAATAATATCAGCAATTTTAAGTAACATAAAAATGACAAGAAAATTAGAAGAAAAGTTTGCAAATGCCAAGCTATCGATAGTAAACTATCGACCGTCTTACCCAAGTTTACTGGCGCGCGCATATCTTTTGACTACGGGTAGGTCAGAGACCAAAGAACGCGTTAAAATAAACACAGATCTATTCACTCAAATTCGTACTTAAAGAAAACATTTTCAGACATGCATTAGGCATACTTAACATTCTATGTTCTAACTTTTACGGCTATTTTAATGGTTCTATAATAATAGAGTTCAAGTGATGTTTATGAGGGTACTCAATAAAAACAGTGTTATGTTTGAAAAGGTTTTTTTATGGGTTCAAATGAATAGTTTTTGTGAGTTCTAACTGAAAAACAGTGTCGCGACCCAATGTAATAAAAGTTTGGGTGTCCATTGTGTTCGAGAACTTGTAAGTGTTTAAAGGAGGGGATTTAAATTTTAATACTGTTATAATTCAAGCTGTAGCAAATATCTCTCACTGTCTCCTAGAAAATGTATATAAATAAATTAAAATTAAGAAATTAATAAATTTAAGGACATTACCAAACGCCTGGTCGACAGTTCCCGTGACCAGAATGCTGGCATTTTCTTAGGACAAAGATTAAGCATTGCCATACAACGTGGCAATGCTGCCAGCATTCTGGGAACGTTCCCGATTGACAGCGATGTGGAAGAGTACTACGACGCGTAGTGCGCTTCCCATGTTTTTTTTTTTTTCTTTTTTCTATTTTAATACTTGTTTCTTTTATTTATCTTTTATCTATTTGTATATATAGTAAGTTTATTGTTGTTAATTTAAAATGTTATTGTAAATATTTTCTTTAATATTAATAATTTATAAATATTGATCTCATAATTGTACCATAATTGAAAATAAATTAAGTATAATAAATTAAAATAAGTAATTCTATAACTATTTTTAACTATATGACTTAATATGACTATAAACCCCCAATAGAAATTTAAGTATTACATATTATGATATACACTAATAAAAGGACATTTATAAAATTGATAACGTGCTAAAACACATACCAATATATTATCTGATTGTCCATTATTAACAAATATTGGCTCAAAACTAGTCAATATTTCTTGGTCAAACAATAAAATTACTAACTTCCCTTGTTTTACACAACTTTACTTAATAACATAATCCAAGATTTCAATAACATTATGAACTCGTAAAAGCATACCCGGATGTCAAAAGGGACAGTCCGGTTAACCGGATCATGTTCCATTCTTATCTTATCCGGGTGTTCAGTTGCCGTGATATGGGTGCTCGTAATTTATGCTCCAACGAGGCTTATAACATGTTAGTTCAGTTTAAATTATCTTGTAAAATATTGTTAGTAGTAAATTAAATGGATACGTTGTTAAAACAAAAAACAAAATCTTTGACTGTTCACGCAGTTTGTTTGAAATATAATAAAAATTGCTGTTTAAATGCAACAAAGTATAAATAACTAGCTGACCCGCGCAACTTCGCTTGCGTCACTTAAGAGAATCATAATTTTCCCCGTTTTTGTAACATTTTTCACTGGTACTCTGCTCCTATTGGTTGTAGCGTGACGATATATACCCTATAACATTCTTCGATAAATGGGCTATCTAACACTGAAAGAATTCAAATCGGACCAGTAGTTCCCGAGATTAGCGCGTTCAAACAAACAAACAAACAATCAAACAAACAAACAAACTCTTCAGCTTTATAATATTAGTATAGATAATTGTTAGGAGATGTATCTACATGTACATATACTTAATTACACCAATATATCAATTGCTCATCAATAAGTAATAAATGAAATAATGTACACAATAAAAGCAATATTAACATAATAATAGTAAATCATTCCATTTCTACTAATAGCCTTAAGATCTAAACAATGAAACACTAAAACAACAAAGAATAGCCTAAGATACATACATATTTATTTATGTACGCAACAAACAAAATAAATCACGATTGCCAGACATGTTTATGAATCACCCTGTACCTGTTCGCACAATCCTGTTTCACGCACGATAACACGTTTTGTGAACACCCCGTGTATTGGCGTGAGTTTTAAGTGTGACATACATAAACAGCGGGAGCGTGACGTGACGTTTTCAACGATTTGAGCTTGTCATTGTCTTTACAAGCAACCCGAGTTCATGCATGACGTCCTACGTCATCTGAAACAGATACTAGCACTGTGTTTTAAAACTGCACGCTTCCGCCACGCACCCGACCCGCAACCGCTAAATGTGTGTTATCATCTACACAATATTAATTCCAGTAATTAAACTTCATGTGTCTAATTGTAGCAATATTGGTCGCGCAGAAGACAAAGAAGAATACTAGCGAGTTAAAATAATGTCCGAGTTACAGAACAGAAGCACCTCGTCTCCATTTTCCGCACTCTTTGGCAACGTCTATTATATTTACCTTTTTAACTGCACAAAAATAAATGGCTCTTTAACTTTGAATTATACTTGCAGAAATTTCAATCCGAATCGCAATCGTCCCGCAACAGCGTTGTGTGTGAAACGCTTTAATTTTTTGTTATTTTTATTGACGTTATTTATCGACTGTCAATTGGAAGAAAGAGATAGTGGTATTGTTTGTTTGTGTGGGTAATAAAGTGAGAGTTCGGCACGCGAACACTTTATGAACAATAGATAAAAGTACGCATTTTTATTCGGTTTATTTTATTATTATATTTTATCCATGAAGGGTAAGAAATAAATTTCATGACTCTTTTTATATAAAACCCGTGTAACACTTTCGTAGCATTTTTATACCATATACCAAGTAGATTAAAATTACAATGTTTTTTTTATTTGAATTAACTTAACTTCGCCCGTAGCATAGTAGTTAAGGTGGTCACCACGCTACTACTATTGCGTCGGGAGACAATTATTTAATTTTGTGGATCGCACAAATAGTTGTTTCGGGTTTGCTTGGACTTTGTGTCCATTATTTGTATGTTTGTAAAGTCCCCGCGACACAAGAGCAACACTTAGAAGGAAGAACTTAGTAGAAAAAAATCTAGTTACTTATCGAATTTAACTTCAAAAATCAGTATTTTGCCGTCTTTGACAATGTACGGATAGTTTTTAACTAAAATAACAATTTAACGCTAAACATGCGACTAAGTCGTCCTTGTATCCTATCACAGCAACTTCTTAAACCCAAAAAAAACAGCCTTTTCCATAACCAATCCCAAACCGCTCATCGTTACAGCCACACTAAAGAGAATGCAAATAGCCAAAGAGATTAATGCAAATGTTATTATGATACACCATAATCCGGTTATGAGAGGTACTGCGCTAAATGGTTGTGGCTCGATCAATTCCGCGGTTGTTTTCACAGGGTTATAAACGCGAGCCATGATAACAGGCGGGTTGTATTTTGAGCTTCGGAAACTGAAAACTTAAATTGCACGCTTAGGTAAAATATTATGTAATGTGCACTACATACTAACTTGTTGTTGAAAATATTTTTAACGAACTTTTTGTTTATATGTATAAACTATATTAAAAAAGCCTTGAATTGGGACCTTACATGTTTAATTTTTTTAGTAGTGCTATTTACTAACCACTATTGCGTTGCCAAATGCTTTTAAACTGCTGCTACTATTTTATTGATAGCAAAAAAAAATCATACATGCTCCTAAAAAGCTCCTTATCTATTTATTACTATAAAAGTACCTACAAAACTTCGTTATGTGACCCTTGTGTATGCAAACCTTCATGTTAAAACATGTGAGTGAATGTGAACTGCACTCCACGTGCATTCAGTCGTGAAGAGCCCTCGCGATCATTAGCCAAATCTCGCGAAAGAGCGGAAACGTACGAATTTAAAACAAGTTCTTTTTTACATTTTGGTACGAAAAGAACCTAGAGTTTAATGATGAGTGAGTAAATTGAAACCAATTTAATGCATTATCAAAGTATTGCAAACAAAAACTTATGTATTTCGAAATTTGTTGTGAGGTACATTACTGAAAGTTTTCAAATATAACGCCAAAGTTTTCTAAAATAAATTTCCATGGGTCCAAGTTTATACCTTGGTCGATTTTAATACAGTAAATTCTTATAGAATCTAGGTATACAACTAATTTCGAAAAGTTTCAAATCGCTACGTGATCCTATATTTTAAAGTCTACGTGCAGACGCATAATACGAAATTTCCTAATAGCATTGCAAGATTTTCTATTAGAATATTACTAAATGCCATTTTTGCAGTCGTAAGTGCACTGATTGATCGCCCAACTACCTCTACAGTCAGCAATTTAAAATCTTTTTCAGTTAAACTCATTTCAGTACGTACAGTGGAATATTTAACTACTAGCTGTTCGCGCGGTTCTATTTGCACTCGATATAAATTACTTCCCCTATTTTATAAGGGGGTGATGTTTTTAATAAAAAAAGTCCATGCTAACCCTGAGTCTTCAAATATCTTCCTGCTAAATTCCGTCAAGATCGACTCAGTCGTCGGATCCTGGGTTAAAACTATCTTCGTGCAAAATTTCATCAAAATCGGTTAAGCCATAAAAGCGGTGCAGACAGACTATTGTATCGAAAATAGTATGGAAAACGACAGACAGGCTTTTGCATTTAAAATATATGAGTTTTGCATTTCATTTTATGCCCACTTCAAACCCCAGACGAAACGTCAGCAATAACGTTCCTACTTTTATATTTATACTTAAGTTGGAATTAAATATCGGAATTGGGTCAAACATTTGTTCAAACTAAATTTCACCGTTATGTTGGTACAAAACCAACGCAGTACAGTTCTTTTACTTTTTTAGTTGTTATTTTTTGGACAATATTTTCCTTTGTTTATGTTAAAATGTATACTCACCATTATACAATGCAGGTATGTTTATACATAAAAGGATAAAAGTTTGAAATGTGGTGGTTTTTTAAACAGTCTCAACATTGTCTCATAAATAAATGTTTCGTGCGTATTCAAAGGAATACGCAAACGTTTAATACAGATACTTATAAAGGCAAGTATCTGTATTAAACGTTTTTTTAAGTTAGGCAAAATTCTGTTGCAACCTTTAACACAGCAATCACGGTCTCAAGTCTCATATTACGGAAAAAGCACACTAATTTAAAATTCAATAAAGCATCAAAACTAATTTTCACATTTTCCTCTCAAGAGCCTTACGTGCAATAAAAGCTGGTTAATAATAAAACAGCAACCAACATGCTTTTAAATTAAAATTCCCATCCACCATTATTCTTTGCAGTGAAAATTTTGCATTAAATTTTCACTCGAGAATGTAGACAACCCTATTTCCGTGGAGCTTTTGAAAACCGTGTCTAGTGAATTACATCTAAAGAACTTTTCTTCTTATTGAAAATGCAAGCCTTTGTTTTGAGGTACAGTTATGGGCACATAT
Organism: Anticarsia gemmatalis; assembly: GCF_050436995.1. NCBI lineage: Eukaryota > Metazoa > Arthropoda > Insecta > Lepidoptera > Erebidae > Anticarsia > Anticarsia gemmatalis. The sequence goes on from NC_134762.1 coordinate 7,899,616, forward strand.
TATTACGTTTAAAACTTGCTGTGTATGAACAAAGCAGTATAACGGAAGTGGCAATGAATAACAAAAATTAGATTGTAATTAGTAATTATTATCAAAAAAGACAGAAAAAGATATATTTTAACACACATTACATTTTGGCAGTGTGGGCCGTTTGTCGAATAAAAAAGGAAGAAATGTATCCTATAATATACCACTCTACGATCTTAAAAAATCACTTACCTATCAATCTATTGTGATAATAACTACTTGTGTGATAATTTTAAAATCAACAAACTACAGTTTCTTTTCTTTCAGTTTCGTAAATAAAACATGAGATCAAAAATGTGACAATTAAGCACATATTTCAGCTGGTAGCTGTACAAATAATCGTGCTTGTTCGAACGTGCAAAATAAATAAATACTTAACCAAATCGGACTTTGTGTTGTAGAAATCATTTTATTGTTATATCTGTAATTTTGCTCGTTTTTCGTTTTAAATAACTTTATTTTGCGGCGTTTTTTCGTTTTGAAATCGTTACTGTAACGGTTATTAGAGTAATTTGGGTTAAACTGTTCTGTACAAGTGTTTGTTTTACTTTTCTGATTGTGTTGTTTTTTTTAAGAGGCTAATTGTGATCATAAACTAAACCGTATACATTTTTTTTTAGTTATAGCCTTTAACTAGTGACCATATATTATATGTACATATTTGTGGTCACTACTTCAATGTCCGGTCTCTGAGGTACAACTAGCGATAATTTATCTATTCAGTAGCCTTTTTTATGTGAGTTTAAATGCTATTGAATAGACAAACTACCGCTAAATGTACTTAAGAAACCGGGGGTAAATGATGTTGTGATGTTAGTTTATTCATTGTCCTGATAACAGACACGATAGTAAAACAATAGACGTTTTCAGAAGTGATTCATATCAGAAGAAACCCGTTAAATTACCTTACATGATAAAGGTTTTTCGGATCAACTTTAGATAATCATAAACTTCAAAAATACATTTTTCTCGAAATTTAAACTAAATTTATTTAAACAATCTTATATGTATTTTGATGTTGATGGTCGTATGGTTAGTGGTCAACCTAGTGTCAAAGTTGTTCAAGTCGCCCCAGAGACCTTTGACGTGGCTTAACGACTGCTATCTTAGTAGACAACAACCGGGACCGACTTTTAACGTGCCCTCCGAAGCACGGAGACGCCCAGTTCAAATACCACTATGCTGTCATCCATCTATGGAATGACCGCGCCAGTGGTTGCTTAACCCATAGATCGTTTACCGACCGGTGAGCGCAACTGGCTATGTATTTTGATGAATTCTCACAAACTAAATTTCCAGACCAACTGAAAATTCATTCTTTTAAATGATTCAAACCGTATAAAACGTTAATTCAAACGACAAGAACAGGTGATGAAATTCAAAGGTAGATTTAATACCTTTGAATTGCACTTCCATTGTAAAATTTAATTAGCAATCTCCTCTGAGCTTTTGTTCAATCCTTACAACTACGGTGGATCTAATGCTAATATTTTTCTAGGAGGTAGAAAATAATTGAATTACTCTTGTTCTGTGGTTTAGTACTGTTTTTTACTTATAATGTTGGTTATTTCATGTTATTGTAAAAAAAAATTTTTACATGTTTTAGGCGAGGAAGGCTTAGATATTATTGAGTGATTGACTCAAACTGCTAAGTATCTAGCTGTTTTACTAAATTTTGCAAGTCTGTCTGATATATACAACTAGATCGCTGAACCGTTTTTCATGAAATAGACCATGGAGGAAATTTAAAAACTCGGGAAAAATGTTTACATGTTCTTCTTATGGTTTTCAAAAATTTACCTGTATATTAGGTATTCATTATATAAAATTATAATTCCTCGCGATGGGTACTTTCATATCTTTTGTTCAATCCTTACAACTACGGTGAATCTAATGTTAATATTTTTATAGGAGGTAAAATATATTTGAATTACCTGTACTCTGTGGTTTAGTACTGTTTTTCGCTAGTAATATTTGCGACAAATGGTTTCTTTTCGATTTGAGTGGAAAATAACTAGTTTCATCACTTTCAATCAAACAGATTTTTTGTAGCTTTTAGGTAGGTAAACCGAGACTTATCCGTGGGTTGTGATACTGGCCTCGAGGGTTACGGAATGCTTATTTAAATGTCATCAAATAACGACATTTTATTAGTTCTGCAACTTAATATCAATACTTGAAGTGCCATAATTATTTTACATTATTTAAAACGATAAATATAGATTAACAACATCATCAGAAATCATTTCTTTCGTTGAAAATTTCCTCTAACTCAAGAAAACAATTACTATTATAAAGTAAGAGGTCTTTCAAACTTTAAACACTGCAATATCCTTCACTCATTTGTCACAGTATCAACGTAAATTGACGCAAGCACTCAAACAAGAGAGCCACTAGCGAATAAAGCTATAAAACAATATTTGAGCTGCAAACTAAGCAAATTAAATTTCATACTGTAGCGCCCGTTGCCAAACAAGTTGCATTATAATCTGACAGTTTGAACACTAAGGCACTTCGCACATTAACCATAAGGCTGCTAGAATTTAAGAGTCATAACTTAGTAGTAGTTGACGAGAGGTCAATGTCCGCGGCTTTGTTTTGCTACAACTCATTTGAACAGTCCAAAAAGTAACTATAGTTAGTAAAAGAAGAGAATAGGGAAGGGTTATTATTGTTTAAAGTAAGTGGATATAAAATCAAATTCTTTGTTTTTTGCCTACCCCTATGCCAAAAAGGTGTGTTATTATGTATAAAATCAAACTCTTTTTATAGCAATTTTTGGTGACAGTCGTACAAATGTCAATACTGTAGAAACGCTGACATCAACTTTAAATCACAGCTTAGTATCGTATCATATCTTTAGCTCGTATACGTATATTTAAACACTAAACTGCTGAATACCTAATGGGGTTCATAAACTTTTTAATCCATAGTTGAAAAATACATTATTAATTTGGTTTTTTTTAAAAATCAAACTCCTTTTATAGCAGTTTTTGGTGATACTCGTACTAATTGCAACACAATAGAAACGCCTCACCAGGTGTTTAAATCGCAACATTGTGGCGTACTTTATCTAGCTTTGATAGCTAAATCACTAAACTGCTTAATACATTTGGGATCCTTAAACTTTTTATGTATGTTATTATTTCTTATCTCAAATGTTAGTCCCCGCATAGAAATTAATTGTAGTAAAAATGAGTAGAAACGCCTGGTAAGCAACGCCTAGTAAGGCGTATTTTATCTGTAGCCCGTATACGATAGCCTTTAAACACTAAACTGCTAAATACATAATGGGGTGACGTCATAAGTGACTTGTGAGCGCATAGCTAACGACCCTTGCTGCTGCACTTAGGCGAAGATGTAGAGAAAATTGTTGCGGCTCGTTCTAATTACTGTTGAACAACTCTTGTATGAAGGTTGGAAATGTTTTAATTGGTAAAACTTGCAAAGTTTTATATAAGGTTTAGTGATTTATGAATTTATGTTATAAAGTAGTTTTTATGTTTTAGAAGGTAATAATAGTTTGGAGTCTGGTAACTAAAAATAATTCTACAGTAATAAAGTAAAGGAAAAGAGTATCCACGAATTGGTTCGGTAAAAGTTGCACCAACTTCAAAATGTAGGTAAGATAAGCGGTCCGTATGTTGATATGTAAGATAACAATCTTAGAGATGAGAGCGTTATAACCCTCTAACACTTCGACCATTTTGAAGACAAGAAGTCTCATCTACGAGTAAAATATGACAAATCTATTAATTCTGGATTATGTTGCTTAGTGGCCATTTCTAGCTGACCACAATACTACAATATCTGTGTTTCCAAACTTCATCTGACAATCCCGCAATGTTCATTAGTGTTATGATGTGACATTGATTACTGCTGAGGAAATCCTTGCCAAATCAAAATATGGTATAATTCAGTGCATAATTCTACAATTTTATTAGGTAGTCAATCTTTACTACTTGCCTAATATATGTGACTGCCAATAATTTAATTTATTAAAGGAACTGCAACTAATTTGTTACTTTTAACAACTAAACTAAAACTAAGCAGATTACACTGAGTTGAATATAATTGTTATCAAAATAACATCGCATGCAACGAGTTTGCAACGCATTTGCAACTTCCAATTAAAGACATGTACGTTCAATATTAAGCATTATTTATTTATACAAAAGAATCTCCAAAAACTACCTGATTATTATTAAATTAACCTTAAAAAATTCAGGACACATCAATATTATCTTCTGAACTTTGACTTTACGAATCAATTGAAAGTGGCCGGGTAGTGAAATATTCACAAGATGTTCATAAATATTTGGTCCACACATTAATAATGAAGTAGTTTGGATAATATTGGAGCTGATGCCTACAGATTTAATACGATCATCGATCAGTGGAGAGTGGCACTTTTAAGCATTCGGTATTGGATTTTTATCAAGAATATGTATTTTTTTAGCTCTAGACAAATAAATGTGTGAAAATAATTTGTTCCCGTACGTTTAAAAGTTTTCTGAGGTAAAATTGTAATGCCTTCTTAAATTAGAAAAACGGTAAACAGATGATTGGTATCTTAATAAGATTAAAAAATGTGAAAGTTTGTTTCTTTGTCACGTCAAAACTAATGTGAGCAAATTTTGATGAAACGTGGCAATGCAATGTTGCAAATGTATGTACCAAAGTACAACACCTAACTAATAGAAATATGGTATATACGCGGACGGAATAGCCTTAAGAAAGGTATTTTTGAACATGATTTTTATTTTCTTATTAGTGGAATCTATGTAATTACCTAATTGAACCACAGCTGAAAAATATACTCCTTTTCAGTAATTATGTTGATTTATTAGGTATTTAAATAAAAATAAGTTAACCATTCTTTGAAATGTTATACTCATTACCAAATCTTGCTAATTAGATGGGTCATATCGTTTAAGTAGTCTTATCATTTGAAATAACTTCAAACACAGCTATTTCCTTAGCATTTACAATTGGACTTTAAGCCGTTAAGTGGCTTTAAGTCCTATTATAAGCCGTTTCCACTTTGGCTATACCATTATCATACCATGGACTTGAGCCGGCTTAAATAGCGAAAATTATTTTAGATAGAACTTAATTTTGAATAGAAAGTTATAACAGTATAATGGCGTATTATTTGTAGTGACGACAGTCAGTGATTATATTATTATAATGTCTTTCGATTCAAATATCGTTTACAGTAAATAGGTTTATTATTATTATATTATTGCAAGCACGTGAAATGAAAGCTTTAATACATTTGGATCTCAATTTGCACTATAATTCACTGCTACTATCGACTACCGACAACCGGCTAGCTATCGAAAAATGTTGCATGACATTCAGCGCTTCTAGCGGGCGGTGTAGAAACTATTTTTGCAGTACATTTTAAATGTCAAACTCTCGATACTCGATGGTTCTAATTGTAGAGAACCGTTCTTCAGTACCTCGATTGTCTACCACTATCGACTACCGACAACCGGCCTGCTATCGAAAATTTGGCATTTAGAATGTACTGCCAAAATGTTTCCTACGACACCCGTCAGAGGCGCTGATCAGATTTTCATACAAAATTTCTCGATGACAGTTCGGTTGTCGGTAGTCGATAGTAGTAGAGAATCGAGGCACTGATCTAGTCTATAACCTGGATCATAATATATTATCTGTTAAATACCGCTTGGACTAATAGTTATTTTACCATCGGCACGATAGGCTACTGAAACGAATTCATTATGAAACCTTAAAGGAATAAATATATTTCATAATAATACCACTAGGCTTTTATAAATAATAAATTTTAAGAGCAGGAATTCACCACAATTAATTAATTTAATTAATAAAACCCTTCACATTCGTCATGTCAAAAGGATTAACAATAATTCAATTTGTAAAAGCACTAAAGAATGTTGTATGTTGATTTGTCGACACGTGTCAATTACATTAATTAATTTGTACCAACGCATTTATTTTCGTCCGGAAATTAATAAAATTAAACGCAAATATTTATTGTTTACGTTTACTATATTGAAATGTCAATATGAAATAGGCTTCAGGGTATTATAATTAAACTAAATACTATTTATGTTATTGTATTGCTTATAAAAACCTTCCCTTTTTACTCCTTTTTTGTCCAAATATTTTTCGGTAATCGGTTTCATGCATACAATTACGCCTTTCCCCATAACGGTAGGCAGAGATCAATAACGCCACTGGCTACGATACTACAAACTTCCATTGCTACATTCACTGACTATTTAGTAATTCAAAAATCTTAAATATTAATTTGTTTCCATTCGATCGCTGTTATAGAAAAAGCTGCTTATGTTCCAGACGGAAAATTTTACAATACTACGTTTGTCACAAAATATTTATTAACTCATAACTCAAATTTCTACTTATTGCATTTTTGCAACATGTCTGGAACAAACAGCTGGTGAATATTTGTTGTTCTGCTGCAATCAGCTACGTGACAACCAGACGTATGAAAGAAAATGAATTGTAGAGAGTGTACGTCGTATAAGAATGCGCAATGCATACATATACATTTCGACAGATTATTATTTAAGGAAAATAATCATTTAAAAACCTCTAGAAATTTTTGAGGCATTTTGTCAGTACCAATCATCGTCAAATTGATCTGTTTGACCTTAAGCTGACCAATGGCTTAGTGCCAAAAAAATACGGTTTACCTATTATTTAATTGCTAAGTGACCCGGCAAAAGCTGTTTAACCAAATAAATTAAAAAAAAATAGTGTTACTTATGGTTTGAAAAATAGACTTTGGCTAATTCTCAGACCTACCCAATTTGCTCACAAAATTTCATGAGAATCGGTGAAGCCGTTTCGGAGGAGTACGCTAACTAACATTGTGACATGGAAATTTAATATGTACAATATTTATGAACCGCAATTAAAATATTTATTTCGGTCTGCAATAATTTGATGTATACACGTATAAAGTCTAACATAAAAAAAATACTTCAAACGACAGAGTAGTCCTTTTAAAAGTAATTTTCGTTTTCAAAAACCAAAGTTTTTAAACCTATCAGTCTATCAGTACATTTTCTCTACACCAACAAGCTGTTACAAGACTCCCTATAATAACATTGTGTTGTACATACATACGTAGCACGTTCAATACCGCTGATGTCATAATAACGTCTCGTGCAACCACTCAGCAGCAACTGCAGACGTTTAAGGGTTGAAAGCTTGCTATCTAGTTAGTTTCTAGTCAACTGATTGATGTACTATGATAGTATTTTTTCGATAGAAAAGCAACATCAGGCTGAGTTACTCTTTAGTATAAGTTAAGTTACAGTACCTACAGTCACTGCTTGTATCTGCGTAGAAGGATTTTTATGTTATGATCCAGGCTATCTTCGTTCTACGTATCATAAAATAGTTGAATAAGCACTGAAATATGTAGCAACAATTATTCATACATTTTCACAATCTTTCACTTTTAACTGTTTGGTATTCTTAATATTTAAAAGAATTAGGGTTGGGATGAAACTGATGAAAGTTATCAGAATGATAAATACTTACCAGATAATAGGTCGCAACAATATTTTTTTTAAAACACTCTGTATTTCGCTGGTCAAACATTGGTGCTATAAAAATATACTATCAAAGACTTTAAACTCCTCTCGCGTTTAGGCTTAGCTTTCAGTATCAACGTGCACGAGCTATACTTAACTTCATATAACCGTACCTGGTAAAATTTGCATTCAAACAAACAGTCCTACAATGTATTCACAATACATTACCCACTAACCACAAAGCACCTAATAACGTTTCTAGTAAAAGCGTCAATAAACAATATTTATTCGTAGGCAACAGTTTTTACTTCATATTTGTTTGTCACGCGACCTGAGCATCAGTGTGTTCAATCAAAACAACCAGTTTGACCGAGTTGCAACTGTGTTATGATGTAAAGTTAACGATATTATCGAGCGATGTGAGCGATATGGCTGCTATACTTTTGGAAGGCTTTGTAAATGTAATGGTACTACTCAAAAAGTAGTGATAATAGATATTTTTTGGCACAACAGTGTAACCATGTTTAGTTTCAGAATTATCGGTGGGGCAATGGCATAAGTTGTATTTTTTTGAGTTCAATCGCAAATTTATCCTAATGAATCTGTTTGTATAGTGCTTAAGCTGCATGAAAAGCCGGTCAGCAGTTTTTGAGGTTATCAGGAACTAACAGACAGTCGCGGCAATTAGTCGGTTTTTGTAACATTTTGTCGCATTACATATTATTACACATTGCATACAAGCCATGCGAAATCACAATTTAAACAATAATATGTAGCCGATTTTATTTCAAAATATTGCTGGACTATCTTTCAAAGCGTAGCATATAGTGTGCACAATCTTTCAACACATACTCCAAACTTAGAACGTTCTTGAATGTTAGTTTAGGACAAGCATTTTCCACATCCATCAAAAATAAGGCTATTATACCCCTATGATAATAGTAACTTAATCTTATTATTTCCTCTCAGTTTCCTTTAAATTAATATACTTTATTTTACTTTTACCCTTTTTTTATTTACGTACTAGGGAATAATCCTTATTATCTTGTATTTAGGTACCCTTACATCATTATCATGGATTACTGAGTATGTGCTCTGCCTAGTTTTAAATCTAATAAAGACGACTTTTTTTTTCATAGATTGATTCGTTTTAGGAGTTTTGTATAGCAGAGTTATAGTACAGAAACAACGTAGAAACTTTTATATTATGGTTGTATTAGTAATGTGTCCGCTGAATGAGAGTTTGAATTCGGATAAAGTTAAACAAAAAATAATAGCTTAGAACAGTTTACTGACAATCACTGCACAGCTATTTATAATTTATACTAAACAGTTCATAACACACTTTCTTTCAAAACTCAAAAGAGATACCGGTGCTTATAAATAAACATTTGGATTATGTGGAATTCAAATGTAACATAATACTTTTATTTAGTCTTAAAACTAAGACCTCTGACCCCCGGTTTCTGAGAAACATTTAGCGGTAGTTTATCTATTCAATACGCTTAAACTCATATAAAAAAACGCTATTGAATAGATGAACTTAGAAACCGGGCATTAGAGAATCCAATACCAGTTAAGTTTCAAATACATACCACAAAATGTACTAACAAAGTTAATAATAGTTATTGAAGCCGTCAGTTATTGACCAAATTATATTTGTGGTCTGCGGCACGAGGCTCTCGCAGTAATGTCACTTTTGATGTTGATGAATGAATATCATTCAATCAATACAGCGGAAAATAATTAAATTAAGAAGTTAATTTCATTAAAACTATAAATAGTTATAAATAAATGTCAGCATCATGGCATTTGTGGTGAATTGGGATTTATCAAAACTAAATTTTGTGTACCTACGTTCGTAACTATCATAGGCCCTGGTTAGATCAACCCTATCTCAGTTTTTAATGTTGGCCGGCCAATTCACTTAATTTTTGTCACCCGTTTTCTTAACTTATCTTTTTTCATGTAGATTAGACCGTGATGTTATTTTAATCGTTTTTGTTACGACGCTTAGGATTCGCGCCTTTAGCGGGCCTCGTGAGAACTATTTTGCAGTACATTTTTAATGCCAAACTTTCGATACTCGATCGATTCGATTTTAGAGAATGGCGCTTCTTGTGTCTGAAGAAATCGCTAGTATAAGTATGTTTGTAAGTATGGAAACTTCTATGAATCGGGCTTTTTTTGTAAAAGAGATATAAATCTAAAGAATAAAATAATCTTGTTCAATAAAAATCTTGTTAAAAAGTTGAATTGCGTGTCAACTCTGCATCCTTCTTCCCAGAAAGGAATGGAACGCAATTCGTCAATCAATTACAGTCGTTCCACTCTGATTCTTCTCGGATTGTTTTAATCCCATTCCGTCCTTGTTTAAAACATTACGACAACAAATTGCAAAAGTTAGTTGTCATTCTATGCTAAGCAATGTCCACACACGTGCGGTTTACGAGTTTCTAATCTCACTTGTTGTACAACCATACTTGCAAGCTAAACTCACTTGTTTCTGTAGAATTTGTGACAGCGTTCGTAGTTGCATGTTAAATACGGATTTCTGATTGGTCAGTTCTGTAGCTCGATTCTCTACCACTATCGATTATCGACAACCGGCTAGCCGTCAAAATTTTGACATTTAGAATGTACTGCCAAAATGTTTCCTACGACACCCGTCAGAGGCGCTGATCAGATTTTCATACAAAATTTCTCGATGACAGTTCGGTTGTCGGTAGTCGATAGTGGTAGAGAATCAAGGTACAGATAGACAGATTGTACGTTGCTAAGCACTTAATTACATACCACCATTAAATGTAAGTGCCAACTGTTACACTGTTTGTAGATTACTGAAATCATTTTCACATAAACAGCATATGTCATATGAAGCTTATATCTTGCCTCATCTAAATGGTTGTATAATGTCTGTCATAATAACTCTTTAATGAATAAAATTCTTAGTTTATACAGCAGCTAGATGAAATGAACTTTATTTTATGACCATTAACAAATAGACTCAATTATAAATCAACTAATTCGGAGCGCGATTCTGCATAGTCGGTACTGACGAGTATCGAAAGTTTGACATTTAGAATGTATTGCCAAAATAGTTCTTACGACTTCCGTCAGAGGCGTTGATCAGGTTTCCATATAAAATTTCTCGATGACAAGCCGGCAATCGAGCTACAGCTGTTAAGCCGGTAACAAAATCTGTATTACTACACAAAGAAGAAAGAAGATGTTACCTTGTAACAAATATTCCTCTGTCTGACGCCACCTGAATCATCTGCAAGAGATGGACACAGGCCAATGATGATGATTACTACACAACGATAAATTATGCGCAAAAAAACTCAAGACGAAGTAAAGTGCACGAGTGTGGACATAACTTTGCAATGCTTCATATAGGGAAGTTGTAAATTCAAAATGAGATTTGTTTTCTGCCATGTTTTTTAATCGTTCTCTGTGGGGTTCACGATTAAATTGGAATCGGCTTTTAAATTATAACTTTTCCAGTGAAAACGGGCGCATAGACTTTGGTCGTTAATACTTTAGTTTCAAAAATGTATTTTTTTAAATTTTTAGTAAAGCCATTGCCATATGCATACTAACTAAGTTAAGTTATGAGTTGAAATTAGTACTAAATGATATAGTTAACTCATTGCTAGCAATTTTACGAAGTCCTTCAGTAAAGCTCGACATGTAAGTTTACAACTAAAAATTTTGAAAAATTTTTGCTAAATATAATAATACTATTTTCTTGCAGACTTACTTCGTAAAAACCAAGTCGATCTGTATTAGAAATTTCATTAAAAAAGCTAGGCTTCATCTTAAACATTGCAAATATTAGGTCGAGGAAAAAGTCTTTTCGCATTATAGTATGTATGAACTTGTAATAAAATCTATTCTCTTCACAAAAAAGCTCGATATTTGGGTACCTCACTGAAAGAAACCTAATGAACCGTGTAGTCATTAATGATTCTTGAAGATTTTATTACAAGTTCATACATACTATAATGCGAAAAGACTTTTTCCTCAACCTAATATAAAAAAGTCATAAAACAACAAAACTCAGTCACATTTCCACTCAAATTAAAACAGTAAATAATTTAATTATCCCCTTTCACGAACACTGTAAATAAATCAGTGTCACCTTTGCGTTATGACATACATTACAAACACATCATGAGTTATGAAGCAGATCTCTTTGAAGGTCCGTTCTTAGTACATTTCTAACAAAATATCTCATTTATAAGGATGACAGCTTTCGGCTAAGACGGAGAGGTGAATTTTTCATGGCTGTATGTCTCACAGGTGTTTAAATGGTAGAAGAATATTTTAGGGTAGAAAATTGTGTTGTGATTACCTAGTTTTTGGTCTTTGAGTACCCCTACATGAAAAAAACGTGATTTTATGTATGTTTGATTACCTTGGAAACTTATATTTAGAGTTCGTAGGATGACTATTGAGGTGTTACAGTCTACACGTAAAATGAACATAAGATTAAAAATTATGGCAAAGTAATACAAGACATCAATAAACAAAAAAATATACTAACAAAACAACTTATTATACAATATTCTAGCTATGTTTATTTCTATGCAAATACAAATATATTGCAATACATAATACCAAATCGACCTTGAAAACAGGACTCTTGAGACTAACGCCCTTAAACAGTTTAAAATTATTTAGTTTTACAAAGACACTTAACTATTCATAGCTACAAGTTTTCAAAGACATTAAAACTGCGGGTCAAAAAACCTATTTAAGTTGTCTTCATGTAAAACAATAAGCAAAAACCGAATGCTTTTATTAATCAACTAGTTATTTCATGCGGTTTCTCTACTTACTCGCAAAAATGTTTTATACTCAAAGCATTATTATTAAGTTTTTGAGATATATAAGACATTTTTATATATTTTTAAGATATTTAAGATACATAAAGAATTATTATTATTTATTTTATTTCAGTTTTCAATATGAAAGAAATATGTAGAGTTTGTGGCGTTTTTCGTCTTTCCCCATCCTTATTAGTATGTATGTATGTGTGTATATAAATGTGCGTCTGAAGACTTAAAAAAAATTGTCAACCTGTTTTGGGGTTTAGCTGCAACACACAAACAAACATTTTAGTGATTGCATTTTTTGTCATAAAACTACATATTGATATAACTACACATTAATTAACAAAGAGCTGTTATTTTATCAATAAACTGAGAAAATATCACCTTTTTGCTAATTAATGTGAACAGACACATCAATTTTATTTATTAGTATTAAAGATCAATAATTGCACAATAATGTATTTGCATTTAAAAACAAAATTAAATTGAATTTATGTACGGGTGAATTTAACGGATCGCCAGAAGGTAAAAGTGGTGAAAAATCACTTGAAAATCTGCATCCATTATCTCACTTGTAACGGTTTCAAGTTGAATAAAAATAATGGAATATTTTTTATTTAAATTGGAGTATAAGACTTATATTTGTTCGTTGAGCTGTGGGTATTGCAGTCCTGTGAGAATTACGGTTTGAAAGTAGTTGAAACTTGGACATTTTAGAGTTTGGGTAATTTAAACTTGAGTTATAAGAAAAGAACTACTTTTGGGCTGTTTATATTACTTAGATTTTTACTCACCATCAAACGTACAAGTTTGGCGAGTTTAGCAATAAAAGTATTCGGAATTGTAAATTTTTAAACAAATAAAAAATATAAATAAATTATAGTTTATAAAATTTAAAAACAAAAATGATATACAGTAGAAAAGAATTTAGCATTTAGTTCATTTGAATCACACTGCATTGAACTGAAAAACACAACACGGCCTTTATTGAAACTGTGATAAAAAACTATAGTTTTATTTAACAAAACATTTGATATTTTGAAAACAAAATCGTACATACGTTTTGCTTCATTATATTATTTACGTACACGTGATGCCCGTGAGCGGCTTCCAAAACAAATTACAAAACTATCAAAATTAATTACTAAATTCTACAAACAAACTAACAAATAAACGTTCATAGCAAAATATAACACAAACAGGCGAAAAATAACAAAATACAAAATTTAAATAATCGTTGACGTAAATATTTGTACGCGTACGAGCTGGCTTGAAAAAATATTGCTATTAATCGTTTCGTATGGAAAATAAACAACGCGATAATTCGTTTCAATGCAGATTTTCTGTATGGATTTGCATACATTATTTGTATTGAGAAATATAGATTTTGATAACGTTACTGCTCTTTATGTGATTGGAACAAAGTTTAAAGTAACTGTGCATTATTTACCCTGCTTTGTTTGACGTTTCGGCACAGTTTAGTAGGAAGATGATTGACTATTACTATGTTACTTTCGAAAAACTAATAATTTACATAAAGATTGTTTTTCAAATATTAGTTTTTGTCAATGATAGTGTTCAAAAACAGGTTAGATAAATTGCAATTAAACTAAACAATAGGATTTTTGTGTAAACAGACCAAAATGGGTTTTCAGAAATCATAGCAAAAGCTTTTGCCTGCCTGCTCTCGTGGGTAACTTGTGGCTTGATATTATATTTGTATATTTGTAAATCAAACACACAAGAAATCACTATATCACAAATTAAACTTTACCATCGTCAACCACAAATAATCAACGCTTGGTACAATACAAACGAAACCGAGATTAAAGATAGGCTTCGAATATTAAACAATCGGTGCGATGACCCGCAGCCATTTTGTACAAAGTTAATAAAGGTTACGTACTAAAGGTTTCTGTTTGAATCAGCTTTCACAGGTGATAAGTTGTTAATTTCAGAAGAGTTTATATGATATTCCGTTATTGATTATAACTGTACAAGAGTTGTAGCAGTAACTAGGGTAGTAAAGCTTCGATGTAACTCGAAAAGTCAAACCTGAGGCCAACTATTTTTATATTAGTAAATAAGGATTATTTCCTTGTGTCCATCCCGGGAGGAGGAGTAATATGTAATATTAAATTATTGCATATCATGCTGTACTTACTTATCATTTTTTTTTATTGCCGTACTCTCATAAGATAGTTAATTTCTTTACAACCATTTTGCTGAATAAACGACAATCTCTAAATACCACGAGATACATATTTCATGTTCCCTTCTCCATACAAATATTATCACTACCAATACAACTTTATAATATTAACTATAAAAGCAACAAACAATTCTAAGTATCATTTGTAGGAGTAGTTAATTAAGTAACAGTATAATTAAACTGAATATTACGACGGCTATTGAGCGCAAATTGTCCGTGGCACTTTATTGGGATACAGTTTTTGTTGTTCGCTGTTTGTTGTTCAAATTACTTCCTTTAGATGTTATAGTTAGGAAGAGATATTTCGCAGTTAATTGATCGGTATGAACATTATTGATATTTATGTATATATGTATTTTCAACTTTATGATAAATTGCTTACATTTTATGTAAAAATATTTATTGTCGGTCCCCCAAATGCCAGTTATTTTGACCGAAAATGAAACCTGTAGTGTAATTTTTACTACTATTGACTGTTACAACCGGCTAGCTATCGATTAATTCTCGCGGTCACCGTAGGAATTATTTTTGGAGTACATTCTAAATGTTGAAATTTTGATAATCGACGATATAACCGCGCTATAGACGTGTAAGTACGTAGTGCATTAGTTGACGTTTTGATCGATTCTGGAAAAGGTTGAACTTTTGTGAAATATTTTAAGACAGTGTTCTTAATACCTATACTAAATTAGATTGTTTACGCTCGAAAAAGTAAAATCAGATTGCTTATTTCAAAGCATAGTTAGACTCCTTTCAATGTGGTTAACACGTTCAACAAAAAATAAAAAAAATACTTTTGTTGCTTCTCTTCATTAAATGCTATACCTCTAATCCAATACAACAAAAGCACTTGGAACTGCCTGGTCTAATTATACGGCTTTAATTCCTCTATGCATAATGTTAATTTAAATTGCAATCTGTGCAATTGCACTGCATACAAAGGCTCCTTCCAACTTGTTACATATTCTGCGACAATGAGACAAAGGATTTATACAGGGTGTTGTAGTTTATACGTACGTTTGTATTAAATGTAGACACCATGTAGGTGTAGAGTTAATAGTTATAATTTTGGCGAACCTCATAGCCAATATTATTATCGTTGATTTTGAAATGTATTTTCATTCTTTTTTTTCTTGCTCGCGGCTTATTCTGTCCCTAATAACGGCTGCCGTTGGATTTGGTAAAACTTCTTCACTGCCCTTTTTCAGGAGACAAACTTGTTGCAAAAATGATAGTATGATGGAAAATATATAACATTTCTATAATACATTTCAGAATCTATTTAGATTCTCTATGCTAGCTTAGAACAGATACTGGTTCTCGTCACACAATTAGTTTAGCCGGGACGGGATTCGAACTTAAGATTGATGATCAATTGCTTAAGTAAGCTGTTACATTATTTAAGTCGTTTCAATTATACTATGTACATAGCAAAATACAATATCACGTTAACTTAATTAAATACACAATTCATAAATTATTTTCCTAAAATACAAATATATAAATTTTCGAAATAAACATTTTAATAAAACATTGTTTTCACTCTATATACATTCATATAATTAAAATTGACTGTTACTCGTTAGTTGACGAGTGTTGTAAACCGCGTACAGTTGGTTTAAGTCGTGTCTTATTACTAAAGTTAAGATAACTTGTAGACACTAACTTAACAAATTGTAATAACTGTCCTGGCTCACTTGACATAGGGACAGAAAGACTGAACTTGCTTTTTGTTAAAATAGATGCGTTTTTATCCGACTACGCAACTCAAAAGAGGGTTATGTTTAGCTTGATCCTTGATCGACTATAAAGGTAGAATCTCTTTTCTCAGTACTTAAGAGGTTAATTTAAAAAATTGGCATTTTTAAGTAACGGTTCTGCGCTAAATTGTATTAAAATTGCTTCAGTAGATTGTGATAGCGTCAATTAGATAAACTGTCCCGTTTATGATATAAGTATAGACATATAGACTAGATATTTTAGTAACAGTCATTTTAATTACACAAATGAAATTGACTGTTACTCGTTAGTGTTGTAAACCGCGTACAGTTGGTTTAAGTCGTGTCTTATTGCTGAAGTTGAGACAAGTTGTACACACTGACTCAACAAATTGTAATAACTGTCTCCCTTACACTTTGCAACTCATTGGTTGACAGTTTGTTTTTGTTAAAACAGAATTATAATGAGCAAATGTTTGCTCAACAATGCAAAAGTTAGTGTGGCGACGGTTCCGGGTTGGATCCTCAAGTTAAGTTTAAAAAATAGTCCAGATTAATAATAATAGGTGCCAATAAATAAAGCAAACCTGGGAGAGTACATAAAGTTGTAGCTTCACCTTCTGGTCCTTTTAACATCCAGTAGATCGGGCAAAATGTAGAGGACGTCTTTCTTTTTGAACTTAGATGTATTAATTAAATTTCTTGACGTTTCGGCCTGTCAGCCTTGGGCGTAGAATTGTTGATTTTGTGTTTTATATCTATCTATAAGTGGCAATGGCGTAGACATTTAAAGCAATAGTAAGGTATATGTATTTTATCCCGAAAATATTTAGGTTAAAGACTATTATCAATTTTAAAACTATTTTCGTATTAGTATAAGAATATAAAACAAAAGATTATTCTACGTGCTTCAAATAGCTCGTATTATCGACGCGATACATTTTCGTCTCGGCTTTAAAGCGAAACAAACAAGAGCTTAGCGATTTTATATTTTCCATTTATTCTACAAACTGCGGCAAATTGACTGAACAATGTGAATTTTTAAAAGCAATTAGGCAAGTATTCTCTTTGGAATGTATAAAAAAGTGTTAAATTTTATCGCTATTTTTACTGAGGCCGTTCACTGGATTTTATTATACTTTTAATGGCATTGGCACCTCTGTTTACTTGAAAAGCTAAGTATTTGCTCAAATACTACCTCTAATATTGAATAAATAATTTTGAAAAGTATAGAACGATTAGGCCCGAGCTGGGCAAGATCTTCTTCTACTTTTTCGCATATTGCTCAATCGGTGTTAAGTTGTAATGAGTAATTTGATAGAACTATCATCATCGTAAATAACCATTTTTTTTCCGAAATATATAAACATACTCAAACCATTTATTGAACAAATATCTAGTCGCTGGTATAGAAATACCCATCTTAATTATAATATCGGCCTACCAGGCATCCTTTGTGTGGCGAAATACTCAAAAATGTTCTAAGTTTTAATTCATATAATAGTTTTTATACATACATTCAAAAACGTAAACATAATTATCATCAATATAGATAAAACTGTCAACTATTTAATTATTCATGTAAACAAAAATTTAGTAAACCTCTTATAAGGGCTTAATATAAAGCAGCAAACTATCTTCTATCTACCACAAGCCTACAAAAAACTAAACATTTTTAGCTCTGAAACCTAGAACCCTGCGACACGAATTATCTTCACGTAATATCTCTGTCGGGCCTCGTCGGGCCTCTCTCGATGCCACATAGATACTAAGTTCATGTTCAAAGCGGTTTCAACACGCCTTCAGATCGCGTCACTGTGATTTACAAAGGTATGTTCAGCTTTTGATACGTAAAACTTTAAAATGAAACTAAAATTAGCTTAAAGATTATTCTTGAAATGAAAAGTTGGTGTATATTGAAACATTTTTCATTAAAAAAAATACAGTCGAATTAAGAACCTCCTTCTTTTTTTGAAGTCGGTTGATAAAAATACTTTGAAGGTGAAGGTGTCGATTTTACGAAAATTACTCTTGCTTATTTATTACTACCGTACTGGGCAGGTAACGACTTAATTTATAGACACAGAGACAGTTTTTTTTATTAGGTGCCGAGTTTTGCAAGGATTAACCTAAATTAGAGAGATAAACGTTTTATGAATTTATAGAATTTCAAATTCTAAGTCAGATTTCGAGAATACCAATTACAGCAACTTTTAATAGGTACAACTTCAAAGATAGAGCTCACAATATCTTGCGGTTAAAATAATCGTAGCTTTTCCTCTTCCACTTGCAGATATCAAGCACTGTGCATAATATATTTATATTAACACCTAAAACCTCTATTATGTTACTAATTTGAACAATTTTATGCTGCTTAATAATACAAAATGTTATGTTCGTGAATGTCATTAATACTTTAATACTGTTTACCTGTTAACTGAGCCGTAAGGGATAACATCCGTTTAATTTGTTATTTAAATAAATGCAATTATATGCATTTTACCCTCATTGTTAGTTAAGACTTAATTCAAATTCTACACTAAAATTATAATTTTATGAACAAACAAATTGACGCAATGCATTCGATGCAAAGCTTTTGTTTTAAAACATAATACTAAATTCTTGAATAATTATCACAAAAGCTAAAACCAAACATACAGCTCATATATGTTAAAAAGATTCTGGAAGTGTTCTATGTACCCCACGTCTGGACAACGGCCTCCCTGCCTTCGGTTTTTTTCCTTAAATGTTTGTCAAAATTGAATGTTGCGTGCTTTAACATTTAAACAGTTACTTATTTAGGTTATATGAAAAATGATCTTATCTCATTTTATGTTTGCAAAGGATTTTCCTCTGATCTGTGCAATTTTCTACGACACCAAAAATACAGAAATCTTAAAATTCCAAGAATAAAAACGTCTTGTTCTAGCAGAAGGTTGTTGGGTGTCGGTCAGGGGAAAATCAATAAAGATATTTCGGGACATCTCGCGGCGAAGGGTAGGCGTTGCACTCACTCTGACGTTTCTGGGCTACAAGCTATTTTAACATCATTTATTTTTAAATGGCTTTTCATGAAACTTGTTTGTTGAAGCTGTGTTTGAATTTTCAAAGGCAGCCTTTAATATTGTAGTAGGCGAGGTTTTTATACCGACCGTCTGAAAAGGTTTATTTTTATGAAGGTACTTGTAGTGCTATAATAAGGAATAGTTTTAAGTTTAGGTAGTAAATAACCAAACGTCATAATTTCACGGTAATTTTCAGAGCTCTGGTGGTCGATCACGTATCTCAATTGATATCTAGTTTAAGCTACTATGCTGTACCTACATTGGTTTTGCTCTTAGATTAGTGCGATAAACACGTTACGTCATAGCAGCAATGTACTGAAGAGTTTCCATTACACTAGTTATTAAATGAGATACGTGATACGCATACTGCATTACACATTATTATTTGTCATGCGTAAATGAGGAACAGTGACGGAATGCAATCTATTGCCATATTTTCTCCAGATATAAGCCTCTTATAACCAAGTATGAAACTCATTAAGATAGAATCTAACAACAGACAAATCTCCTCTCAAAGTATATTCTAAATTTAGCATCAAGTTCTGTAACGAAAGTTTTAGGCTCAGTCAAGGGTGACCTAAAATTATCTTCAGAAATCTATCAATGAGAAACTATCTCCTTCAAATCGATTGTTTCAATCGCCATTACTCCATGTTTGTTTGTTTGCTCATCAACAACACAGGCCCTTAAAACAAACAAAGCCTAACTAAACCGTAGTAAGGCGATTGAGTAAACAATATGGTATTTGTGTCAGCAAATGTTGGTACTGTGCTGTGTAGCAATTATAGATGATGGGTTGATTGGCTGAAGAGAGTAATGATATCGTTATATACTATTCGAAATCAGCAGGCCAATAATAACGACAATATTTATC
Organism: Anticarsia gemmatalis; assembly: GCF_050436995.1. Lineage (NCBI taxonomy): Eukaryota > Metazoa > Arthropoda > Insecta > Lepidoptera > Erebidae > Anticarsia > Anticarsia gemmatalis. The sequence goes on from NC_134762.1 coordinate 7,919,906, forward strand.
TCTGTTATTAGATATCAAGAATTATAACCAAGTAATCTAAAGGAGTTTAGACGCAGACTCAAATCACCAAAACCTGTATTTCTAACTGTATGGGTTTGCAGGAAAGTAACCAATCTTAACTGTTTTTTTATTTATAGTTAGTGACAGTCAATAACAACAGAGTTTCTAAAGCTTTATGTTTTACAACCTTCTCCTAAATCCATAAAACTCATGGTTAAAAGGTACAAAAACTCGTCAAAGGAAAATGTGTTAAACAAAAGCAAGACCTCATCACATAAACACTTTTATTTAAATATTTTCTTCACCTTCACAAAAGGTCAACAACCTCCCACTCTTAGCAATAATCAAAACAACATTAATATAATAATCTTAAACAAAATACACCCAATAATCCCGGATCAAAAGCGTTCTTATTTTGTTTAAATTGACCGCGGTATTCAAGACATGCTCTGATTTCCCTCGGGACCCTCGGCCGACATCAAAGATCCATGTATATTGTATAATAGCTTAGTATTCAAATAATATAAATATGCTAATAGATGTAGGGTATTCGAATTATGTCGGACAAGACTCAATTTATGCAAAATTTGGCGTCCGGACTTGTGCTTGACAAGGAAATAATGTTATTGGCTCGGTTTAATCACTTGACACTAGTAACTAGACGCCAGATAATATAACAAAGATTTTGTTTCGCCTTTCTTTGGTTGTTATTCTGTTTTGTTAAGTATTTGAAACAGTTTTTTCTGGTATGATGAATATGCGTAAAAGGATATTTATCTTTAGGCGCTATAATTGTTGGTTTTGACATCATTTCCTTAACCGTTAGAGCTTTTTGTTTCATGTTGTATTACTATATTACTCAATAAGTTGATATAGGTATACAGTCGCAAAAACGATTTATTTAAAAACTGGCGCCCAACATGGGACTCGTTACGTCATACATAAATCAAACAGATAATGTATTTACTTTCAAAAACAGACATTTTGATAATAATATGTAAATACTGCCGTGGCTTGAAAATATGAGTCGTGACAATGATGATAAGACATTCATTTGGGGAATATTTCGGGGAAAATATGAGGAAATGACTACGCGATTGTCGTAACGATGGAAATATTTACCAGAGGCGACCTTAATAAAGCAAATTGAAATCGGACGTCAGTTTCGAGAGAAAAATGTGTAATATTCTTATCTATGTGTTATTTTGTTCTAAATTGTCTGCCAGTTCTCTGAGGACCTATTTTCTATCGTTCGTTGACATTCTTTTTTACTTTCATTTGGGTGTCCCGCTGCTGGGTAAAGGTCTCCGCCATTGCTTTTCACGTCATACATTTCATATTATATTCCTTTTGTTTCGAATAATAATAATATGTTATGTATAAAAAGAGATTTGGTATACATTATGAAATGTCAAAACCTCCAGTTTCTTTCATCAATAAAAAAAATGAAAATACACTATTTATTGACTAACGTTTAAGAAGTTGGTATAGGTCTAGTAACATGTCGATCGAAGTAAATGATTATATTTTTTTCTTGGGGAAAAGGTCTTTATTAAAAACAAAATAGTTCCCAAACCGCGATTGATCCAAAACCTTCACACCTATGTTTTATTCAATATCAAAAGACCAATACTGTTCGTGATACCGAACAAACAAACCGCCTTCACACGATCCCTTTGTACTTATCAATCGGTTTTCAAAGTAAAGGAACTTCTATCGTATAAAAGTTTTATGTTTTGCAGGACTTCGAAACCGCATGAGACTGCGCAAACACCTTTGATGTTATCGCGAAGGTTTTGTCAAAGACTGGCTTGAAACGAAAAACACTACATTGTTTTCGTTGATATTTGCAATCTATACTTTAATAGTATAAAATTGTAGAGTTTGTTTGTTTGTTTGAACGCGCTAATCTCAGAACCAGCTGGTGCGAATTGAAAAAATCTTTTACTGTTGGATAGCCTATTTATTAAGAAAGGCTTAATAACTTAACATCAGTAAAAAAAAAATCAAAAACGGGGAAACCTGTGACCTAGTCTCTCGTTTGTGACGCAAGCGAAGCTGCGCGAGTCAGCTAGTGTTCAAATAAATCGCTTAGTAAGTGTTAATGGGATGGTGATATCGATGCGATAGGAAGAAATAAATACATCTACTATTCACTTGTAAATATTCAAGCTTAATATTGTTTCTCAAGTTGAATTTAGAAAGGTATACAATATCAAACCTGTAATACCCTAAGGTGTAGATAGAGGTAAAAGTCACCTACAATACGCCATCAACAAAATAAGTTCCATGTAATATGGGACGAGTCTATTTAGCGGGCTCGTTACCAAACTGCGGGCTACTACTGAAAAATATTCCATTATAAACTACGAGTAGATTAAAAACATTAGTACTTCGCCCGACTTGGCAATCAAACCTGAAACATCCAGATGAATCGGATGTTCTATGGACGCACCACAGAGGAAGTCTCAGTCATCTTATTAATATCAAAAGCAAAATGTTCCCGACGCCAAAATACGTATTGAATTGAAGATTCAATATGCATGCCACGACACCCTTTGAGCAACGTGTAATGAACAACCTACTAGGGTTCCTATTAGGAATTTAATATCGACACCGACTTAGAACACAGTCGTGCCTAGAATCAAGTACTAGGAAATAAATATACGTGATAAGTCATTTTCTAGTATAAAGCATTTTTCTTTACATTCATTTCTTTGAGATAAACAATATTTCGAGGTGATTATGTATGTATTCGTTGCTTTTCTATATTTTACTTTATAGCAAGATAAAGATAGATTCTCAAAGTAAAAGATTTTGCGAATCTATCTTACAAGATTGGTTATTTCAATGGGCTGCCATTGAAATAACCAATCAAAGTTTTTATCAAGTTTCGTAGGTACGACTCATCCTTCGACTTGACTAAATTATTTTGTATTAAAGTTCATCATTGTTGTCCCACTACCGGGAAAAGGTCAATGAGGGAGTGTTTACCCCTTAAGTCTACCACGATGGCCAAGTGCGGGTTAGAGAATATATCCATTAAAAATACCATAACAAACCATTGGCTGTAATTTACAAAAAGATGCAAAATTTTACAAAAATGTATTAAAATTTCTGAATAATGCAAAATATTTCCATGCAAATATCACGAAGAATCGCAATGAATCCGTCATAATTGAAATGGACTTGATTATTTTGAGCCGACTCGCAAAATGATAAATTCAATTAATTTGTACTTTAAACGAATTGGGAATTAATTTTCATGCACAATTTATTGATGCACTCGATATTATATTATACAATGCATGTAAAAAAGTTGCAGATATTTTTTAACCTGAAGTTTTGTCTTTTATTCATATTTTTTTTCCCGTGGGAGATTGTTATTGGTTTACGAATGCAAATTTTTCGTCTCCCTTCCTATATTTTCGATAATCTATTTATGTTTATTTGCCAACTCTTTGTAGTTATTTTAGACTTAAAACTACGGCTGATCGGGGGCTATGATGTATCTTAGTTGACAATATCGTCGACTTCGTCGTTAAAACGACTATTTAAAAGCCACTGTGGCTTTTAAATAGTTATAATTGCTGTACATTGTTTTCTTTCTTTAAATGTCGTGATTAACACGTTACGCCAATGCAGTGTACAGTAATGTACTAGATAGTGACCATCAATTTGGCGTATACTAGTTGTCAATTGAGATACGCATACTAAATTAAATCAGATTCGGCTAAATTGTATCCAAGCTAAGGATTAAGGCTTATTTTCCTTAAAAATTATGATTACGCGGGAAAAGCCGCACTCAAAAGCTGATTCGCAATGTCTTCAAACCTTTAATTGCAATCCCCAAGACAATCAACGTTATAATGATTGTAAATTACAGTCTAATTTTAGTAACGACTTTCATTAACTTTGTTTCTTCCGGGGTCCAAAATTCTAATGTCTCTGAATTTACCTTGGGAATGAGGAAAATCGAATGACAGAAACCCCAAAGGGAAATGTAGACGTTTTTTGATTTATTGCTGTGAAAAGAGCATCTTGATAATGATTCTTTTTATATGTTTAACTAGCTTTCGCTCGTGTTTTCGCCTGACAAGACCTTTTTTTTTTGAACGATATACTTGGATGAAAGTCAGTCTTTGCCATATCGATCAACTGGAAAAGCCAGCACCGAGACTATTATTGTAATAAACATGGTGGGAGCCCATTACCGTTCGAGTACTCTGCAACTGTCTCCTGTCGTTCGTCACGTCTTTTCGGAAGCGGTAGGACACTCGTCAGGTCTTTAGTGGGCTCTACGGTGAACCACATACCCCGTTAGAGCAGTCCCAGTGCGGCGGGGACCTAGCCGGTGGATCGACTCTATACAGCCACCCAGAAGGGTTACCATGACGAAAAAAAATGGAGGTTAGACCATGGGTCACCTATGGTGCTTTATAACCCATCGCAGTTTTTACACGTTATACTTAATTGCTAAACGTGTCTTAAATACCTTATTTGTTGTGACCATTGTCATGGGCTGATTTAGATTAAATATTGTACATTTCACATTTTCGTTGCGTTAAACACCCATTTAGCGATTCGGTATTTTAATAACTTGTCTGGATCGGCCACCGATTAGCAATAGTGCCTTAAAATTGTTACAAACAGACAAAGTTCCTTTCTGTATACAATAATATATAGATTCATCTATTGCAATTATTAATGCCGATGTCGCAGTTCACTGAATAAAATACTTATCGTGCATCCGCATAACCTAGTTTTCTCGATGCGTGAGTTTCCAACAATAGCTAGCAAACAGGAATCAAAGCCGCGACCTTTTGATCGGAAATCCTTGTTAGTAGTTAGCAACTGTTAGTTGTTTATAACATTTAATTAAACAGAGAAAGTGGATCTATTATGACAATATCATTTGTGTATAATATTGTACTACTATTATGTAGGGAAACGTGAACTTGAGTCCTGAATTTTTTTGTGAGACCCAACTTAACCAAATTATTATGAAATTAGATAGTTATATTGTTATAATTTCATAGCATAGAAATCGTTTCTTTTAATACTTTTCGCACGGAAATACTATTATTAATTATTTAAATTATCACTTGGTTCTGACTGATTAACTAAACTGTTTGTTCTTTTGTCTACTGCACTGAAGAAAACAAAGAGTTTTCTTGAACTTCGCAAAAATATTTATATAAGTACGTAATTATTGATATGATTTTTTACAGTATATTGCTAATTAGTCTTAGAAATCTGATAAAAACTGCCAGCGATATGCGCTTCAATAAATATAATTATAATCTACGCGTAGGTTCTATAAGTCTCGTATTCATCATACACCAAAAGCCATTTGCAAATAAAACACACGTCGAAAGTGGCCTGTTCACTCCCAAAGGAATACAAAAACGACAACTCCAAAAAAATTAATACGCAGTACACATGCGACCAAAAATGATAGCCACTCACCTTAACGATACAAGTCAGTGCAAAAAAATTGGCTCGTTTTCCATCTGCCATAGAGACACGCCTATCATTATGTGTTATGGCCTCGACTGAGAGTACTCGAAACAATGGGACCCATTACTGTATTATACACTTTTGTTGGCACTTAGTGTAATTGTCAGATTGTACTTGTAATAGGCACTACCTATTATATCTGTGATGTTTGTGAGTGACTTAGTCATACATGGTTTTGGTCACGTAGTTTTAGTTTCCATTAAAACTTGGCTAAAATATTCAAGTTGCATTTCAGGGAACATAACAAAAAGGCCGCAAAAGCGTGGCGATCCATGAGCGAGAAAATAGCAGTTTCGAAGCGTGGCAATTCGAAGGCGAAGCGTTATAAAACCGTGGCGAGGCGGAGGCGCAGCTAAGCCTAACAAGACCATTTGTTTTAGTAAAGACACGTTTTTTTAACCAACTACTGTCCCACTGCAGGGCAAGAGTCTCCTCCCAAACTAGGGAGGGGTTATTTATTGAAAATAAATGGTTACAATTTGTACGATTATAAACTCAAATACAACCAAATAATATAATTTATTGAAATTCAGCAATCGAATAAACACACTTAACGTCACAGAATACTTTCACAAAAATCTTTTATCACTGGATTCAGTACTTACCATTGAATAAATCTGTTTTTACGCAGAGCGAAGTACTTACTTTGATCTAAATGACTATTTACCGGCAAAAAACGTACTTTGATATCTTTATTAGGAAATCTTTTTGAGAGCCAGATTAAAGGGTGTTTATTCTGCGCAGTAACTAATAAAATTTCTACGGAATGAAGAATTTTTTAATGCTTTTTTGGTTAATTGTCTTATTTGGTTCGCAGAATTATTGGAGAATAATTACTTATTATGGTCCTAAAATCTGTCAAAACCTTAAAATTTTATCGTTTTGTTGAAGCACTGAAATAAGTAACACAAGAAATAAACGGCCATATTTTTTTACACTTAGTAGAATCTAAATTGGAATTATATAAAATACTATTTTAAAATATACCTATACAGGAATACAGAGTAAATTATTCCTGAAACTGCCAAAATATCTACATATTATTTTTAATTTACTGCCATTTGTCTTAATTTGTACTTGTGTGTCGTATTGTATTCGTCGTAGGGTTAATTAGAAAACTGGTTTATATCATGAATAAACAAATGACTAAGCTCAGAATCTATTCTAATAAGCTATCAGTAATGTAAGGTAGAGTTTTACAAAGTGGAGTGCATTAGGCACTCCCGTAGTTTGCTCTCATAAGCGAAAGGGGTGTCACCTTCGGTAAACAAGGCCGATTGCAACACGATATTTTAAAAACTCGCCTTGACCTATTTTGTTATGTTTGAACCAAATTTTTAAACACAATACTTTGACATTGTGTTTAGCGTATGGTGGTAGCATTGGCTCATTATTTTCTGCTCTCTTAAATACACTGCATAATGAAGTACACAATTTCAAGGATACGACTGCCTAATTTATTGACGTATTATTTGCTCTCGGTACTTTTCAAATGAAACAAAACATGTTTCAGCTGTATTTGAATATTATTTTCAAAACGCAAAATTCACATCATACTCAAACGGTACCAAGAGCATAGCATGTTAATTTTGTATTTTAAATCTGCAAAAAAGTGTCACACTATTTTTCAAGCAACAAATAACACACAGTATAAACCATTTAAAAGAAACCTCCCGAAAAAATGAATTTTGTTGAATTTTAAGCTCAATCACATCAGTCGTTAATTCCTAAAACAGATTCAAGAGTGTTTCATTCCCCACTCTCTAACCTCACTTAACTCACGATTCCCACAAACCAATCCACTAACACCACCTTCAATTTGCATACACTATAACAACATAAAACCATTAACAGTCCTTGAATATTAATTCAATAACGGTGTGTACGCGCGCGATAATTTGACCGCTAATGGAAATTGCCTTTATTGTGTACCTTTTAATGTTAGTGGTTTGTAATGATGTTTGGTTTGTCGTCTGAGATTGTCGAAAAGTGAGATTGAATATTTTGGTAGTAAGAACCAAATCTATTTCTTTCTCTCCTATGCTATGAATCCCATATGGTAGTGCTGTCAGTCTTTCCAATCTGTGACCTTTGACCGCCACGATCGGCTATACTCGACAAATCAGAAAGTACTCACGATGTTTTTGTCGGCAAATGTCGACAAAAATAAAGCGTCGTGAGCACGTTTTGATTTGTCGAGTATAGCCGACCGTGGTGGTCAAGGGGTTAATAGTTGACTGGTGGAGAAAACCTTGGATTTTAAGTCCGCCTTTACTATAAGATTTTTTATGAAAAATAAGTAAGTACATTTTGACTGTCTCTTTCGCGCGGGTGGTTGTGTTTCTGACTGTTGATTATCAAGTCTCGGGATATTGGTCTTGTTTTTTTTTAACGTTGCAAGTAAATAGTATATTTCATACACCTCTGCCTAGGCCCTCGGGTATAAAAAAGCATTATATTTCTACGACCACAGAGGCAGTCTCTCGGATCCTAACTCAAGTCAGAAGTACAAAATAAATAGTAGAATTTATAATAACCTTTATGTCGTTTCATGGACTCGTGGCAATATATTTGCGTGACTTTTAGTAAATTGCACGTTTGTAGTCCCCCGTGACCTGGTTATAATGGAATAGAAGAAAAAAATAATCATATTATGTCATAAACTATAATGTAATAAACATAGTTCATTTGCTTTTTGTACCTTTGTGGCAATGTAGATTAACGATTGTTACGCAGACAGGTTTTAGTTTTAAATACCAGATATAGCTAAAAAGCTTATCTCGGGTATCCATCACGGATATCTCTAAAATAGCTTGAAGTGTAGAAGACGAGATCACAGGTCACGTAAAGCCTTCGATTATGCACATGCTCCTTCAATTTATCGTATCGGTAACCGTCTCATGGTGTAATAGGAGAGAAAATGAAAAAGAATAAACAGCGAAAACATATGGCAGACTCGGCCATTTAAAAAAATCTGACGTATATGTATAGTTTTAAAAAAACTGGCCGCCATTGCCAAATATATTTTTAGTCATTATTCGTTTAATAAGTTATCTAAATCTAAATAATTCTACTACTTTCCACTGTACAATATTATTACGTTAGCTTATAAATTCAAAGCGCCGTACGTTCTAAATATTTATAACCATATTACAAACTCGCGGCTTGACTTACAAAGTAATGTATGGCTTTAATAACACCACTAAGATATTATTAAACTCAATATAATAATAAAATATGTGTACAATACAGCTTTACACAAGCTCGGGAAATTATTTTATTACAACTAACTTTGTTTTCATAATGCTACTTTTATTATTCGGTTTTTTCCAAGCTAAGAATGTCTGTACTACATTATGCAACCAAGTCTGCCTTTGATTTTATTATGCTGAACTTTAAACTACGGCTGAACAAAAAGCTACGGACAGGTTTACTTTCGTTTATTAATGTTTGAATGGAAAACACCGGATCATACTAAATGACTAGGCCCGTATTTTGTGTCACTATAATCACTGTCTGAATCTTCACATTAAAATTGCGAACCTATAGAAAATGTATTATTTTGACGAGGTCCTTGCCGCAATATCGTGTTAAAAATAATTGCATCAAATCGCTATCACTGCAGAAGGGGTTACAGGATTCATGCTGTTTATTATTCTTCACTAAATTATATCGAAACCTTAAACATTAAAGGTTGCTCATAAAAAAAACATTTAAATATAATTGAAATGTTTAATTACAATGAATTGCTCCTGATTTTCTGCAGGTATTTATTAATATTTTGTTAAGAAAAAGGTTTGAGAATAATGACTAATTAAGCTACTTTGGTAGCTGACGAATGTAAAATTCGATATTAATACAGTCACAGGTAAATAGTACTGAGTCAGCATAATTAGTGCTTTGTATGGAATAATTAAAAGTAGCATGTCTTGTGTAATTACAGAGGATGCAAATGAGATGGCTTGTTATTAATTAACGACGTTCCTGTCTCCTACAGAGACGTAAGACTCCGCCTATTATGTTGGAGAATTAAGTAGGTGTGTGTATACAGAGAGATACGTTTAATGTTCTATTTTGGGAGTTAAACAGTTTTGTTTGTATGTTTCTAAGGTAACGAGAAATTATAATAATAATAATTTTAACATGTCAATGTCCCACTGCTGGGCAAGGGCCTCCTGCCATAATAAGAGAGTAGTTAGGCCTTGAGTCCACCACGCTGGCCAAGTGCGGGTTGGGGACTTTGCATGCATTATTTCTGATTCACACATTACTTCGAAAAGTCATTAGTGTAATGCTTCGGTTTCGAACCCGCAACCATTTGCAAGGGAGGTACCAACTTATACTACACGGCTATCACTGCTCTAACGAGTTTATAATGGTACCTTTAAAAACTAGATGCGTTATGTTCTGGTATAAACAACCAATAAGTTCCCTGATAAAAGTGTTTTTAATTGTGCTTGTGAGACTCTATTGATTTATTGCCGATTGCGGACTTTTGGAACATTCTGTAGTCTGCGTACAGTGTAGGTACACTGATTTTTTAATTTACAACATGAACTTCGACAACAAATAAACTTTCGACATGCCAATTATCAAACAAATAAAGTCAATGTTACATGGATACAAACATGATCTGAATGCATTTTTTTTATTTAGTTTTTCCGCCTAGTCCGTCAAAATGATTATTTAGCAGTGTTTGTATGAGTAGAACCTTCATAAAGAAAAGTCTATGAAAACCGGAATTTCAGTATAAATCTCCATAAAAACATTAAAAATAACACACGCCTCCGGAAAAACTGCCGAATGCCTTCAAAGTAAACAGCAACACAAAAATATCGATACATTTACATACTTACACGTTAATACGGTAAATATATTATCCATAAATATTTAAGAAACGTTTTGAGAGAGTAAACAGAAAGAGTGGAGTCAAATAAGATTGTGTATTTCCTTATATTGTTGGAGATTTTGTTATTTTTTATTTAGATTGTGTTTTTATTTACTTTTTGTAAAGAGGTGTACGATTGTGGGGTGTCGTGTACATGAGGAAATAAATTACAATCGAATACTGTTGTAAACAGGTCCTTTACGGCCAATATTAAATGGTTTACGGTACGTTTTGACCAAGATACACCGGTTCAGTGGTCAATCTGCTCGTAACTAAGTCACTATAGTTTAAAATCTTTGAATTACTATCAATTCTTTTTAATGAAATTGTTTTAAGTATCGTAGAATTAAACTGATATTGTAAGCCCTGGTAGAGAAATGTGATTTTATTTTAGAAAACTGTTTATATTTGGGGTAGTCTAGCAATACACTTCATAATAATATGAGCTGCTTTACAACTACCAAATTTGTAGTTTTACTAAATAAGTTACACCTTTTCATATTGTAGAAGCGTACGTACTTCAGGGTAACGAAATACATAACCCTATCAAACAAAGTATTCTAAAGTTATCTTACAAATAAAATTTGTTACTCAAAATGACTGCAACATAACAATTTCAAGCCAATCCATAAAAACTTTTGGACCACAACAACGGAAAATACTGCCCTAACATGCATTTCCTTCTAACTTTATTTAACTACTTATATAACCTGATATATTAATGCAACATATATTTATGCCAATTCGCTTGTAAGTTGGCAATATGCCAAAAACTCTGTTGCCGTCGGACGGCGACACTAAAAGCCTTAGCACACAGTCTGAGCGTGGCAGCGTCATGGTAAATATTTTTGAATGTGTTACGATACTTTTGAAAGTCAAAACCATATTATTATATTTGCAAGTAAAAATCATGCTGCTCCCCCTAAATGTGTCTGTTGACTATGTTTGTGCGGGTTAAACAAACGAATATATTTTTTAACATAGTCACGAAATATAGGAATATTATAAAATATAAATAGAACCTATCTGGGGGCACGGAAGTGCCCCCGCAAGTCGAGCAAAAAAAAAGCGGCACGGCCGTAACATCCTTTTCTCGAAGCAATTCGGGCTATTTTTGACACCCCTATAATTTCGTAGTGGATAAAACAAGAAGCCTGGATTTTCAGCAACTAATCAGTCATTGTATAAACACGGTATATTTAAAATTTCAGCCAATTTGATCCAGTAGTTTAAGAATGACAACTTGTTAAAATTTTGAATTTTGTCACTCACTGATTCACTGACTCACTGACTCACCGATCATCAAAAGTCTAAGGTACTTCTAGCAGACTTAGAAGCTTAAAATTTAGAATACAAATAGGGTTTAGTGTCTTAATCATGGGAAAAATTCTATTTTTTCTAATTGCGGTCAAGTTTTCTAAATACACTAACTGCAACAATAACTTTGTAATCCCATATAAATGTATAAGATTACAAGGTTACATTTGCAGTTAATGAATTAAATTATTATTGCTGTAGAAAATAAAATAAATAGGTGTAAATATGTATCTACTATATGAGACATAACGGGAGGGGGTACAGGGTGGGTAAGGGTGTTTAGCCCATGAAACTGAACAACATTCCCATAGGAAAATATGTTGAATTATGAAAAAAATACGGCTTTCCATACAAATTGGACTTATGTTTGCTCTATTCGCTCTACAAAAAGAAGTGAGATGCCATCAAAAACATTCTGTAAAAACCTCAAGTCTCGCCGTAAAAAGTTGTGAGATCTATATAATACCAAGTCGATTAATCTATTTAGTCTCTACTTAAAGGACCTTCTGTCTTAAGTTATTACGTATGTTATTATCATGCCAATTTAAAAAAAAATACCTTTTTAAACAAATAGATCGACTTGGTCATCGCAAGAAAACACAAATTCGCCATTAACATTTCAGGAGCATTAACTTCTCGTCGTGCTGTGTAGTGTGATACATACTAATAATCAAATCATGCGATGGCCAGGTCGGTCTATTTGTTTTAGAGGTATTTTTTTTTAAGTGGCATGATAATAACATACGTAATAACTTAAGACAGAAGGTCCTTTAAGTAGAGACTAAATAGATTAATCGACTTGGTATTATATAGATCTCACAACTTTTTACGGCGAGACTTGAGGTTTTTACAGAATGTTTTTGATGGCATTCTCTTTTTGAGAACACGGATACCTTTAGAATTTCTCAAAAAAATGTACGATGTATTCAAGGAATGTATTCATACGTATAAAGAGCGCACATTGTATGTTTGTTAAATCTGTTTTAATAGACACACGCGCTCGAACTGCAAGAACCTGTAACAAAAAAGTTCAAATTCAAAAAGTGCGCAACTTAACAGTGGCGTTGCAAGTTACAAAATAAGGTAGTCCATCTACAGCACCCGTTTGAATAGCACCTGCCAAATACATATTATATTAATGGGTGCCCTTCGTCAACTAGGCTAGGTGCTTTTCGTCTAAGTGCTATTCGTACGGGTGCTTTAGATGGACTACCTCACAAAATTCCCGTTGTATTTACGCAATCATCCGTGTGTAGGAACCTTAACACACTGTCCGAGGTAAACGCTGTTTCAGACGCAAAATGAGTTTTAAACTCCTATTATTGTTGAGTTTTTGCTTTCCACCGCTCATTGTGAAGCGACAACCAGGTGCATGATAAAATAAGAAAATTATTTCGGCTGTGAAATATTATTTATGCTCTGAGTTTTTCAGGGTTATTCATATTCAGTTGTTACTTTAGTTTTGTGAGGTCAGTCGTCCACTTAGTGCCCAATACAGTCACGGTACAAATTCCTACTATTATCTATCCTGTGACATTGCTTAAAATCGAATAACTAGCCTCTGAAGCTTGGAAATTAACAGCTTCAAAGGAATTACACGTCTCATTGTGTGGCTGCAAAATTAGGCGACTACTTTCAATCTTACGGAATTCTTAAACAAATTTAAAAATATCTATCTTTACTCTACTTTTTTTTTCATATACGCATAATTTAATGTCAGGCAGGATAAATTGGCTCCATATTATAATTGTGCCACAAGTTTAAAAAGTCGGAGCTAGTGTAAGAAAATATAAAAATCGAAAAAAATACAGTTGTACTTTAAACCTTTTCAACTTCGAGCACCTACTAACCTATTTTCTTTTACAATCGAACCGACAAAGATACACAGTAAACAGAAATAATTTCTCCTTCGCATGTCGCCAAATAATTTTGGCTTCAAGTGTAACTCTTGGCATGTAAATGTTTGCGTGTGACCGAATCTTTATACCTAACTAGGTTCAAAGTTATACCTAGGCGATAAGAGTAAACACTATATTTAATGGCCTACGAATTAGAAGTTTCGGTCAAGTTTGGTTAGTAGGTACACGACCTAGGAGGGACTGTAAATGATTGCTCTATTAGTGTTAAAAATAGGTTTCAAATATTCTTTTGGCTGAGTAGTTACTGCTGTATATCAAGAGATATTTTATTGGAAAGCCCTTAACCGATCTACAGATCGGTCCGGTAAAAGTCTGTAGTATTAATTATTATTATTTTGAAATTATAAATTTAACCCATTAATGTCCCACTGCTGAGCACGGGCCTTGGCCAGGAGTTAGGCCTTGAGTCCACCACGCTTGCCAAGTGCGAGTTGGGAACTTTGAATATCAAGAACTGTTCTAAAAAACTCTCAGATATGCAAGCTTGCATCACGATGTTTTCCTTGACTTTTGGAACAAGTAATAATTATTTCTAATACACACATAACTTCGAAAAGTCAGTGGTGTGTTGCCTCGGGTTCGAACCTGCGACCACTTGCGTGGGAGATACCTACTTATATCACTGCTCTTTTTAAAATTTTCAACTTTTCTCAATCATTTTTATTTCTAGCGGCACTATGCCATAACAGCCTAACAAATTCATATATTTATAGCAGACAGTTCGTTCTATCTAATAAACTACTTTTTCTATTTATATCTTGAATCTTTATCGAGAAACAGTTTTACTTCAGACATATCTTAATATTCAGGTCAAGATCTTCACGCGGGCGCCACTAAGACCACATTTTACTCTCTATTGTACAGTTGGCAAAACTTCCCCGTATTCGGTTTCAACTGACTCCATTACTTGTACTGAAGTTATGTGCTAAAGTTTTGTTGTATTTGCAGTGCCATTGTCAGGTTGTTAAAATGTTTTAAGTTTTTTAAGGACCTAAATAAGAAGCAAAATAAATTGAGAGTAGTGATAGAACAATAGATGCTTTAAGTTTGTAGTATTGTTAATTTTGTAATATGCTACTATTGCCGTGACGCCGTGACGCCGTCTAGCGTTTTACAGTTTTGCAAAATCAGATCGTAGAAGTCATATTTTATGGCAATTAATTGATACTTATCTCTGACTTGCTATTGCCAGATAGTAAATAAATGGGTGTACGGTCAACATTGTTTTAAAAGAATGGTACGCTAGGCTAGGTAATTTATTAAAATTATATGAGTCAATTTAAAGAAGGTAAAAAATTATCTAAAGGACGGCGCCATAATAATTTTCCAAAAGATATCTCGGGAATAAAATACACCAGTATTCAAATACAATTAACCGACATTCCTCTTATACAATCGAACACGCCGAAAACGGCAATGTCGCCAATTCCCTTGCGTCACGTTGTGGCGAACATTCATATTCCAAAGCGAAGGCAATAATCAGTTTATAGCTGCCATTTTAGCCTACGACTGTACAGCCGAAAGCAAAAATATATTTTCAGTACCTATATATAATACATTTTGAAACTTCCGAAAATTAGACTTGAGTGAGTTTAGTTTTGAGTGTAAGTACACACTTTACACTGTAAATTTCTGCAGCATTTATATTAATGAAAATTGTATTTTTTACCTACGAGTTTAACTGTCCCACTGCTAGGCAAAAGTCTTCTCCGGAATGAAGGGTCATCACTGCCTTGATTGGGGATAAGAGAGAAGAGTTTCCCTAATCAGCTTTGAGTAAAAGAGTTACAGTTAATAAATTTATAAAAGTTTTACAATCACTGTATTTATTAATATTGACTAGGAACAGTGACATTGATATTTTCATACAAATAAATGCGATTGAAAATAATAATATAACCATGTATATACATTTTGCTCGTAACTGTACTCCCAATATTAAAGCCGAGTTCAATAAAAGATTTTAAGCTTTTGTCGTTTGATTGAAATCGTGAAGCAATGGTTTGGAAGTAAGTTATGAAACCCGATGTTCAAGACGGTAGTGCTGATTTGTGCGAGTTTTTGAATTGTGATCATTATAAATTGGCCAGATATGTCTATTAATATATCCTGTACATTCTTCTTTCGTGTTAATCTATCTAAATGCATATAATAAAGAAAATTATTGCTATTTTAGAATTTTAGCAAAATCTGCCTACGCGCTTATCTCAATTACCGACTAGGCAGTTTTAAATACTCTTTATTTCTACCATACCAATGAGAAAGTAAGGCTATGAGAAGTTCTACTTACAAGTGCGAAGTAATCGTATACGTGTTATCTTTTTTCTAACAAACTTTCCTTTCAAACAAACTAAGACTGCTTTTAGGACTCCAATTTAATTTTTACACATACAAACTTTCAAACAGTTAGTTCTGTTTCGTCCAACTTGAAATTTTCACATGCATATTATAAAGCTGAAGAGTTTGTTTGATTGTTTGAACGCGCTAATCTCAGGAACTTCTGGTCCGATTTGAAAAATTATTTCAGTGTTAGTTATGACCATTTATCGAGGGAGGCTATAGGCTATATAACATCACGTTACGACCAATAGGAGCAGAGTAGCAACGAGAAATGTTACAAAAACGGGAAAAATTGTGACCAATTCTCGCTTATGTGACGCAAGCAAAGTTGCGCGGGTCAGCTATTTACACATACATTCAGCAGACAACTAATTTAATGTTTTCAAGTATATTTGCTGCGTTCTACCATAAAATACCTCAGCGGTCATCACAAACTTATTAAATACGTACTTAATACAAATAATGAGAATCGTTCAAGTATCAATTTGGTTTGCCATCGTCCATCTTGACGTTAATGGCCTATAATACAGATTTATTGTAACAAGTAACAACTCTTTAAATGTTCTAAGTATTTAGTGGTATTTACTGCTCCGTTTTTATGACCGCGAATATTTCAAGGGAAAAGATAATGTGTTTTGGTGCTTAATGTTTTTCTTTGAATGGCCTTTCATTGCTATTTCACTTGGAGAAATAATGTATAGTGGAGACTCACAAAACCTAATTTGCCAACTAAGATCAAGTAAAGCCTTTACGAGCCTTAGTTTTGGTGAGTGATAGCCATGTAAGGTGAAAATTGTTCTTTTTTAAATTATTTATATGTCACTAATTATAACATGGCACAAAGTTAAAAGAAGATATAACTTAAGATATTTCAGGCTGATACCTTGTCACTTTTTAATAGAAAAACCTTTTCTGTTTTCTCAGTCTAACTTGGTGATCGAATCTATTTCCCTTTTACAAGCCGTCACACTTCTATTTCACACAATTCTAAGTAATACTCATTCAGAATTGTTATAATCCCCACTCACATTACAACTCGAACCGCCAGTCATCTCAAATTATAAGTATACTTATAATCACATTCCATTTAAATTCAAACCTATGTAATACATTTTTAATTTTCCGCCGGCCGAATCGAGGTAGATACACTCCTTAGAGATCATCCATCTATTATAATATCTTACTTATAGTTGGAGGCTCGGAGTTATTATGAAGAATAGGTTTTTACGCTCCATTCACCAAACTAAACGGTGAAGAGAATTTACTTTAGACAAATTGAGTATTCGCTTTAAGATAGGATTTTGAGGTAAGAATAATTGGTTGGGTAATTGACTAGTCTGGAAAAAATGAGATTAATAACAGACTTTAGTCTATTCTCTTAGTTTTGCGAACGAACAAATGTGTTTTTTTGTTTCGAGTAATTTGATATGTTTCTTTAAAGAAGGACGAATTGTATTTCTTTAGACCAAAAAACTTTGTCCGTGTGAAAAAAATCCCGGGCAAAAAGTATCCTATGTGCTAATTAAGGTGATAAAATATCAGCGTGCTAAACTTACGTAAAATCCAGAATAAAAGTGTTTTCGTGAAGAATAAACAATCATACGAATTACATCATCCTTACAAACTTTCGCATTTATAATATTAGTAGGATAACACGATCAAGAAACTCAGTCTAGCATCCAAAATTGCTTAAAATGTTATCACAAAGTTATTATTATGAACATAGCTCTTATCTACCTCGTGAGTTTATAAATTGTAGATTAACAATTCAATGTTTTTTTTACCGAAAGTTTATCTATCCAATGCAAACTTCTCATACTCTACTTTTAGCCCACAGAGACACATACAAATAATCCAAATGAAACAATACGATCCCCGCACGTAACAACAGAAACATAGTTAGCTATTAAATTCTGTAATCATTGCTTTACTCCCGTCGGACCGTCTCGCTAATTACGATGTAAATAATTTGTGTACGTATGTGGGATTATAAAATTAGGTTACAGGGTTAAAGCTTTGGTTTATGAGTATACAATTATCTTTGAATATTCATAGACTGAATTACGAAGAAAGGAATCTGATAAAGTTAAAGTTGAGAGACAGAAAGAAGAATGTTTATCTAATTCTTTCTTTTGATTTGGTATATGGCCAATTGCTAGGCATATTACTAGCTTTCCAAAACACCTTTTCAATAGAGTTTTGACCAGTAATTTTCAAATGCACACATGCCGTCTTTTAAGTCCAGTCATTGGTCAACGCAGTTGCAGAAAACCCAAATAGAGCCATGAAATGACTTTTTGTAAGGAGTCTTTTGAAATATTCTCTCTCAATGTAAGCTGTTTCCACATTTTTTTTCGTTGAAAAATACAGTTCTTAACTCAGAGACTGAGCATTATCCTTGACACAGTATATCAAAATTCTTACATTTCATAACATACTGTGTAAAAAAAATCTAAATCAATCAAATAACATCGAGAATACAGAGTGTACAGACATTCAATCGCACGGTAGTCGTAGCCGCGGGCGTTACGTAAGAAATACCGTTCGTATGTCAAATCTACAACGCACAAGACTTTATAGGGTGATAAATATGAATAAAAGTATGTAGGTAAGTATGTCACATATCAAGTTATGATAATATTCTTTGTCGCCCTTCTTTCCTTAACATTGTCGGCGAATTCTTTATCGTGTATAAAATTCACTGCAGCTTGAAAAGAAGGCTATGAATTTTTGAATGCCGTTTATTGTCGGAGTTTTGGGATTCTTTAGTAAAATATTACATGAACTCACTCTATTTTCATGAAAGGGATGTGTGTAGTACAAGCGTTGCCCAAACGTAGATTTAGTAAAGACTACTAAAATCGCTTTGAGTAAGGGATACATCAATGTACAGAATACCCAACCCTATCGGGCAATTAATATAGTTTAAATGCGACTAATTTGGATAATTTTATCAATGATACATGTATCCTACACATAAGATATGTTGGATTCAGGTTTTAACCGCTCTTTTGACCTGTGCCTCATAGTTAGTAAATAGATTTATAACCAGTTTTACGTTACCATTATCGAATAGCTAATCAAGAGAAGTTTTTTATACACTTGCTGTCTCTCTATCTATTAAATAGATTATTATGATTATTTGTAAGCTGAGACAGCAGCCCTAAATATCCTGTCACATATTACTTCAGAATATAGCACATATTATCTGCCTTAAAAGTTGAGTTCGAATCTCCCGTTCAACGATTATTACTTCCCACAAAAACGCATAAAAATACGCTACCACAAAATATCACTTGAAACACGTCCCACACAATTAAAAATGAAAAGAACCAAAGTGATAATTAATTTAAAAGATGATCCTTTCTTTTAGAACCGGTGGCAGTACGAAAAGGGGTCCGGACAAGATAATAATTGTGTTATGAGTGCATAATGAACAAGAGTTTGAATTTTGTGAGTGAAATGAAATTACACGCTTGGAAAACTCCCTGACTCAGAATGGGACGCTTTTCACTAGCTTTGTACGAGACTTGATTCTCAATTAGTTTGTACTTATTGTTTTGATGAGTCTTTCGTTTCTTTTAAATAGACCTTGATTATTTTTAAATAGTACTTGATTGTCAATTTTCTATCTCTGCTGACTAATTTCTCGATAGCTACTTTATCGAGAAATTTTGTATGAAACCATCGAGCAGTAGCTCGGTTCTCTACCACTATCGACTACCGTCAACCGGCTTGCCATCGAGAAATTTTGTATGAAAATCTGAACAGCGCCTCTGACGGGCGTTGCTGGAACTATTTTGGAAGTGCCTTCTGGAGGTCAAAATGTTGATACTCGACAGTACCTTCTGTACAGAATCACGCTACTAGAGTTTGAATTTTGTGAGTGAAATGAAATTACACGCTTGGAAAACTCCGTGACTCAGAATAGGACGATTTAAATTTTACTAGCTTTGTACGAGACTTGATTCTCAATTAGTTTGTACTTATTGTTTTGATGAGTCATTCGTTTCTTTAAATAGTCCTTGATTAGCGTAGTTATGCGATCGGTAGCCAGAAGGATTATTTTCTATTACTAGTGACAAAGTAGCTATCGAGAAATGTTCTATGAAACCATCGAGCAGTGCCCTTAATAGATTCCGGGAACTATTATTTGTAATGTTTATATATGCATACATTCAATTCGAAATGCCAAACTTTTAATGCTACTTAATACCGAGTGAGAGAGAGAACGCAATAGATCCCTGTGTGCGACCATAAAAATAATATGTTAAATGCTTTATGTTTAGTGGTGTTTACATCCTTTCAAGACAAAGAATATTCGACATTTCCCTCGCTCCACCGTTAGCGTAGTGCTACAATTGCGCAAATAATAAATACAATTATTATTTACAATACATATTATATATCTTCAATAAGTCGCTAATGTGTTACCATGGGTCCAACTTTTGACTACTTGCGTGGGTGAAGGTTTGTACCATCTTATTTATTGCCTTAAGGTCAAAGGTCAGAAAATAGACCTACATCAATAAATCAATCAACCCGACCCGTATCAATCAGACAAGTTTCATCCAATTTACAGATAACTCAATAAGTAATAATATGTTTACAATATAATAATATTATTTAAAATTCAGATATCTGTTTGTGAGTCCAAAATTTTTATTTTTTATAATATATTTTTTGTTTCAAAAGCCGAGACGAGAACACCCTTTTTTAATATTTTGGCTGTTTGTCTTTCCGCTCCGGGTCTGACCGGGGTAATCTTCAAAACGGTTAAGCCAATTTTAATGGAACTTTCGTGTAGATACAGGATGTGAGGTTATATAGAGATCATATTTCATAACAGAAATATTTGTTTGAAAACCTCAAATGATTTTGGTATAATATGATAGCACAAAATTTATTGCATAGCATTGTATCAAGCCGATTTAGGAGCGTACAAAACGTCTTGGTCCCATAGGGGTATACATGAAAAGACCAAAAAATACTACTGGTACGAACCTTACAAACTTTCCTTTCTTATTTCGCAGCCATATCTTGTCAAACACGACCACTTGACCTTTTTGACCTAAGCAAAAGTTTATAACAATCAGAAAGAACATAAGTAAAGTCGCGGTAAACACATAGTTTTATAATATAATTCAGCGCTGAAAATTCAGAGGATGATGAGTAAAAACCACTTCATTAGCCGGTTAAATGTGCAATCGGTCCTCAATGGAGCAAACCTTATCAACTGCAATTACGCAGAGCCAATTTATTTTAACGATAATTATGATAATGCATTTTACTCAACGTTTTCCGAAATTACGTTAAATGTATCACACAAATATGTGTATAAATATCTTAGTGGCTGTTGAATATACTGACTGCCTGTTTGTTTGTGTCTGCTGATACAAAATTCGATTCCCAAGTCTTGCAAATTGCAATGCTATTAATTGGTAACTTTCAATCATTTGGATAACATTGAACGCGTTTGGGTAACATATCAATTGTGTTGGTTTCGTATGAAAAAATAATCGAAACTAGTTCAAATTCCCACGTTCAATGTTACCCAAATGATTCAAAGTTACCCAGGTTGACTGTACTACTAATTGCAATAATTACAATTAATAGTAACTAAAGCTAAGTACCTCATAGATGGCACTATGCTCGCTCACTATTTACTATGTAAGATTTATCTATACACGAAAACACAAGAACTATTTAAACGGTTAGAAAATTTCCTCCCGACATAACTTCGTTTACAAAGTTAGAAACTTAAACCGCGACTAGAATATTACTTAAAAATAAGCAATTAAATGCAGATTTTTTATGAAAATAAAATACTTTTTAGTGCCACAAACATCAATTTACGAAATAAAAAAGTATTCGAAGCAGACCGTCAAACACAGAAGCAAAGTTCGCGACTCGTGACCAAACCTCCCCTTTGTGTCCAAGTTATGGATGAAATACGTGTTAATTTGTTTAACGACACAACTTTTATGAGGGAAACACAAATATTATGAAATTTATACGTCTAGTAAGCAACGTGAACTTATAAACGTGATATTATAGCTTTGTCTCACGGGATAACAGAGGCTACAGCCATGCTGTATAATCACTGTTTTGTTTTGGTTTATCAAAACATTATTTTCCCCATGTTATAAAAGAATAACAATCAGCAATTGAGAGAATATTGAGAGTTTTACCGCACCGCTGCGCTACACACCGGTACGCTACGCTCTGCTCCGCACCGCACCGCTACGCGATAGTCCACACCGCTACGCTACACATTGCACCGCTACGCTCTTGCACTGCTACGCGCTTTTACCGCTACGCGCTAGCACCGCTATGCTTTTGTACAGCTATGCCGTTGCGTCGCTACGCCACCGCAACGCCTCGTCACGCCTTCTGTAGTTTTGTTTTTGCGACAATGTAGGATATTTTCTGTCAGGGACGCGGAGTATCCGATTGGAGGTACCGCGTCCTGGCCATCTAATGGTGACTGTAGAAGGAACACCGTCAGGTTTTTAGTCGGTATGCCCACGTTAGCCGGAACGCCTGGCTGGCGGGAGAGCCCGACCGACCCCCGCTTTCCTCCCTGGGGCGGGACATGCAGTATTGCATTTTCCTGACGCAAAAAAAAGGATATTTTCTATCAAATTTCTTTAATACTCGATATGCTTAATTAGTTTTGCCAACATGCCACATTGTTTATAGTTGTTATTTACTTAATTTATTCATAAAACTATTAGAATAGTAAGGTATCGAACCCTTCAATTTCACAAAGCTAATCACCTCCCACTTTTGACTTCAATAGACGAAA
The DNA here is from genome assembly GCF_050436995.1 of Anticarsia gemmatalis. Lineage (NCBI taxonomy): Eukaryota > Metazoa > Arthropoda > Insecta > Lepidoptera > Erebidae > Anticarsia > Anticarsia gemmatalis. Next base: position 7,942,698 of record NC_134762.1, read on the forward strand.
TAATTGGGTTGTCGTCAAGTGTATAGAAACGCTCGGTTGAAAACTCTAGTACTAACTTAATTGCCCCAAATCCCTTTTGGCCAATTAATCAAGTTTTTAATCAGTTCGTTCAATATATCGACCGATTCTAGATTTTATTTACTCTCTGCATAAGTTTAAAATTATTTGTTTTTGCCCACGTTTCGCCATTAACAATACTAGTACTATGTAATAGGGAACGAAGCATTTACCATTTTACTAAGCACGTTACCTACACGAAGAACTAAAGTAGTGTTCTAAATCAAATCAGGGGGCTTATCACGTATTTCAGTTGACAATTATTTGAAAGCCATTATGCTTTACATTGCTTTCTCTCTTAGATACTAGTGATTAACACGTTACGTCAAACCAGCAATGCACTCAATAGTAACCATCAATTTGACGTACACTAGTTGTCAAATGAGATACGTGATAAACCCGCTGATCAAATGACGACCCCGGAATCGAACCCGAGACCTCAAGTTTGGTAGTCAGATACTCTACCGAAACAATCGTTACAATTAATCGAATGCAGTAAATACTCGTTCAGTGTTGCAGTTTTTTCTTTAGCAGAAAATATTTCCGTGATATATTTAAATGTAAATACGTCATTGGATGATAATTATTACTGGTGATCGATTAAATCTGTTTGTAAATATCGGTTTCATGTTTTATCACACAGGAAAATAATTGGAGTTACGACCAAAATGCTTCACGTTTCAAAATGTTCTGATCAAATGATTGCGTATATGAAATATGATAACTCAACTGTGGTTATTAAAAGGTCGTGTTAATTAAGATTTAACTTGCATTATTAGTTTTTACTCATTTGTTTACATTATTAAGGAATAGTCACCTGTATGTAATGTCACGCCTTTTTCCCATAGGGGTAGGCAAAGACCAAAGAACGCCACTAGGTACGATCCTTACGAACTTCCGTTCTCTTATTCACATCCATACATCTTGTCGTACATGTAGGTATACATAATATCTCTCAGATTTAACAATCGCAATAAAGTGGAGACACACGGTTTATTGCCAGAAGAGCTCATCTTCAAAGTCAAACCATGGATCAATAATTAGTATGACAACGCGCAAATATATTTTGCTAACAAACATTAAAAAAATAAGTTATAGCAAAATAGGTGAAAATAGTTTCGCGGCGGATTAGGTGTTGTTACGAAAATATCAAGAAAAAAAACTTCAAAGAATATACAAAACAAGTAAGACTACTATTTTCAAGCACTTATCTCGTTCTTTTAAAGCCAGAAAGACGTAATCTCTAAGTAAAATCCCACGCGAAACTAAAATTACTCGACGAAAAAGAAAATGTCTTGTACCAAGAACGATAATCTATTATTCTTTAACGGCTTTTATCGCAATTAACGTAGGTTTTTCAATATATTTAGGCTTACATTCACTACTCCTGGATAAGTATCAGATAATATAACAGATATAATTTAAATTGGCATTCATGATCATCAGATTACGGCAATCAGGTACTGGAGCCAAGACTACGTGGAGAGAACTATTGCGGCGAGGCATGTGAGGCAGAGGAAGAAGACGTCACATGCCCAAGTGGAGGAAGATTGTATGGAAGTCTGAACCCACCACTGTATGATACAAAAAGCCAGGGAGAGAGAGAGAGAGAGAGAGTAAGAGAAGAAATAGAGTGTTCATTCATTGGCTATAACTTTATCTAGCAAATGAGTTAAAGATGGTTGTCAGACTTTTAAGCTTCTGACTACTGTTATCGACTGTCGAAGATCTTTGAAAATGACGGCCAGAAACGAAGAAAAAACTCTTATATTTTTTATCATCCGTTTGACGGACTACTAGGAATTTCTTTTTTATTACTGTCATTATCCCTATTGCACTTTCGGTTGCAAATATGGACTAATATTCGCATGATATTACATATCATGATAGTCGTATTGTAAAAACGCGATATTACTATCTACAAATTACGTAAATATCGCTATTTAATAAAATTCATATTACGAAAATTCTATTCTTGTCGAGTGTTATTATCTTGTTTGTTGGTAGAAGGTAGATAACGAACTTACGATATCGAGTTATCTAGTCAAGTTGTGGTACGCCCAGAAGTTATTAGTCTTTCGAAACACTGAACTTTCAAAATGTAGAGGCAGTTATATTATTGACTAGCTGACCCGCACAACTTCGCTTGCGTCACATAAGAGAGAATGGGTCAACATTTTTCCTGTTTTTGTAACATTTTTTATTGCTACTCTGCTCCTATTGGTGGTATCGTGATAAAGCCTTTCTCGATAAATGAACTATCTTACACTGAAAGAATTTTTCAAATCGCACCAGTAGTTCCTGAGATTAGCGCGTTCAAACAAACAAACAAACTATCAAACAAACAAACGCTTCAGCTTTATAATATTAGTATAAATTGGACCTTACAATACTTGACATTAAAAGCACTAAACGCAAAATAGAAGAATTGATTATATAATTATTTATTTGACCAGAGCAGGGGGCTAATAAAGGCCTAGAGCCCTATGAGATCATAAGTGGGACAGTGATTGAATCAAAGTAGTAATCTGTGAGCATTGTGCACAGTATGATTGAAAACACAATGAAATATTAAGCGCTAGAAAGTTAGTTTGTTCTTTTTTTCATGCTGCTTTAAAATATTTTGGGTTAGCAGTTTCTTCACGTTATGTGCACCTAATCTGTGCCTCGATTCTCTACTACTATCGACTACCGACAACCGAACTGTCATCGAGAAATTTTGTATGAAAATCTGATCAGCGCCTCTGACGGGTGTCGTAGGAAACATTTTGGCAGTACATTCTAAATGTCAAAATTTCGATAGCTAGCCGGTTGTCGGTAGTCGATAGTGGTAGAGAATCGAGGTACTGTTCCCGACTTCTAAATCCATTGAGCTATTTTCTCATAGATTAATATTAAATTCAATGTCAAATTCCACTCGCCTCGTGGTTAATTTTAAATTTAATACATATATCGGGAAATTATAAAAATATTTCAACTGTAAACATTGAACGATAAAAACCACATGTTGGTATTGCCATATTATGAACGGCGGTGCGATTATTTTTATTAGGTGGTAATATAAATTATTGCTCATGGCAATTTTATTATGGCGAACATTATTTATTTCATTTTGCTGTTTATGTTTGTGCTGTATCTGAAAATGTAATTAAAATAAACATTGCTTGTTATGATGTAATAGGTAGTTTTTCGCAGATATCCGGTTTTTTATGGAAAACTGTTGAACGAGAGCTAATTCAGGTTTGGCGCCCACCTCATCTGAGAAACGTGGTTGCAATTGACATTGTTCAAAAACAATTCTAAAGATAAAATCTGCCTCTGTCTATCAAGGCTACAATTTGGCATTTTTTGTACCTATTATAGGTCAATACCTCAATAATAACGTTCTGAATATATAATAATTTATATAATCAGAACCTTGCACTGAAGGGCTACAACATAGTTATTTAGCTAGCAGACGCCTTGTTTGACGTAAGTCAAAGTGGCCGTCTGCTAGCTAAATAACTCATAACCCTATACAACGTGTCCCAAAACTCAACGTCAAAACGAAAACCTGAGCTAGGCCGAGTTGTGTCGGCTCTTAAAAAATATTTAAAAAAATCGGATAGGAATACTCCACTCAAAAAAAGAACTAGAAAAGAAGTCATTTGTAGCCACAGTAGACTAAACTCACCAAAGGGTGGCAATTTTACAAAAATGGTTGTAATTTTGAAACTACATGAGATAGATTTTTTTTAAATATTTTTTGAGAGCCAACACAACTCGGCCTAGCTCAGGTTTTCGTTTTGACGTTGAGTTTTGGGACACGCTGTATATGGTGAACTTCAAGATAATATATTGGTGACTCAATGAACACAAACTGGAATAATTTTAAGACCTGAACCTAACCTAACCTAACAAATTTCAGCAAAACATCATTAGTCACATAAACTCGTAAAAACATATCCAATATGAGCTGACCTTAAAACCACCACAAACTTAAAAACCTCAACCTCTAATAGCAAGTCCATTTATTTCACAAGTCACTAGACTTAAATAAACTTATTCAATATTCCCCAGAGCACCATAATGCACTAGTTCAATAGACTTCGCGCAGAAAACCAAAGGAATTATTTTTCACTAGAGGCTGCCCGCGACTTCGTGCGCGTGGAAACCCTTCCCGTGTAAATCCCGACCCCTTGGAAACTCCGGGATAAAAAGTAGCCTATGTGTTATTCTGGGTCTTCAGCTACCTACGTACCAAATTTCTTTGTCATCGATTCAGTAGTATTTGCGTGAAAGAGTAACAAACATCCATACATACATACTCACAAACTTTCGCATTTATAATGTTAGTAGGATAGGATTCGAATAGACTCTCGAGGTTAAAATGGTTGTTACTTGTAGTCTAGGGAGTGTAATATTATCTACTTTTTAATTCTAGGAAGTGCTCTTTGCGAACTAAAAGCTGGGTATTAGGTTTCTGTCTAATGGAGTTGTTTGTGCGAATTAACTTTTATTTGCTGGTACTTTTGTTAGTTGGTTTAGATAGGAATTAACGTTTAACTCAAGATCATTTTTGACCGCAAGGTTGATCAACTTTTTGATATTATAGTATAGTTTTAATTTTTCTGGTTAGCCATTAGGTACAATGTCGATTAAAATGTTTATAATTCGCTAAAGTTATCTCTAATTTGGGATAAATCGAATATTTTTATTTTTCTAGTCATCAATAATTTTTATTTTGCGGTATCATGCATAAAAAAATATTTGTTATTATCTTTGGCATCAGCATCTCGCAATGATTGAAGATGACAAATTTTTACTTATTGTCAAACTTTTTGTAAGCAAACTTATATGTCATATTTTGCAGAAGTTTCAGCTTCGAATCTTCAACAATATTCTCCCATAAGCTAAAACCACACACCGGAATAGTCGAATCAATTCGCCCCGGAAACTACATCCACATCCTCTCAGAAACCAATAATGAAATCAACCAAAGAAACATATCGTAACTACCTTAGTACTTCTGAATAGGCTTAATCAATAGCAGAATAACTTCGACTCCCGAAGGAAATCCTCAGTCACTGACAAGATAACATAATCTAGTTATCATAGACTTGAACCCGATTAGGGAGAAATTAAGGGATAGATCACGATTAGTCTCTTGAAGAGTTAGGCAGATGTTTGTTACTACAGAAACCAAGAAGCTTCCAATATTTTGCGAGTGAATCATTCACTACTCAAATTCTAATACTTTTCGACAGTCAAGTGATTATGGCAAATGATTGTTGTAAAATATTACATTGACTTGTATGACTAAATATTTTCAGTCAAACATTATCAAATAGTTACGTTAACATCAGCATGAATGACATGAATGACATGAAATGGGAATGAGAATGCAGCAACAGTTTTAAAATTTATTACACCCAAAAATCAGAGATTAATTGGCAGAGTAGACGAAAAGATGAGAAGATAGAAGACCATACAGTGTTCATGATATCGTCCATGTTACTTAAAGTGACTTTGAAAGTAATTGTGTGCCTAAAATGTGACATAATTTTTAAGTAAAAAACCACGTACTAAAACTACCATCGTATAAACTTGTTCTCAAAGATATTGCGTTTCCTAATTGTCCCATTGAACGGGAACCCCGCAGAACAAATGTTCAGTTCAAGAGATGAATTTAAATGGCTCTATTATAAAAGTTGTACCTAAGTTTTACTAGAGACCGTACTTAAACGTTGTGGCTTGAACTTGAATTTAGGGTTCTTTAATTTTATTACTGAAGGGTTTTTTTATAGATTTCTTGGTAGGGGGACCAAAAGTAATACATAATTTGAGTGAATGTCTTAGCAATGCTTGAAAAGTTTTTTTTGGGTGGGTTTCGGACGAGGCTTTGAAGGTAAGACCAAATATAAACTAGTCATTATAGCGACCGATTTCGTGTTCAAGTGGTTAACCATTAACTACCGATATTTATATGCTATATATGATTGAGGATAGATTTGCTCTAAATTCAACTGAAGATAAGTCAATTGATCCATGGAAAACAATTTAATATCAACCGCAAGATAATGATTTAAAAAATTTAGGCGATACCTAATGTACAGGTCAAACGTTTACTTGAACAAAACTGACTTTCAGCCTAATGCTGAACCCACAATGAGGCAAAAGGCTAGATGAAAAGAATTTACCATCTGTAAATAAAAATACCTTCATTACACAGCCAATTTACTTTCACGGCCATCAATTTTAATTCGCATTTCCATTTCAAATCTCATTTGCACAACACGAAAATAAATCAAGAAAAAATCTTAAAACATCTTTGTTTGTACAAAAAAATGCTGAATCACTTGTTATCAACAAAAGGTCAGGTTTTACAACCAGCATATTTTATTTAATTGTAGAATACATTGCCTTTTGTAAATGAATTGTCACTAAGACATCTGATTCCACTAATGTCATAATATGCAATAACCCACACAATGGACCAAAAGTGCCACGCCGCTACCATTGCATCGGGAGGTCGTGGGTTCGATTTCCACACGGAACAATTATATTATTTGTGCTATCCACCAATAGTTATTTTGGGTCTGGTTGTGCTTTGTGTCCGTTTTTTGTATGTTTGTAAAAGTCCCCGCGACATATTAATAAGAGCAATTCTTAATGCGGAAGTTGTCTTTTAAAAAAGATTTAAAAAGTTGGTTACCGTGGAACAGTCATTAAGATCAGAAGATTTAGGAGCAGTAGAAACCTAAATGTCTTCACTCAGCGCCTGAAATAAGTAGGTTACTTAGCCATCACACGAAAAGAACTATGAACAAACTTAAGTACTGGGTCACAAATAGAAAGCAACATTCAGTTACCATGGGACCAGTGAAAAGACCCTGACATTCTTTATTTGCCTTGAACTAAAAAGACTGACTGCAAATTTAAATCCACCAGTACAAAGTTACCACTAAAAGCCGTTGTAAATATAAACATTAAGAGGGAAAATATTTGTCTGTCCGTCGAGATAGCGCTTGGGGATTGCTCAGCGAAATACCTTCTAATGCGTTGGGAAAACCTTGTATTCATAATTCTTAGTAAACTGTAGATAAGGCACGCTTGAACGGTTAAGACAAAATATATGTTAGTAAATTTATTTTAGATGTATTGAGGCATTCTACGAAAAATAGTAATAGTTTCGGTTGTTTATTGCCCGTTTCGTTAATTGTCACGTTGTGTTCAAGTGACATTGGTTCGATAGTATCGAGATTCTATTGTTCAAATGTCAAACTTGTCAGTAGTTGCCCCTCGGACATAAACACATAATTGCTTATTTACATAGTGTACTCTAGTATGGTTCTGGATCCTTGAACCTAGATTTGATCGGAACTAGATCGGGAAGCGTAGCATAAAGTGGCCTATACTCAACAGTGCAGTGGGTAGAATTGGTTGGGTATGATGATGATGATGGCTATCAAAGTACTATGCGGTTTTTAATACAAAGAATTTACAGTATATTGATGCAAAGGCAATAGTGTTTAAACAAATATTCGTTTGAGGAAGATGTCAGACACAGTTCTTGAACCAAAAGTCATGTAATTGTATCCATAATAAAATGATCGCAAAATAAAACGAAAGATACAATTTATCATTCATCTATTGTTTTTTATCTATGTCATAACAGTTTTTCGCTCCCCAATTCTTTATTATTATCATCTATATCTGTAAAAGTCGACAATAAACCAGCAACTTTGTTCGTTCAACCCGCCTCCTTTTCCCCAATTGAGTGATGTGTCCAAAGTTGGGTGGAAACAAGGAAAAAATTGCAACTTTGATTAATACATGCGAGCGTCGCGTCGAGTCGTATGTTCTGAAAAGTTTTTGTGTTTTATACCGAAATTATGTGTTTCATGGTAATGTTTTGCGAGCTTATTCGCAACGGAACTCGACAAAGTTACTGAGAGCAAAAAATATGTGTATTTTTATCCCACTAACTGATTAATTACTAAACTACAATTATTTTTGTGATATCTGATTGACGTTCTTTGTTATTTAGTTGAAACGTGTCAGCTAATTTTTTCAGAATTTAGTATTAAAACTTCACGTAAGAATCGCTATGATTTTTATATGATACGCAGATATTCATTAAAAAATTACGAATCAACCAAAACCAAGAAATTAATGAAGAAAAATGAAGATCTTTGCAAAAATGCAGTCATTACAATCACATTCTCTTCCAAATCTTTTATAAAATCCATTTATCATTATTTCCGCATAAAAATCTTTAACGATGTCACAAAGCTTTTCACGAGACATTAATAAAAGAAAAGGATAAGGCAGTGTCATTTTTAATTTCAAAACTTTATATAAAAGTCTTTTCTGAACTCATTGGTGTAACTTTGGACAGTTCCACCTGAAACTTCACGGTTTTATGTTTGTTCCGGACTGAAATAGAACTTGGACTTTGACTTTTGTAATATTTTTGAAAATGGGGATAGTGAAAATCTGTTTTAAAATTATTCTTTGATATAATTTTATAGGAATATGCATTTAAGATGATTTAATTGAGGGAGAAGGTGAAAGGACAAAAAGAGGAAGATACTTGCAGCTGTAAGAATTTACGGATGGTCCTGGGGTCCAAGGTTTGATTTTTTCTTCCACTGATTATTAGTTTGTAGTATTTTTTTTGCATAATGCGATGTAGTTCTATAGTGCCTCTTAATTACCTAATGTGTAGTTAATGTGAAGAATATGAATTTCATGAGGTATTCTGTAAAAGGTAATAATAAATAAAACCAATAAATTACGAAAGAAACATTTTATTTTTTTATAGTTTTTCACTAACAGTGCATTCACAGTTAAAGTTTCTTACGGCAAGAAACTGTATTAAAAGATAATTCATAAAACAACAGAAAATACATTTTCGAAACAGCGTGAAATACAAATAGCTTACATTGATAGTGAAATATATATTTTTTCTCTAATTTTATTAGACTTAAAGACTCGTGACTATTTATTTATTACTACAGAAGGCCGTGTTTTAGGCATTTATAATAATTATAATATATAAAACAACGAAGTTTACGCGATACTCATCCATACACGGTAGTGCGATTCTCTACAGTCGGTAGTATCGAGCTTTGAGAATTTGACATTTAAAATGTACTACGATAATAGTTCCTACGAAGTCCGCTAGAGGCGCTAATCTGATCTTCATACAATATTTCTCGATAGCTAACCGGTTGTCGATGGTCGATAGGAGTAGAGAATCGCGCTACAGAAGTACACTACATTACATTTTAAGGACAAATAGAAACAGAGTTCGCGTTCATACATAATTTATATAATAGTCGCATATATTTATATATAACATTTATTTAGATATGAAGGTGAAATTATATCTATATACAATTTATGAATATGTTGTCTGTTTTTTTTATTTCATTTGTCGAGGAGGTCAATGACATCTGCACGTTTATTGTATTTTTGTAGTGTGTTTTTCGTATATTTGACATAATACAATGACAATCACATATTTTCGTTGAACCAAATACACTGTCAAGTGTTTAGGTGTCGATATTGTATAGATTTGCATACCCAAGTGGGGCATCATTTGGGTACCAAATGGGAATAAATTTACTGTAGCGTATTTTTTGTTGAATTTTATTTCAGTGTATTTTTAGAGATTTTTGTAAATAAATGAAATTATACAGATATCATTTAGGAGTAAAACAGTCAACACTACTATTATTGGAAAGGAAGGAAATCATTATGATTACTTGTATTGGCTAATTCCGGGGACAATATGGACCGATGAGCGCAACTGCCTTGCCTCAGAAAATTGCTCTGTCGATGCATTGCATCAGTCACCGATGCTAAAAGTATTCTGTTAACTGCTAATCTTTTAACCTTTCTACCAGGCATTGTTTTGTCTAAGTAGATTGGATTGTCTATGTACTGAAATGTAGAGAATGCTATACCTATAGATGTCGGTTTTATCCTGAAATTAGTTTAGTATACTTTATTGTCTATTAAAGTAATTACACATAGTATATTAATCTATATTCTATAACAATGATGACTAGTCAAAAATTATCTTTTATAGTACAACTCTGAAATTTAACCTATAAATAAATATTATATTTAGTATGTTAAATATTGAGTATATTTTCAACTAAGAGTAAGTTAAAGTTACGTTGCAGGAAATTAAGGCTTAATACGTTTTTCTACGGAATATATTTTTATAAAATTTCAAATTCCAAAGTTGCACCGTCTATACTAAATTCCTTACGAATAACGACTAGATGAGAATGTTAAAAGTAATCTATGCGATATGTGACGTAAACACTTTAAAGCACAGCATAATGAACCTTATTCTAATACACATTCGGTTTATAATTAAATCTAATATGCTAAATCACAACACTGCAAAATTTAAACATGTTAACGCATGGAATGTATCATGGCTACTTTTTCTATTATCGGAAAATAATTCACGAGCTATATACAAAGAGAAAAACATTAATTTGGGAGAAGCCAATACATGAGCGTTATTTACGTCATTTTTAAAATGTGTTAAAGCTGACAATGGTCATGAAAATGGGATTTTAGATATTAATACAAAACCAATTATCAAATTGGTTTCAATACACGTATAGCCTTAAAACAACGTTAACTTAATTTATAACTTTGGAGGGAAAGGTTATACCCGAAAGCTTTTTGGTCTTGGTCTTAAAAAATGAGGTAAAGTTACCCGTATAACGAACGAAGTATACAAAATCGCAGCTTGGAATATTAAGAACATTTTCTATTAATTTCTTTAATTACAATATCTAATAGTATTCAAGGTACGCAGTAAGCACATTAACTATTTTAGAACATACGCTTTTTTGTAAGTATGTATATTGTTCAGAAGTCTTACTATTTACAATGCTTAAGACTAGTAATAATAAAAATTAAAAAATAGTATAAAAGTTTCACATTTGAAAATCTTAAGCCTCATTGTTAGGTACTAAAATTTGATGTTTTCAAACAATTCTGAGATTCTTATAGATCGATGTTTTTGAAAATGAAAAAGGAGAACGTTATTCGCAAATCACAAAAAGTCTAAATTATACTTAATTTATTTTTCAAGTTTTTATTTTGTTATTTAAAAAATAAGGCAATTTATTTCACAAAGCGCAAATGACACTAACAAATGGAAACTGCGAAACAAATTTGAAAAAACTCCTAAAGATATCGGAAACAAAATCTACGTATATTCGATTCAGCTATTTTACACCAGAATATAATTTAAATATATTCTAATAATAATCTGAAAATTTACTTTTCTAAAAGCAAAACTCATTTGCCTTAAATAATTATATCTACAGCGCTTTATACCTATGTAAGTCGTAATTATCCCAGGTTCAACTTTTATATACATAATCCTTACGTGTAATATAGTAAAGCTTCACACAGATCACTATAAATTATTACATCTATATGAAAATGTGTTGGTACAAACACGATAAGAGTAACATGGACTACATTTATATGAGTTTCAAAACTTTAGTTTCACTGGGACCTAAGAGATTTTCATCTTACCGTCCAGCTTACTCAAACTTGTCATTTGACTTCAACTTTGCGTTTAGACTTAGCTGTTATCTAAATAGCTCCAACACTGAAACTACTTATAAAACTGTTGTAACTCGGAAGATACATTGCAGGCTGATGAACATCTCTCATTTCACAACAAACTTGAAAACAGCAATGAACATGTTACTATACATTCTGAACATACGACTGTTATTCTAGTTACATTAGCATCATCATTTGCTCTATTATTACATCTAATTAAAAAGCATTCAGTATCAACAATCACAACGGCCACAGAATCCTTAGCTACTAAAGACGTCAAAGAAAAACCCCTAAATATAAAGAGTATTAAACTTCCAAGTGACATTTTTACACAAAACATTTTTGATGAACAAAGTTTTTGAATCAACGCTTTACAAAGCAATTAAAAGATAAGTATTTACAATGTCAACAGTTTGCTCGGATTTAAAACTTGAAATGATGTCTGGTAAGTCTAAGACGGACCACTGGAATCCTCACTGTCTATTTCACTGGGTTTCACTTGCCCGATGTTGAAATCCTTCAACGCGTCCTGTATGTGTTTTACCTGTCAAAGGAAAATCATATTATCGAACTTTTTCCACTCGGAACTTTGGACGTCAAGAGTGTTCGAACAAAAATGTTGTTACGATGTTCGTGCGTGAAAAAATTCCCATAGATACCCACGCTATCAAACATTCATGGAAAATCATAAACTTTATCCGATATCTGTCGGAAGTATGAAAGTTTGTGAGTACAGTTGTCGAAATAGAACTTTCGAGAGAACCGGCTCGGGTAGAAGAGAAAAGTTTTGTATAACACGAAGAATATCTAATAAATAATTAAGCTACGTAATTTATCTACTGGGTGGGTGTCAACAACTCCTTATTTTCTTTTGAAGTCATCTTTATTAAACAGAAAGTGGGTCACGCTGTCACAATATTTTTTGTATGAGGTCAGTGGCGGCATTCATTGAAACTAATGACGTGTTATAATGACGCAGCTTGAAGCTACCAAACATAATTAAACAACCCCCTGTCCCTTTTTTAATACTGTCCGTTTTTTTTTTTCAACAAAGTCATTTGTATCCAGTTTCACACCTATTTTATTAACTTTGCTTCTGCGGCAAATTCTGAACATTTTATTCGTTCAAAAATTCTAGTAGCTAAGTCTAGAACAGTAATTAATGTGGACTTGAATTATTCAAGACTTGTGTATGACCTATTAGATTCAGTAGATCTAATTACTTCAAACCTCATTTCGTATGCAATACGAAATATTTAGGCAAGAAATTATGCTACCCAAATTTAGATTATGTGGATTTCTGCATATGATGCTTTTAGTTTAAATCCAATATTTACTAGTTAGTGTTATCTACATGCATAATACTATTGTAATTTAACTACGTATGCTAGAGCCTTTAAATAGTATAGACCTTATTTACTAGCACCTTATCGCATTGATTTAATTTATGTTATGGTTTGGTCTTTTGTGTTATCGGTAGTGTTGGTAGCAGCTCCTTTAACCATTAATGGTTTATCCCTAAAAAAAATATGTAAACCACTTAGCGATAAAAAAATAGTGGTCAGGAGATTTTTTCCAGTTCTTCTCATTGGCCATACCTTCCGAACTGGCGATAAATTCACTCTCTGTATCATTGACTATCATAAGTGTCGGCATTAGACCTAATTTAAATGATTTGATTTTGACTTCATAATTTATTGATACCCCAATCTAAACAGCTTCATCAATATTCACACCTTATGCAACATTAACCACTATTTTTTCATCCTCGACATTATGAAACACTCACCTGTGACGCCGAAGGGTCAGTACCGGGATGCATGTACTTGTGGAGGAAATAACATGTCCCCGGGATGTCCTTGGGGAACGAGTTCGGCAGACACGAACGATCCCGAGCCTCCATCTCGAATCCCGGGAATTTTATTAGCCACCTGCCCAAAAAAAGTTGGTTTAACAAACTGCTGTGCGTGTTATAGTGATATACTGTTCTTGTTTATTTATTTTAGTTTTTTTTTCTTTGAGTACTTTTGACTTGGTGTCTACTTTTGACTTGGTGTTTTTTTGTCTAGTGAATTTCTGTTGAGAATTTTGTAGTCTTTAAAGTTCGTAAAGGCATTGTACGGGACTGAAAAGTTTGCCTTAGGCAATTGACTCGTGAACAGAATTATTAGGATTTATTTTACTCTTTTGGGTTCTAATTTGTGAAAGCTACAACAATTTTGAAATTATTATGAAAATGCTATGTTATGATTTTACTTTTTCATCGGGTCGTATACTTAGGCGCTTGGTAGATTGTTCGTTAATGATTTTGTTGAATTCATATACCATCCACAAAAAAATCCGGTGTCATTCATCAATTTTCGGTCACAACATTTTAATGTACTACAACATAAAGTGACGGATTTTTACCCGTTTGCACGTAACTTCTAAACACACAAGCGTGCGAGGTCATCAACAACGACCCCTTTCACGCCAAAAACTAATGGATCATAACGCAAAGTCCACTCGGAATTTTTATAGACAAAGTCCCTTTTTGTTAGCACTTTATTTACACTATTCAGCTTTTGTACAACGAAAATTTTGTCAAAATTGTCAATTTTAGTTAATTTTATAGGAATCATGTTCGTTAAATTTGATGCTTAATAATATTCAGTATGAACACGCAAACATTGGAGCAAGTGCTTTAAAATGCAAATGACGTTGCTTTTATTGCCAGTTGCAATTTTATTGTGCTTATTAATTTTGTACAATAAAAACAAAAAAATAGGATTGAAATATTTTTGTTTAAGTAGACGTACTAACGGGAATATTGTTACTATTGTAGACAACTACTTAAAACTCTTTTCAACAATAACGAGATTTTTCTTTGTTACATATAAGTTGTTTAACTAAATACTCATAGGTCTTAAAAATTTGTTTGAGTCACAACTTTTTCCTACTTAAGCATATATGGAGTCTAAATTCAGTGCTACCTGTGTGCATACTATCCATGACATATACAAAATACATAAACGCAACAGACAATGTACTAAACAATACATGTAATCAAACATCCATCTCAAATCGACAAAGGCGTACCAATCACTTTCAAGATACACATCAATTCACGTCAATTCTAAGCACATTCACAGAAGCATTACTTAGTCCATTGCTGAACCAATTTCCATTACGGAACACTGCATATTAGAAGCACTAAGATGCCTATCGGTCTTCAAGAACCATTCATCTGAAGGCTATGTTCAATAGAATGTTCCTTACATTTGTAGTGGAGTAGCCGTTTAATATATTGGGTGGTTTAATCTGAGTAATAGGGTATTTAGATGTTACATTTGAAAAGAGCAAAGGTTTGTGTGAATCGTTTTAAATGGAGATAGATCAATATAAATATTATTATGTATTTTATTAATAACAATCCACATTGAAACATTGCAGGCAAACAAAAATAAGTTTTGTTGTAATAATGCAGGATGATAAGGCAAAGCTTTTTTCTGCAAAAAACGTTTCTGTTTTAACCGACTTTGTTTCATTGTTGTAAAACACGATCTGTTTCATTTTTTAAATATAGGAGGTTATATTTAATGGAAACTGAATTGTAAACAAAAACTACGCAAAAAAGACCATTTAGGAAAGAAAGATATAAAAAATTACTTACTCATAAGTGGTAGGACTGACGTTGATCTTCAGCGGTTCGGAGCCGGACTCGAACTTGTTAGCGAGCGTGACGTTGTGTCCGAACAGACAGTACTTTAGCATCGTTTTACCCACGACGCCTGCCAGTACTGTGCCGGTGTGGAGGCCTATGCGCATCTAGTGACAAAATAAATAAATAAGCCAAACTCGTTACAACTTCTGTCTCAGTAACAATAGTCGATAGTGGTAGAGAATCGCCACTCTGATACATCTAGGGAAAGGAAGTGTTAAAAAAAGGCCTAAGAGAAAAATATATTCACATCTTAAAATACGCACGTATGGTGAGAAACTATTGTAAAATTACAATTAACGTTTAAATTATTTTATTCTACGTGAAGAGTAGCAAAACTACTATTCTATTATCACTACGACTTATCCCAAAATTTAATTCAAAAAATCTAAAATGTCTAATATTCAGAAATCTATCATCTACTACGTAATTTAAACTAAAAATGAGAGCCAGATACTTCATGAACCCCTGTCATAAACTAGCCGTCGAGACACTTTATAATCTTCAACATTTTACATAAAAATTTGAACTATTCCTTTTAGTACATCCATTAGGTAAGTGTTTTACTAAAAGTTCTCAATTTTGATATCACAAAGTGTCTGTTAATTAACTTTGTTTCGCTAATGTATTAATGTCAACAGTTTACTTTGAACAAACTGACAAGTCTTTGAGGTAAATATGAAACTTGGAACACGACACTTTAAATTAAATGCGTGTATTTGTTTGTGAAATTACCTTTGTTTAAGCGTTGTGGTCATTTTGTGTTCTGTGATGTTTGTTTGAATAACTGATTTACTGAGAGTATATATTTTGATATATTTATTATACAACTAACTAACGGTATAGGTACTACTTAACCTACTTAAGAAATATTAAGAACATTCTAGGCTTATTTTCTTTTTTACTTCTTTTATATCAGAAAACAGTCCTTTTAGAAGAAACGAGACTCAATTAAAAATAGTTCATAAAAAACTTAATACCGTTGTTATTTAGATTGAGATATTACAGCCAGGTTTTTTTATCAACTCAATAATCAACTCAATTTCTCTAAACTAATAAAATATGCCCTATTCTTACAACACATTGTTATCAGTAGTTCGATAAACCTTAAATAATTTAAATATAATTGTTTTTACTTAACATTTTTAATACATACCTTAATAGGATTTCCTTCATGTGTCAAATGTTGCGCACACGTCTCAACCATGCGTAATGCCATCCAAGCTATCTGCGGCGCATGAGTGTCTATCTTACGATGTAGACCACTTGCCACACAGTAAGCGTCGCCTATGGTCTCCACCTAGGAAAAAAAGAGAATTTTTAGCAATTAAATTAAAAAACTAAGATTAAGAATCATATTTTTTACGCGTTGCTCATTTGTTGTTATTGTAACGAAGGTAAAATAAATAAAGATAACTTTTAATCTTGGAAGTCTATATGTTATCTAAATAGTGTCACGACTAAAACCAGGATTATCTGCGCTACAACGTCAAGTAATACATATAAGGTACAACTCATTTAGCGCAAAATTAGATACATTTTATATTATTTCATACAATACTTTGTAAAGTTAATAGTAAATTTAGGAGTTTTGCGTTTTCCGAAACGACGCTAACTGGTACAAAAGAAACAATGACTTTATTTTTAAAGCGTAAGTAGCAATGTCCATTAATATTGGGCAATTAGTAGGCAGATACTTAAAATACTTAAATAATTAATGAGTTCGATACATCCCATTAAATTGAAGTTCATAATTAATCTCGTCTTAGATCGATCCCTTTGTTTTCATTATAATTATTATTTGCTTTACAAAACAAACTCCTTCAGTTCGATACCCCTCTTGATAATTATCCGAGATGATTTATTTCAAAGTAGCTTCTCAACGTGAATTTGTCTATTTTGAAATGATACGTCCGGATCGTGTCTGTATATAATAATATGTATCTGTATAATAGCAAAAGTTAAAATAAAGTCAACCTGTTATTTTGAGCATAATATATTGCATAAAACGACAAATGCACTTTATAATATGGTCAACAAATAAGATAAATGGTCTACAAATAGAGTCTCCGGTCCGGTGCACTGCAGGGCAAGGGTTTTCTCCCGGAATAAGGGTGAGGTTAGACCTAGAGCATAACTCGCTGGGGTATATGTGCGGGTTGGTTACTTTGAAGAAATGTCTTAAAGAGCTTCTTTCAGACAATATTTATCATAGACGCAAGAATTATCTGGTACATACATTCATATATAAAATCATGCCTTCTTCCCATGGGCGTAGGCAAAGGCCAGAATCTATTAAACTATCTAGTCATTTTAAATGAAATCCGTATTAATTCATACACGATATATCGCAGATTTATGATAAATTACCGATACTTATAACTGACTATACCATTTCACACGGGCTATTAAAATTGTGTGACTATTTAAAATTCTGCTCGCAAAAATGTACTAGATCACTGAACGCCAATGGCAAAAGTATCGTTTGCTATATGACCCTTATAAATATGATTTTATTACAGTCATATCGTAACTCTGACCACTTTTTTATTCCTGACTAGTTTTCAAACGTGGCTGGAGTCGCAATATATTACTATGGCATATTTTCAGCTTGGGCGTAGTAGTTTAACTCTAAAAATGTTACAGACAAACCGACTAACGCTTATATATTATGCATTCGTCAGTTTATAGTAAAACATTTATAAAAAAACCTACACTTTAGCTTTTGTCCTTTCTTCATTTGAAACCGAAGGGAACTTTTTTACAAACTTTAACGGCTTAGTTGTAATGCCGGGGAGGCATTTGCATTAAAAGATAAGCGTAAATATATATTAAGTTATGATTGAATGATGACACTAAAGTATGATTAACAAGTATGTACATTATTAAATTTGCACGTTTCCTGTTGACAGCGATGCAGACGAATTCTACGACGCCCTGTAGGTTTATTTTATTTTAATTTAATTTTTATTGTTTTTTGTTTCTATTTGTTTTTTTTATAATAATTGTAAATATTTTATTTTTTGTTATAGTCATAGTTTAGTTGATTATTAAAATTTCAAAATGTTATAATAAACTTAACTTTTTTCTATATTCGTTTGGTTTCGTAGGTTTTGTTCTATATTCTTGTCAAATTAGGCAAATAGACGCTTAATGTTCATATTAAAACGTAATCATTATTTGACTTCAAAGCAAACACCTTCGTTTGAAAGCTTTCCGGATTATTATCAGCGATTGTTGATTACGAAATTCTAATTAATAACGACTCTTCATTAAAATTGTGTGCTTCAAAGTGTAAAGTGAGTGATGGTGACAAGAAGAATTTAATAAATGTTCAATTTAGATGAAATGCAATTAAAGTGAGAATCAGCCATTTCATAAAGTAGAAACAAAATTTGTTGGTCAAATAACTTAATTGGCGGAAAATCTAAGCAAAAATATTTTACAGAAGAACCTATCAAAAATCTCACAGTGATCGAAATAATCTTAACAAAAATATTTTACTTTAGTACTCATCAAAAACCTTACAACGATTCCTGGAATTAAAAAAAAACGTGGCAGGTTTCTTTACAAACAAGATACACAAACTCGACTGTTTACTTAAAAATAGTTCTTTCGGAATACGCTACGGGCGCCATTTTTCCGAACCTAATTTCTTTTTAGTCCTTGGTAGAAAAACAGACGCCAATTTTTATAGTTTTAGTTAAACCTCGATGAATTACTGATAAAAGTAAGTAAATTAATATCAAATTAGGTAGTGCATAACCCGATTATTTAATAAATATCAAAGTAGGACAATAAAGTCCATATTGCATTAACAGTGTTCGATCTTTCCTTAACCAAAGGGTTAAGTAATATTTCCCATAGCTCTCAACAAGAACAACATCTCGAGGGCGTTACGATCTAAAAACACTTGTAAAGGTCTAATCGAACAAAAACATTTACAGCTTTCGTTCCAAGTGGAGTGTTAACCGATAGTGATGTTTATTTGGGACGTATCTCTTTTCATAGGGTTATAGGGTTAATATATTTTTAGTATTCAAACCTACGAAATTGGTAGAATATATTATATTGCGTCAAAAAAAAGAAACACTTCTCAAAACTTTCTTGAGACGTAATTTTTCTGAAATGCTTTAAGTCCACCAAAGTGATGTGCACTCCTAACCCTCTACCGCTCAAGTCGAGCAAAAAAAAAGCGGCACGGCCGTAACATCCTTTTCTCGAAGCAATTCGGGCTATTTTTGACATCCCTATAATTTCGTTGCGGATAAAACAAGAAGCCTGAATTTTCAGCAACTAATTAGTCATTGTATAAACACAGTATATTTAAAATTTCAGACAATTTCAACCAGTAGTTTAAGAATGACAACTTGTTAAAATTTTGAATTTTGTCACTCACTGATTCACTGACTCACCGATCATCAAAAGTCTAAGGTACTTCTAGCAGACTTAGAAGCTTAAAATTTAGAATACAAATAGGGTTTACTGTCTTAATCATGGGAAAAACTTAATATTTTCTAATTTCGGTCCAGTTTTCTAAATGCACCAACTGCAAAAATAACTTTGTAATCACATATAAATGTATAGGATTACAAGGTTACATTTGCAGTAAATGAATTATTACTGTAGAAAATAAAATAAATAGGTGTAAATAGGTACCTACTATATGAGGCATAACGGGAGGGGGTATAGGGTGGGTAAGGGTGTTTAGCCCATGAAATTGAACAACATTCCCATAGGAAAATATGTTGAATTATGAAAAAAAAAACGTCTTTCCATACAAATTGGACTTATGTTCGCTCTACAAAAAGAAGTGAGATGCCATCTAAATAATATATAAGGCGAATGCGGTAGAGGGCTGAATATGGTATAGTTTAGGGCTGCCATTGATGTTCTAAATAAAAAACACAACCAACTTTCCATTTTTACCATAACCGTTTCTTATACAAGCAACTTATACAAGTCTCAACTGCACAGTAATAAACAGTAAAATAAAATTCAAGAGCCCTAGCAATAAGCCTATAATAACAATACAATAAACCTAAAATAAGAGATCTTGAACATAACGATTAAAATATTACTTAATCAAACGTTTTCGTTCAAATTATATACGGAATTGTACGCACTTTGTTCTTAAGCTTATTTGAATATCAAACGATCTTGAACACTTAACTTAATGGTGGACTTGTAGGAGATTAGCTGAATATGTTTTATTTGGAATAATAAAATTATATTTTATTACCTAAGTCATTACTGTTAACTCAGGAGAAGGACTCAAAACCTCCTGTCTTATTCTAGGAAAGGACCCTTGGCTAGCCGTGAGATAGTATTTAGGGACAATTATTAACTAAAAATTAACAGCAGCTAAAAGTTTCTGCCCTTTAGTCTGATCTTTAACCGGCAATCAAAAGTTGTAATAACTAATAAGTATATCAAAGTTGAACGTGTCTGTTCAATGAATATCAATGAAATAGTTTTAAGAGTTTAATAAGTATAAGAAATTTCTATAATCTTATAGTTTATATTTGTGTATTTGAAATATACGCAGTAGAAAAATTTAAAGATCGTAGGGCATATTTCCATTACAATAAAAGTCACAGTGTCGAATTGTCTCAATTATATATCTTCTAAAAACAATAGCAATAGGGCGGGCACTCACCTTATAAACATCAAGCTCTTCACAGAATATATCAAACACGCTGTACAGGTCTTCGAGCATCGCGATGACCATCATTGGCGTGGCGGTGGCACATATTGACGTGAAACCAACGATATCGCTAAACAGCATCGTGACGTCATCGTGGCTTTTGGCTTCGATCTTCTCACCTGAGACAAAAATGTACTGATATGAGTAATAAGCAGTAGCGCAATTGTCTACAATTGGTACTGTCGTGTACCGAGAATTTGACATTTAAAATGTACTGCCAAAGCAGTTCTTACGGAGCCCGGTAGAGGCGCTAGACAGATTTTAGAGTAAATTTCACGATAATTGTCGGTAGTCGATAGTAGTAGGGAATCGAGAGATGTTACAATCTAAATGGTATCGAGCCACGCGGTAGCGTGTCGATCAGGGTCAAAGAATAAGAACTGGCTCGCAGCCCCGCGTGTATATTGTGTAGTATATATATAATCTTACTAATATTATAATTGCGAAAGTTTGTGAGTATGTATGGATGTTTGTGACTCTTTCACGGCAATACTAGTGAATCAATTACGATGAAATTTGATAAGGTAGCTGAAGATCCAGAATAACACAGAGGCTAAATTTTATCCCGGAGTTCCTGAAGGATCCGGATTTACACGGGAAGAGTTTCCACGCGGCCGAAGTCGCGGGCGGCGTCTAGTGTATTACATATATTACTCATACCATTTGAATCCACATTTTACACCTTCTTGACTCATTACAGTTTAATTAGGTTTCTTCTTGTCGTTTGTATGGATCTAGGTTGCTGAGTATGTGTTACACAATGGATGATTAGAGGACGAGGATGACGTCAAAATAAGTTAAGGTTTTAAATTAATCATCATAATGTGACATTCAAAATTTAATATTACGCAATATTGTGACGCAGAGTTAGTTACTTTGAAAGATAATTTAAGGATCAATTTGGAGATTATTCATTTTATATACATTCATACATTCAATAAAACTATTACTGTAAACTTGGCCGTGGAGTACTTTCCACAAATTAAAAATGGTTTAAAACCACTGCATTGATATTAAAAACAACTAATTGAACATTTAGAATGAATTGTGACAGCCTTTGGTCCCATAACGATATTTGATTGTTTCACATGTGCGCAAGTGATGCGTAGTACATAATTGCTTGTACTAGTAGCTCAATTCTCTTTTACTATCGACTACCGACAACCAACCTGTCATCGAGAAATTTTGTATGAAAATCTGATCAGCGCCTCTGACGAGCGTCGTAGAAACTTTTTTGGCAGTAATTTGGCAGTAAAATCCTTAATGTCAAAATTCGATAGCTAGCCGGTTGTCGGTAGTGGATAGTGGTAGAGAATAGTAATACTATTTTAAGCTACCATTACCAAGAAATTCTTATTGGAAAACCGCCTGACGTGCAATGACCTTTTGAGGTATATTTCAATATCAGATTCGCAGAAATTGCGTCCATACCACCATTAAATCCATTTTCAATTATTACCATTGATTCTAAATGTATGATTTCCTGGTTTCTCTTTTAGTCAGAATGCCATATAACCATTCCATGACACATATCGAAATGAAAAAAGTCGCTGTTTTTAGAATTT
This sequence comes from Anticarsia gemmatalis, assembly GCF_050436995.1. Classification (NCBI taxonomy): domain Eukaryota; kingdom Metazoa; phylum Arthropoda; class Insecta; order Lepidoptera; family Erebidae; genus Anticarsia; species Anticarsia gemmatalis. Next base: position 7,965,319 of record NC_134762.1, read on the forward strand.
TGTATTAAGCTTAAAGCATTAGAACTGTCTACTTCTGAACCATCATGTTCATTATATCTAAGTTAGGAAGGTGTGTTTGTTTGTCAAATTTTCACGTCAAAACGGCTGAACCGACTTTGGCATTGCTTTTGCATGGTGATAGCTTATATTACGTAGTATATTTTTTGTAGGCAGAATCGCGATCATTAGTCAGTAATTACTATATTTCCTTGTCTCCTTAGCAACTAAACCCCAGAATTCCTCAAAGTGATTCATCAAAGCCTTACTTCAGTTTAATTATTTACTCCAACCGTTATGGCTTAATGGAATTATAAAAGTTAGGCCACATCTGTCTAAGCGAAGTGCACACATGCGGCACGCGATTAAACTTGGTAATTAATGTGAAGTGAACTACTGTTGTGTGCTTGGGTTTATAACGAGTTGCTGGGTGCAGTAAAAGGTTCATTTACTAAATGGTAGTTGTAAATTGTGAAGATTGTTCATACGTCATAGTGCGTTTTATTGCGGTAACTATCTTACGAAAGGAATTCTTACAAACAGAATCTACTTCAAAACAAAGTACACGACTATATCGTCGATACAGAGAAAAGTGACGTTTTTTTAAGAATAAATAAAAAAAATACTGGGCTGATTTGAATAAAATTGAATAGAACCACAAAGAAAGCACTAACTTTCAATTAAAAAATGTATGTAAAAAGACCTACGATGTTCTATTTCAACATCGAAGTGATATTCTTTTTGTCTCATAATCAGCCTCACAATCCGAAACGAACAAATAATCTTTCAGTTTCTCATTATAAGTATTTATAACCAAAAATCGAACCATAACATTTTGAGAAACTCAAGAAAAAGCCTCTAGCGAATTACTTTTATGACGTTTGTACGAATTAATCTTTCAGTCTGTCACTTTCTTATGAAGAACCAGCTGCGACTATTATTGTAACGCGTGTGAGACAGTTGTGCCTATGTGTGATTTTCTTAGATTTGGTAAATCTTTTCAAAGTGTGTGGACAAGTTTTTACGAATTTATGTGTGTTGTTGTCACTACATGTAATTTTTTTTGTTATGTATGTACATAGAATTAACTTTACGAACATTTTCATGAATATACAAAACGTCAAACATTTAGATTTGATAAATTTTATTTTGATCTATTTAATTCTTTATGTTACATGTTTATATTAAACAAGTTTATCTTGCTGAAAACCACCTTTGTCCTTGCCTGGAATTAAAATTATTTCTTTGCCTATCATCCAAATCGATCAAGGCCATTTTGACGTGGAAAACAGACAAACGAACACACAAACACATTTACAATGTTAGTAATTATGGCTTAAATATTTACAATCTTATTTAATATCATTCAAAATCATCACCACCACCTAAATTTACATTCACCAAACTAAACCATACTTGAATTAAACTTCACATAAATCAATTATACGTAAATTTACTTAGAAACTTACCTAACCACAGTCTCTTGGCGATATGAGGGGGGAATATTAAGTGGAGTAGACTGACGTTCTTCTGGCGTTCCTTGTCGACGGCTTTGCTTGCTTCTTCTATTGAGTTCTTCAGTTTGTCCATGCGTCTTCGGAGACCATCCTGGAGACAAAAAAAAAATTGGTTAACTTTTATGTTAAGTCCAATTGAAAAGTTGACTCAAGGTCTAATCGCTACCTCATTACGGGAGGAGACCCTTGCCCAGCAGTAGGACATTAATGGGTTAAGTGTATTATTTATATTTAAAGTGATAAATTCCTATTGGGTAGTATTTTCTGGTATAGAATTATTTTGGATATCATTCAGGCTAGTTACTCCTTTGCAGTAAGGAATACGGTGACTTTCATAGTGATTCACGGCCAAACTTTGGATTGTAGTCATGCTAGACGCAAAAGAAAATAAAATGTTTTATTTGATTGTCACTTAAATTCATATTTTATTCATATGTGATATCCGTTTGTGAGTAAATATCTCAACTAGGCAACTACATAATCATAACCGCGGATGTTCAATATCGATCTAACTTTAAAGCAATTTGTTAGACAAAATATCTTCACGCAAAAAATACCTGGTCATATGATCCATATCACACTTTCAAACTAAACCAATACACGTCTCCCTTCAACATGAATAGGAAAACAAAAACAAATCATAATAACTTGAACCGAAGAGCCTACACAAAGCAAGTTTCGAACACTCCACTAATAGAGGAAGCCTGCTTCAGACAGAACAGCTATAGACACGGAACTGCGATCAACAAGTGTGGAAACTCGATAGCTGAGAACTACTTTAAAAGTGATGCTGAAAGCTTTTGATATGAAACTGAGATAAAACTCGAAAAAGTATGCCGTGGTAAGGGTAATTGGCAGTGTTTTTTAGTTTCTTTCTCGAGAAATTTCTTAAGGCGGAAGTTCGGACTGGAATGGATGTTGTGTTGGATTTTACGAGACTAAATTCGAAGCAAATCAGATAATAAATTGACTAAAATGTGTTATTGTTAAGAAATATTATACAAGATTATGCAGTACAATTAGCAATAACGAAAGCCTATACTTTTCAATAACATAAAGTGGTTTTAATAAGGGCTATTTCAGACGTACCACAACCACACGGCAACCACAATCACAGCACAACGACAACACGTGAACGGGTACATATTTCCATGTGTGGTTCATGGTAGGTGTAAAACAAGCCTAAATTGAGCCAAAAATGTAGGATAATTTTTTAAACAAATTTTTAGGGTATTGGGGAAAAATCATGAATTATGAGCATAAATACACAAAAACTAGTAAGACTCGTAATCGATCAGTGTCACGACTATCGTGTACAGAAAGGGTTTAATGTAAATATTCGGAACTTTAAGTAACTGATCAAATTCCAACCTACGAAAAATTCCCAAAACTATGAAACTCCTTCGATGATCAAATATTAGACGTAACTAATTGACGATAGACATGCTCACAAATTATTTACGATGTCGTCTTGTCACATTATACATTTAGAGAATAACAACGTTTTTTGCTCAGTAAAAGAAACAATGGCTTGTATCGGACAAGGCTCTTTTATCGATCTGCAGTTAAATTCTCATGCAATTTACCCATAAATAAATATGTGCTAAACAGCTAAACTAACCGCATATTGTGTTGATTATCGCTACAAAGATCGCTCAACGTAACGTTCTACGGCGACCTCGCATTCAGCAGTGAACATCCGATTTTATGGTGTAACACGATAGTTTCGGGAAAATCCTTCGTAAAAGGACTCTTATTATTTTTCTTATTTCTTTCCAGCAATTTATCTTAGTGGTGTCTGGTTCAATAAAGACAATTACAGAAAAGGCTGGAGCGACAATTTTATCGTCTTTCTACCTTATGCTGTAATTTTGGAAGCCTTCCAAGAATAACTTGCGATGTAATAGTCACAAAAATGTGCTCGACTAAGAAGAATTCAAAATTCTATTTGTGTCCCAATTTTACGGTTGCTCAGATCTGCAGCATAATGAACTAGATGCAGCATTTTATAGAACTGCTGACATTCATGAGAAGCACAAATACTACCACAAGATTCCAGAAACCCGTAAAAAATGTTTTTCTGTAGTCGATTAATTCCATTAAAAATACATTGAAATATATCTAACAAAGGACTTTTTGTCCCAATATAAACTTAAACAATGCATTAAACTGCTACTCAAAATTTTATCACAAAAAAACACAGTCAATTAATAAGAAATACTATAACCTACTCAACTGTACCGTCGAGGCCGATGTAGGTTATTTCATAAATTAATATTTATTTCTCACCTGAGCCCTGGCTTGTTCTCCAACCAGGATGACATCTCTCGTCGCATCGTGAAGAGGAATATCAGATATGAAGAGTCCCCTTCCAGTGAGACCTTGAAGACCGTCCAAGAACGGAGAGCCGACGAATAGCAGCGAATCAGACTCCGAGCAGAACACCATTTGACCTTTGATCTCCAGACCCTAGGACAAACAGAAAACGTTAGCTAAGTTATTTCTGAAGAATGTAAGGAAAAAAATACATCAAAAACGTAATTCTTTCCAAATTTCATTTCGTGATATTATATTCGTCAAGTAAACCCAGCTAATAAGACGCAAAAACAACCTGGCTAAATTTGCTAGTCGAAGAGATTAGTTTCGTGTAGGAACAAGACTAACAGCACTCACTGTAGTAATAATCGTATATGTCTTTTCAAATCGCACAATAAAACGCACAAAGTAATATAATTTGATATTGCCGTAATTATCTTTACCTCAAGAACAAGAAGCTTGTCATATTAAAGCCAATGAACTTTTCCTAGACAAAGAACATTATTAAACAGAAGTACCTACTATCAAAATACAAAGGCACTACGCTTTATCAAACAAGTTTTATAAGACTCTAATTTCTGTTTGCGACTTCGTTCGTAATATCTTCACCGTTAATTCCTTTGAGCAAAATATTAAGATTCTTCGAAAAATTGTATAGATGTTTTTACAGTTATATTTATAATCGAGAGAGCAGATTAACGCCTACACAGTCTACCTTTTTAAAATATTAGTAGACAAAACAAAAACATTATTTAACCTTTAAAACTCAAGCAAGATAATATTAAAATCAAGAATACCCCAACATTTGCTTAAGCAAAATCTTAAATCACAACAACAAGCATAAAAGCTTAGAAACTAGTTAAGTACCGATAAATACGGGAATGTAGGCTAACTCCACAGTCTTATCTCAGACTTTGTTTTGCTTCGCGTTGAAAGCAGAAACTTTACATATACATGTATGAATAAAACACGAGTTTGTTTGTGGTTTTCGAGTAGATAGAAAGGCTTTGCAAGTGCTCTTTGAATGTGCAAAGAAGTTGTGAACCGCATGCTGTTCCTGTTTTATCTGTTGTTTGTCCTTGGATCGGACTTTTTCACTGCGATTTTACACCGGGTCGTATTTTCGGTGCGTTAGAAGTCGTTCTCATTAACTCGTTTATCTATTTGCATTACTCCAGCTCAGCTGGTAAAATAGTTTCAGTGTAACTATTGTAATTATTGCTTAACATAATCTCAACCAAGTGCATGTGCTTATAAGTACTTTTAACCGGCTCAGAGCATAATGTCCACATTAGCCTCTGACAATAAAATTATGTGTGTAAATTAATATTACGAACAATCGGCATTATTAAACCTTAATATTAAATTAACGCTTCTTCCTTTGCATACGTTATTATTTACTCTACTCAATACTTAATCCTCAAATATAAAACTATCTTCTCAAAACAGCATAATGAATCTAAATTAAGTACGAAATGAAACCTCACAATGTACCAAAAGTTTGTAATACTTTCGTCAAGAAATGTTTTACAGAACATTTTCTTCTTTGAGCACGTTCTAAAACAAGTGCGGAGTGTCCATTGGAAAGTTCGAATGAGGTTACAGAAGGCAGTTTAGAACGCTACCCGCAATGTGGTTAACACAACACTTTAGCTTCAATGTTTGCAAAAATTGTTCGGAAACTAAGCGCGGTTTAAAATTCAAAATAGGGAATTTTATACATGGATTTTGCTTTTGGATTTTATCATGTATTAGTTATGGCAGTTTTGTTTTTGGTTATAAATATTTGGGGCTATAAAAGGCATTTTTTGTTGACATTTATAAACGGAAGCTGTTTAGATAAAATATGTTTGAATCTGTTTCCTGATTTATGAATAATTCTTAAAAATTGCGCTTTGAATATTACTTGTATATGTGGATGACTTTTTGACTTTTGCTAACTGCAGAATTAGAAGTGCAAGTGCAATGTTTAGAACACTTTATAATTGTCATATTTCCATTTAACAAAAACACTATATTTTCTAAAGAAAACGAACATAATAGGCAAAAATATTTTACTGGAAAGGTGAGAAGCAAGTTTCCGGGTCACTCCACTTATTTACAATGTAAACAATACGTTGAAAGCCCTACTCCGCACTCTCGGGTCAAGAATTTCATGCCGTGAATAAAATATGTAGTGCCGAACCATCAGAATGGCGAAGCGTTATGGCGTGCTGAGGTTGCCGCTTTATGGCTATAATAATATTATTATTTGCTTTGTGAATAATTTAGCTCGTTATATGCAACTGAACTTTTGAGGATTGAACCCACTGTAAGTGTCGATAAAATTAATATACTGCAGTCGAATGTAATGTAACTGGGTTTTGGAGGTAGGATAAGCAGTCGTTCTATGTCAAATACTGGTATTCAGCTGAATCGGATACACCTGGAAGCCGACTCCAACATAGTTCGGAGAAAAGCAAGGCTGAAGATGAATCGAATGTAGAGTAAAAAACAATAGTATTGTAACACAATCATAAAAACTTGAGACTTAAATACGATTTTTAGCTCAATAATAATTAAGTCGGTTTGGATCTTTCTTCGAGAAAATTTGTTGCGTAGAAGAAAACTGGTAACCATATCCTCATATAGTTACCAGTCTTCTTCAACGCAACAACAATTTTAATTCTCAGAGTTTCAGCAAGTACAGTATAACAAATATAACAAATAGTAGGGTTTTTCTAAAATATGAGAGAGTAGATGCGATGGCTCAAGATAATATCTAAAAAGAAAATTACCCAAGAACTGTCCTTAAGATCATAACCTGCCTTTGAAGTTTTCCGATACAAAAAATAAGGAAAAAATATCCAACATATTTATTTAAATGATATCCAATTTTCCATCTTGATTTGCCAAATCCGACATTAATTTATTTTGGCTTCCAAAGTACCCCAGAGGGGAGAAAAGATAAAATTTATTTCGTCTCAATCAATCTTTGCGTTTTGTACCGACGACGCTTTAAGATTTATATTTTTGTGTCTTTTATCTTATAAGCTTATTTGAATCTATTTTTATGAGGACAAAATTAAAATTCTGTGAAAAGCGTTTAATATTACACGGCACGTGTGGCAAAAATGTGTTGTTATTTTCGTTGCCGCAGGTTTACAGTTCACTAAACATTTTGCGTGAGATTTTCATTTACTGCTATGTTCACTGTTTCATTATTTTCTTTTCATAAATGTATGTTTAGTATATAAATGTATAATGAGATATAATAGATATAATAAAAATATTTACAAAAAATCACGCCATTACCGTTAGGGATAGATAGAGACCAAACGCTGCTACGATCCCTACAAACTTGTTTTGCTTCATTCACAACCCAGCTCCATCATCATTCGTTGTTCCTTATCTTGTCATATTAAAAGCATAGTCATGTTTAAACAAATCTCCTATATCATAGAAAAGTTCTTGACAATAGAAGTATATTGTATTAAATAAACCAAAAGATTTTCCAACTAACATCAATAAAAATACCAAAACAAAATCAGATTTCAACACTGTTAAATGACCTAGTAATAATATTACCGTCGCTTTCCAACTTATATTTTCTTGTTCAACTCATAAATAAAGCGGGGCAAGTTTATAAAAGTTTCCTTGAGCAATGGACAGAGAATTTACTGTTACCAAAAAGTTTTTAGTTCCAATTACTCGTGCCCTGTGTTTGTTGCTAAAGTTAGAAATATACGGCTCAGAAAAATACATATTTTAAGTCATATAATAAGGTTTTGGGTTGATAAATCAAATATATTATTGGAACAGCTTTTCGTGTAATGCCTAGTTATGCTTTTTAGACCTATTTATTACAAAAATACTGGAATTGGTTCAGCTATATTTTAATTTATACTTCTACGAACTACAACAAATAATCAAAATTGCTAATAATATTTTACTATTTTGCTTTCTTCGTTTCGGAGATAAACGGCGTTATCTCCGAAACATATTTTATTAGGAGAAGGTTTTCACATTAGTTTAACGTCGGCCGCCTGCTGTCTGGACTGACAACAACCGGATATGACTAATAAAGCACTACAAATTACCTAGATTGGTCCTACTCTCTTAAAAGTTACTTATCGAAAGTATTGTCTAATGCAACGAGTCTAAGCATATTATTTTCTTTTATTTTTTTTTTATTTTTTTTTTCTGCTGCCCCCGTAAATGGCGTCATTTAGGGTGGTCACTGAAAACCAGCGCTGTGTTGTGGTTTGTCACAACCAGCATAATGCTGAGTGACCTCCCTGTTGGCACACAGGACGGTTTCTGTGTGTTCAATAAATACTATTTTCTTTCTTTCTTCTTTCTTTCTTTCTAAATCTTGTTTTTCTTATGACCCCGTTACTATCCCACTGGTGGGCAAGCGTCTCGTCCCGAACGTGGGTTGGGCCTTTAGCCTTCCACACTAACCAAGTGCGGGTTAGGGACTTTGCATACCCTCAAGAATCAATGTTTTCCTTCAATGTTACAACAGATGATCATTATTTTTAATACTACATATTCGGTGTAATAACAAACTTAGTATCAAAATACCTCTCGTTGTAACACATACAAGTGGATCAGGTGAAACGTGTGAGTTTGTTCAATTACACAAGTTTCGAACATAGGTAAATATTTGGAGGAACCCAAGCAAGTAATGTATTCGCTAGTGCGATGGATTCGAGTAAACGTAACAGGTATCAGGTACCAATAAGTGGATCTAATATGTTTACTTTCGGTATGTAAGGTAAAAAATAAAATAACGGCAGAACTTATATAACTGGTTAAAAGAATGCACATAATTAAATCAACACACCTTATACTTAACTATGTATTAATGTAACAACATAATGTAAAAAATATAAATTATTTTGTTGCTGCCAGTAGAATGATTGCTGTATATAATAAAAGATGATAACGGGGCAAAGTAGTTTTTTTTCTTTTGAGCGTAACACTAAACATTAATTGCCTGCAATATGATTGCATTATGATTTCTTTGATTGAATATAAGACTTAGTATTTATTTATACCGCTTTGAATAAAACTAAAAAAGTTAAACCGGGGAAAACTACTGGGCAATGGTCTCTTTCTGGAATGAGTATGGGATCAGGCATTGATTCCCTCGCACAGGCCAAATGGTTTCGGGACTATCACAAAACTAAACATCATCAAAATGTATAGAGAAGTTAGTTTCAAAAAATATTATTAAAAATACTAGGCTAAAATTCGCTTGACATTTGGTAAGATTTAATGCTTCACGCTTAAAGTTTGTTTTGTACAACACTATTTTCAGTGTCGAGTTTATGAAATATTGTAGCCATTAATGTTTTTGCAAAATAAAACGAACTATAAAAAATGTGGTGGTTGAAATATGGAACTATTTTTTGGATGATACGAAAAAATATAACCGCTTTAGGATAATAACCAGCCACCTAGTAACAGTAGATTGTTCGTTGTTTTTGTATTATTAGAAACCTTTGTTTGGTATTTCTTGCTAGCAATAAAATAACACGTTTTTCAATGACTGTCTGTCATGGATTTTATGTGGAAATACCCTATTACTAATAACCGATGAAATTGTTTCTATGAACAACAGAGACAACCAGCCGTCTATCGAGAAATTTTGCGCGAAAATCTGATCAGCGCCTCTAGCGAGCTCCGTATGAATAATTTTGGCAGTACATTTTAAATTTCAAACTCTCGATATTCGTTAGAACCGACTGTACAGAATTGCGCTACTGATTTGACGGGATGATAAATTACACACATAAGTAAAAATACCGTGATGAAAAGTTACTCTACTACAAACAACTTTTTTCTTTAAATTACTATACTGCTATTCATAATACGATACTCACTTCCAATCATTCGACTCCCAACAATAGTTCATTTACTAAAACCGAACAAACATCGGGTCGGGACCGTTTGAAACAACCGGCAACTTTTGCGTGCGTTTGCAAATGAATGCGGCCAAACTTGTGCAGCGAACTGAACGCAGAGTAATGATGTTAATCTTTTAAGAGGATATTCCGGTTTTGTTTACGTGTTTGGTAACATGTTTTGTACAATACTGCTTAAACTGACTACAATATACAATCATAAATACAGATCACTGATGATCTGAATATCATAGTGTGATTATCTACAAGCGATACAATCGATAATCAAGTGTGTCATTAAAAATGTACAGAAAAGTAGTTCCTAGGGCGCCCACTAGGGGCCCCAATCAAATTTTCTTGCAAATTTGTCGACAGCCGATAGTAGTAGAGAATAGCTTTATTGATCTGAGTCGGATTTGCGTCAGTAGTAATGCACTGAGTCACTCTAGCAAAACATCGTGGGTTTAAAAGCAATACTAATGACCTAATTAAATTTACCCAGCAGCCTATAAACTATTGAAAAATAGGAAAATATAGCATATGCCAAACGTTTCAATACCTTTTAAGATTATTAAAAATCTTAATCAAACTAAATGTGAAATGCTATCAGAACAAAATACCGTTTCAGAAATCAAAACAATGCGTCCATTAGCTAATAGAACCTTATTCAAATCTGATGACCTAAAAACTTTTCACGTCAAAATTACTATAGAAACGTCCTCAAGCAAAAACCATTCACCATCAAAAGGAAGCTATAGATACAACTACTTCTAAACACATACTCAATAGATCTCTAAATGATATTACCGCGAAAAAAAACTTTTATAAGGGGTCTTCGATAAAATAAGTTTCCGCACTCAAAAGGGTACCTGTACGAAATATTGTGAGGAAATAAGATTGCTCTGAGTGACCGTTATTTATATATTGTGGATGTATGGATTGAATTTGTGTATCTACAAAGAGAATAAGTGAATAGATGTGACTGTATATAAAAAAAAATAAGATCGCATAGAATAAGAAAGAATTTGAATCCAATTCTAAACGGTCAAGCGAGGTTTTTTAAGACTAGTTGGCTGAAAAAAGCTTAGTTTAAACTTGCATTGAAACTAAAATTGCAAAATGTTACTCGCGCAATAGGAAAAAAACTCTTACATGGCAATAAATTAATAAAATCTCGAATCTAAAACTGCTTTTGATTGGCTGATAAAATTCACAATTTCTGCTCTCTTAGTACGAACATCACACACCAATAAAAGGATTCCTATAACGAGCGTCCCAGTTTACAATTCGACGTCGCATTCAAAGGCTTTAAGTCTTTGTACAAACCTTTCGGCTGGCTCTATTCCTTGTCCAAACATAGTTAACGTACGGCCAAACAGACGGTTCGATTATTTACATTACCTAATAAATGTGAATGTAACATGTACCACTCGATACGGGTTTTATTTTGTACCCGAATAAAATTGCACTGGAGTGTATCATCTTGTTGTATTTGATTTTGATGTGCTTGGATATTGAAGTAATTTGCATTTCTAATAATGAAGGCCGACCTCAGGAAACCTACTTCTAAATAAATGCGGTTTAATGACTGAATATAAGTTTCTACTCCACACAAAACCTACGGAACGGATTTTGATAAAATGTATACAGATAGTTTATAACTTGAATAACATTTCATCCCCGGAAATGTTTTCACGAGGACGATATCCCAGACCGAAGACTGTGTCTTATTCGTTTTATGTCAAATATAGACGCTTATGATTGCTGCAGTTGCAATTAATGAACTAGTCCCCACTATAAAATAATTACATAGTTTATCACGCAACGTTGCCACCAAAAGCCAAACATTTAGCGGCATTATTATCAGTTTCGCCGTAACATTTCACCTTTCTTACATAAATCAAATTAATTAACACGCTACATTACTCAGAAGTTCGCCATTGTCCAGCGCTGGCAATATTAACAAGCCATTGTTGTCCCGCACGGTTGGACATACATGCTCGCATGACACAGATTCGAGGTGGGTCACTAGAAAAACTGTTGTCACTGGCTTTTGTCTAGATGGCACTTTTCTTTGTTTGTATGTAAACTGTGACGCGAGATGAAGTCTGATTTTTGGATGAAAGTTTTTTTTTTTTTTGGTAAGATTGCTTTTGGAAGTTGGTTTGATATGCCAGTGGCTTATAGGGTAGAGAATAATGATTTGTTACATTATAAAATTAACAAACGTGATAGTGCTATTTTTGGAATATTCATAGTCGTTTGTTGTTTATTTTCAATATTTTGTAGAAGTTATGTTAACACACATATTTCTGAAAACTGTTTATTATCTAAATATAGTATATTCTATATTTATTATATAAAACTCTAAGAATTCTATAAAAATACGAGTAAATTATTAATCAAATCCGATTTACAGAATGTAATAAAAAAAGAGATAACCAGAATTGTATCTTTATAGTGCTTCTTCCAAAAACTTACGATTCCGAAAATAGAACGAGTACACAGATATCACAAATATTTTTTTTTTTTTTTGTTTTTTTAAAAAGACAACTCCCGCACTAAGAATTGCTCTTGTGTCGCGGGGACTTTTACAAACATACAAACAACGGACACAAAGCACAACCAGACGCGAAACAATTATTTGTGGATCGCACAAATAATTGTCCCGTGTGGGAATCGAACCCACGACCTCCCGACACAGTGGTATCGGCGTGGCGACCTAAACCACTGCGCCACGGAGACAGTCAATCAATCATATTATTATACGAGTAAAACTCACGAAAGCACAAAACCTTCAATCACGAATTACTCCGAATTATTTCCACAGGTAAAAAGACAATTAACACAACATTTTCTTTGAACCATATTTAAAACACAGCTTAAGAGCATCCACAATAAATCCCATCAATTTACAAACCAAACGATCCCAATTACGTCAGTAATCCTATGCCTATCATATCTTAATCATTTTAATGCCTACCAACATCAATATTGGTACAGGACTTAATCACACCGACCGTATTTATATTGATCTTAGCGAACACCTAAACAAATTTGGATAGAGAGCAAATAATTCTCTTGCGTCCATCACGGTCTAAATATTGTGTGCAAACCGTACAAAGTGGGTGTATACAAAGGGCCTCTTGTAGAGAGTGTTTTGAAAGAAGGGTGCGTGACAAAGAAAGGGGATGTGTTCGGCCGTTTGAGGATGTATTGTTGGCATGTAAATTAACTGATGCGGTGGTATATAGGTGTTCGGTATTGTGTACGCAGAGAGATTGAGATAGCGTTTCAACGGAAATTAGAAAAAATCTTCCGCGTCTGTTACTTTTCTCACGCTTTTAACTACCAAGAAAGTCTCACAGTTTCGAAATAAGTGTCAGATATCGTATCTGCTGGTGGTGGCTAAATGACCAAAATAACTGTATTTGTTTTCAGATCCCTTGTCTCTGAGTTAGTTAGAAGTGAGATGGGCCTTATAAGTAGCAATTTTTGTTTTATTGTTTTGACGGTTTGGTGGTGAAGGGTTATGTTTATTTGTGTTTAAATATTTGTCTTTGTAGTAATGTTTCTATGATCCGTCATCCGATCGTGTAAATGAGACGACAATCGCCTTGTCACTTGCCACGCAAAAACATAAATAACTAAATATGGTCTCATCTGACACATGATGTTTTATTCTGATTGAATATATGAGTATTAAGGTTTAACTACAAATGAATATACCTATATACATACATTACTACATGAAATACCTTTTTTCCCCATAAGAGTAGGCAGAACTAAAGAGAGAACTAGAGAACCATTATGATACCATTAAAATAACTATGTACCTCTTATATTGGTTTAGCAGCGGTTAGTAACTGTCGGTAGCAAATAAATTATTTCTATCGCATAAATTTACATTTTGACGACCGCTATTTCTATATTCCCAATCGTAAACTAATTCCTGCCACTGCCCATCATGTATGGACACGGGCGTGTGTAATAAATTACGTGTTTGCTCATAATATGCTCGGCTATGAATAAACAACATACTGACTGCGGGCTATTGCATAACCACACGCAGTGCCGCGAAATAATATTAGTAGGTCTACATATACAAACGGAATTTAATAGATAAATATAATATTATTTTGTGTGCTTGTTTCTCAGTCACACAAATTACAATGGTTCAAGTACTTTTGGTAAGGTTGGACATAGGATATTTCGTCTTGAAAAATATTTTAGAGCTGACAACGATTTTGATAAAAGAAAGTTTTAAACACTGTATTGGTTCAATTGATAAATAAAAATATAAACTATGGATTTGCAATCGAAGAAATATAACCCTATACCTACTGTTCTACTGCTGGGCAAGTGTCTCTACCCAAACTAAGGCAGGAGTTAGGCCTTGAGTTCAGCACGCTGGTCAAGTGCGGAGTTGGTAAATAAACATATAACTTTATAACAATCATAACTCAAAAAGTTAATCCTAAACTCAAAAATCTCATAAAGTATTAAAGTCATTTCTAAAATCTGCGATATCATAAATGATAAACGACTTCCCACACGGCACTCAGTGTTCAAAACTGTGATCATAAATCATGTTTTTTATTTCAAACGTACGATTGTATTAAAAGAGCTTTAAATGAAAAAGGTGAAAATGCTTAGTATTTATCACTTTTATTAATATTAATGGTGAATTAGATTTGGATTTAAATAATAGATCGGTTGCAGTGATGTTTTAGATGTGTAAATGACCGTCAGTTTTTTGCTAGCTTTTCTCATAAGGCTGACTCCCTTGATTCGTTTTTATGAAGATAAGTAAACGGCTTTCCAAAAGGGTTAACAGAACTGTCTACATTTATATGATTACCTTAATGTACGGTGAATTTGATAACACAATCTAGTCACTATAATGTTCATTAAAAAGACTTAAATAAATAAATACTTGACTTTATACAACTATAGACATAATATATTCATATGCAACAAATGATGTTACTAAAAAATTAAGGGTATATTTTCAGAAATATTAATACTAAATAATTATTTTACTCCTTTACCGTCGTTAAATAAATTGACTCCCAAATCAGTTCACTAAAATATGTGTCAAATTCTTATACGAAATAATCTAATCAAAATGTAATATCTCTCGTAGATTGAACGTTCTACTAATTGGATTAGGTTACCGCCTACCTAAGATGAGATTAGATGAAAACGAACCTAGTTATAATTATCATTAAATCAACGCAAATTTCGTTATAATGTTGAGCAAAGGCGTTTTGCAGCGGAGGCGCTAAGACTTGAATCTTAGATTTTTTTAATTATAATTTTCCTTACAAAAAATTTTAGGTTTGTGAAAATCTATGTCCATTTTTATATAGAAAAACATAAGATATTAGAAAACTACAAAGATACATGAGAACGTTGCATTTATTTTTTGTATTTTTATCAGTTATTCGTGTTTTTATATGGTTCCTTGGATGTTGCTCAGACTTTATCAATTTCGTAGGCCCCCTAACTACTTTAAAGCATCTCAACAATTATTTGTCAACAAAACTACTTTTCCATTACTAAAATAATACGGTCACAAACACAAATGACCACTGTACACAGTTTTTATTTTCTTAATCGGAGATCAAAAAAAGACCTTACTTTTTTGAAAAATTCACATTATATCAGACTTACCTCAGCAGGAGAAGCAGACCCAGGCACCTTCAAACAGAACATGAAAGGAGTGTTGACTCTCTTCAAGATCTCGCGGAAGTCCAGAGGCACTCCCCTAGGACGTAGCAGCCTGAAGTACGTGCCTAATGAAGACCCTTGGGATGCCAGGTGGGTTCCGAAGAGACGCATGAAGCCGGCTCCTGGTGGAAGAAAGAAAGCAAATTAATTTTACAAATTACGAACTACCAAGACTATTTGCAGAGATGAGAATGGGTAACTTTAGAACTTGCTTACTCCCATGAGAATAGAAGAGAAGAAATACGTGTAAGATTAAACCGTATAATGATTTTATAACATAGTAGAGTTAAATTGTAGCTGGGTAACAAAAACAGTGATCATTAATAAGCGACTCTATCAGTAATTATCTAATAAAACTTTGTACTTATCAGAATACGTATAAAACAATACCTAGTTGTTATAGCGTCGGAATTTTTAAATGTCACTGAGATCTTAATCTCGCTACAAATTAACAACAAATATATTTATACTCACTACATTAGAAATATTATGTTTCAAGATAACTTAAACAACACTGGCCTAGCGACCGTTTTAACTCTCCCTCTCTCGCGTCTTAGCTAAGACAAAGTTTCATCAATTTCATATTACGTCATTCATCTCTATGAAATATTTGGTAGCTTGGCCTTGAAAGAAAATTAGTTTTCGCTATCACCAAAGGGAGCATTAAATTTAATATTGTCTGGCTGTATTATTAATAATGAAGGTTAAACGGACTTTGAACACGGACAAAATACAAATGATTAGTGTTTTGCTCTCTTGGGAATAAATAATTTAAGTTATTGTTGTAAATAAGTCGAAGATTGTTGCCTACTGTGAATGAAAATGGGTATAAAATATTATTTACCGTATAATGAAGTAATAATAGTTATTATTTTGAGCCTAACGCGCCGCTTTGAAATAGATTCTAGTTGGAATCTTTGAGTGTTACGAAACATATTCGAAACAAGTTAATAACCAGGAATCAGAAGCGCGTTTCTCTACGGTCGGTACTGTCGAGTAAAGAAGGTTTGACATTTAAAATGTGCTGCCAAAATAGTTCTTACTACGCCGGATAGAGGTGTCGACCAAATTTTCATACAACATTTTTGATAGTTAGCCGGTTGTGGGCAGTAAGTCGATAGTGGTAGAGAATCTATCTACTAATCCGTTGTTGTTTGTGAGCGACGCTTGTATGACGTGTGTCAAATCCATAACCAAACGACAACACTATGTCAAAAAGCCATTAATCTTATCAATAGAAGTTGTCAGTGACCGAAGTATTATAAAATTGTTCGTTTTATCTACACAAAAGTCAAAAATAGACCATTTAGCTTTGAATCCAAAAGTTTAGATCCCAAAAAAGCCGATACCTATATCAGGTTTATACCATTAAGCCTACCAATACGCAAATAGAAAACAAAATTTTCCATCAATAAACACTCGTAAGGTTAAAGGTAAAAAAGCCGTATCAATCACATTTCACAATTACATTTGAACAAAACGTCGTACCCAATTTAATTGACGGATTGAAACGAAAAAAGTTCAAAGCGATTTTTTTCAACATGTTTTCGTAATGTAACACATTTGTACCGTTCAAATATATTGGTGTTTGTATAAAGTCCTTGCGGGCCGATTTGTCAAAAGGTATGTGTGTTCGTGTAATTATTTACACGAATGTATTATTTTTATTAAAAAACATACATTATTGTCCCCATACAGGGTTTCGGTCTCCTATTTATTATAATTAATTAATCGTATAGACAGTTGTTAACCTAGTGTCAAGCTGGTTCTAGCAGTCTACATAGCTTTTTCTAAACGACCGCTTGAGTGCCAGTTGTCCCGTCACGGGACAACTCAACGGGACTAGTGGGATAGACCCGTTAATTAGCACCAACTGGGATTAGACTCAAGTACCCCAAAGCGGCCACCCATGTATGTAATGGCTGCGCCATTGCTTGCTCATAGATCGTTACTGGTTAAAGGTGGCTCAAAACTTTGGTTCCCTCCTGGAATATAAGATGGTCTATACACAAGGCTAATCTAGTGCTTCATAATTACAGCTTTTCTCTATACACTTCAGGGGATAGACTTCTTTATGCCAATCAGTCATTCTTGTTTCGTGCCTTTATTGTTCAGGTCTTTTCGACAGGTGCAAGTACTTGTTGGGGACTAATAATTTTGTCAAGAAATTCAACGCTTCAATAGTTTCCTTTACCGTCCGACCTTAAGCATTCAAGGGTCCATCTCAATATTTTCGTCTACCGTCTAAGCAGGAGATAATTATTTGTAATTCACACATAACTTCGCAATTCATTTCTTCGCAAAACAGATTTTTTTATTATGTTATGTTTTGACTTTTATAAATCTTTCTAGACTTAGAAAAGGTATCATTAGAATTATTTCTATTATCTCGAAAGGTAATTTAACCGTTAACTACTTTTTTGACCTATATAGTAACATTTTTACAGAATAGCAATGGCTATTCTGTAAAAATGTTACTGAATTACTGCGGCCAGCATACACAAAAAGTCCCAAAAAAGTAATGTAATTTATTCTTAAATGATTTTTACAGAATAGCCATTGCTTTTTAATATATTTTTATAACGAATCCTAAACCTTTTTCAAATATAAATCTATCTATAGTCAGCCATAACACGTGTTAAGAAATCATTAAATATTTACCTCCTTGTTACTAAATATCTATATTCTGTATTCTTGTTAAAAATAAAAATTTTCGAGGTTTCAGCAAATGATAATGGGACTAACGAACCTTATTTCCCATAATTCAAGTCCCCGTAAACGAGTAACACAAAACTACCTACAACATAATCATCTTAAAAAAGAAACTCCCTCGTTAACTATTATGGGGGCAACAAAAGAGCACGGAAATGAAGGTCCATAGTAAAAGACCTTTTGTCGATAATCGCTAGCGTTGCCGTAAATTTAACGAGTCTATTCGAGATCCTATCAAGTTGAGCAGACAGTAGATTAAAAGGTAACCGTGCAATTTGACGCTTTGGACTTTTATTGACGTTAAGAAAAAGGAAAAGGCGTAAAAGAGAATTAGATGCTACAGCATCTAATTCTCTTTTACGCCTTTTCTTACGCCGTTCTCTTTCTAGCCAGTTAAGTTAAACTAGCTACAGCTAGTTTAACTTAACTGGCTAGAAGATTGCGAAAGCTATGTATCTCATACTTATTTTTCCAAAGCAAGAAATACGAACTCTCATATAGGTGTAATCCATATAGGATTTGTAACTTCTTGGACAAAAATTACAAATATAATTATTAGCTTAACCGTCGAAGGAAAATATTTTGAAAAATTTTACATGTCTGTAATTTCTTTTTTACTGTCGTATCTCTTTTTTTATTCTAGAAGAAGACCAATGCCTACGTTCACTTTACTTTTTGAACAAGATTGAACCGCATAAAACCCTTCGATAAATTGTAATAATTACTTGGTTTTCTGTACTCACAATGTAAAAAGTGAAAATGATAACCACTTCTTCGTTGCTCTGGTTTTTAAGCATTAAAGAGCAAAGAGGGAGCTAACGGTGCGAGGCTTAAGAAACAGATTAACCTGAGATGAGCCCATCAAGGATAACGGTGACATAATCACTTTGTCAAAAACAACTAAAATTTAATTTAAAAAATCTTTATTTTGAAGGAAAAAACAAATTGTTTCCGCGAAACTCAATTCCGAACAAAATAATTAAGAAGAGTAATTTTTTATTTATACCTATTCTTAGAAGGCGAAAGATAAAATCTTTGGGAAAGGAATTTTGTTGTTAACGAAACATGAACAGTGTCAATGAAACAAAAGAATTTCTATTACAAAAAGCTTATTGCTATAAGAAAAATCTTTTTTTGGCCTGATATATTTTTAAACATGATTTGTCAAAGGTAAACGGCAAATTAATCGGTGTTATTAGGACTGCAAGTAAGATAAGCAAATTCTTGTCCATTCTTACAAGAACCTTATATGATTTTTGAGAACAGGTCACAATTCAAAATACACTTCTGCACAAAAAAATCGGATAGTAATTTCCATATCAAATGACCCAAATACAGCTGCTTTTCAAGAATTCATTTTAAAAATGTTACCAATCTAGTTATGAAGTAAATTATTGATGCTCGTTGCTATACAGACTTGTTTATAAGTATCTAAATACCTTCATAATTTTCTACAAGAACTCTCTTTGTAAGCTCAACAATATAAAACTTAGTTGAAACTTCCACCTCGTTACTAGAATCAAGTTAACTAGTCTCCAGTGAATCAGGATTTAGTTCAGTAGACGCATTAATTATTTACTTGCCCTCTTTACGAAGCTCACAGTCAGATGCACTCACCGGTCTGTAAGCGATCAGTGAGGTAAGTAACCTTTTAAGCACTGGTACGCTCAGAATTTTATAAAAAAAATGATCACTATTGTCCGACAACTTTTGCAACAAACCTTGCAATTAAGACTCTATACTGTCGTTAAAGGAAAGTGGTAGTTTTAACGACTTGTTTGATACCAGGCCAACATACCCAGCTAGGCTAGCAATCAAAAAAATTTGTATGACAATCGGTTCAGCGCCTCTAGCGCATGTCGTAGAAACTATTTTGGCAGTACACTTTAAATGTCAAACTCTCGATACTCCCGTTCACACCATAGAACAAAGTAGATCCATAACCATATTTTCATCTCCATAGCTTTCCATAGCAACTCCAACTACGATTGAAGGAAACCCAAATCCGCTTCCGAAAGAACCATCTAATTTTAGAACGTAAAATGTTATTCTTAACGCAACTACGAAACATTTATCCGGCGGATCCGTTACATAAATCAATACAATGTAAATAATAATTCCAAGTCTAGGTCAAACGCGGGTATTTCAAGATATACTGTTTTAGAATTCTATTCATAGTGAAGCGTTTGTTATGAAAAATTGCACTGTATTATTCACGAGTTGCTTTGGCAATAACTGATCGTTTCAAAGACTTGGGTAGATTGTATTTTAATATTAAAATTTCAATCACTATGTTATTCTATTCAAAGCATAGAATTTGTCTTATTACGCAAGATATCAAATGTTAATGTTCTACAACATCAGCCGATCAAAAAAATATGAAAATATCAAGAGCAAAATTCAAGTAAATGTTTTGATTTATTTTCGTCATTTTTTCAAACGACAGTATTATATAAGGTGGTTGTGACGTCCAGACAAACGGACATACAGACACACACAAAACACCTCTTAAAATCTAAATTGGTAGCATAAAATAAATTCTGAATATATTCACTGCGTATAGTATGTACGTAATTGTATACAAATGTGTATATAGCAATATGTCCGTTCCTTTTTTTGTATCACGTTACCAACACCAACGAACTTGCTTCATAAAATGTGTTACATTTTTACTCCCCTTCCTTTTGGCTGCCTGCCTAAAGACTTTTCTTTTTCAAATAACACATTTACATCGGTTTTCTAATGACCAGAATGAAACGGTACATTTTAAGTAAATGGTTAGTGCTTCTTTTATGGACTGAAAATGTTGATCACTCTTAAGTGTTCTAAAGTTATTTATGGGTTTGGTAAAACTAAGCCTGAAAATGGCTTGCTTTTATGTTTCACCTGATGTTCAATAAAGTCCTAATTGTTTAAAATTATTTTACACATGCGCGTAAAATTACGCCTTCATTTATACCCGAAAGTGTATAAAATGCATTCAATGTGGGGAAGCCCAATGCGAAGCAAATATTGTACAGCGCACGTTACCAAACTCTAGACAACTAAAGAAATTACAAATAGCACTTCGCTAGAACGACTTACCGAGACCACTGAAGCAGTCCAAAAATAAATTGTTCTAAGGGAGAACTCAAAAAACCTTAAAACTAATTTTCTGCAATGCAGTCAAACAAGAACTTCAACAAAAATTAGATTCACAAGAAATCGTGCAATCAGAACGTCCACATTTTTCCATTTCAGCTGAATATAAATATTCATAATAACCAATAAACACAAGATATTATTCCCATCTATTGTTCCTAAGAGCTGTGATTAAGGCTATACCCCACTTAGTGTTCGGAGGTCGTTAATTACAAGAGTCTACGAGCTCAATATCCAATATACAGCTACCAGCTATACTAATATATCGGTTTCATTAATATATTTTGGCATCTTTAGATTCTAAAGTTGTCTGTCCGTCTGCCTGGCTGTCTGTCTGCCTGTTTGTTTGTCTGTCTGTTTGTTCGTCGGTTTGTCTGTCTTTAACACTTTTGCTGTTAAACCTGAAATCAGATTTTTGTGAAATATTGTACGGTGATATTTCAAGACCCGATTTAAACATGTAGGTGCTATTTTTTTTATCTATCCCTGAATAGCCAAAATACACTTTGTTTACGAGCAGAGCCACGCCGATCCACTAGTATAACAAATTATTATTCGAAGGATATTTGTCTTCGTGTAATTTCATTTAGTTGGAGTGATTCCAAAGGAGCACTCGTGTTCTACCGAGAATTTTATTAGACAGTGTGACGCAGAATACCTCTCCCATTATTGCGTATCCTTCGCGTATAGTTATTGGTGTTCTGAGTGAAATATATTATTTTGTGTTAAGTATTAGTTATTAGTCTGTTAGTAATTAACACGTTTACTATTTAGATTTAAAATAGTTGAAGTTCTTCAGAACGACTTACAAACGACTACAATATTTTTTTGTCATTCGATTTTATTCGACGTAAAAATAAAAACCTTAAAACAATATGTTTCACATTGATTTGACGTGGAAATCGAATCTAGAACCACGTAGCCAATAGTTATATTTGTTTAAAGTGCATACAAATAAAAAAAACAAGTAACTTCGTGCTCTATATGCAACCAGCAAATATTACCTGAGTGAAAGTAAAATGAAAATTGAAGCAACACTCTAAGAGGAGAACACACGAAGGGGAACTGAATAGTTCATATTATTATTCAGTTCCCCTTCCTCCATGGGGAATATGGGTAATATTACGAAAGAGTAAAAAGAACCACTTACCCAATTGCACCAACTCCAACCGCTTGTCGGTGACAAAATGCCATGGGAATGCTTTACAGAAGCTGGCCACCCCGATCCTCAGGTCAGTGACCTTCGTTGATGTCGCGATAGATGTCGCCTCTGTCACCTCACCACCGTCGTCTTTGGACTTCTGATGAACTGGTACTGCGTTTATTTCGTACCTTAAATATAATTAGCCTATTAAAATAGTTGAAGGTAAACATTTCGAGTTTCCTAAAATGAAATTCTTTAAGAAATGCCAAGATTACCAGGGAAGTTTCAGGCTTCAAGGGTAAAATCGCTTTACGTGAATCACAACCAATATTTTTCCATATCGGAATAAAATCATGAATTAACTCGGAACAGTCAATGACAGACTCGGGTGATTTTAGGGGAGTCATTTGCCCCACAATGAAAAATAGAAATTAAATTTAACAAAGTGATAGTGACGTAATAGCAAAGATTTTAAGATACGGGCCGGTTTTACAGAGTGGTATCGTGGTAAGTTTCTTTATGATAATTGCCTATTCATAAATCAACGCAATTTAGTGGCATCGCACATAGTAGTAGCATCAGACGAATTAGGTTCAAAAGTCAATCAAGACAGCACCTTGTGAACCCTAAAGAATTGAACTCAATTGATTGCAATTTTGTCTATGAATTATACATTAGTAAAGTAGTTCTCTCAAGGATATTTTGGTTCCTAGAATTAACAAATTCAGACCGATTTAGGTATTTTTTTTCAACATTTAAGGGTTAACACTATTTTTTATTCATTGTTCATTATCATGGAGTCGACCCGGTCCCATAATTTGTAAGTCCGATTCACGATGTAATCTAAGAAAATGATGTAGACCACATGAATCAGAATAGGGGCTTGATTAAATTTTACAACAGACGCGCAGTGCGAATTACAATAGCATTGGTAAGAGTCGATACTTTACAAATCGTAAAATGCTCTTATAAAAATGTGTATCCGAAAAGTTTTTACAAGTAATCTCACAAATTTATCATTATTGAAATTCAGCAAAACGTCGGACCTCTAATAATCACAAAATTTGTTAGAAAAACTAAATAAAAATAATATATTTTATTATTAGGATTGAGGAATTTGGGGAGAACTTTACCCGACAGTGTAGGTTAAAAAAGACATGTTTAATACAAGGTTAACAGTACATAACTTTAAGGCTCAGACCTAAATAATTCTGATGTCTTCATCTATACAACAAAAAATTAATAAATCTTTCAAACAAAATAAAACGTTACCCACAATCACAATAGTCGGTTCAATGAAATTAAAACTCACACGACCGATCATAAAACTATCTGCACAAAACCGTAATCGAGTACCAAGAACTGAAATATTGTACAAAACAAACTCCTCATTCATCATACACACGTAACAACAGATGTGTTCAGAAATAACTGAAATAAACCATACGAAACAAATATTAAACTCGATGGAAAATTCAACAGCATAGCTATTGTATTCTGTTCGTCGAATACACTATCAGCAAAATGAATAATTTTAAACATTTTTCCATTTTTCAATTCGAAAATGTAAAAGCCTGATGCCATTACGAGTGCGTTTTAATTGCATTACTGATAAAGTGTCGAAATCCGTAAAAGGGTTTTCGTGAAATTGAACGAGAAATGTTATTAATTTTTTGTGAAATTTGTTTGGTTCTTTTTTATACAAATATAAAGTTTTTGTGGTAGTTAACTCGTATACAGTTCACAGAAATTGGTTTTGTATACTATATAGATAAATAAACTATTATATAAGCACATTATTAAGTTTTATGGCATAGTAATGTTTGTTGCTTCTTCACATTTTAGCCACTCCCTTCTTTATGACGCTTCATTATGATTCGTTATTAATACTTAGTTTGAATTGGATATTGTGTTCACAAAATAGCTTCTAACATACTTAAATTTTATTTGCGGTTTAAATGCTTATGATTTCTTTAAGCGTTTTTAAAGGCAAGTCGTTGAAGTGTTACCAGAAAATTAATGGCCACAAGATAGTCGGCACTAAGGACGGGCAAACGGGTTCGTTGCATTGATGTGAATGCGTTTCTGAAAGGATGGCCAGAAACAGCAAGTAACAGAGGCGTCTGGCAGTTCAAGGAAGAAGAGCAAACTCTAAAAGAACATTATTAATGAGTGAATAAATATTTTTGGACAACACACACAGTCATCTGATTTCAAACTAAGCAAAGCTTGAACTATGCAAACCGTTGTTTGAATGCCTGCCATTACAGTTGTTTGCCAAACATACTTATGTATTGACAGGCATTGATGTAGACTTAAAAATGCAACTTACTTAAATCTCCTAGGGTCGTTAGTATAACTGGTCAGTCTTATATCCGTCTGTGTGTCGTATAACAGCTTCGCTATTGCCTTCAGACTCCCCACTAGGAGGTAAGCCACTGGCTCACTCTCTGTAGTTAGGTGTAACTGTATCTTGCCCTCCTGTGATGTTGTACAAACGAAATTTGCTTCGTATTCCATTGTTTCGTCTTTGAGTACATCGTCCTGCGGGAATAGATTGTGATTAGTACTTATTTCTACATTGATTGATGCAGAGAAGATATTTGACAGCTTTTGTCATTGTTTAGCTTAGCTTTTGCTGTGTTATAAGAGGATTCGGTCTGTGGATCCACTTGATTACAATAAATGTTATGACATTTTGTACAATTTATATTTTTTTGCATAAAAACAAAGAAAATAGTTCAAATGAATATAATGCCAAGGCAAATATTTTTTAACACATTTTGACTCTAATATAATAATATTGTATACAGTATGTTTAAAATGTAAAAGTTTCTAATATTCACGCGAATACTACTGGAATAATATGTTCTAATAACACTGGTGCGTGTTAAAGGCATTGCGTGAAAAATAACTAGGTCAAGTTCTAAACTGTTAAAAGAAACAACAAATTCATTCTAGCTTTATAAATTCTTTTGCATTGAGCTGGTTGAGAAAGTAGGTAGTTCCAACACCAATCATTTGAAAGCGGCAGTGCTGTTACTCTAAATATTTCGCATCTAAAATACGCCTATTGAAACGAACCCACTTGCATAGTACTGAATTGTTCTACAAAATGTCCTACCAAAAAGACAAACTTTGAATATTAATGCTAAATAATAAAGTTAAAAAGGTCTCCACTCACCTGATCATGTAATACATCATGAACACTGTCTAAAGTAGTCAGAAATTCAGTCAAATTGGTGCCTAAACATTTAAAAGCTCTCTCAAGTCGACAGTTGTGTGAAAATGCCGTTAAAATTAAATATTCCCCTAATTTTGCCATAAAGTCCTTAGTGCTAACACCTGAAACAAGAGACGGTGGTTTTAGTTCGTTAAAATTATTACACTTAATATAACTCAGTTTATATGTGCCGTAAATTGTGTTTTATGCTAAGATTGTGCCGACATATTGCTTTACAGTGTAACCATGGTTGCTGAATATAAAATGACGCTTTTTTCCCATAGGGGTAGCCAGTTTCAGTTCCCAAGTAGACCCTTGTCCATCCCAGTACTTTAAAAAAAACATTTTCTAGTAGTACTGGAGTAGTTCAAAAGCTTTTGGATTTTGAGCCTGAACCATATTAACAAACTAGTTGATTCAGAAATAAATGCCTTTGACAATGTGCCAGGAAATTGCTATTGTCCAATCTTAGACGAATTAAAGTCGAATGAAAGACGGTTTTACGATCTTCGTTATGTGGAAGCATCAGAAGCGGGTATTATTGTAATTTATCTTTGTAAGGTTTTTACTGTTGTGTAATTTTCTGGTATTGTTTAGTTTTTGCTAAACATTGAAACAGTTATTTAAACTATTTTTCTACACTTAAAGAGAAGAAAATACATTTTTTTATATTGTTGACTCTTTTTAATAAAAGCAAGCATATTATAAATATAATATTCATACATATCGAGCGTGTATCTGTTTCAACTCAACAACACTTTGTCCACCCTAGGTATCCAATTCGAAACCGTTTTGTTTTGATCATTATTGCTAAAAATATAAAAGTTTTTTAAATAGTCCACTAACACTGCTACATAATAAAAATATAAATAGCTCTATTATGCACCGTCATTTATAGTGCGAAAGCGTTCTCATCTATTGAAGTCAATAGTTGATACCAGTTAATTGGAAAGTCGGGTTAACCTGAATCCAATACGGATTACAGAAATCAACAACAAGCTCTTCACCTCGATTAAACTGTCACGGATCAGTTTGTCTGGATAAATCCACTAGATTTACTGCAATACCTTCAAAATGGATTACTTCTAACTGCAGAGGATTTCCAATTAATGCTGGATTCACCTGTATTGCAATATCTACTGTTATCGTAAAACAATTGTATCATCATCACATCATTTCATTAAAGCGTCGATGGACTATGTAATTATGTTAACTTAATTAAGTATATAAACTGGTTGAGTGATTTGTTATTGTTGAACATTTTTAACGCTTAAATAACCATATGTGTGTAAATAATGTACATGACAATAGTGAAGTAATTCAATTGGTCGCTTTAGATAAAGTAATAAAAAAAATCGTCTAACACTTTGCCGTTGTATGTTGCTACTTAGTATGTTGCTAAATTTTAAACCTATCCCCTAGTTAAATAATATCCAAATTGGTTAAGCCTTCTTGACTTGAATGCAGAGCAAAAAATTATAAATAAATACATACCTACATTTTTCTAACAGTAATAAGAATTGAAACATTAATTTAGAATATCCATTTTGTATATGGCGAGCTTTTAAGACAATTCACAAATCGCATTCACAATGTCCCTAACCGTTTTTACAAGTATTGACATAGTGTAATTCAGATTCGATGCGGGTAATTACTTGTGTTTGCAGTCTGCGACCTAACAGGTGAGGCCTTCAAAGTCGTACTTGATTAAACGATTGTATGAATTACCCCGCGTTTGATTTAAGACGGGATCTTTAATGGAACAGCTGTCAAGACTTCGTATGTACCATTTAGTTTTGGCTATAATATAATATAATTACTTAAAGTGATGTACGTACTAATGGTTTGGCATAATTCAATCGTATTATGAATGATAATTTTAATATAGAAACTTTACTTATCGATTTAACTAATATTTTGCAAAAAATATATCAAATAATGATGGCTTATACGAAATAGCATTTTTCCAAAGGACACAAGAAACTAAGTTTCACTGTCAACTACCACACGAAAACAACTTTTTTATTCGTCACAAATTTAATGAAACCCGGTATTTGCGTAATTGTACATAGTTATACTTTTAGTTAACTGATCATAAACATCGTGTTGCATCGGGAACTTCTTCAACATTCCAACTAAATAAGATAAGTATCAAAAACAAAAACGAATCGATTACCGACAAAACACAAAAAAAATATTATGTTAAAAAAACTATCTCGTAACTATTCAATATAGTTTCAAACTATTTGATAAATAAAGTTTAGAGTGTCAAAATCCGTGAGCTTCGTTTTGTAACCACACGTCACTCTTCAATTCGTTTGACGGAATGCAAAGCAAATATGAACCGTTTGTTGTGGACTGAAACTGACTGACAGTTGACAATTGACCGACGTTGTTTTAGTTCTGACTATTGGGAGTAAAGATTTAGTTTTCCCTATAGATAAAATATGACAAATGGAATCTCTCTCTTCGCTTTAGTTATATTTATTGATAGTAAAGTTTGATTTTGCGAGTTTCGACTATTCGAGTAGCTATAGAGTTTTCAAAGACTTTTGATCAACGTTAATTTCGTCAATAATATCAGGCCTGTTTATACTGAATAATAAACAGAAGTATTTTAAACACGTTTCGTAAATGAGGCCCTGATTGCCATATACCGGACACGTTGCCAACCTCTGGTTTGTTATTTGAGAATAATTTAAAACGATTGATATCACTTTATCTAACCAGGAATCGAACTGGAGATCTCGTGATCAGCAGTTGTATAGAGACGCCCAGACAAAAGAAGCATTCACTATTCTTGTTAGTAATAGCTTTAGAACATTGTACTACAGGACTGTTCTTCTCAAAAAGGTCAAAGGTCAGGCACCCATTTTCTTCAAATGTTTCTCGATGCGAGAAAATATCTGTTGCCAAAACTTAGTACCGAAATTGAAACTGAAATTTTTATTTGAACTTTAATTGAAATATTTGGTCTCTGCCTATAACTTTTGCATGTATAATGTACATTTTAATTCGCTTAAAAGATTCTTTGGCCTCTGTCAATAGCTGTATAGGGGAAATACGTGATATTAAATATGTTGGTATGTATGTAATAGAGATGTAGACGATGTCTAGGATAGAATGAGAGAAGAAAGTGGAGAAAAAAGATTAGGAAGACTGGCCCCACTACCATAAGGGATTCTTAGCATGGAAGTGAGAGAGAGGTATCTATCTACTCGTAGATATGTAATAATTCCATGTACACAGAAAAACATAGCAACAAAACATCCAGAAAAGAGTCTTTTAAGCTATTTCCTACACGCGCCTACACAAGTATGTATAATACAATAAACGACTAAAATATTTTTAACAAAACATTTAACGAAACGATGTCTCTTGAGAAGTTTAACAAAGTTTAAATAACATGTACTTACAAATACGCCTACATATTTCATATAAAAATTCCTGTTTTCCACGTACAAAGTTGTTTTTTCCCCAATTTTCGTTGCCTGCCGACCTTTAGACGAACTCTCGGTGGAATTTCATAAAAAGTGACATACAGACTTTTGTGAAATGTTTCAAACTATTTTTACTGATGAGGGTTTCGGTTTTAATCTGTCTATTCACGGCTCAATTAGGACTCAGATTTTGTGCTAGAATTAAATTGCTGGCATTTTTTGGGACGTTATCAAGCCTGCTATATCAATAGGAATGTTAATTTATTTTTTCTGGCATTCTTTAAGACATATTTACTTGACTTAGTTTGAGGAATAAAAAGTACAATTTGATATCTCGCGTGCTTAGTGTAATGAATTATAGCTGGTTATGAAGGGAACGACATAAAAACCAAATACAAAAAGCAAAACAGTATTTTGCTTAAAGTTATTAATTAAAATTAGCCGACAACGATGTAGTTTGTCTTTACTGTTCAATTATGTGCAATTTAATCAGTTTCTGGCTATGGTATGTATGTATTACATCTTGAGATATGGTCTTCTGTCGCTCGTCATTAATTTTGATTTTTAATTCAATTAGCCTATCACGGGTTGGAACCCGATACCTCTACACTAAACAGAATCACTTCTTATCATATTCTGATATTCTAGCCATATATTCTCATAGTCATAAAATATCTGTACTCAATTAATCAGTGTCCGGTTTGATAACGATCTACTAAAGCAATATTGGAGGCTACATCTCGGCCGGCTTGGCTAAAGCTTAGGCTTTAAGTCCACGGTCGCCACAAACAAGACTTAAGCTGATACGTTGTCTTGTACAGACTCTGTATACGCACATAAGATAAATGGTGTACATTGCGGGAACTTAGACGAACTTGAAATGATTATAAATGTAAAGTTAGTTTATAATACCATATAAATGGAGGTATATTTAACATTTAATTAATAAAAATTATTGTATTTTTATTTTTCCTTCTTCTTAGATTTTTTTACGTCCAATTTATTTGGGATAACGTACTACCCTTAGTACAATCCTATCTATGCTCCACTATAAAGAATCGAGGTTTTGGAATTTAAAATGTACTGCAAAAATAGTTAATACGGCGCCCGTTAGAGGCGCTGATAACATTTTTATACAACATTTTTCGAAACAAAACCTATTGCAGACGGTCAATAGTAGTGGAGAATCTACGCTACTGCAATGAAAGAAATTTTAGCTACATCTAAATTACTTAATTTAAAAACATCTAACACATATCTTTTAAATCTTTATGTCGCATGTTTAATATACAGTAGGATACACATCCAATCGTATACATTGTGTACATATAACATTATGAATCAGAGTAAGTTCACTATCGTTGAATGAAAGAAACCCGTAAATCCTTACGTACAGTGTATTTTATTACTATTGTTATCCATTCATTGGGCCAAGTCACGGGGGAATTCTAGGTTAATAATGTGTTTATGTCTACTACCAAACAAAATTGTTGTTCCGATTTCTTGTATGAATTATTAAGATACGTATGTTTGTATAGTCCGGTCAAATTAGACCAAAAAATCAGTAAACCCACGACAAATTCAGGGGAAGCTGAAAATTCTTAAAATTGTTTAAATTATAATTATAAACATTGTCTTAAAAGTCCCAACCGATCCCATGTAAGGAAAAATTTTAGCGGGGTAATAAGGTCCAAAAAATGAGTTTTTCGCGATTTTCTTGAAAACGGTAAGTTTTATCGCAAAATTACCCCAGACATAATTTGTAGATCAGGGAATTTCCTATAAAAAAGGTATCAATAATTTTTTCCCTAAAAGCCACCGCTTCTGAGATATAACGATGCAAAAAATTGCGAGCGTCATAATACACTCATACACTACTTCAACTTGCTTTAGCAATTATAATATTAAAAGAAGTTGAAATCGATGACATCATGGATGCTGATTTAATAATTAATATCGAAAATATAGTAGATAAAATTTTTTCATACAATGATATTGAAAATGATGAAATATCTGGAGCTTTACTTAATAAACTGAATCAAAAACTTAAGGATTATGAGGAACGAGGACCAACAGCGAAACTTTGGATTCAATATTTTTATATGGTTTCAATTCTTAAAGAGTTTTTAAGAGCTGAACGTATGGGGGATTGGAAAGCTCATTTAAACTGCGTCAAAGAAATGCTTCCTTACTTTCACGCGTCTGGACATTTTCCGTATGCTAAGTCTGCACACCTATACTTGCAAGATATGCTACAATTAGAGAATTTCATAGATCCTGAAGTCTATAAAAAAATTTCAGAAGGATTCTTCACTGTGAGACGTTCAGACAAATTAAGCTGTGGCACTTCAACGGACATGGTAATTGAGCAGTCTATGATGAAAGCTATGAAGACAGATGGAGGTATTGCTCGAGGAAGAAGCACAAAACAGAGTGTCATAAGTAAATGGGTTTATAGTATGCATGCAATGAATACAGTTTGTAAAAAATTAGAAGATCTGGCTAATGTTAGGATGGATACGACCGAGCAGCATGTTGATGCAAGTGATTCACGAGTAAAAAAAGATGCTAAAGACTTACGAAAACTTTTGGAATGGTTCTCAATACATAATCCTTTTCCAGAGGTTTTGCATCGTTATATCTCAGAAGCGGTGGCTTTTAGGGAAAAAATTATTGATACCTTTTTTGTAGGAAATTCCCTGATCTACAAATTATGTCGGGGTAATTTTGCGATAAAACTTACCGTTTTCAAGAAAATCGCGAAAAACTCATTTTTTGGACCTTATTACCCCGCTAAAATTTTTTCCTTACATGGGATCGGTTGGGACTTTTAAGACAATGTTTATAATTATAATTTAAACAATTTTAAGAATTTTCAGCTTCCCCTGAATTTGTCGTGGGTCAAATGTCTAAATTGACCGGAGTAGTATCTGATAAATGTTGTATCTCAATCTATTTATTGTTTAAAAATATTCATTGTTGATTAAAAATTACCTTCATTGTTCAGGTTTTATTTGTTTTATTAGTACATAAATGCTTAATTTGTCATTTGTTTACTCTTTTTAATGACGTTGACGAAAAAGACAACATAATTTTGTATTTTTCACTTTGAGTATTTTTATTATGTTATTGCTAAAGGTAACTATATAATTTTATTATTATATTCTGTCTAAAACTTCACATCTAAAAAGTTACTGAAACAAAGTACAGAATACAATAAAAACCTGCGTAGCATAAAAAATATTTTACGCTAAAATTATGTCACCGTGTCTGAGAATATTTTGCGTGTGTAAGCTACATAAAAACTGTAAATATGTGTCTACAGTATTACATCTAACTCAGGGCTTTTGACGATAACAGCTTGACAAATAACTTAGATAGGAGACATACTAGACACAAGTTAAGATGTCATAAAAAACATATACAGTGTTGTTGGGGACTAAGGGTTTGGAATGTAACACTGAAGACTATAATTAGGGTTCGAAGACGTGCAATTGATACTCTTTTCTAGGTCTTGTAGCCCTTTAATACACGCACCGAATAACATTTCCCCTCTAGAAAAGAAGGTCGGTTGAAAAGATTTTTCAAATATAAAAATCTTAAGATTTTCGCATACCTATTAATATTGCATAAACTTGTTGGTTTAATATTGGTAAGAGTACAATGATTATATTGCAATATCAAATTGGCAATTCCAAAAACGTACTTACTAATGTCTTATAGTTTATAATTAGTTAGTTACGAGTATATAATAATATTTGAATAAGCAGCTTAGAGCAACAGCTGCAGTGCACTCGAATATTTCCAAGAAAATTTAAATTCATTGTACATTTAATAACAGAATCAAGAACTAAATACGCTGCTTCATAATACATACGGAAAGTAAAAATATCTTAAAATGTATGTATTTGATTTTCACTGTTTTAAGGTTTTCCGATTGGCACAAATTGGTCAATAGCAATTTCCAGTCTCGCTGGATTACACGGACACTTCAATTACACTCCTCTCTCAGTTCAGAGCTCGAGATTCAATAAGAGTTGAAATGTAGGATACATTTTAAGACAAAGGCGTAGAAAAGTGGAACAAAAATCGTATGTTTGTTTAGACAATATTCATATTTACGCGTTTTATCAAAGACATTTTTTCTTTATACTTAATATTTTTAATAGTAAGATTATTGAAAAATTACTGCTGCAAACTTATATTACAAACTACAGTCAAACTATTTTTAATTTAAAAATTCACAAGTCTATCGTTGGTTGAAGTCTACAGATGTTTTATTAATAACCATCTATGATTTTATTCAGCCGATTCCAAAAGTATTTACCTTGTTTCGTCGTCCTGTCGTTTACCGACGATAACTTATATTACACTGATCATTAACTAAATACAATAAAAACATACTTACTGTCTGTAGCTCGCACAGCATCATAAATTTCTTGTAAATACGCGTAATTTCTACAAGTTTTTACATCATCTGGTAATCTACGTCTGTGAACAAAACAACACAAAAAAATTAAAAACATCTAAAAATAAAGAAAAACTCGACATTTTCTTCTTGGTAATAGTTTTTTTGCTCTCTCGTTAAAATTACAAGATTCGGTACGACCTAAATTAGCAGACGTAGGGCGAAATTCTTGTTGTTTTGGGATCGCTCTAATGTACGCAAATATTCGCCGTATTTATTTTAAATAGAGATATATTATATGTACTGTCTCGGCGAGGCTTTTGTATCTATGTACGATACATCTGTGTTAAGGGATTTGAATACCCTTTGCGTATCGTCCTTTAATAAATATTAACTTTGTTCTTGTTTATTCGGTCAAAATAATAATGTTATACAACACATTTTATGTAAGGATCGTCAATACAGCTAGTAGATATAAAAGAATAAAGGTCGATTTCACAACTGATTATATCTTTCAGATTAAGTACATATCTAAATGTTAAAGTTGCAGATTGTAATTTATACATATCTATTCTATTATAAAAACAAATATTTTTACATGTAACTATGGTTAAAATGTCTAAATTTTAAATACAAATATAAAACTTAAATAATGTAGCAGTACAACATTTAATTTCTACTCCATCTCTCAAATGTTAAACGACCAATTTAAGGAGGTCCCGTAATTAAATATAATTCCTACCAGCTTGAGTTAATTAGCAAAGATGGTTGTACGTAGTTGGGGCAACTCGAATAAACTGCTTTACACTAAAGCTTGAGGCTTTACTCAGACCTTGTGATGTGAAAACGAATTATGAAATACAAAAAAAACTACCGTTGGAAAGAAAAATTGTTACTGAAATTGCTTGTTCGCAAGGTAATCGGTAGTCTAATCAGAAAACTAGACTTTGATATTTTTGTAAATAATTTGTTGTTTCAAGGAAAATAAGTATGATTTTTAAGGACTCGATTTGTAGTTCACTTTAGACTAAGGTAAAGATTTTCATTCTAAACATAGTTCTCTGATCAATTTTCGAAAAATAATATCTATCAATCTTAAATCCGTAAATGCAAAATCCAAAAGCCGTAAATGAAGACGAACTCGTACGTAAATCTGATTATCAAGAACATCTTTGCTGTATTAAAAAAAAAACAGTTGTTTTATAGACAGCCATTTTATCTTACCGATAACTTAACCTTCATTTGACTACACTATAAAGCTTTTTATAGGTAATATCTTTATTATATTTAATTAAATAGTAATTTCTTCACAATACTCACAAACAGCTGTATTTATCGTAATGTTCCGCTTGGTTCTTGGTCAGCGCCGTGACAGCAGCGAGGAGGCACTCGTTCTGCGAACAAAATATTGTTATTAGCACACCCGTATAACACGCCGCGCGCCGCACCAAACGGACCGCAATAACAAGTTTTACAAAGGCGGTTTAGAGCATCGCTTGGAAAATTTTCAAAGTGCTTGTGTTATTTGAGTTTCGAGTAATGTGTGATAATTGCTATTAGAAGATAGGTATATTGTTTTATATGTATGTTATGTGAATTATACCTTTGTTTTATTAAGGCACGTATCCTTACAACGAGAAGATAACAAAACTTTAATGGATGTTTGATACTATGCAGGATGAAATTTTACTGCACTCTTGACGTAGACTGAAAGATTGACCTATCTAAGGTAGATTTTATACAACTGTCAATAATATAGAAACCACAAAATCGTTGAAACAAAACACGTTATTAACAAACTCTAGTCATTGGTAGTTAATAATTTTGAAGAAAATTTGTTACCAAATCTACAACTATAGTACGAACTGTCTTATTACAATAAAATTTTTCCAAGTCCTGCTAAAAATCTTTCAACAAAAACGAACAATAAACATCTAAAGAGCCAATCACAGAAATTTTCCGTTTCCCGTGATTCGTCAACAATGTCTCAATAATTGACTGTAACGTTCCATCTGTGACATTCTTGCCCATCTGGCCCTAACAAACGATCTTGGATATAAACAACAAGTGCCGTCGACTGCCGCCCTTTATTTCCATCGAAGCGTGAAGGGACTTCCTCGCGTTTTCTTTACGAGGTCCCGTTGTAACGAAACCTTTGCTGTCTTGTCAATCTACGAACGAAATTAAGGGAGTTTTTTTTTATACGTTAAATTTGGTCCTTTGCCGAAATAAATATTTTTGGACTCACATCAAATTCAAAACTAAGTAAAGATTGTATTATGATGATAACCAGACGTATATACTTCGAAATATATACTGAGATATAATATAAAATTGCTAACGGATGTCAAACAGGATGAGAAATTTAAGTTTTACGATACATTATTTACTGCCCGATGTTGCAAATTGCATAGACCGCAGACGCGGGCTGACTGATATGGCTGCTAAGCTTATATACCACAGATATAATCAATTTACAACCACGTTTAGAGCAGATACGCGTGCTAATCACACAAATTGTCCTAGATAAGATTCGAACCCACCACACGGCGCTGGTTATAGTGGCAAGGCGACCACGATAATCACTGCGTTAAACGTGCAATTTTAATGGAGTAAAATACTTTTAGTTCAATATGTTGTTAACTCTTTGCTTACATTAGATTTTGTATAGCTCTAAACCATGAAATCAAGTGTGAATTTGACAGTGTTGTAGACCTATTTGACTGTTTTACTGTCATGCCAAGTCACCATCAAATTTTGAACAGCAACTGAACATTTCTTGATAGAGAGTGATAACAACATTCGACACGCAATACATAACCGTGTTAACAGCTACGTAAAAGTATAATAACCTGGTTGGCCGTAATGGCCGACTTTTTAGCTTCTCATTTTTATTCAAAGCTAGAAAAATAAAAACAATGTAGCCAGAAATAAGAATTAGCTGTCTAAAATACAAAAAATACTCGGTAAAATCGCCTCTTCATTAATCAAGTTACAGAATAATATATCTTAAGCTCGGTATTTAGAACTTTGTCATTCACAATCGTATATCTAACTTTACTATCAGCTATATCTAAAATAAAGTAAGTACCTATATTTAACATAACCACTACATAAATAGCACAATTTCTCATAATATCATAGGCGATGTCGCTGCAGCCTTCTTGTACGGCTTCCCGTCCTCTAGTCGGCTTACAGCTCCCGGTTTATCCGGTTAACACCTGAACTAATTCTACGGGCCGGATATTTTGAAATTCGCTGTATGTTGCCAACGTTATCAGTTTTGCTGTAGACCTACTATCGAAATGAATGTAAATATACGAAGTTTTGCGTTTAGGATACAGAACAATATACATACAGTGTATAAATTTATGTTACATTTGGTGTTCATTAAACTTATTTATTATTATTATACATAGATATCATGCATAAAATAACGCTTATTACCTTGATTTTATTGTTTTAGCATATAACACAAGTATTTGTGTGACCCATGAATAGTTTCTTATGATTCAATATTTATCTTTTTGACCATAGCTTTGCTAAGCTAGTGTGAGTCAATTTATTTTCGGTAGATTTTAACTACAATTTTGTAGAGAAACATAAACTTTTACTTATGTTTTTCTACAAAATTATGTTTGACATAAAAAATAGCAATAATACTTGAATCATACATGCATCAATAGCGCTTTTTTCCGATGAGGGTAAGCGATCTTAGCAACGCCAGTTGCTACGATACCTACAGACGTCTTTCCCTTCATTCACA
The DNA here is from genome assembly GCF_050436995.1 of Anticarsia gemmatalis. Classification (NCBI taxonomy): domain Eukaryota; kingdom Metazoa; phylum Arthropoda; class Insecta; order Lepidoptera; family Erebidae; genus Anticarsia; species Anticarsia gemmatalis. Next base: position 8,002,607 of record NC_134762.1, read on the forward strand.
TTCGTTCATACACCACCGGTCACGAATACGACGCACCTCGCCTTTTTCAAACTGATATCATCTATTTATCGTCGGGGATAAAGTCTTTTCGCATTTATAGTATGTATGAACTTGTAATACAATCTCTTTGGCTTCAAGAATCACAAATGATTACATGGTTCATTAGGTTTCTTTTAGTGAGCTCGTGAGGTACCCAAATATCGAGCTTTTTTGAGCAGAGAATATTTTACTACAAGTTCATACATACTTTAATGCGAAAAGAGTTGTTCTCCGACCTAATATGATTTTTTCTATTACATCTTTTCCGTTTCCATTAACTATTTATAAATGTTCATCAAACAAACAAATTAAACAAACCACTTTGTCTCATCAATATTTTGTTCCATCAATCGCTCCCGAATTAAAACTTGGGACAGCTTGTCTGTTTCGAAATAAATCAATCAAAGTCGGTAGTCTATTGAAATTAATTGGTAATTGGTCCGTGTCCATCAGATTCTATTCATAAACAGCTTAAAGGGCTGTTCTTTTAATTAAAATGAAGGACAGTAAACAAATATTGAATAAGTTTGGGTGATTGGTGCAAATTGGAAAATATGGCGGCATTATTTATAGACTAATTCTTAAACGTGTTCTAATTAATATTGGTAGTGTAGAATTTGCAAATTTGAAGGAAAATTCACTGGGCAGCGTGGTTGACTTTTAGCCCAACCCTTCCCTCGCTTCGGGTGGAGACTCTTGCCCAGCAGCGAAACAGCGCGAGGAGAAGCTGATTTAAAAAAAAATCGTATTGCAATGATCTTGTCAGTTTTATTTAAATTCAGAGTATTTCGATATTTCCGTTCTGATATATGGTTCTTGTAAGTCGATAAATGAAACAGCCAGCGATGCACGAATCAGAACAATTAATCACATTAAATCATTATAAATCAAACACAGAATATGTAACTCATTGTCAAAATAAAATTGCTGAACAAAGATATTCCCAAAATCGTTTTACTGTAGTCTGTTTAAAAGGACACCAAACGGTTGAAAATGTGTAGTTACAAATCCCAACAACTATTTTGTTAAGCTGCTTATGTAAACCCAGAATATAGGGGCTTTGAAAGTTTTAATTTATCCACAACCTTTTGTTGCAGACTAACGCCTAGTTCCAAAAAGTTATCTTCATAATACAGAACTAGACCTAATTTAACTAGGCCTCATTTGTTAGGTTGATGCCTAAAATTTGGTTACTAGACCTCAAATTTTAGGTACTTTAAAGGCTTGTTACTATGTCTTTGTCTCTTCGATACTATCACGGTTAGCAAAGGAGGTCCTTGTGGGCGTAGTCGTAGCTCGAACTCTTGATCAGTTTTAACTCATAAATCACAGGATAGGCTAAGTTTAGTCACCTAACTACTATCTGTAGAAAGGAAACCCACAAAACTTAAAAAAATAACATCAAAATGTAAATCATAAGTGTAAAGAACACGGTGATTATCAGGCACGCATTTTATTAACCATATTTTTTTTAAATTAAATGAGAACTCTCTTACACCCGGTTTCTCGGTACATTAAGCGGTAGTATAACTATTATATGAGTTTAAACACTATTGAATAGTTAAACTACCGCTAAATGTACCACAGAAACCCGGGGTTAGGCATTTGAGGCTACTATAAAAAACTCTGCAACCAATCATATTTCGTGGTTGAATATCCTGAAACAGCACAAGGTCGTTTGTAACAGTACACCTTAAGTGAACCTTCCAAGAGGCTCCGAGATGACAGGAGCGATAGATGAATGGCAGAAAATGGAAGCAAAACCTCCCACGTATCGGATGTCTAATGGATAGGGTGCTAAGTATGTTTTGATTTCTCTTACGGTGTACTAACCTATTTTGAGGGTAATAATATACTCATGAGGAAATAAATCCTTAATAATGTTATGGTTTTCCAAAAACAAAGTGTGTTTTTCAGTGATAAATCCCGATTTCTTTTTAGAATATAAAATAAGTCCCGCTGTAAAGATCTCGTTTCTTCATGTCATCTTTGGTGTAAAGGTTAAAAATATTAAGACTTAAAATAAAGATGAAAATGTTTCTATAGCTAAAGAGATCTTTGACAGGACTGTAATTTTGAGAATATGCCCTACAAAATATTAGTAAGTGAAATTGTGTTAGGTAAATCTGTATTTTATTCATACTCTTGTACAATGTATTTTCTAAATAACAAATAAAGAAAAACAGGTAAAAATATCTTATAACATCAAGCATTATTATCACGCTGATTTTATTCAACACAAACACCGAATTTACGATAATAATGAGCTATTTTATTACACTTAATACTTTCCCTTAACAGGAAGAGTTTATTCCAAAAATAGCAAGCGAATATCACAGGAAAATGAAGGAATATTCCAGAAAATATTCTTTAACAAAATATTGAAGGCTTGTCACGAAAAGTTACGAATTTTTGAAACTCCTTAAAAATTTTGTTTGTTCTTTATTTTTTTGTTGTTGTAGATCAAAATACGAACATTTTCTGCGAAGTCATTTTGCTACTTTGTGAATAATAATTAAGTGTTTTTTTAATAAATATAGTGAATAATTTTTAAAGAGCACAACAAAGCTTTAGACTCAAGTCACTGCTTGGCTTTTTGTGTCGTTCTTAGAATGTTATATTTAAAGCTTTATAGAGAACTAGCTGACCCGCGCGCAACTTCGCTTGCATCACATAAGAGAGAATGGGTCAGAATTTTCCACGTTTTTGTAACACTTTTTACTGTTACTCTGCTCCTATTGGTCGTAGCGTGGTGATACAAAATATGCTTTTTTTTTCACGAAAAATATTCTAAAAATTATTTATATCGTTTTTGTTAATTCATTCGCGACTTCGTTCGCCACCTGAATTTTCCCGGGCAATGCGTCATTTTCCCGGGGTAAAAAGTAGCCTATGTCCTTTCTCAAGTATCAAAATATCTCCATACCAAATTTCATGCAAATTGGTTCAGTAGTTTAGGCGTGATTGAGTAGCAGACAGACAGACAGACAGACAGACAGACAGAGTTACTTTCGCATTTATAATATTAGTATGGATGACAGAGTTACCAGCGTAAAGCGCCTTGGAAATGTACATTAAACGAATATTTGACATTGGAACGATAAGAGTTCGATAGTATCGTATCGAAAAACGGTTACGCACGGTTTAAGGCTTTATAATGAATTTAAAATTGTACAGACTTGTATGTAAAACTAGCCGACCCGCGCAACTTCGCTTGCGTCACTTAAGAGAATGAGTCAAATTTTTCCCCATTTTTGTAACATTTTTCGTTGCTACTCCGCTCCTAATGACTGTAGCGTAATGTTATATAGCCTATAGCCTTCCTCGATAATTGGGCTATCTAACACTGAAAGAATTTTTCAAATCGGACCAGTAGTTCCTGAGATTAGCGCGTTCAAACAAACAAACAAACAAACAAACAAACTCTTCAGCTTTATAATATTAGTATAGATTGGTAGCTATATGATATTGAAGTTTCAGCAGCCCTTGACCCCGAAGGGTCGAGGTCGACACTTGGCCTTACAAGTACTTGTTAATACGGTTTCTTCAATTTTGCCAATGTTTGATATTACCCGTGTCTATATTTAGTTCGGATTTAAATAATATTTTGGCCATTAAAATTTGGGATTCTGTAAACGAAACGGTGTAGCTGTGGAGAGTATATTTTTATTTTAGGGCTATTTCAAATGTACCACAAACCACACCACAACGACAACACTTGGTTCGGTGCATATTTTTCATATTTTGGTGCTATTTTGGTGCATATTTTGTAGGTATGTGGTGAAACGGGTGTGTATATACACAGTGTACTTTGCATCCAACATCATTTACAACAAGCGTGTTTTTTTTGTCAAGTTGCATACACGTAACAATTTTTAAGCTTATAACAGTCAACTAAACAGGATTCCTAAATATTCAAGTTTTTCACAACGTATTTTCGGCGAAACAGAGTAGATCGAGGAAGCTGAAAATGACACGGAAATTCAAAAATAATTGCTGCGCATTACATTACAGATCAAAAGAGACCCGAAAAAATGGTGACAAAAAAGCAAAAAAATTTTTTTTCGCGATAACGTTCTGAGCTACTAGTTCAAAAGAAATTCTTTTATGTAAGCTTCAGAAGAAATAAATTACAGAGGAAATGACGACCTTTAAAAGATTTTTTGGTTTTGCTTTTAAGTTTCATTATTACCTACATCTTTACACAAAAGTTTAGGCAGAAGTGTGACAAAATATTACAACTTTTTACCATTTATGATGATAGTCTCATACAAATTAAGTTCCTAAAGGTCGAGTTTCTATCAAAATTAATACCAGTATTGAAACAAAACAAGAATAAATAAAAATCGATTTTATCCAGCTCGGCAATCAAGGTGGCGAAAAGGCCAATTTTCTACTGTCCACTATCGAAATCCAAAGCACCTATGTATAGACAAATGTTCTGTGAAAACTAATCCGTACCTCTATTTTTCCACAAGAACTTTTTTCTAAAGTCATTTTACTCCATACTACGAAATAGAACTCGTGCTACAGCTGATCCATACACATACGGAACACACACATAGTTTGTACAAGTTTTTCATCAAATATTACGCAAGGTTTTTTGGCAGCACTTCCGAGACGCATGCAGTGCTCTGTATATTTTATAGTTTGACCTACATGTTAAAATGTGCCTTTGCAAGCCAAAAAGAAATGAAGAAAATACGGAGTACTTAGCCTTGTTAAAACTTGCGTGTTTTAAAATCTGCAATGCCCATTAAATGTTTTTTGCAGTACTCACTTTACTTTTGGAAAGAAACAAGACTTGCTATCAAGAATTGATTTTCTCGTATTTTTGTAAGAAATACTTACTCTTTAATTAAGCTTTTAAAGCGCACTTCCCCAAATTCTAATTATAGCCTGATTTTTATGCCATCAGATATAGCAATACTCAAAAAACACTATCAAAAACAATAGAAGCTTGAAGTAATTAAAATAATTCAACCAAAACTAACACAAGAAATCGTTCTCTCCAAACACATCTGGATTACTCGTCGTCATTCCATTCCAAACTGCAAACTATTCCAATCAGACATTCCAGCTACCTCCAGCTGGTGTCCAACAAAAAGGTAACATTTATCAAACTAATTATCACAGATTGCACCTGTGTTATAAATGAGGACATTAATCCTATCAAACGGCGAGTATGTGAAAGAATCCGATAATTAATTTTGCACTTATTGGCTCGCTTTGCTAATCGATTTTGATATCTTGATAAGTTGGATTAAGGTTTAATTTTGAAGCATAGGGATTTTTTCGTTTATTTTAGTGTCATGAAATAAAATAAATTGAGCCAAAATGGTATACATTATGTATTCACTAGACGTGCAAATAGTTCGATGGTTTATCATGACATAACTGTATTGGTAAAACAATTAAAATTCCCCCATACTTTGATGAGGTGACATAGAGGTTTGATCGTTCTCATTCAGTTACGAAACCCGTGATAAGCCATTGCTGGATTAATTCTAACGTTCACTAAATTATACTAACCTTTGCATAGGAGTAGGTACCGCAAATGAACGTTCACTCTATATCAAATTAAAAGTGTCACGTCCTCACTGATAAAAGCGATAATATTCTCCGTGCACTACATACAAAAGACCCATTAATTTCTCCCAATGATTCATTATATCACCATTAATATATAGGTCAAAGAAAGCACAGAAAACGAGACTCTTGTGATCAAAAGGTTTCATTAATCATAGATTGCCGACTTATTAAGGAAACGTGAATTGATTACTCCAATATGTTATGAATTAAAAGGAACGTTATTGATATGGGAAAAGTAATGAATCATGCTAGTTACGTGTCATATTCGTGTAAAAGGTTTTTGTGTTCGATCATAGTAATGTACTATTTTCTTGGAAGACTCTTAACGTATTTTCTATGATGAGATGAACCTTATAAATGTGTGTGATAGGCGAAGTATCAGGGGGTTACATGCCCGCACCTAAAAAGTGTAGGTGCAATAAATTGTTTTCCGAATTAGTTAGTATAGACCAAACCACTGTTATTCCAAAAGAATTTGACTTCATTATGTTACTTACTTTGGCAAATATTCTTGTATTATCAAAATTATAATGGTGTCGTTAAAACTATTATTTGCTAACTACTTAAATTATTCTATCGTTATAAATTCAAACGATTAGATCTTAACGACAAACCATCCATTCATTTTTGGCTCTATAACGCAATGCGGAGTAAAATAGTTTAAAATGATAAGCTGAAAAGAGAAAATAAGTAATTGCTGTACTTTTTAATCATTTGGAATAGGCCTCTTTCATGAGATTTTGTAATACCGGAAATATATGGAACATCTACGCCGAAATATTTTTACTAAAGTTGTAGTAATAACACAGGCATGAAACGTCGTATTAATTACAGTGTATTGTGTAAGTGGTATACAGTAAATTGTTTCAGTATATCGTTAATATGTATATCAAAAGTTCGCTACTTCCTAATAAGTTTCGTAGTTTGTGAAACTATGTATAAATAATGGACCTGTTGCGTATTCAACATTATCGCCCCCTAAGGCTATCAATTTAAGTTAGGTTAGTGGCCGAACAGTTAGTGCGACTCAATTATCGTGAATCTTAATTTTCTTATCATTTATAGTACTCCGAATAACATTAATATGTATTTATTTTTTTATAGAAATAAGGAGATTGTCTCTTTTTTATTTGCAATATCCTATTTTTGTTGCAATCGATACTTATTTGTTAATCTTATTAAATAAATACATTAAGTTAGCGCGAGTAATACGTTAGGTTAGGCCTGTAATCTGAGTTTAGAATGCGCTGACCAGAAAAGTTATTTCAAATTATTCTTTAGGGTAGTTTTCATGAGGTAGTCCATCTAGAGCACCCGTGCTCCTCGACGAAAATATAGGTATTTGGCAGGTGCTATTCGAACGGGTGCTCTACATGGACTACCTCTCATTGCAGTTTCAAAAATTTAAAGGTTTTGTGGAGATATACTAGACTGAAGAGTGACTACAAGACAGTATACAGTAACTGTTGGTTAATCAATTCTGAGAAAATATCATTATTATCAGTTTAATATAAAATTTAATACGCTACTTTGAGAACTTTATTCCACAAGAGTAAAAATCATCTTATTTTCCTACGAAAGAGCAAAGATATTGGAGAACAAACTATCTGGGCTGCTGTAAATTACAGTGCACAAAGAACACAGACTTTAAATTGAAAAATAAAGGCGCTCTTAATATTCAAACGACGGTAAGAGCCAGCTTTGGGATATGGCCGCGCAATAAGCGAGTTATTGCGAATAATAAATCATATTAAATTAAATTTGAAAGGGACTGCAATATTGGATTTATGATCGAATTGAGACTACCACGACATTTGGTTTTTGTCATGTATTCAGATAATAAATTGTAACTGGCTTTAACACTGTACATGAAACACAGTTCAGAATTAAAGAGAAAGCCTTTTAGTCTACTGCAAGTATAGTGCAAATTCTTTATCTATAGGTGAAATGAAATAATAAATCACTAACTAAAATTGATCTCATACTGTCTTACTGTAAGCCGCAGGGCAAGGGTCTACTCCCAGAATAAGGGAAGAATTAGGTTTTTAATTAAAAGGGGTTTGAAGACAAGAATAAAATTCTAGCCATGCAAGGTCTCATCAAAACAAATATAAGAAATATTTTCATAACTAGAGCTGTTTATTGTACAAGTTTTATCTCAAAACATAACAAAATATTTGTTTTAATTTAAAGAAAAATAAATTTTGTAGTTGCAAACAGTAATCCACAAATTCCAGCTATCATTTATTCAGCTTAAAACTAATAATAGTTTCAAAGACTTGAACTTTTCTTTAAACCACTGATGAACAAAACTTCTCATTGTTTTCCATCTTTTCATTATCTCATAATACCGCGACTCAAAAGTTAAATTAGTTATGAAATTTTTAATCTTTGAGCAAATTTTCAATTAAACGCCTATCTCCCGCTGGTTTTATGGCCGTTTCGTCCATTTTTTCAAACGTTCGAAATGAGATTTTCATTCAAAACTACTTATAAGTTTCGTAACAGGATCTTTTTTATTAGCAGCGAATTTCTTTCTACTTGTGTTCGTTCTGTAGGAATAACTTTTCCTTATTCAAAGAGAAAGTTTGAAGAAATTGTTTGTTTTGACAAGTTATTGTTGTATATTGCTTTTAAACTGTCTTTCTTTGTTTGTTTAATGGATGGTTTGGTTCTACTGTTTTCCAATAGTACTCATATGGAAACTGTAATGCGACTCTGGACGGAAGAGTTGACTTTCGTAATGCAATTGTTTTGTTCAATGGAGCGTTTTAGTTTTAAAATGCAACATAAATATTTGACTATATTTTGTACTACAGTCAATTAAAAGAGAATACGTATTTTTAGGTTACCATTTTCATTTGATGTATTAATTATGTACATTTTATGTTTAAACTACTAGAAACTAATGTTGTTTTACAATTTATTAAATTCAGCCAGAATATTGAACATTACTTAAAAACTATTGAAGTATTACAGACTATATTACTGTTCTATACTTCAAGCCACTATTAAAATTTTTCGTAAATTTTACAGCCTCTTTGATAAAACTATTATGAGTTACCAACATCATTTTAAATAAAACAAATGGATTAAAACACAGCGGTATTCAGATAATGTCAGTACTAATGTTGCATTACAGGAAAACCAAGAAAAATATCTCATAACAAGCTAAGTATTTTAAATGACGTCTAATACAACGTATTTAAACGTTCTTCGAAACTCCACAATTATGGAGCATTACAATCAATCAAACTGCAATCAACACTCTCATTATTGGAATTCTGCTATTGTTACTAGTTATTAGGGTTCCATACCCAAAGGGTAAAAACGGGACCCTGTTACTGAGACCTCACTGTCTCTCAGTCTGTCACAAGCTGTATCTCATGAACCGCAATTGTTAGACAGTTGAAATGTTCACAGATCATGTATGATGATGTAATTCTGTTGCCGGTTTATCGACAAATACTAGATAAATTAATAAAATAAGTAAACAAATATTATTTTGAAGGAACAAACGAATTTTTTTCGTCATTTTTAAAATGGATAGCGGTACGGAACTTTACGTGTGTGAGTACCAACTCGCACTGAGCCGGTTTTTTTACACATTACTTGAAGAAAAAAATGACGGAAACATTTAGCTTTATAAATCATTGTAAAAAGTGTTAACAGACGGGTTTGATAAAGTGATATTAATTGTTATGATCATTTCACATGCTCATAAAAATTCCTATTTCCAAGTTATTTGCACACAAAGACAAATGTGTGAAACTCAATGTGTATCTAATTGTCTGTTCTGTATAAAAAACCAAATTCTAAGTCACTAGCTCTTAACCGCGACTACGTCCGCGTGGATAATATCGCTTTATTTTGACTTCTGTCACGTCACGAAAAAAAATGGGCTAAAGCTAATATTTTTATAGCCTTTATATTATTTTGGTACATAAGCCACAACACTTCCTAGTTCTGTAGATACTTGATCAGTCGTTTTGTCATAAGTAAGTAAAAAAGAACCATCCAATTATCCATATTTACTCATTTATAAAATAAGTAAGACTAACATTAACTAATATCATACAGAAAATAATAGTAGTATAAGTCATACTAACGATATGTGGTCGAGAAAAATGTTTCGTTACTTTGAAGTTGCGGCGAAAAACATATACAAATGTGATGAGTACGATATATATTATTATAGAAAAGTGTTTTCTTAGTTTATGAAATTGTGATAAAAATTCAATTAAAAAAGTATTATACCATTTTATTTTCAGATTATAATCTTAATTGGGATGTTATTTTGTTACCTATTTCAAATTTTACAACTGAACAATTACTGTTTAAACTATATTAATTAAAATATTGAGTAGCCAAATGTTTTCCTCTTGTTATCCCAGACGAAAATGATGAAATAATAATCCAACTCTAAAATTTAAATCTCAGGAGAAAATTTTATCTAGCATTTATCAAAATAATTGTAAGTTTATTTAAAATTATAGATGTTTAAATTTAATTTCGGCTTGGATATTATTGGTTAACAACCTTAAATTATAAGTTTCCTTTTACAATTTTCTTTTGGTTCACTTTCCCTGATACATGATATTAAACAAGTTCAAAAACTTCTCCGTTTAAAAAATACTTTAGGCGTTTCGATTGGAAGACATAAGGTTTTAATCGTTTTTCCCCCGAAAAATTACGCACTCGACTTATATCCGACAATTTCTTTCTGTACCAACTTTCATGTCCCACTACTTAACAAAGATTTCTTTATCCATCAAAACACTCTATCAGAGGCAATTAATAAGACCCCGATTTATTTCTTTAAAGTATTAAATACCCATACTTTGGCTTATACTATTACAGACTATTATTTTAGCCTGTTACAACATATTATAAATTAGATATTTATCTTTCAAAAAATTAGAATTTCACCCGTTCTTTTAATCACTTTTATTCAAAAAAACTAAACCGATTCGACCAAAACGTTCCACATAGCCGGACAACGGATACAATAAAATAGTAACCGTCACCGGCTACTGTCAGATGCATTGGTATACCGGCTTACGGCTAAACCATATTTTAAGCCGGACGGCTTGACAACAAAGGGGATCGATTGATTGTTACATTGACATGTGGACTTTGGAGTGATTCATTCACATTTTGAAATAGGATTAAGAGAAGAATTTTCTTTTTCCAATGTTGAGTAAAACGTTTTTGAGGCTTCTAAAAAGTAACGGGGTGGTTTATACAATATTGAATGCTTACTTTTTCAAACATTAAAATCATTTAAAAATTTTAGATTAGGATTTTTGTTTGAAAGTAGACCTAGAATTTTTTTTAGTATGATAAAGATACGATATCATACACAGATCTAAAATTAATGTACGAAAAAATTACGACATTGTTATTCTGAGAAACCGTTACCTAATGTTATTTAAAATAGAATATGTATAGTTAAAATGACAATTACTTGCATTCAGTCCAAAAAACCTTCTGAAATCATTTAACCAATTTTCCTGTTAATAGATACAAAATCAGACAAAATAATTGGCATCCGTCATTATAAATAATCGTATTTTCTTGTACAAGCTAAAGGTTAATCGGATTTCGTTTGAGAAGGCGTCGAAGTAATGTCTTATAGTCCGACAACTTAGCAGAGAGCCCTGACATGCACGATTTATCACGATTACAATTTGTTGTTCTGAGTATTTTGAAAGTAAAGTAATGTATCTAACATGCTACCTTCAGCTGCATAAGCTTGCAGGTCCCTCATTCTGTAAAATCTGAATTTTATATACCTGCGCCAGTCGTTAACTTTGCATATAAGGCTCTGTGCTAAGTTGTTGGACTATAGTATCTAATGTCGCTTATGTTCGCAAGTCTACGTATAATCTAATTAGGTAGCATTATGAGTATGCCTTTAGCGGTAAAGGAAAATATCGTGAGGACACTTATGTGTAAAGTGCTTGTAGCGTTCTTGAAGTAGGGACTAAATTACTGATTTATTGGGACTGTACGTTTCAATACATGTTGAGCAGAGAGAAAAATATCAAAGAAACTTTCATAAATAAGAAATGTATTGGTTTTAGGTTATTATAGCCGAAGTACATTATTTTTAGCCATCTTAGCACTACAGATTCGAATATCTTACATTATGTATACATCTACGTATAAAGTAGGTAGGTATATTTGAAAAAAAAGGGAAAATAGTTGTTATTTAACTTTGTAAACTTTTGAATATGAATTAATATCAGTTATTTTTATTTTGCTCGTGCTTTAAATTTGGGCCAAAACGCCATTACGGCTGTCAAAATTCAAATAAATCAATACAAATGATTTATTATTTTAAGTCAAATGCTGGCACTTTTAGATAGCCAATCATTAGAGGTAGAGAGTGAATTTAGGGAAAGAAGATAATTTCACACTACATATATAATATACATACCAAATAGGTTCCGAGTTTCGTTGACTATTTACCACGCAAGTACCCAGTAATTTCCTTTTCCCAATTAAGTAATCTACACATATTTACATTAACAAACTTCCAAAAGCAAAACCCAACCAAAATATCGTGGCAAATCCCTAAATTTTCGCAACACCGAAATCTCCACACTACTAACATAACAGAATTAACACGCAAATCTCTTGCAGCTGCACCTGTGCTAATCTCTCAATTAACCGGAGACTCGATCAAAGCATTAGCACATTTCACGTTACGGAACGACTGGATATGGTATGAAACTTCATTGTAGATTAAACGAGAATTGAGAAGCTTATTTCAGTACCGCGATACTGTAGTCGGTACTGACGAGTATTGAAAGTTTGACATTTAGAATGTACTGCCAAAATAGTTCCTACGACGCCCCTCAGAGGCGCTGATCAGATTTTCATACAACATTTCTTGATGACAGGACGGTCGTCGGTAGTCTATAGTAGTAGAGACTCGAGCTGCTGAATGACAATGTCATATTCTGACAACTTAGGAATGAACTTTCACAAATTATCTAGATTATAATAAATTATTTTGTGTGTATATAGTTTTTCCAACACGCGAATCTGTTGCAGCTGCACCTGTGCTAATCTCTCAATTAACCGGAGACTCGATCAAAGCATTAGCACATTTCACGTTACGGAACGACTGGATATGGTATGAAACTTGATTGTAGATTATACGCGAATTGAGATGCTTATTTCTGAAATAATGTTGTAGTTTCACAACTCAGAAGCGAGACTTATCTTTATTATAATAAATAAATCTGGTCCGCATTTGACCAGCATTGTGAACTCAAGGCCTTACCCCTCCCTCATTCGGGAGGAGATCCTTGCCCAGCATGATGGACTCAAGGCTTTACCCTTCCCGTGTTAATTATGATACACTTGCACAGCTGTGGAACGGTAACTGGTTAAAAAAAAACAAAATAAAATATGCGTGGCAAACAAGCAAAGTTAAAGAGGATATAGTATTATCTAATTTAAATTGTGATTGTAATACATAATAAACATACGACTGCTTTGTAGACATGAAATACAGGAGGAGAGGATTCTCTACCACTTTCGACTATCAGCAGCCGAATAGCTATCGAGATATTTTGTATGAAAATCCGATCAACGACACTAGCGGACGCCGTAGGAACTATTTTGACAGTACGTTTTAAGTGTCAAACTCTCGATACAAGTTAGCCTAGCTGGTCAGCATCTAAAACATGTATCACTTTTATTCGATGAGCCTTTAACGGCTAAATACATTATTCAGTCAACGTTTATGAACTGTAGCACAAACAGCTAACAATTCATCGTTTACATTGTATTCAATTAAGTGTTATGTAATGCGATTGTTTTTATCATTGTTACACATTTGTATTACAATTGTTAACGTTTTTTGTTGAGTTAATTGAGGATAATAATGTATGCTTGATCTATTTTTATAGATAATTAGATCATTTGTAGGTTGTCTTAGAGTGAGATGGATTTGGTACAATGCGCAGTGGACAGGTGTGCTGTGATGTGATGTGACCTTGTTTTATATCGCATTAGAAGACCCTTTTATTGTTTTAATGTCTAATAGAACAAACAATAGCGAACGAGGCACGAGGCAAAACATTGCCATCTGTAGCGCAATTTTCTGCAGTCGATACTATCGAGTATCGAGAGGTTGACATCTAAAATGTATTGGAAAGATACACGCTAAAGGCGCTGGTTAAATTATATTATCATACAACATTTCTCGATTGTATAGTATAGATAGTCGATAGCGGTACATTTTTTTTTACTTTGGGTGCTAAATCATGCCAACTCCAATAGCAGGGTAAGCTGTTTTTAATAGTGGATATTATTATGCATCGGGGTAAATATTTGCCCATATCCGTCGTTCATCATTTCTTTCTATTTCCTATTTGTATACAGTATTAGGCTAGAGTCCGCCACAGAACTGTGGATTAATAAACATAAGAAAACAGATTATAATTGAAATTTAAACAAATACTTGCATTACCATTAATCGTTCGAAGTAATACACTTCCAAAATCGTTTTCCATTCATTTAGTAAAACGAGTAACGCGAAATGAAGGCACAAATCTTCAATATTAATTAATTGCTAAAAATAGACTACTCATTTAAACTGAGCTCCTTAATCTTGAAATTTCAGGGAAACCAATAAATTCGTTCTGCGACCATTTTGACTTTAAATATTTAAATCTTTTACTTTATTAATTAATACTGCTATTTAAGGTTTAATGAACATATTTAAAAGTCTGTAGTATTGCTCTTGTTGCAGTTTCAGTTTCAGCAAACCACATTAAGGTAAAATGTTACTCTACTTAAAATACCCTGCTCAAATGGTTCAACAAATACATTATGTTAAATCGTTAATAAATAAATAGGATCACTATTTTTCATTGTTTCAAAACTTTTCTTTTGAGATATATAAGAGGTATACCAGAAGCGACACAGTGCAATAATAGGCTTAAGCTTTAGTCTTACGAGGGGAATAGGTTATCTTCATTAATAACTTTCGTATGTCTAAATAACACATTACAGGTAACTTTCCTACATAAGTGTCAAAAGTATAATAATATAAATATTACGAAACAGCTAATTTTACTTAATAAGTTACCATAACACACACTAAAATAATAATAACAATAATGAACTCATACCAAAATCTTATTATTTTTAAAAATCCATAAAACATTAACAAAATAACTCTACTAAAGATTTACAACATCGGTTTACCAATAAGAGTTTATCTAATTAACAAACCGAACTTTGAACATTAATTTCACAAATTAAATTACTAAAAGTATACTTAATCAAATTCTTAATCATGTTACGGTTTAACGTGTATTAACTTCGGCTAAGATTATTACTCTCGTTGAAGAGGTTTCCATGTTTTCTGTGCTCAATTTAAAAAACCAAATATTTCAAACTGATTTGTTCTGTAGCGCGATTCTCTACAGTCGGTACTTTTGACTAAAGTTTGACATTTAAAATGAACTGTAAAAGTAGTTCTAACAGTGCCCGTTAGAGGCGCTGGTCACATTTTCATTGAAATTTTATCTATACCTAGTCGGTTTTCGATCGTCGAGAATCGTGTTTCTGGAATAGTTTTTTAAATTTCTTATGTCTGAATGAGTATATTATTATATAAAACGGTCTCTAGGCAGAGACCACAGAAAAACTTAGTAAAAGAATACTATAAATTAAATACCGATAGATTTAACGCATACAAAAGGCAAGCTGGAGAATTTCATAAGGAATGACATTTGCCGTGCGACCGCCGGGAACGGGTTAGATCTCACTTCACGAAGAATACAGTTCTTTCAATTGAAACGTATGAAATTCTTACACAAAAGAATACGTTTTATTCCTTTTGAGCTTTGCGATAAATATATTTCTGGATATGGTTGGAAAATCATGATGTATATATTTGAAAAAATATTTTTAAATGATTTAAGTATTTAAGGTTACAAAAAGTGAATAAATGTTAGGCTTTAGCTCGTGGCCTATTGAATGAAAAACGTATAGAAGAAGATTTTTATATTCTATAAATTAGCGCTTTCATTTTGAATTGCATGTAAAACATTAAAAGAAAGGTGTAGTTTTTGAGCGTTGAAATAAAATCGAACTATCCCATATTGTTGAGCACATAGTAGAGAATGAAGTATAGCATAATTTAATCCCTACAATTATTATTATAGATAGATACATGTATTGTCTTCCATATTAGCTTAAACAAGCAGAAATTCATACATGAGAGGGCGGCATAGGCCCCTGTGATGTACAGCACAGCTGCAGCCAACAGTTCCCAACTCGCAGTCGCCTTTGAACTAATATATTCCCAACTTGCGGCCGACCGAAACTTTTGATTGCTGCCCAAGTTGAACAACAACCTGTTTTAGTGTGAAACACACAGACAGCGGAAGCGTGTCCGGACGTTTTCATTGCGTGAATCGCTGTTCAGTGTTTTCGCACACAATACGAGCACGGGACGCTTGCACGCTGGCAACAGTTTCTGCAAATAATGTAACTAAACAATTTTTTTGTAGTGGCGGGCGACAGACGTGCCATAGGATCACACTCATCCCTCGTCCACTTTACATGTTTATTCATTTATACAACTAAGTAAAACATTCAATTGCCGCATTCCCGCTTCAAGCCGTATACGTTCCGTATCCGCACGGTGTGTGGACTGCTCTTTATGGACTCCTCCAAACTTCCACACGATTTTTTTCTCGAAGATTCTCGAACAAAATTGTTTAACAGAAGCGAATGAGCAAGAGTAACGTTTAAAAGTTCTTTTTTGTTCTTATGTGGAGCAAATGGGCCATTTTTTACGAACCATTTGTTATTTGGAGTAGTTCGACGATTTGTTGGGGAATTACTAGGAATGTGTTGGAACTAATTCTGCTTGAAATGGTTGAAAATACTCGGACTTGTACAAGACTGGCTGACTCATCTATGTTTGGATAGAAAATAGACACTTCTGGGCTTAACATTTCGTAGTATTTAACTGAGTTCCTACTGTTCCTAGTAATGTGCGGTAGTTAGATGATTTGAGAATACGGCAACGGATATTGCCAATAACTTAATTATTGTTAGCTACAGATTCAAATACTACTACTACTATCAACTCGGACAAACGATAAATTTTGTATGAAAATCGAATCTGCGTTTTAGCGGGCGCTGTAAGAACTATTTTTGCCGTACATTTTAAATAATAAAGTTTCCAAATCGTTAGTACTGACTGTAGAGAATCAGGCTTCTGTCTCAATCACCTTGAACGCGGAATCTCGTTGACAGTATAATTGATGACGCGAATGCAACGTGCAATCATCCGCCATTCAATCATTAATGAGATAGTAATGTAATAACCGATCATTATGCTTCATTATACCGAGACTGTTATTTGAGATGTGTGAGGATATTCTATTATGACGCGAGTAAGGTTATGTTAATAATGAGATGTGTTTTGTTTAAAGGTTTATGTACAATAATTTTCGAAACTATAAACTAGTTCACGCTCTCGTCTCTACATCAAAAAAAGATTCCTTCTTGTAGTTCTTGATAAATAGATATGTTAACAAAATTCCATAGAAATTGAACTATTTAGTTGACTAATCATAAAAGACGTACGGACTTAGATACAAATTACGAAGGTATGGAGCAGAAAATAAAGTGTGTTACAAGAACTTTAACCGTATTTACAAGAAGACTGTACAACAAATATCGCTTTATTACAGTAATTCTAGGAACTAAACAAGAAACCCTATAAAAGCTGCATTTTCCACCGATAAATCAACAAACCACTATATCAACGGACGCCTACATAGAACACGTGCAAGCAATCCTTTGAAATGCCAGAAAGTGCAAATTCAAACGATTTTCCCACTACATTCAATAGTGATGTTGCTAATTTTTATTTTGTACGAGAGCCCGTGATTTCTTCTGCGTGGACTTTAGCTTTTCCATTTTTGCAACATTTTTTACCGCTGCTCCGCTCCTAGTAGTCATAGCGTGATGTTACAATAGTCTTCAGTTATTGGACTATTCAATACAAACATATTTTTAAATCGAACTCTTCAGCATTATATTATTATGGATAGATTCCGTCTAGTAAATTGTGTAAAAATACTAAAACCTTATTTTTTAGTTCTGTTATTAATTAAACAATTGTGTCTTATGACGTTACGGTGTTCTACATTGCATATGAAGATACATTGTCATTACATTGCGCATTACAATGCACTTCATAACTGTAATGCTCTTCGACTTAGTTACCATTACTCCAAAAAAAAAGTTTTTTCTTAGCTGTTTGATGGACTAACTAGAATCTCTTTTGTTTCCCTGGAAACACCTCTATTCCCTGTTCACGGTTAACCCTATTCACGATAGCCACGTGTATTACGAACATTAATTACCCTAGTCACGGCTTAATCGGTTGATTTTAAACGCGTAACTGCAAATTGGGAATGAGTCTGATATATTGCGGTCTATTGGTGTTAAATTTACATGTGAATTTCCTAATTTGTTGCAAATGAGACTCAAACAGAATATAGTTGTTTAAATGCCGATATCTGAGTGGCATTAGTAAGAGCCTTCTATGTAAATAACCAATGAACTATACGAAATGAGTGTATTGTTAGACATAAGCAATGAGTGTATTGTTAGAAATGATTATTTTATGTTATTACGGCAAAATGAAAGCGACGTGAAAACAGCTTAATTAAACCGTGCTAAAACTGTGCATAGATTTCAGCACGGTTTAAGAAGTGAGCCCTGAAGTAAGCCCTTGCCTAGTCATTAGACAATAACTAACAAACAGCATTATTTCAATATTTAGACAATCTTTATAAATAATCATTAATAATTTCCTATTGTACGTAAAATAACGTAGCAGCGATTTACGATCGGTTCAGAATAACTAATCAACATTAATACTCTAGTCCCCGTAGCAGGTGATAACTTAGCACTAAACACCCTTCCGAAAACCATCTAGTATTAACTAAGCCTTCATAAATTGAAATAATTAACAGGGATCTTCAATTTTATAACCTTACTTTACACCAATCACAAATCCAATTAAGGCTCCCGGCAGCCGTAGGTCATAACATTCATAATTGAAGTTCATTTGCGAAGCCTGACCGTGTATCAAAATGTTTCAGCTGCACAACATTTTGTATAATTGTATATAACACATTTATAAGTAAAGTATATTCTTGTTTGGTATGTAACAAGCTATTTATAAGGTAGGCTGCTATAAGTTAGGTTCTTTCTAAGCTAGAAAGAAAAACATTTGCGTGTTACCATGTAGAAGAGAACGATAATTGTCACGTTCTCCATAACTGGGCTTGTTTGATGATTTACAATGGTTTTAATCATCAAGTAAGACCAAACATACAGCAGAAACTGTAAAATAAATAAAAATATTGGGCCTAAGCCGGGAATCACACTCAAAATCTCGTGACCAGCAGAAACTAACACAGGATCATATTCACAGTTATATTAACTTTATGTAACTAACTCGTAACTAACATAACGACTATATTAACCATTCCACTATACAAGTAAATAAAGCTTGTAATCAAAATAAATGATAATAAACTGAATAATTCAAAACTAAACTCCCGGCAAAATATTTCCTAGTAATTTCACATCAAAAGTGAAGGTTCAAATTTTTCTTAATTATTGTATCAAAGTTTGTTAAATTTGATACCTGGAAAGACTGATAACTATTACAATTCCAAACAACGTAATTGGAAAACTAATTTCATGTTGAAAAGTTACGTTGTTCATTGGAAAGAGAAATTAAATCTATTTGATATAGCTTATTGTTTAAATCTAGTTAAGGAAAACGGATTAATTGGGCTTGTTACTAACCGTACTAAATTAATAATAATGAATGTACATTTCTTTTGCTATTCCGTACTTCCGTAGCGGCAATAGTTTTCGACTGTGTTGTCTCAAAATATTTCTGTGACCCACAAATATCTTTTCCTACTGATACTTTGTGAAATCCCCGCGATAAGATTCTAAGCCACGGTCTAAAAATATATAAACGTGTTTGTTCATTTGTCCTTCGATATGCTCTAGATAAAATTTTCCAATGTAGACAATATCCCAGCATAGAAAGGTCAAAAGCACTTTGCTGTAAATAAACCCACGCATGTGAAACCGCAGTCGTAGGCTATGTAGATAAAAATTAAGATGCCTCATACTTAATTGGCCGTGAGTTTCTTGCTAGCTCTTCTCATAAGGCTCGAGCTAGTGCTAGATTCAGTAATTGTAACGACTATCATAAGTGTCAATATTTGACCTAAATGAATGAATGATTTGATTTTGATTTTGATAATGTGCCGACGTAAAATACCTTTGGGCGGCTTGAACAACTTTGACACTAGGTTGACCACTAACCATACGATAAGAAGAAGAATGTGCAGACATTCCGCAGTTTTTCGTCATCAGTTCAGTTATTCGTAATTGTTGATTAGCACAATCTTAATCACACAATTCCTATAGCAATATACATTAACTTCTGGACTTTTCTGAATACTAAGCACAATAAAATGATTCAGAATCATAAGTTTCCAATAAGTAAAAGATATTTCCTTGGCACTTCATTTCTCAACGTCACGCCTATCATAATCATTTTTAATTAAAACCCCTGGTACGTCATAGGAAGCGTTTCTAATGATCCTGTAGAACTTAATAACAGGGAATATTTTCTAGCAAAGCGCTTTGTGACATTATTTCCCATTTAAATGATTGAGGGGCATTAATATGGACATTTATTTAAAGTACTGTAGTGGTAAATAACGAATAAATGTGTTGTTATATAATAGTCAATATTAATTATTGTCTAAATACTTATGGCAGAAAGGATTATTTTCTGGCAGAACATTTAGGCATACATAAAGAAGAAAACAAAAAAAACATATAGAAATAAACCAGCCAATATTCAGCTCAGCCTGAAACTAGACCGTGAAAAAATTAATGAGAATATTTTCATATTTTCCTATCTTGCTGTATTCAATTTTAAAGCCCGAAATATCAGTGACATGTAATTTAATAGGGCACTTTGATTAATCCATAGAAATTGGTTCATACTTAATAACATAAAACTAAGACTACTAATTTAATTACATTGAAAAACTTTTACCTACATTTCGAAACGCATAGTTATTTTTTACTCCATCAAACAAAGCACCATCGAAATAAATTTCTTCACCATTTCTATATCATGCGTGAATGAGCATACACATACTATACAAAATTAAACGGCCTTCAGTCTACACTTCCACATCGTAAGAACGTATATTGAATTTTAAGTGCGCATAAAATTCAATGATGACATTAAAAGTGCCATTTGGCGTATATGTTTTCAAATAACGATCGGTAATATGTTTTATGAGACTAATATAAAGCGCGCCAATTTGTGTGTGGTGGTCTTGCTTGAAGGGTTGAGAAAGGAAATAATTAATAGATGTATAGAGGGTATTATTTGTCTTTTTATATTGGATTATATAGATAATATTTTTGACTTAAATTCAAAAAAGTATGCAGTAAGTCATGGTATGAAAGCTGCGAAGTGGTAAATTTTATAGAGAAGCATGGTGTTATTATGCGCCTACACTTAAGTTTCTACTTAGTAAAATTCACATTTGATTTGTTCGAGAAGGCAAATAATACCTATCTGTTTTTTATTTTTCTTATAATTCATTAAACAGATATAGATAGAAGATAATTTTAAAAAACTTTTTAACATCATTTTTTTATAATTAATTTAACAACTATCTGCATTAAAATTTGTTACTCAATCAATCTATGCAGAAATCATCATTGTGGTTCGGTGTTTCATTCGTATAAATAAATTATTATCTTTGCCATCTCTTCAATAACAAGCACATAAAATAGCAGCTGTTTTCACCTAATTCACACGTCGACTTCAAACCACTTCTGTCAATGCCTGAAACTTTTCAATTGATTTAACAACTGCTAACTGCCAATAAAATATTTAAACCGCCTACGGAACCAAACTTACGCTCTTACGTACCGTACAATATTAATGGTTGAAGTTCCTTTAATCGTTCAAACTACATTTACACTAAAAACAATCTTATTCAAACTACATAAAGTTTATTTTCTAATGATAAGTAGAACCAAGTTCACAGCTGCAATCCCGTTTTAGCGCTTAAGCGTCAATATATTTCTTCAATGTCTTAAAGGCGATGCAAATTGAACCTTAAATCATATGAGTAAAGTCTAAAATAAAGTTTGAGATCCAATAAAGAAATATCGTCAGCTGAGCCTAAGACCGATATACTTTTGAAGAGCGATCTATCAAAATTCAGTCTTAACCCTTTATGATAAAGTAGGTAATAGAATGATAGATAGGAACGCAATAAAAATGGCTCAACACCTTCTTCGAGTGTAAATGAATAAAGATTTTTCTGTAGCTTCTTTTTAAAACGTTTATTATTTATTTTGAATTTCAAATAACTAACTATAATAGTTTTTACTTGATTTTTTCCTAATTACAAACGCGTTTCGGCGCCGAAGTTGCAATCGTCACAAAAAAATGCGAATCATTGTGTTATTTTTTATGCATCCATTTATCCTTTTGTACTTAAGATGATCATAAATTTTGCCATATTCAATTCAACAATATAAAATTATTCGATAAAGTACCACCTCTATAGCTGTACTAATACAAAACACTTCAATTCCGAGGCGAAAAATTGCTCCAACTTCACACAAAGTAGGTTTAAAAATAAAACACGAACACTCACCGAAGGTGCCGTTAGAAGTTGAAGGGCTTCGCTCAAGTTCTTCAATGTTAAAGTGTTCCTCTCTCCGTCCTCTTCCTCAGGTCCTGGGAGGTGGACCGAGGACTGTCTGGAGCGGAACTCCGGCTTTTTGCCACTGGAACCACTGCCATTGGCAAACTGCTGCTGGGAAGACGCGCGACGGAATGGACACGTCATTTTGAGGGTTCAAGTCATTGGGTTGTGGATGAAAAGAACACTAGGGGTGAGCACTTCCAAGTTGAAGGTTTGGAGTAATCTGGAACAAATAAAAACAATTTGATTAAAAATATAGTTCTTTAAGCAGTGAATAGTTTAAATATGTATGATAATGATATAGAATACTTGATAATGAATTAAATATCCATTATCAAGTGTTACTTATATAGTTCAATTGTTAAGTGTTACCTATATTGTTGCATCAATGTATATATCACTGGGAATGGGTGAGAAATGTTTTTTTCATATTTCTTATGAGACGCAATATATTTTGCTATTCGTAAAATCATCTATTCGTTGATATATGCTTCTAATGTCATTTAATTAAAATATGCAGTGTTTATTCAGTTTAATATATGAAACGGTATAATCGTAGAAACATATTCTCAGAGGTTACGTTATAAAATAAACTACTACAATACTTGTTACTCAGAACAAAAACAGTACATAAAATTCCTCGAATGACCAGAAAATTATTAAACGTGGAACAGACAGACCTTTTATGTGTTCAAACAACATAATAGACCGCAATACCAAAATATCAGAGGTTCGGTAAGTAGGGTAAACAATTTCAGTAACGCTTTCCCATTTCTTGGTTATCAAAGAGGAATGTTCAAAGCTAGAATAATCGGGTGTGTGTGAAACAGAGCAAAACGTTCCATTGTTACATTAGACAATATCGAACTACTTGGAAGGATAGGCATTTCGTAGTGCCGTATGGATTATGAATGAATGTTATTATGTTTACGAGTATTTATAGGCAGTGAATGGAATTTGTGTTATTTCGGCCTCTTTGTTATTATGCTTCTAAAAATAATTATTTTTGGAAAGAGTTAACTCGAGTCTGCAATACAACTTTTTGATATCTCTAATACGACACTTAATTGTATCTACGTGACTGTATATCTATTGTTTTAAAATGTTTTTAACTTCATCTACATTTACTAGATGACCCGCGCAGCTCTGTTCCTGATTTTTCTCTCAATAAAAACCTTTCCCGTGACTTAAAGATGATTTTGCAAAAACAATAAATAGAAATGGTTGAACCGCTTTTGAGTATTGCGCTTAGTAACACATTTGGCGATTCATTTTTATGTGTGACATATTCAACTAACAGATAAAGAGTTTCTACTTATTTAAGCTGTTTATTTAAACTATCTCTTATATTATTTTAATAAAATAAATCGTATTCTAACAACTAATTGAATGGTTTCATTAAACGTTTCAACTGATAAAACAAATCATTTTACTCAAAATAATATAATTTCGATTCGTTTTCTCCTCGCAATTTATATGAGCAAAATGGTTGATTTAAAACGAGCTTCTCATAAGCGAATATATAAAGTTTTATTTATACCAGAATGAGTTTAATTTGGAGATTATTGCGTCGTTAAATGGATAGGAAAGCCATTAGAGACCGTCGCGGAACCGCCCAGGAATTTATACGTCTACCCACTTTTATGAAGTATTACTTGTAATCTGAAATGGGTTCAGACGTTTTCAATTTGTTAATAGATGTGTGAAATTAATGGAGTTTTTAAGGTGGAATTGATTTTGCTATACGATGTTAGTGATGAAGTTATTTTGTTAATTATAATTCAGAAGTTAGTTCTAGAGATTTGAAAGTAATTAATTATTAGTGTGTAAGTTAATAAAATATAGAAAAGTGATAAAATTAGTTTTTATAATGTGTAATTACTATTGACATGTTTTGAAGAGATCAACAATTTTGAGGCGGTTTTTTTATAATTTCCTATATAAAAACAAAACTTTTTCAAAGAAATAAAATAGGGCAATAAACACTTAAGAAATGGCTTAATAGTTGGGTAAATAAAAAAAAACTATGTTAAAATTAACTGCAAAATAAAAGAATCATATTATTCTAAAATATTACGATAATATAACATTTTTAAACCAGACCCAATTTGCTTCACGCTTTACAAATTGATCTACATTTTCCATATAAAACGCATTCCCTATAACGCTCAAAGGAACCAATGAGGCAAAGACAAAGCGAAATGAAAAGAAAATCCCCCTTATCCCGTGATAATCTCCATAAAATTGGAGTACCACTTGATTACATCATATAAAAATAAATGGGCACGTAAAGAAAATTGACTGGATATACATACGTGTTGCCGACTATGTTTATTAGAGATCTGGACTTTTATCAGATAGATGTTTTTCAGCTTGAGAATAGTTTTGGGGTTCTCGAGTATTGGGCATCACACACATAACTTATGTGGGGTTAAAGTGCTTAAAATAATTATTTACACTTGGAAATATTGTGTTTCTTTTCTGGAAAATAAGAATTTACATTTTATTTGTAAGTTTTACTCACGTCTAGTAAAATTAAAGTCTCTACTTAAACGTTAGTCACGAAATTCCAACGTACGGAATTCCGATAATATTTTTGTCTGTTTCTATTTTTCAGTGGTCTGATTTGTTACTCTTATCTACGATACCTAATTTCAGACAGAAATACCAAGTAACCCATTCATAAATCTAGCGTAAAGCGTAACTTTGTATCAGTGTTAAGCACAAAACACAAATTAACTAAACCAACTTAACTTTTTTTCTTACAGCAGCCTTAATTATAAAAAACACCCCGGTTCATAACAAAATACTCAGTTTTATACAATGTATATCAACTACTTATACGTGTAAATCAACGAGTATGTTACCAATTCTTCGAAATAGAGCCGGGTCTATTCATAAGATCGTATACCGCTTACCAAAATGATTTATGTGAAGTTTCGTAGAAGATAATTTCTAACTTTGATGTGAATGTTAGTTTACTTATTATGATGTTCCGCAGATATCGTTTAAGTTCCTTGAAGTTTAAATGCTTTTGTGTAGAAGTATTATTAGACGACAGAAGACGCGGTTTTAGGTAGTCATGTATGATTTTGAACTTTTTAGAAATCAATAATATTTATTAATTTAGGTCAAATATTGACACTTATTACACAGCCTTTGAGTTCGCTACATGTAAAATATTGTGTGTATTCGAATGCTGAATGTAGTTTAATCCGTCCAAGTACTTTAATACATCCGGTGACACTTCAAGTCGAATCCATCATAGTTGGAAGAAAGGCTAGTCTGATGACTAATATGTATATTAAGTTTCGTGTGATAACCAAACCTACGCTTGTAAAGCAATGCACCGCTTTGGCCACTACGCTATTGACATCGACGTAATCAAACAACGGGACCTGGACCATAGAACTTTGATAATTCTCTAATCAATTGCAATCAAGCCAACCTAAAGGCTACCTAACACAAACACATGTTCCATTCAATGAACAGTTGCGATAAATAATCGTAATTTGTTTCCCGTTGAGTCCTTGACCGCTCCGATACACATTAGATAACAGATAATACACGAACAAATACACTTATAGATAATGTTAACTTTTTTATTACATCGTGAATCGAATTTCCTGCTATATTTATCGCACTTTGCAACCAATTTATATTCGAAATACAATCGGAATGAGGAAAACTAGATGCCACCCTATGTTTAATTCGGCCTTTTTAATGTATCAGAAGCTTTCAAGTTCCTTCAAATAAGTTAGAGCCACTAAATTGACCTCAAATCATATAAAATTTATTCATGATGAACAAAAATCATAATACATAAGGCATAAAAACAATTATGTGCATGGGAGTAAGCAAAGATCGAGGAACGCTAGCTTTTACAGCTTCTACAAATTGCTTTTGCTTCGTTCATTTCGTTACAAATGCAAAATGCCCAAAAGTTGATTTTCATTAAAGACCTAAATTATTACCTAGAGTTTAAAACATAGGCTATGGTTAGTGAAAACAACGCCGTGGTTTAACTGGTAAGATTTCAAACTTCTGAATAATAGAAGTCAAAATTAAACTTGTCTGGTGTTAAAATTTACGATACAATTTCAGGAAATGTATCGCTTTCGTCGCACTACATTTCAAACAAACCCGACAAGCAGATTGACTGCGGTCGCTGCGGAAACCAGCTGTATGGCTCGTTTCACGTCACTCGCTTTACAATCATCGCGTCAAATGAGTGTTGTATGATGTGAAACTTTATATTAGGTCGGAGAAAAAGTCTTTTCGCATTATAGTATGTATAAACTTGTAATAAAATCTTTTCTCTACACAAAAAAGCTTGATTTTTGGGTACCTCACGAGCTCACTGAAAGAAACCTAATGAACCCTGTACTCTTTTGTGATTCTTGAAGCCAAAGAGATTTTATTACAAGTTCATACATACTATAATGCGAAAAGACTTTTTCTCCGACCTAATACAAAGATAATAATATGCTAATATTTGAAACGGCTGTTTGTGTAACATGATTTGTATTAGGTGTTGAGTCACTTAAATCTTTTTATATTAATAAGTAATTATTTTACCTATAACGTGCCCATAACCAGTTGGGCTCACCGGCCGGTAAACCATCTGCGGGTTAAGCAATCGTTGGCGTGGTTATTTAAAAGATGGCTGATCGCGCAGTGGTATTTAAACTAAGCGTTGCTGTGTTTTGGAGGACACGTAAAAAAGTCGGTCCTGGTTGTTGCCTATTAAAGTAACAGTCGTTAAGCCAAGTCATGGCGATAGCCTTTTGGATGGCTTGAACGTCATAGACGTTAGATTGACCTCTACAGTAAAAAAACATAAACAAATAATGTGGTAATAAATAAACTAAACCTATAGAAATCTTTTGATTCGTGTTATAAATAATCTTCACAAAAATTTTTGAAGACCAGACAAAAAAAACATGCAGAAGAATATGTTATTAGTCTGCCAAAGATTAATACTGTTTACAACTTATACCAATACGAAACGGACCAAATATTGATGTATAGCTTGTTAGCACATGAATATACGATATATCATAACATTACGATATGTTTGCTCATAACATTTTGATTCAGAAAACCTACAGATAAATATTATTCATTTCTTAATACACATATCAGATCTTGAATTCAGATATGTTATATTATTGTTTAATGTCTGACTGGAGTTTCATTGCGTTCTTTTTATAATGATCATCTTTATATTTTAGTGATAACGAGGCTAATGTAATATTATTAGGATAAAAATCATTGTACTGGAAACCAACTTCGATCTTAAACACTCGTAGGCGTATGTAATACTCCCATGCCGCTGATTTCAACACAATCTTACAAAAAAAGAATCCACGATAATTTAAAAATGCTAAGAAGCAGAGAAATTTCTCCGTGCTAAATAGTAACATTCACATTAAATAGTTATACAAACGTACGTTAACTTCAATGATATTTTTACTTCTTAATATTACAACTTGATGTTCACAAACGCAAGTAACTTACACACATAACTTAAAGAACAGTTTTACTTACAAAATAACTGCACAATTACACTCCGAACATATTGCAACACACACTAAAGCGACATAGCATCTAAAACAGCAATATCTTTCTAACAACGACAAACTAAACTTCACTGCATTCGAAATGTTCCGTACTCTCGTAACTCCATTGCAACACAAACAGTTGAAATTATTGTTAGTTGGTATCTAATGGGAATATTAACTGACTGTGTGTTTAAGGCTCTGCTAGCACTAGAATGAAGCAGTGACGATATCTCTACTTAACTGACGTATTTTGAAATGTGTTCAGAGAATTGGTTGGTAATTACGAGTTACAATTCATAGCTAGTTTAATTTTAGTGTTTAGAAGAATAAAATGATTTTTTTTAATTTTTTAAAGACAACTCCCGCACTAAGAATTGCTCTTGTGTCGCGGGGACTTTTACAAACATACAAACAACGGACACAAAGCACAACCAGACCCGAAACAATTATTTGTGGATCGCACAAATAATTGTCCCGTGTGGGAATCGAACCCACGACCTCCCGTTGCAGTGGTATCGGCGTGGCGACCTAAACCACTGCGCCACGGAGGCAGTCAAAATTGTTTAAAATAGTCCTGGACTTTTACTAAAGTTGACTGTACGCAATTTTTGTTTTATGAATATTATCAGACATCAAAAAGCACTTAATGAATCGATATTAAATGAAATCAAAAGCCTTCCTTAATTACCTTTGGGTGCAGTACAAGGAGGTGATCTCAGACCACTTCAAATTAGTTTAGTAGTATCGATTATTTTATAGATTTCTGCTCAACTATTTGTGCTTTTGTAATTTTTTAGATAATTATATTTCAGTAAGTTTAATTGTCAAGTGACAAGTAAATATGGTAATGTTCAATATAGAGGTGTGCTATTTCGGTACAGGGACACGTGGACTGTGACAAATCATCATGTATATTAAAAACTCCCCTTCTGTAAAGTTATTTTCAGAGTTGGGAAAATTTGGCCATGCATATAAGCTTGTTCCACGTGCATGCTCTCAATTTCACGCATATTATTAGTATCCTAGTTTAAAAGAGGAACATTTTGCTAAACAATACAAAATAGACTACAATTTAAAAAAAGTTAAATTTCTAAGTTGATATTAATTTTTCTTTCACTCATTCGTTCTCCAAAGAATAAAAATGTTTTAAATACCAGAAAAAAAATGTAGTGAGAATATTCATGAATGCAGAAGTAAGTTGTTACTGGTTTAACTTTAAGTCTTAATATTTAAAAAGGCATGTTTATTGGTAAAATCTAAGATCATGAGATTTTCCCATCATACACCATCAAAATAATAAAAAAAGCAATCCCTATAAAAACATCTTGATCTCAGAAGGACACTTTGTCATTTGCAGCATAATCAATGCTCAGCAAGAACCTTTTTTTGCTGATGCCACTTTCCTCAATCCTATACTAATCTAATCCACATTGGCCTATTTTCCTTGTATCATTGATCCAACTGTTAGTTGACCAATTCTCTTTGGAAAGTATTGGTCTTATATTATTTTGCTCTCAGACTAAAAACCTTCTGGAGTAAAATCTTTGTCCAATCTTGGATAGACCTTCATCTACTCTCTCTCTCTCTCATCGAATGGTTAGTGGCCAACCTAGTGTCAAAGTTGTTCAAGCCGCCCGAAGGCCTTTGACGTGGCTTAACGACTATTATCTTAATTGACAACAGCCGGGACCGACTTTTAACGTGCCCTCCGAAGCACGGAGACGCCCAGTTCAAATACCACTATGCGGTCACCCATCTATGGAATGACCGCGCCAAGGTTAGCTTAACCCACAGATCGTTTACTGAACGGTGAGCGCAACTAGCTTTGGGCGCCTTCATCTACTTAATGATCATTTTATTGTAATAATCAACGGCACTTGGTTCATTAATATATTCTATTCTATCTATAGAATTTATAGTATATTCCTAAACGACGATTACATCGCAAATCATAAAAATTTAAATACATCTGTTCGAACAATATCTCATCACAGCTTCCAATTCCGATTCTATCGAACGAAGCAATCAAAACTGAAATTTAATATACAATATTGATTTTGGCAAACGTTAGTGACAAAATGCGACCCAGATTCCAGTCTAAGTTCTGTACCGCGGGTAGGCCCGTTATTTTTGGAAATAGGTCATCTAGACAGACAATGTGAACTTTTTACTTCTAACGTTGATGTATCTCAAGGCCTTTATTCTTTCAGCTAAGTAACGAGGAATGCTAAATAGGTTTTCCAATTTGCGTCGTGTCAAACGCTTCTCTGTTGCTATGAGTTTGAGTGACTTTTAGTGACTCTTTATAAAGGCTTTTCCCACTTTTAACGGATGATGCCCAATTTCATCTACGTATCTTAAGATTAAAAGACAAACTGACATCATTATGACAATGTCATCATCATTATACATCAAATGTCATGATGATGTCAGTTGTTTTGAGTTTTGTATCACCAATACTGAGTTTCCTAGTTACTAGCCGATTGCATTTGTGATTAGATTTTTTTGTCAGAAGTGGGCGTTTTGAAAGACTTCAATGCTTATTATTGTCAGTTTGTAAATATTAAAAGTTGAGTTGGACTGCAATGACAGATTGCCTATCTCATATTTAAAAATATAGAGCAAAGGAATAGTCAGACTAATGCTAATCTCATGTACAAAAGATATGAAACATCGTAACATTTCAGTATTTATGAATTCTATACAAGTACACAAACACCATCTGGCGCAGTAAAAGTTATTTCTTTCAACAAATAACAATAAAAAATATGTACTAGTCTCAGAGGCTTTGCAGTCGCAATACAAAAGATGAAGACACCATCTGGAGGTTGCAAGCTAATGAATTGTAGAATCCATTCGGTCTCATAACTTCTTGTATGAAATGCTTTCTGTGTCGTACTGTTGCTGAGTTATTTAATCATGTAAGGAGCTTGAAATGGCGGGTTACTTCTTAAAGATGTTTTGTATAGAAATGGGTTGATATCTAGTTAATGAAAGTGGAAGTTTCATTGTCTATATTATAGCTTATTTTAAAGAGAGATCCTGCTTGATGACCTCAAAGATATTGATAATCTTAAAAACAATTACTTAATTAGGTAATAAGAATAACTGTTTTGCTTTGATGCGTACATAATTTGGTTTCACTAGGATTTTTAAATAAGTAGTACAATATATGTAGGTATATGCCAACTCACAGAAGAAAAATAATTTGAAAGTATAAAAACCATTATAAAGTCAAGAGAAACTAGAACAGTAGAATAGGTGTCTGATGGGACAGAGTTAAAAACTTTATCCCAGTTAGTTTATTCTAGGAATATCTGATCTCTAAAAGTATTATAACTATACTTTTATAAGTTCCAAAACTATTATTTCCAAAGACTTTTTTTCTTAGAACACGGACTGTTAGAAATTCAGACGAACTCTGTCATACTTCCAAAGTCACAATAATACAATTTTCTTTTGAAAAGGAAAGGTGGGAATAATACGATTCAATAAATTGTACAAGAAATGTATCTTTTCAACTCAATGGAAGGCTGGCTTTACAGTTATTTCATTACGTTTTGCGTGTAAATTACTCGGCAAAGGAACACATCCGATTAAATATACGACACGACTAACTGACTCTAGATCAAGCAAATGAAACGAAAATTACATTGTCAACACCAATTTACTTTATACCCACCTATCTGCGTCAATCCGTTTACTCCAGCAGAAACCACAAAATTAAATTCAACCATAACACATGACATTAAGGTAGAAAATTCAATGATGGAAGAACAAAAAATTATACCATTCAAGCATAAAATTTGTTTAGAGAATGATTTTGCCCCGAATATCGCATCAAGTTAATTCTATTCTCGTATTTTCTAGTAGAATAAGTCGGTTTATTTCGTCACATTTTCAGGACAATAAGAGGGAAATAAGGCTTTGTTTACTTGTGAAACTTTTTTGACAACCTTATTTGAGGAGCCGAGTGTCAACAGTGTGTGAATTGAAGTCCTCGCGAACGAAGGGTCTTGTTGGTGAAATGGAGTACCTCACCCACACATACATGACGCATGTGTTTACTTATGTGTGTAGGTGTGTGTGCATATGTGTGGGTGTCTCATCAAGTGCGTGCGTGTGACCTACAAATTATTCAAGCAATTCTCATTGTATTGCAGATGTATATTGTACAGCTACAAGGAATAAAATCTAGAACCTCTTTCAATTAGTACCTAATTGTATTCAACATAAAAATTGTAATATGCTAAGCCGTAGCGTACGAACCCATAGATGACAAAATTTTGTATTAAAACGTTTCCTTGCGCTTTTCTTAAAAATTGATTTTTAATATCATATGGCACCGAAAACCTTCCTGAACAAAATTTAAGAGATAGCTATATATATACGAAATTCACCGATTTTATATTCCTACGCAAAGACATCTAGCAATGCAATATTTAATATTCTAGAAGGACCAATTGCAATATTTACTCCACATCCTCATAATCTCCCGCATCCAATACAAATACTCAGACCAAAGTAACATTCGAGGTTTAAACAGAGCTGGACTTAATCAATTGCTCACAGCTATGAAGAGTGCCGTAAACATTACCTAATCGCCTATAAAATACTAGCTGACCCGCGCAACTTCGCTTGCGTCACATAAGAGAGAATGGATCATAATTATCTCCGTTTTTGTTACATGTTTTACTGGTACTCTGCTCCTGTTGGTCGTAGCATGATCATATGTAGCCTATAGCCTTCCTCGATAAATAGGTTATCTAACACTGAAAGAATTTTTCGAAACGGACCAGTAGTTCCTGAGATTCGCACGTTCCAACAAACAAACTCTTCAGCTTTTTAATATTAGTATAGATGGATATTGGTTTGAATGAATTGGTCGTCAAATAGAGGACAGTTTATAGGTGCACTAGATGATTTAAGCGGACGTTGTTATGAATTTAAATGAGGTTTGAGAGGAAGTGTGATCCTTTTTTGGAGACAATGTTTAAATAGATTGTAAATAGAGATAGTAGAGGATTGTTTTTGAATAGTTCATAGTACTTATATTAATAACTAGTATCATAGTATTTTGCGAAATAACCCTGACAAGCCAAGCAGACGGAACTTTAGCTGCTTGAATGTCAGAACATCGATCTTAAGTGTTTCAATAATGTTAATTATTTCACGATTGCAGTAGAAAGATAAAATTAAATCCTGTCATCGATATTTGCGGCAAAATGTAAACTTGCGAAACAAGCTGGCATTTTGTAAAGTTTAATGCAGCATTAAAAAATAAATATTAACGAAAATTTTATAAAACAAAAGATGAAATTATACGAAATTTCAACATACATGTACCTATGAGTTTTGCTCCATGTCCGGTGTTTAATTATATAGCCATCAATGGATCGTTCGTAATATTTATCGGTCGCGTGACGAATAGTTCAAAATGTTGTCGATAAATACACAATAGAAGTCAATTGATTGCGTGACACTGTTCAATGAATATAATCATCGCGAATGATTTAGTTTTCAACGCGTTTAAAGGTACGATCTGTTAATACATAGTCTTATCTGCATAAATTCATGCCAATAATATAAAACTAAAAAGTGATTTCGAACGCACTTAGTAATTGCAGGCTTACCGAAAAAAATATCTGTATAAATTGACGATTTATTGAAAAAAATATGGTATATTACGCTATGATTAATAGAACTAGAGCAAAAGAAACATTTTGTAAAAACACGAAAACTATAAATAAAAAAAATAAATAAATAAAAAACAAAAGTCAATTTAATTACTTAATTTTTTAGTCAAAGGACAAAGTTATAGGGGGCCGAACAGTATATTACATACTTATTAGGTAGTCATTATAAGCATCAATTACATTCTCAGTCACCCTTAAATGTAAACAGCTGCAAGTAATTTGTAGTAATTGCTTGGGAACCAGATTTAAAAGGCTGATAAACATCGAACCGTATTCAAAATGAATCAGTGCATTTTGTAAACGATGTAATCTTATCAAAGTTAATCCACATGTTAGTGATTACTATGACATGGTCGTAATAGAAAAAAAACTGATAAATCCCACTTGTTTATAAGCTTGGTTACAAACTTACCAAGTGCTAGGTTCGTATTTGGTTCACATTTGACTTTACTATAAATAAAATAAATAAGTTATTTTAAAATAACTTAGGTTTTCCTATCTTAACTTTGCAGGGGAAAATGCGAAGTAGCCTCATCACAAGTGTTTTATAACTTACAGGAATGCTTCAATTTTGTAATGTTGCATTATTGAGATACAATAAATAAATTATTATTATATATAAACCCATAAAACACTTCTATCTATGTTGATGTTAGTCATGGTAATTATGAATGATCATCAAGCAGTAAATATCTTGTAATATAAGATAGTAAATAGTATCTAATCAAAGTTATATCCGCGCTTTGTTATCCCAAAACATTAGCTGAAGCCTACCTCAAAGTATAATTACGCAATTACAAGCCAAGAACTATATGTAAAATCTTTAAAACCGCGTTTAAATTAACAACAGTACTCACACGTGTGACGTCACAAAAGTGCAAAACCTTTAATTAAGTTTAAGGATTATAATACATACGTTTCGTGACCGAGAGTAATTAGAAATGTGAATATTAACCACGGACAAAGGTCGGCTGTGTTAAGTACTGGTTTACAGGTCAATTTGTGTGTAGGTCAAATATGTAGGTAAATAAGGCCAGAGTGGTAACTTAATGTTTTATGTATTTTTTGCTTACAACAGATTTTTTCATCAAATAACTTATTTCGTTGAATAATAAGGATTTTTTAAACAAAGACTGTACGGTAAATCAGTCAGAATTATTCTTCTTACATAAAATTATAAACGTGTAACTTAAAAGATACATAAGTACATACAATTCTTTCTATAGAGTTAGGCAAGGACCAGCAAATGCGACATGGTATGGTCCTTACAAACTTATCTTGCTTCTTTGATTTAACGATATTTAATTAAATGGTTACTAAAAACTATCTTAAATTTTGTTTTCGTTTTCAAATATAATTTAAGCAAACTAATTAAACACCTAGATGAAGATACACCCCAAGTTTATTAATCCATCATTAATCATTATTTTATAGACACGTATCACCCAAAATGATTATTATTTCAAAGCGATCACCATAAAGCACAATGATGCCCCACAACTAACAATATAATTCACAAATAGTGTATAATAAATACAATCAGCAATACTATAAATATCAATCCACTACGAATCTTTCTCTGACAGTATCCAATAATCCAAATTGCAATCTCTATATAATTTATTTATATATTCTTTACGATTGTTATCTCTAATAGTCTTCTGTTTATCGCTCTATTCAACTCGAAATGGATACGGATTAAATTTTGCATTCACTGCTGCTTTGAATCATAAATTGAATATTTTGTCTTGGCAATAGGCAGATTTAACAGCAATGTATTACGAGTAAAAGTTAGGGATTTTAATTTATAGGTTTTGGATTGACTGATTATCGTTTTAAAATAATTAAACAACATCGTTTGAGACGCAATAATCATTTGAATACAGCCTCATTAATATCATTGTATCAGTAGCACGATTTTTTGACGAAACTAAAGATTGGCGTTTTAAAAATATATTTTTTTGTCCCTGAGGCACCCGCTATAGAGTATCTAGTTGACAAAATCAAATGATTTGTAATTTTTATCATTAAAGGAGCATTTTTCAAAACACACAAGTTTTTTAAAGCAATATAATAACATAATTAATGAAACAAAAAATCTACTGCATGTAAATTGTTTAAATAGTTACTTACTTATTACCCCAAAGGTTTCAAATTCTATTACCTGCGGTAAATATGTCACAACTTTCAATAACTTTGTTGACAGGACCAATAATACGGGTTATGATTGTCAATCAATATTTTGACATTAAGAATATGACACATACATTGACGTTCCGGGTCCTTATTATGGTGTTATTTTTGATAAACTGTACCAATTAATGGTTTGTATAAATATACGCATTGTGCTGCGACCTAGTTCTTTTATTTGTCCTTAGCTCGATAAACTCCAGCATGTCTTAATTACTGAAAGTTTTAACAAATCCCGTTAAGTAATTTCGGGGGAAATAAATTAAAAAGAAATATGTTTAGGAATATAATTTTTTATTCTCCATATCAGTTTCGTTCCGCCAGGGAGCTGTATTGATACCAAATCTACGATAGCGCGCATTTTTCTCACTCAGGCCTTATTGCCGTTCAATATCAAATACTCATAAATAAGAGGGAATCCAAAGAATATCTACATAAGCCTTTTCATTCAATACGATCCTCCACTCTGGCACCTCCAGCAATTTATTGCGATTTTTTTATACCCACATTATGGCCGGAAGTTTTCCTAAAGATATCCAAATGATGAATGTACCAAACCTCATATTCAGTATCGGCAATTTATTGATGCATTATAAATATTTCATGTTCAAACGAATTTGTGATTTATTGCCAAGGCGTTAAGGGTTATTGGGTTCGTAAGAATATATTTCCATAATCATGGTATGATAAGTAAGAGCTCGAGAGTCGTAAACAGAATGTTTTAACTTTGGTCATAAGGGGCTCTGTATATTGGACGATAAAACTACGCGGTTTATCGATAGGGTTATACAAATAAATGGCCGCTTTAGTTATGCAAAATGCTGCTACCATTCAAAATTAGGAAAGTTCTTGCTGTCTTACGACGCATCAAGATTTATTTTTCAAACTCCTTAGTTATAAAAATGTCATCAGCGAAACCCTGCTATAACTGCCTAATAGTTGGCGTTATACTGCCCAACTACCAGCCATGGACATCCTTGCAAAATAAGAGAATTGTTAGGACTGGAATCGTGCCATGATAGCTAATTACTAGGTGAGCTCAGTGTTTCTTTGAACACCATAATATTCTACTCTTTTAAAATTGGAATTAGATACTAGTCTGACAATCTACTAATAATTAATTTATCGTATATAACAGACAGATCACAAGCCCTGCGAATCATAAAAATATGCAACTTCTAGTACAAAATACGATACTGTAAGGAAATAAAAAAATCCTATCCAAAAGAAAAGTTATATGAAGAAAATAGTTTAACTCCATATGATTGATATTCACACCATCACACGAAGGAAACTCAAATCAAACTGGCTTCAAACTTTTCGTCGAAAACGTATGAATTTATTGAATAAGCTGAAAGGCCGAAAGGGATCACTGAACGGAAAAATAAACGGTATCGCTTTGTAGCAAACTGGGAAAGGCTTGAAAACGTCTGTATTGTGGTAACTGTGAAGTGACATAAACCATCTGTGTTGTTAAATACAATTGATTTGATACGAATGTGATTGAAAAGTTTGTTTATAATAAAAGTATCGGAGAATTAAAATTGTATGTTGTGTGGGCAAACCGATTAAAATGAAATACAATAAGATCTGTGCCTCGATTCTCTTCTACTATCGACTACCGACAACCGAACTGTCATCGAGAAATTTTGTATGAAAATCGGATCAGCGCAGCGCCTCTGTTGGGTGTCGTAGGAAACATTTTGGCAGTACATTCTAAATGTCAAAATTCGATAGCAAGCCGGTTGTCGGTAGTCGATAGTGGTAGAGAATCGAGGTACTGGAAATAAAAATAATCTAAAGGCGTTTGATGACGCCAGCGTTTATATCGTTTGTCATTTAAAGTCTACTCGAATTTTTTTTTTCTTACGGAATACGCTAATGGCACTTGTTAGTAGTTTATAATGCTTTTTTCTGTGGTTATTTGTCGTTGATAGTGGTTAAATGATTATATTGAAAAATAAACTGATGTACATAAGTAATTGTCAAGAAATATAAAAATATGCTGTGCGCTTCTGTGTAAAGAAATTAATTCTTTTGCTTCACTTTTCTAGTTCAAACAGACGTAGGAAAGGTTCAATATAGTGGAGTGTCTTATTACAGACCACACATTTCTTAAGTGTAGGTCGCTTCTGGGAATTTCTTTACAGAAAAACCCACTTTACTTCCTACAGTCATACAAACTGTACGTAGTAGGTAGTACTCGTGTAGGTTTAAACACAATTAAGTACACTGTGACTCATATTAACTTGAATCGTTTCGTGTGGAAATAAAATTCATAATTAGAGGCATACACAATTTGTGGCAGACATCTACAATTATACACTCAACTGTATTTCTTTACATATAATATATCTAAATGTATCGTATGAAATCCAAAGTAACTAGGTTGTGGAGGTCCGATAGCCAGTCCAAATAAAATACTGGTATACAGCTGCTTCTGGTGAGACTGAAAGCCGACTCCAACATAGTTTGAAGAAAGGCTAGGCTACTGTGATGAATTTAATATCTGTAAATACAATTGTCTGATATACTTTGATTGCTGAAATGAAACGCCTTACATAATAAATTATGAAGAGAGAAATAGGACTATTGCTTATAATACTGTTTCGTAAGTTATTTTAAACAATTATATTTAGTGATCAATAAGATTTTATCCATGTGCGTACTATAAATGCGAAATTAACTCTGTCTGTCTGTCTGTTACTCAATCACGCCTAAACTACAAAACCAATTTGCGTATGTTTTGATACCCGAGAAAGGACATAGGCTACTTTTTACCCCGGGAAAATTACGCATTCCCATGGGAAAATACAGGTGGCGGACGAAGTCGCGAGCAATAGTTAGTTAAGAATATGTGTATGCTTCTAATGGGCTAAAAGTTAAATAATGAATGTCCAATAAAAGTATTGTAGCAAACATACTACGTCATAATGTTATCTTTAAGACACGAGTGTCCCCCGGGATACAATATACTATAACCATGACAGGCTTAGTACAAACTTTTTACAAAAAATCCAAAGGTACACTCCGGGCCCTTAGGGATAACCTTTTGTTATCTTGTCCAACAGAAAATTTTGCAGTTTCTTCTCAAAATATTTTCTTTTATCCTTATAGTATACAAGCTATGCTCCACAATTTCATTTGCCTGAGCTTTCAAGATACCTATATACAAAAACCACGCCCTGTTTCCATGACGGCAGGCAGTGACCAAAGAAACTAAGGTCACACTTCTTTTGCTTTAAACATATTCATACATATTGTTATATTATATTAATGAAATAATAGTCATCATGTAAGTAACCTATAAAACAATATCAAATAAATGCGTCTATGAGACATGGTACTCTTATTTTAAATCATCTATACTAATATTATAAAGCTGAAGAATTTGTTTGTTTGTTTGTTTGTTTGAACGCTAATCTAAATCCATTCTCTCTTATGTGACGCAAGCGAAGTTGCGCGAGTCAGCTAGTTCAAACTAATATTTGAAATACGATTTGTACATAATGAAAAACGAAATTGCTAAACTATTTACAACAAGAACTGTCAAGTTCTGAGTACCTAATATTACATCTGTACACAAGACATCGTTACTTTTTTCGAAGAAATACCAGAACAAGTAAAGCCAGAAGCAAAAGCTAATTCTGAATGACAAAATAAAAATAAACAACACAACAAAAAGCATAAAACAGACACAAATAACCATTTATAGGAAACAGAACATTAAATCGTGACAAATGATTTGAGGATGATAATGCAAACGCATTCTCTAAATTTATATTCGAGAAAAGTATAAAAAGGAAATACAATAAGACGAAGAACAATCAAATAAATGACTCAAATAATATAAAAATCATTGATGGAGGAAACAATTTAATTTGATCAGCTCTTGACTATTATTTGTTACAGTCATTCAGTATTGATTAGTAATATATTATATAGTCATTACTTAGTAAAATAGAATTATTTTACTAATTAATGACTGTAACAAATAATCAAGAGCAACCCTTATCAAGGCTTGTTTGTAGATAAGCCGTAGGGTGGGCGTGTAGTTCTAAAGTTACCAGTACTAGGGTTTGGTTTTGAAAGAATTGAAATTGAGTTAAAGTTATTTGAAAAAAAACAGTTCCGTTGGAATACACTAGGGGCGCTGTTAAATTTCAAGCAATTTTATCATCACACTACTTAGCATTAGCATTATTTATTGTAAAATAAGGCTTAGATAAGATAAGATATTTAATAGTTTCCAAAATTATGTTTTCCAATGCTTTTAATTCCCAATTAGATTATAAACCTAAATTAGCATCAACAGTAGTAAATTTGAAACTTGTATCGACTGAATTGTGTAGCAAGTTGTAAAAGTCAATTGGGCCTATTTAAGTACTTGTTCTATTCGGGTTTCGTGTCCCTGATTCAGTGTTATAGTCTCCGAAACAATTTTATTGCTTGACTAGCTGACCCGCGCAACTTCGCTTGCGTCACCTAAGAGAATTGGTAAAAATGTTCCCCGTTTTTATAACATTTTTCGTTGCTACTCCGCTCCTAATGACCGTAGCGTGATGTTATATAGCCTATAACCTTCCTCGATAAATGGGCTATCAAACACTGAAAGAATTTTTCAAATCGGACCAGTAGTTCCTGAGATTAGCGCGTTCAAACAAACAAACAAACAAACAAACAAACAAACAAACTCTTCAGCTTTATAATATTATAGTATAGATACAAAGTTCTATCTATACCTACTGTTTCTATACGTTTAATTATTTATGGTTATGTTTGTTTACTATAAGGGCAGAAATCACGAACATTTGGCACTCAAGAAAAGCTTTTATCTATTTTTTTCGAATCAATTCGATGAGAAAAAAAAAGTAATTTCATGTACATACGTATGTATGTTTTTCAGAAATTATAAGTTTCTAAATAATTTTGCCAAAGGTACTTATAATCTTCTAGACTTGCTATGACTATATTTCATTTTCATATTGCACAGGGATTGCACATACATAGAGGTGAATAATTCTCATTGAAATTAATTGCTTACATAATAACAATATTATGCCTGCCTATGTTACTTTTATACAGGCACAAGTTTTCCTGCAAAATAATTTAATATGACAAACCAATATCAACATTGTTGAGTAAAAACCGAGAATATTTTTATCAAAAACTTCACATAACACCGTCAATTTTATCAGCCGTAAGTTTCACAATAATAAATTCTTTACGGAGCCTTAGAATTTTGATGAAATGCCCTAAATTTACTCTCGTTTGTCTTCACAAATGACGGATAAAGAATTTGACGACACGGCTTGAACGCGTCGTTGAGCCGAACCCGCGAGATGAGGGGAAAACTCATTTAGTGGGTCGAATAACAAACTAAACTTATATCTTCTGAATTATAATGTTTATAAACAATTTTAGTATGATATTTTTTGGATACAATGTGTAATAGAACTTTGACTGAAAGAAAAACGGGTCAGTGATGTAATAAAAGTAAAGAATATTCACATTGACAGACTAGATTTTATGTTCTACAGAAGAAAAACCGTTATTTCAGAACTTAGCATTTTGAAAATCATGAAAATAAAAATAAAGACTCTTGACCGATTTTTTTTCATACTTAGCCACAAATTGCAACTAATATGCCTAGACCTAAAGAAATTAGAATATCTTTTGTATATTGACATAGAAAAAACATTGATAAAAAATCACACCAATCAAAAAAAAAGAAAACAGAAGTTTCTACAATCTTTCCCAAGGTAAAGCAAATATCTTAGAATCGAGCAAGTAATTTATATTTTTTCGATTTACGTCTCAAACTTTGACAGTCTACTAACAGAACTCGATCCATTCGAGATTACTCGTCAAAGATTTGTTAAGCAGATTGGTCTCGGCATTTAAATAAAATCAATGTTCATAATAGCAAAGTAGTTGTCGCTCAATTGGTCCCATAACAATGACGTTTATTTAGTCTTGGTCACTGTAGATTAAAGAGTCAATAAATTTTAAACAAACGAACAACCAATTAATATAAAACAACGTTTTTTTGTTTGAAGTCACGGGTTTCTTTACGAAATGTGATAAACGATAGGCTTTAGGTCCACCATGCTGACTACATTTTTAAGGACTATGTAATAAATGTAGCAATTAGTACATTTTCAAGAATTCTGGGGACTACAAAACTTTTACAATATATCAATGAAACATCTTATAGTCATATACTCTCTTATTCAGAAAACCAATTTATGTATTCAGATTCATTAGTACCAATATATTATATCTATAATTTAAAAAGCTATGCATTATCTCCGGCTAATTCTTCTTATACCAACTTTATCAAACCGAATCCGACTAGATATCTCCAAAGTTACGACCAATGTTCAACAAACAAACTAGTCTTAAAGGAAACGAGCATAAGTTCTAACGATAAACGAATCGAATTTTATTAAAACTTCGAAACAGTTTGAACCGAATGAAGCGAACTTTGCAATAATACTTTATGCAATTTTATTGATTCTTGTGAAATCACTGAGTCTTTATTTTAGTTCACTTTGTTCTCGTTGTAATGTTTTGAGTTTGACTGTGAAGTAAATTTCTTTTTCAATAAATATCGACAAAATGGAGCTAAAAGATTTGACATCTTTTAGCTCCATTTTGTCGATCAAACAAAAACATCTTACACCAAAAATAAATCTTACTCGTGGCATGACTTCATAAAGAAAACCGCTAAGTAAAACTTGATGAGCATGGGACTTAAAAATTAATTTTATATTTGATCACACATTCTTGTTTTGTATGATAATATAATTAGGAAATGCATGGTTACCATTAAATTATACAATTATATATTTTTTATACTGGTACTTCACTTTTATCGAGCCTCGTATATTATTATGTAAGTGTCTACAATTTTGTACAGTATACGTATGTTCGATAACAAAATTTCACCGTATTACGATCAGGATTCCAGTCAATTTCGAAGTCAAATACGTTAACAAACTCAATTATATTGAAGAACCCACACATATTGGTAACTCGAACACGTGCAACCTTCTCAAAACTTCGCTCGATTCCATCGATACGACATTCACCTCTTACCTTGAAACATTCTTGATGGAAAAACAATTATTATATTTTATTATTAATTTCCGATAAAATGAAACGAATACATTATTCTGGAGAACTTATAGACAATATGGAAACCCGAAATTAAGTCTGATAAAAATTCAATAAACTACTGTAATCGGAATTCAAAATTCCTGCTCTATAATTTCTTTTTAAACAGTCACGCTCATTAAAAAAAGTACAATAACGTACGATTACGGTATTAATAAAAATATACTAAACTAACTAACCAAAAAATATATTTACAATTGTACAATAAAAGATATGGAAAATAACGAATACATCGAGAAATTTATCATAAAAATCATTTTCATTGACTTAAAAAACGAAAAGGTTCTAAATTGGGCTACATTTTTTAAACACTCAAACCAACGTGTATCTTTCAATAACAAAACTTCAATATAACATCAAAATCTCTAACATCACATACTCTAGAGGTAAAATGTACCGCCAGAGCGTCTCCCGAATCAATTTGATTAGAAGCATAAGGTCAAGTTTAAGGCAAGGTCTATTAAATTTATTCACGGCCGTATGTAGAAGGAATTGATTGGTATTGAGGACCTGACGTGAATTTTGAACAGTTTGCCTAGTA
This sequence comes from Anticarsia gemmatalis, assembly GCF_050436995.1. NCBI lineage: Eukaryota > Metazoa > Arthropoda > Insecta > Lepidoptera > Erebidae > Anticarsia > Anticarsia gemmatalis. Next base: position 8,046,240 of record NC_134762.1, read on the forward strand.
TATTGGACGTAATAAGACTATTTGACCGTAAGAAGTATGTGAATGAATACCAATCTTTGTAATATTTTTATGTGAATAACAAACTTAAGCAAAAAAAGTAAATTTAGATTTTATGTTAAAGTTTTAATTTTGTAAACCTTTTCATAGATTTTTTAATTACTATACTCGAAATCGAAGTCAAATAAAGAAAACAAAAAACAGTAAACAAAAACGTTAATTGAAAAAATTGCTTTAGCTTATAATTTAGATACTTTAGCAGAGCATATACTTAAATAGCATAAATACCTAAACCACGATATATCGTGATATATTCAATATAACTCATAGATAAATCAAAATAAAACAAAAAATACGTTTCGTTAACCGAGATTGTCTTGTCAGTTCAATTATATTTCCAAGGTTTTAACCCCCAAAAAATGCATGAAGCATACAAATGAAAAACACAATTTTATATCTAGGTCATTGCAGTGCAAATAGCCAATTTACGAGCTGAATATCAGCATTGTACAGTTTCGTTTTTGCAGATTCCATATTCAGCTGAAGCACTAATGACTTGTTAAAACTTGCCTTCACTTATTACGCTTTGGATTACGTCACAGTTTTCTGAATATGAAAATAATAACAACAGTTTTTTCCATATTAAAATGTTTGTTTTTGTGTTAACAACGGAGTTTTTCCGAGCGAGAGTAACGATTTCGAAATAAATAAAAAAATGTGTTTTCAGTTTTCTATTATTCTGGAAACCATGAATTTATAAAATAAATCTAACTGACCTATATTCTATTTACAATTCAATATTGCACTAAAAAAAACCGTGTCGTAATCTGAAATCAATAAAAAAACAGGTCTCAAATTCCAAAATCGGATTACGTACTCAAATCTCGTGGCTCGGAAAACAAAACATTTAAATAACTCAGTAAAATTGTACCAAGTTGATTTGAATAAGACAGGAAAATTGTACCAAGTTGTACGAAACCATTGTAAGATTCTGTTTAGTTATAATCAAACTAAGCCAATTATTATTATAGGGAAAGTTGTAACGAGGTTATCTGAGGGCGGCCAAGTAATTTATTGTTCGCTTGCTTAAGACTTGTTTCGACTTCAAACCTAACCCATTTTAGGTTTTAGTAAAACATTTTTTTGCGACTTTGATTGGCACGGATCTTGATTAACACTGAAATTAATTGTTTTTCTTCGTTCCCTTAAAATGTTTACTAATTATTTTATTCATTGCGTCTCTTTGTAAAGAAATCTTAATTTAACATATATTTTATAGATTATTCGGCAAACGTATTAAAGTGTTAGAATTGGTATCAAGAACATTGTTAATCGACCTCCCATACTGCCTTATAGACTTTCGACTCTTTTTAAAATAAAGCATCTACATTTAAAGTGCTTTCAGATGCATTAAACAGTTCAAATATCATTTAGCAACCCCTTATTATCATGGCCGTTCTAAAGTTGCTCACTACCACACCAAAACTTACTAAATACAAAATCTATCGTCATAAAAATTAAATACTACTTATAACAACTATGCCAATCGAAGTCTATTCAAATACAGGCAAGTATTATTCAGCGTTAACAAACAAGCTCCGATGTTCCACATTAATAAACGCATCACGTAGTAATATCATTCCTGTCACACAACATATAATGCAGTTTTGAAGGCCATTTCTAGAGTACGGCCTTGCGTAGTTTAATAAGAGTATGTTTGATTGACGAGTTGTAGAGTATTGCATTTCAAGTTTAGATGAAATGTTTAATAGAATTGTTTCGCTGCGGGGGTATTGAAATGTAATAATACTCGTAGTTTGGAACCGAAACCAAGAATTTTCTTTTGGAAATGTGACATTGATGGGGAGTTCGAAAATTTCATGTAAGATGGTGTTTAAATCTCTTTGCAAATTGGTGTGAACTTACTCCGAATGAATGTAAATTACGATATTTTTGTGCCATTGCAAATCGGAAAAATCTTTGATCTTGTATTTAGTCAATGATTATAATTTGCTTTTTACATAGTCACTGATTGACCTGACGCATGAAAACTAAACCGGTAGATGTAGAGCTAGCAAATTTTAAGTAAAGTTATCATACACTAGCTGACCCGCACAACTTCGCTTGCTTCACTTTAGAGAGAAAGAGTGATTTTTTCCCCCGTTTTAGTAACATTTTTTACTGGTACTCTGCTCCTATTGGTCGTAGCGTAAAGATGTACAGCTTATAGCCTTCCTCAATAAATGGGTTATCTAACACTGAAAGAATTTTTCAAATCGTACCATTAGTTCCTCGTATCAAATCGTGTCAAACAAACAAACTCTTCAGCTTTATAATATTAGTACAGATATAATATTTAGGGGTTTTCCAAGCCCCTTAATTTCATACTTTCGTAAACAAAGCCCCATAACAGTAATTAAAAGATCCATATCAATATTAATGCAAAATATTCGCCTTCATATCTGTCTTTAATAATAATAGCATACAGTTAACGCACGCGATGAAGTCACGTCATATAATTTAAAATGTTTTATTAAAAGTGAAATGAAAATAATTTTAATTAAAGCATTGCCTTGGGAGTTGTTATTCAGAGGCTATTTTCAGAACTACCTACTTTAAAGCTTTGTTACTTGCAGTAGCACGATTTTCTACAGTCGACAAGTGAACGTTTGACGTTTCATTTTAATATGTTAAAAATAGTTCTTGGGAAATTCGCTAGGGGCGCTGATCAGTTTTTCATATATAAGTATGTAGACCCGACAGTAGTAAAAATGTTATGAGGTCCTGGTAAATATTTGTATTGATTGTTGCTTTTTTTAGCTGATGTAATAGTCTTTAATTTGTACTTATTTTAAGGGTGCACAGTTTTTCATAAAAGAAAATTTGATGTCTCTTATAAGATAAGATAAGATAAGATAAGATAATTTTATTTGTGAAAAACACGTGTAGGTACATAGGTGGTTAAAATAGGTACAGTTTCAACATGTTTTGTCTGTTAAGACATACAAATATTAAAAAAGAAACAGAAGCTATTGTTAAGTTATTGAATACAAATTAAAAAAAAATATATATGTCACATTATTCATAATATTATAAATCATTGTCACCAAGGAAGTCTTTTACATTATAATAGCATTTATTCAATAATACATTAGTAATTTTATTTTTAAATACAGTCAATTTTAGATCCTTCAAGCTATTTGGTATTTTATTATATATTTTAGGAGCCATACAAAAGATGCTGTTTCCCATTAATGCTGTGTTTGCTCTATGCATACATAATTTGTTCTTGTCTCTACGGTTTCTTACACAGATATCCGACATGCGGGAAAACAAATGCGGGTTAGCTTTTACAAATAATGCTGTTTCTAAAATGTACATATATTTTCCGGTAACAATAATATACACTACTTTTTGTAAGCTTTCCCTCATGTACTCTAAAAGTACAAATTATTTTAGAACACACAATATTCTAACAGTCGTTATGCCATATCAAAGGTGATCAACTTGTCAGGCAGCATGATCAACTTTGACACTAAGTTGACCAACCACATAATAAATTAATAAATACTTCATAGTAACAAACGACTATAACCCGTTACTATTTGAAACGCTTTTGCATAAACGCTATTTACAATTCAAATTAGTATTGGCCTTTAGTATAAAAATAATGTTACTAAAAAACTAAAACGAAGTTTAGTTTATTAGCGTTTTATGAATCCCGAGAGAGTTTAAAATAAAATATGGTTATTGTTAAGCTCAAATGGTATCATGTTTCATTATAATAATCGAATGTGTATTTTTTCCCAGTGAGAGTTTTCGCAATTTTACCGATGCTTTTTTAAACTTTGTTGTTTGATGTTTTTTAGAGAATACCGTGTTGCTATACTGATAACAAAAAAATACTGACTTTATTCTTTCATAATTAAAACAGATACTTAAGTACTTATTTCCATTCATAACAGACTTACCTTTACGAATATTAGGCTACCAGCTTTAGAATATTTAACAAAAGGGTTAAGAAATCGCAATAATTATTTTACAAACATACTACTTGAAAAATGTTATAGCCTGCCTTTCAAGGAACCGAGAAGCTAAGCCGGGATGTTGTTTACCCATCTATTTAGCAGCCGCGTTAAATGTTACTTCAATCTTTACACTTTATTCAAAATCTTTCATTTATTACTAGTTTTGCCTTACGACTCGTCCCTAGATTGTGAATTTGACAGACTTTGTAAATAAATAAACAAGTAACCTATTACTCACCTCAAATATATTTTAGAACACACCTAAAGTGACATTCTCAAACACATCACGAAAGAGCACGTCATCTGATCTCAAATAAGTAGCAATAAACTATATTGTATTTTATAGCTAAGTGCTTCAATAAATGATACCTATCCTAGCATCAAAGATCACGGTTCAAGCTATAAAACTCTGACGTTATCTAATAAAATGTGATCGGATTTTCAGTATATTTGTGAACACTTTCTTGGTATTATTTATGCGGTCAGGTTCTAAGAAAAAACATTGGGACAATATAAGTTAATACAAAAAATCTATTTTGACTGTCAAACAGATGATCAGAGAAGAAAAATGTCCTACTACTATCGACTACTGACAATCAGCTAGTCAACAACGAGTTTTGAATAAAAACCTAACCAGTGTGCATAGTGAGAACCGTAGAAAATAACTTTTAATTACAACTTAAATATCAAACTAACATAAGTCGATAAAACCAAACTATTTCAAATCGTTAATTACCACGTCGTCGAAAAGTAGATATAATCAATAGCGAAATAACAATGTTCTATATAATATACTAGCTGACCCACGCAACTTCGCTTGCGTCACTTAAGATAATCATAATTTTCCCCGTTTTTGTAACATTTTTCACTGTTACTCTGCTCCTATTGGTCGTAGCGTGATGATATATAACCTATAGCCTTTCTCGATAAATGGGCTATCCAACACTGAAAGAATTTTTCAAATCAGACCAGTAATTCCCGAGATTAGCGCGTTCAAACAAACAAACAAACAAACTCTTCAGCTTTATAATATTAGTATAGATAAGTAATAAGTATAGATAAATATTGTTTATATATAATCACCAAAAAACTAAATAAACAGGCCTAATTTTCTAAGTAACTCTTTAAAACATAATGTTTGTACGCACGCTATTTGCCACTTCAGCGCTTAACCCAAGGTCGTGTTCCACCAAAAGATATTAAATATACAAGCGATGCGAACTTACGTAATTTACGGTACAAACTGGAATAGTAGCTTATACAGTCATGAGCCAAAATATGTCATCACTTTCGCGTAGATATTTAAGAAAGACACAGAAATGACTGTTACTCTAACTACATCAGTCGAATAAATTTTTTAACTTTTGCCCTGCAGTGGGAAATTTAGGCAGATTAAAAAAAAAACGTTTCATTACTCTGCTTTCTTTGGGCTTGAGTTAAAAATTTGATTTTAAATTCTATCGCATTCTGGCAAGGGAGAGCTATGGCCTTGAAAACACCTTTCCTTGAATCTAAAATTATGCTTATAATATAATAGTAACTGTAAAGTTCATTTACTTAGAATAAAATCGCAATTTTCTAGTACATTGTTAAAAATAAGTTTGTTAATGAATGCCAGTATACTCCTATTTCGTGCTCGCGACTGTCGCTGTAAAGTCCTAAAATTTTCATGAATTTGCGCAGTTCTGCGTAAATGTCTTATGCTAACCTTGGATTGTAATAGACTAGCTACCTTTGTACCTTAGTGGTTAATGCATATACGGAAGTATTGAACGTAGTTACCCGATTCTAGGTAACTCAGGTATTTCTATGTTTGAAGGCTGCAATGCGTAGATTGTGGAAAAAATATTGGTAGGAAATGATTTTGATACAAAGGGTTTCCTTTGAGATTAGTAAGATAACCTGAAATATTCAATAGCAGAAAGCTAATCATAGCTGTGATCTAAACTTTTCGTTTTTTTTCTATTAAAATATTAATTAATAATAAGTCGAGAAAAATTCGTATGTGAGAAAATAATTAGGAACCCCAAGAAATCCATTTCCGCGATTTTAAGCTTAAATCAAATACGTGCTAAGGTTTTCATAAGAATACATTTATCCTTTTGTAAGTATAGCTTGGATAGCAACGTGTCTTTATACAAACTTGTTAAGCTTTGTGTATCTTGGCCCCTACACTGAAATACAAATAGCCTGGCCAGTTATGAGGCTTACAAAATAAGAAGCTCTCGGATCAAAGAGAATGTGATATGAATATAATTCGAACGTAATCCTTTACGTTAATAATAATTTTATAAAATTAGCGTTTGTTCATCTTTATTACTTAATATAAAAATGCTACGACGCACTCCCTTTTGTATATATTAATTATTTTAGTTTAAGTGCTTTTTTAGGATTAAGTTTAGAAATGGTTAAATTTTGCCATATTTATTAGCTGTTATTTTGCCAAAGAATGAATTAATTAAATTTGAAATCGTGCCTACTAATTAAGTGTGTTCCTCTTTCATGTCAGATAATGGTAACAGTTAGGAAAAAAATGGCATTTGACAGGTTAGATATTATTACATTTGTGACCATAGGCTACTTCTTTTCAGGTGGAAAGAAAATGGATATCTTCTAGTCGTTAAATATAGGCTATATAATTTTTTATGTTACATTTTGCAGATTGAAAGAGCTAGGCTAAAATCAATAATGTATTAATCTCCCCAGACTTACATATTCGCAGAAATCGTTAACTTACAAATGTAAGATGATATTTGCAAGTATTATGCGAGACTTTTATAGCACTTCATTTGAGAGTCGATCGATTCTTGAAACATTGTACGAATGCTTGTATGCATAATATAAGTGAGACGGTTCACATTAATGATATATTATAGAACAATCGTATGTTAAAAATGGTAAATTAGGCGCAATTCAAAAGGTGTATTGACCACCCAGATGTATATGCATCTGTTATTTTACTTTTTATAATACATTCATACACACATAGTATAAGCCTGATATACCCGAAGGCTTAGGCAGAAATGTATGAAATGCACCCACGTTTATATTAACAATGTATAATGTTAGTACTATGTAATAGGAGCTTTTGCTATTTAAGCACGTTAATAAACTCGGAGCTAGAAAACTAGAAAAGACCAACAGTACTCTATCCGACCTGGAAATCGTTTTTTTAAATTAACCATTTACTAATTCTAGACAGCTTCGTAATAATATAAGTATCAATTAATAACCAAAGCTTTTAGTTCGCCTCATTTGTTGATCAAAAACTATATACACCATAATAAAATAGTACTCCATACATCCCAATACCCTTTATGAGAACAAGAAACATGATTTAGATTCCCTCCTATCGATCAGAAGGTCCCTCCGTGAGGTAGCAATAGACCTCAATACCTCCACGTTTCTCCGCACGCACCAATTTGGGCCACTTGGAATTGAATAAAAAAATGACGAAACTTATTACAGAATACAAGGTAATTTTTACAAGAAAATGAACATTTTTCCTTCAACATTTGAAGAATTTTGATGAGTTTGCCCGAATTCCTTGTACAAGAAATATGAAGATGTTTTTCAGTTTCTTTTCTTGGGAAACTAATTTGCTTACTTATTACTAACTAGGAGTGTATCAGTGACAAGCGTTTTCGAGTTCTTTCTACTGAATACTTGGAATACATGAGATAGGAATTGATAGGATAGCTTATTAATAAATTGTATTCGCCGAGAGTAATGTCAGTTTGAATTCACGTTTTATTGGAGTTTTGTATGAGACATTATATTTAACACTAACAGCCGCCCGTGTCCTTGTCCAGGTGGACCTTATTTTTTCCGTATTCACAAAAAAATGCTGCTCCACAAATATAAACATATTATGTCACGTCTGCCTGATCCCTCTAATGCTCAAAGCTATACACCCGAAAGTGTGAATTAAAAATAAATAAATAAGAAAAATTCAATAGTTTTTTGCCCGTTTCAGGAATCGAACCCGAGACTTCATGAACATTCAGACACACTACCAACCGTGTCACAGTTTTCACATCGAAGAAAATAATATATCGGTATGATCGTATCTTGGGTATGTGTGGAATGTTTTTTATTATCACACAGTAATGTCAGCCATGTTGATAATATTTCATCGTCGCACATTCCTTTTACTTCCGAGTTCCTATCGAAAATAATTTTATCGTAAAACTTAGCTGATGGTGAATTTTAGAGTTGAGAAACTATATTCTTAGATTTATTGATGTTTTGTTTGAAATAAGATGTTGGGAAGATTTTTGTTTGTTCAAAGTTTAAAATATTGTTAAGTTTATGAGTAAAATATAGTCTTTGACCTCTGCCTATCCGCATGAAAACAAAGCCTTACTTTAAGAATGTACCTAAGCATTGATGTAGTATATAATAATTGCATTTAATTTTTAAATACTAAAATTTCGTTCATTGATATTTTTTTCATTTTGAAAATCATAAATAAAAATCCTTCAATTTTTTATACAGTTTATCTTTCATACCCCAAGATCTTTTTCCCATCCCGAATATTTCCCACAAAACGTAAGTCTTCAAACGCTGTTATTTACAGCCTGCATACAAGATACAAAGAAGCACTTGTGCTAGTGGCAGCCAAGCTGAAGATATTACTCACCTTGACCGTACAGAACTTGGCAGAGATGAAATGGATCGAAACTGATTGTCTTCTGACACTGGACTGTTTGCTTGTGTTGAAGTTTAATGTAAACTTACAGAAAACTTAATCTATACTAATATTATAAAGCTGAAGAGTTTGTTTGTTTGTTTGTTTGTTTGTTTGTTTGAACGCGCTAATCTCAGGAACTACGGGTCCGATTTGAAAAATTCTTTCAGTGTTAGATAGCCCGTTTATCGAGGAAGGTTATAGGCTATATAACATCACGTTACGGTCATTAGGAGCGGAGTAGAAACGAAAAATGTTACAAAAACGGGGAAAATTTTGACCTATTCTCTTAGGTGACGCAAGCGAAGTTGCGCGGGTCATATAAAATATAGTTTAACTTTGGAACCCAGCAGCGCGATTTTTTATTATCGGTTCTATCAATTGTCGAGAGTTTAACATTTGAAATAAACTGCCAAAATAATTTCTGCAACGCCCGGCAGAGGCGCTGATCAGATTTTCATATAAAATTTCTCGTTATCTAGCCGGTTGTCGGTAGTCGATAGTAGTAGGGAATCGAACAACAGAACCCTTTTTTCATCCCGAATATTTCCCACAAAACGTAAGTCTTCAAACGCTGTTATTTACTGCCTGCATACAAGATACAAAGAAGCACTTGTGCAAGTGGCAGCCAAGCTGAAGATATTACTCACCTTGACCGCACAGAACTTGGCAAAGATGAAATGGATCGAATCTGATTGTGTACTAGCCTTGTACTGTGCCTCGATTCTCTACCACTACCGACAACCGGCTAGCTATCGAAATTTTGACATTTAGCATGTACTGCCAAAACAGTTTCTGCGACGCCCGTCAGAGGCGCTGATCTGTAGCTCAATTCTCTAATACTATCGACTACCGACAACCGGCTAGCAATCGAAATTTTGACATTTAGCATGTACTGTCAAAACAGTTTCTGCGACGCCCGTCAGAGGCGCTGATCTGTAGCTCAATTCTCTAATACTATCGACTACCGACAACCGGCTAGCTATCGAAATTTTGACATTTAGCATGTACTGTCAAAACAGTTTCTGCGACGCCCGTCAGAGGCGCTGATCTGTAGCTCAATTCTCTAATACTATCGACTACCGACAACCGGCTAGCTATCGAAATTTTGACATTTAGCATGTACTGCCAAAACAGTTTCTGCGACGCCCGTCAGAGGCGCTGATCACATTTTCATACAAAATTTCTCGATGACAGTTCGGTCGTCGGTAGTCGATAGTAATAAAAAAATGAGCTACTGATTTGTTTTGTGGTGCAATGAGAGTACAATGAAAGGTTGTCATTACAGTGTTTAAAATTGGCGATTAACTCAAAAACGTCTCAATCTTTGATAAATTTGAGTTTGTCATATATTTTATAATACAAATTGGAGTTTAAAGCTCCCGACGAAAGAATTAGGTGTTCATGTACTTAGATTTTCTTTTTAAAATTGTGGTTGTGATTTGTATTGTTGATCCAAAAGTGGAAGTTAGATTCTTGCTTTATTTATTCAACTGAAAAAAAACCTGTTTTACTAGTTAAAGTCAGCTAAGATCTTAGCTAGGAAAGGTCCTAACAATAACCTTTGAAAAAGAAATAGGTTTTTTATTTTACTAAATAGATAGTTAAATACTTAATAGCAGTACATAATTAGCTTGTAACATTTTTTTATCCCAGCAATCGACCTAGTTATCAAAAGACATTTATTATATTACTAACAATGTCATCGAAAATAACTTCCTATTCTCGTCATATTTCCTCACGTGATATACGATTCTCCTTATTATGATAAGACATATAAAGCAGTTTCTGCTTGTCATCCCCTAAATAAGGGTGGAACGTGCTCCAGCAATAAATCTGTCAACGAACTAATTCGCAAAGGTACTGAAGATGGAGGCAATTTTGTTTTATTGTTGAATATGACGTTTATTCTTTGTTTGGGACACTTTTTTTGTATCAATGGGTTATAATTTTATGGGATTTTTTTTGGGAGAGTGATGAAAATAGATTTTTAGATAAAAATATATCTATGGACGCCTTACGGTCTAATTTAAAACTAGACGGAATTGGTTCTTTATATTTGGATGGCTGATAATAAGCGTAGTAATTTGATTTTAATAAAAGTATGTAGATAAATAACCATCCGTTCATATTGAGTAAAGTTACTCATTTCATAAATATTTGTCCTAAGGGAGGTATGGTTTTTTACTGTACAATTGAGTAACAATAGTTACCTCATAAGTTTATGCAAAAATGATTTAGTTTAATCCAGGCTCTAGCTTATAAACCTGACCAAATTCTCGTTGAAAATCTTGGCACGATATTGCAAATAATTTGCTATACAGAGAGGCAATAACGTATAACTTACGACTCCATTATCGAGTAGTTGTCGTCAATTTATGTATTGAAAATGGAACAGCACCTCTAGTGTAGAGCTATGAAACTAATTTAGCGTTACGTCAAATAATATCGAGAGTTTACGAGCTCGATTCGTTTGGAGACAGTTTGTGATTACGCTGCAGAATTTATGAACACTATTTAAATAAAACCCCTTGAATACGAATGCAGTATTTTGAATTTAACAGAAAATTGAATTTATTTTGGTGGACTTAAGGTCTGATCCCTCAATCAGGAAGAAGATCCTGGCCCAGCAGTGGGACTGGATAGGATTAAATTTTTATTTTTATTTAACCTATTTGATCCCAGCATATAAACCTGTTGTAAATATACTAGAAATCATTTCGAAATTTCTGAAAACAGATTGGCAGAAATTGAAAATAGATTTTACTTAATTGCAAGCCTCAATCACTTGACACGATTCTGTCAAAAGTCTATATCTGTGTTACTGAGTGCTAATGGAATAGCTCGAAATAGTTACACCAAAATTATAATTCAGTGTTAATATAGAGAGAATAATAATATAGAGAATAAGCTTTTGTTCCGTTTAAAACCAATTAACATTATTCGATATCTCTATTTGATAGAGTCGCTAAAATAAATTAACTTGATTTCCAAACTTTCCCACATTATTGTGATTAATAAATTAGGCTCAAACCTTTTTAGTTGCTTTATACCATAATAGTCACAAACAAGGGAACAAAATAAAATAATTTATGTTCGTTTTAGTAGATCATAAAAATATTTCCATCTAAATTATTGTCATATTCTCAATAATATACATTCTAAAAACTCTTTCTGTAGCCTATATTACCGATATGATGTAATTGTCTGAAGGTGAAATATATTAAAAAGTCGGTTGAGTATTTATTATTTCGATCAAACAAAGCTCTTTTTTATTTTTAACCTTTCTAGTTTTAAGCATCCTCCAAAAAAAATACGATAACTATTGAACATTTCACCCTAGCCTACAGACACTTTTCAAATACACCCCTGGATTTAACGAACAGCCATTGTTGAAGTCCATCCGACTAGTTTCCAATTTAGTCCTTAGTCCTTAATTACAACATCCTGGTCGAAACCAGAAGTCTAACTACTGACAGTGCAGGCCCAACTTTAGACGTGAATAGAATGCTTTCCGAACATAGATATAGTGTTCTGCTATATTATACAGACTAATAGAGAAATACCATTTGAAACTGACTATTGAATTGTATTGAGTAAAATGTAGCAATACTTTTTTTTAACGGTTTATCTGTTACAGATTTGCATGTCAGTTATCGTCTATTTCAGTAAGTGGTGTATTTTATTTATTGTTTTTAATCAAATAATATCTTATGTACTAATCAACTAATAAAAACATATACTATTATATGTTAGTTAACTGTTTATTAATACTTAGCAATTGGCTAAAGAGGTTAAAAACGGAAAAATATGGTTTTTCTTTTAACTTCATAGTTTTTCTAAGGTTTGCATAGAAAATTTGTACTAATATTCATTAAAGTACCTACTATAACTTTCCTTTTTAAATTTCCTAATGTTTAACATTTTTTAAATTCTAAACAATAGTACGACGTATAATACAATATCTTTTATTTTATCGTTTACCCTAAAAACCTATTTCCTAACCCTCAAGAGAACAGAGGCGCATTGCGAAACGAGTTTAAACGAAATTCTCCACTTACAATTCACAAGAAAATGTACTTACAGATATAAAAAGGAGAATCTGTTTCAACACTCTTTGTTAAATTAAAAGAAAAAATACACGACAGTTTCTTTACATCCTATAGAAAAAACACATTTGTCGTGTGCAATAAGCATGTGTGTATTATTGAAGTACTACCAACGTCGCCCAGTAATATCGTTTCATTAGGAAACTGGATTTTTTCCCGATTTCTAAATCAGGGAAGAATTTTTAATAAAATTTTTAGAAATATTTTTTTATTCAAATACAAAATTAACCACTCGGGCTCTACTCCGTTTCATAATAATAAAAAGGTATTTATTTTGAAGCTTAGTTTACAAATACAGTTCAGTCTCAGTAGCTTACACTAAGTATTGATGATTTAGTCAGACAGTGTTATAATTATAAAAATTACGAAAACCCTAGTAATCGGCCGACATTGCTGTGTAATTTTATTTGGAGTTTTTAAAAGTATGGGAATTCTATCAAAAGTGTGAGAATTATTCATCAGATTATCATGGTTAGATGATATTTATCAAATCATATCAGGTTTAGAGGATTAAAAATCCCTTACAAATCTAGCGCCGACTTTTTCTATACCATTACAATTTACTATTATAGTGCATAGGGTAAATGGATGAGGTAATAAGTATGACTCATACATCATTCATACAACTAGTAATCTATTTTATCGTCTCATTATTAACCGCAAACCATACTCGTTATCTTACAAAAGGTCATAAAAACCTAAGACGTAACAATCGTAGGAATAAATTGAACAATGGGTGCTTAACACCTACTATTTTGCTGCACCTTAATATAATATTATTTTATAAGTAATAAATAATATCTTAAACTAGAAAATAAAATAAAATAGAATATTTAAAAAATGGATATAAAAAAATACTCATATAAAAATTTCAACGCAATAAGTAATGACGTCAACAATTATTTAAAGCAAATACAAAATAACACGAAAATGTACAAACTAAACAACTCGCAACAAAAAACTTACTTTACAAAACCTCACCGAACGAAAGTAAATAATTAATCCAATTTAAAAACTGTACCAACCTGTATTCTGCAACTTTAGGAAGCCACACAAATAGAATTAAAAATATAGTCACCTAATAACACTACACAGGGTGTTTAAAATTTAGAATATGCACTTATTCACGAATAAAATTATTTACACGGGGATTTTAATAGATTGGTGGTACGATCGAGACTCGTAGCGGATCGGACGTAGCGCCCGTTGTAGAGACTACGCGATACTGCTGCTACGGCGAACTATGAATACCTACATACGATGTGCGCAAGCTTAGGCCTGCCGCTCACTGTGCGATTGGTGTTGTGCGTTGCGATTTGTCGGAGTTCTGAAGACGCTTTTTAGTTTCGTTTAATTTTCAAGGTATAATTTAACATTTGTTCTTTCACTTATTAATTTTTTTATAAAATTTCATGAAAAATACTGTAGTTTGGTTTTATATTCTTTAGAAAAATTGGAAGTATTATTATTGAAATTCATTGTGCTACTGGTAGCATTTTAGCCGTAGTCTTTTATATATAGGCTCCGGTTTGTTATCATTGTAAAGAACTTAAAAGCAGGGCATTGAATTATAAGCCACCACACTTGTTACATAGGAGTATCTTTTTTTTATTCAGTAAATAATATTCCTTGCAATTTAAGCACTTTTTTATTTTGTCTATTTAATTCAAAATACGGATGATTTAAGTGTTTATTATTTACTCACCTATTAATAATACGAAAACTGTGTGAAGCGGACTATTAAAATGAATTATGAACTATAAATATTTATATATGAATAGATTTAACGCCTCCTAGAGTTCACGTTATAGCCTATTATAACTGAATAATGAAACCTAGGACTTACTTCAGGCATTCTAAATAGCAGTACAAAACAAACATTTAAGGACTATAGAAATAGCAAACTCAGGACAATAATCATTAGTCCTGAATGTTTAGGTCTGAAGCATCTAAGTGCTGTTAGACCTGCTATAAAATAACAAATAAATAAGTATAGTGACGCTTTCTTCCAATAGGGGTAGGCACTTAGGCAGAGACTATTGCATCATCATTCATCTAGTTGAAAATACTGAACAATATAAACCCAAAACAGTCAATATTATGTATTGCAATATTTGTTGATTTCTTGAATTTCAAACAGATTCACTTGATTTTTATTTGATACGCACATAAAAAATCATTACTTATAATAAAATAAATTATTGAAAATTGGAAATAATATTGATACGTTGTAATATGATTTTTTACAAAGCGCGTGCTTTAATGTATGTATAAAATAGGTTACTTAAACAACTGCGACTAAAAGTCGTACACAAGTCGCATTACAACTAAATAAAACGAGTAGCTTTATATTTATTAAACGTCAGTACAAAATAACCATTTATCAATGATTATTGATATTAGGTAAAACATTTCAGCCACACGAGGTAAAGTGATTACAATCTAAATTATGTTAATGTGTCGTGTTCTTTTAGTAGATTAACCTTTGTTACATAATATTACATATTTATTTAACCTTTAAGTACCGACGTGTGGTCTGACAGACACTTTCGTAGGTCAGAAAGTCTAATTACATAGGTTATCGAATACGTATCCCCCCGTGCTTCTCTCTACCCCTCAGTAAGTCGCCCGGCAGCGTTCGTGGAGAGTTGCTATGTCGGCGCTTGCGGTTCCGGTGAGCTATGGCTTTTATAAGATCGCGAGTGGTCTGTCAGACCACTCGTCTGTACTTGTGTAACTTTTTTTGAATATGACTTTTGTCAGATAATATAGGTTTTTTCTTATATTTACAGTTGCTTATAAAAATAGATAAGCCAGGTACTTCGGGTATAAAACGAGCAACCACTAGCGCAAATAAAACTGTTCCTCCCATGAAGAAAACTTACAAGTACAAGGCCTCAAAATAAAGACCATGAAGAAATTTTAACGGAATGGCTATATGAGAGTTTAGAATCCCACTGTGATGAAATTGACCCGAATTTTGTTGCCTTGGAAAGTGACTATAATTCTGTCACATCTGTTCTTCAAAACTAAAGAAAGAACGTAAGAAACATGTGTGCCTAAAATGCAGCAAACCTGTTTGCAAAGAGTGTTTGTAAACTTTGATGGTTCCTACCATTTGGTGCCCTGTGATTTACAAGAAAATTGTCCTTAACCTATAATATTATTATTTTTTTGCTTATGTGATTATTTATCTTTGAGAAAAAAGGACATTTAAAATGTTTTTATAGTTTGTTGAAATATAATAATTAGTAAGATAAAAGTAACGTTTTTCATCCAAAGAATTTGAGACTGTAATTTAGTTGTTAAATTATTAATTATAAATGGTTGTACTACTATTTTTTTTTTTCATTTATTCAATAACTAAATACATATAGAATTCCTAGAAATATTTATTTACATATAATATTAATAAACATAAAAGATTTCTTTATTAAAGCTCTGGTGGTCTAGCAGACCTCACGTCGGTACTTAAGAAACTAAAATAGCACGTCGGTACTTAAAGGTTAACATCAATTAGGGTAATTTATGAACATATTTATTTATTCTTTATTTACAGGTTTAATATTTGTTTAGATATTCTGTTTAAGAATATGGATTGACAGCTGTGTCTGTAAACCTAACATTGAGAGCAAATTCTGGATTCGATTCTCTTTTCGTTCAAAATTATTTATTTTTTCTAAACTTTACATACAGAGCTGTATAAAGGCAGACTTAATGCCAGGGACATTTTCTCCCAGTCTACCTTAGGTTGATACAGAGATTGTGTTGTGAATTATGTTGATTTTATCTTTATTTTTAATATTCTATATATTTATAATTAGTTGTTACTTCGTACTGTCACAAGTCTTTCGAACTTCACACACATCCGAATAATAATACAATTAGTCTCGATTAACTTTTTGTTGAAATTCTAATCTACATATTTTCCAAAGTTTTATAACTGTTAACCGTTTTATATTTTTAGTAACCTAAACAGTCTGAAAAAAGCTCAAGCATAATTAAAATGCTAAGATGCTTAAAATTTTGTCTTGCAATGTCAATGGCCGAACAATTCAAGGTAAAATGCATGCTAGATTAATTCCTCAACACTATTGTCTAAATATGCATGCAAACTTAAAAGTCATCACGATGAAAATTACACGCTTAGACTAATTAATTCAGAAAGTACCTCAACGTACCTTAATGATGTGGTGATGTAGTAATCTACATGTCTAATTGCTAATCTTATTTCGTACCTAACCACTGTAATTCAACTAGTGGGAATACCGACCTAGAACTAGACCCATTTACAGACTTTATACACCCTCGTGTAAGCTTTCTACTAATTGGGTTTAACAGTCATTTAGTCAACTATTGGGACTTGTTAAATCTATTTTAAATCAAACTATAGCTTTTTGTTTTGGGTTTTTTGTTTGACAAATGCATGTATATAATGTTGGGTAGCAAAATTTTATTATAGCATTTTTATATTGTGTATAGAGTTATTGATAGATAGGGATCGTTGATTGAATTCCCACTCATCAATTTTACGTATTTTTTAAGATTTTTCTCTAGAGATGGAAATGTCGAGTATCGAGAGCTTGACATTAAAAATATAAAGCAAAAACAGTTTCTACTCCACACACTAGAGGCTTTGATCAGTTTTTCATACAAAATTTCATACAATGTTGTCGATACACGATAGTCGAAGATAATCGTTGTACAGTTTAAATTCAATCAACTAGTTTTCAGTCTGTGATGGCCATTTAAAATCTTTCATTTTAACTTTCCTATCTCAATACATATTCAGAAACATCACAGATCCGTGAATGATATAAATAAGATTTATAGCTCCATTTCATGTATAATTTTAGCTCAAATATGAGTGAATGTTTTAAAATAGTATGTAATGATGCACTCATGCACGTAACCGTGTTATTTGAAGAACATTGGTTTCAAGGTAAATATGGACTCTGTATTATTTTTAAAATGTATCCAAAAAGTAGTATATTCGGCTGTCCATCTCAAGATCTCACTGTTTCTATTTAATTTCGGGTTAAACAATGTAATTACTAAATCTTATATTATAAACTCTGAAATTTTGATTGATATACACAATTTACTACAGAAATAATCAACAGACTGCTTTCTTTATTTTTAAATTAACTTATAAATAGTTGAAAATGGAAGATTGCTAACGTGTTTTGATCAGGCGCATGTGAACTACTTATAATATAGTATTATGTTCTGATTTTCCTCTTATTATTTAAATATCCGTATTAGCAACTCGAAGTTTAGTAATGTGCCCTGTTTATTGAAATAGGCTCTTAGTCTATTACTCCGTTTCAATATTCGGTAGTAGGTTTCACATGCATAATGAAAAAGAATATAAAAATAAACCCGAAATCAAATGTTGTATTTGCGTAATTCATATCCACACTTTCACGACTTAATATTTGAACTTATTTTTACGTGATATAGACAACATTCCTAATAAGAACAACAGGCCACTTTTTTTTTCATGACGCATGGGGGGCGTAACCACTGTCATTGTCATAAAGAAAACTTCCTCTAACTCACATTCTTTGAAACGCTACGCTTAAAGGTAAAGGAAACTATGGATAGTAAACGTACAAACTAAAAATAATCGTGTAACTTTACCAATAGTTTTGAACGATGGAATGACTACCGATACTCAGTTATTTTAAAAAGTTCTCACGATAACCAAGTTTTAACTTCCTTAAGCTCTTGCTTCGATAGTGAGACGCTCATGCTGAATTATTTCATTTTATATTATTACTTTTGTAGCGCTTTCGGTACAGTATCTGCCTGTAGATTTTTTAGTCTCAGGTTTGATTCTTAGGTCGAGCAAAGTTCTGGTCTTCTCAAATTTATGTTAGAATATTTCTCAATAGTATCTAGCCCCGATTTTACTTATTATAATTAGATAAGAAAAGTAATCATATAGCGTCATAGCGTGTTATTACATAACTTTAAGCCTATCTCAAGAAATGGACTAAAAAGTCCAATCAGATTTTTTTTCCACGCGGACGAGATTGCGGACTGGAGCTAGTTATTAGTATACATTTCTGCTGCCACAATATCATTACGATTTACTGTAACGTCTTATCGAGCAATAACATCTATCGACTACAGAACATCACTATTCCATATCGATAATAGAAGAGTGCGGCAATATATTTTTATCTCATAAAAGCCTGCACGTGTTACAATCTTGAAGGATAATGCCTCGTTATACCGAGTGTGTTGCATTTTATCGTGAAAAGCTCCGAGAGATACCAGCTTGATTTTCTTTTAATAACCAGATAGAATAAGGTGTCCTACCAGTCTTACCGAAGGGTATAGTGTTAAATCCCAGGTAACTGGGTTGTGGAGGTCAGATAGGCAGTCGCTCTATGTAAAACACTGGTATTCAGCTGCATCCGGTGAGACTGGAAGCCGACTCCAACTTAGCTTGGAAAAAGGCTAAGGTGATATAATAGAATAAGGTGTCTTGCCACGGGCGATAAGACAAACTATGCTTTTCAATTTTACTATGCTAGAGTTTGATGGTTGACGAATTTGTTCTTTCTAGATGCATATTCTGTACGATCTTTGTTGTATGAGACTTTATTTATTAAGTGTCGTGACCTTTTATTAGTCAGTGTCATTATACTCAATTAGTTTATTTTTTACCTGTTTGGCTTTAGCAGTCAACAGCCATGAGACATAAAGTCTTTATTTTTATTATTAGTGCTGCATCAATCCTCGTTTTTATTATTTAGTAATTGAATGCACAATTTTCACTCCACTTTCAATCCAGGCTTAGTACATTTTCGTTTATAAGGCACCTAGTTATTAAACACTAGCTGACCCGCGCAACTTCGCTTGCATCACATAAGAGAGAATGGGTCAGAATTTTCCATGTTTTTGTAACACTTTTTACTGTTACCTACTCTACTCCTATTGGTCGTAGCGTGATGATATAAAATATGCTATTTTTTTCACGAAAAATATTCTCAAAATTATTTATATCTCTTAGTTTAACGAAGTCGCGCTAATACATATCCGCCATTAAAACAGTTGCCATGGCAACGGAATTTTGTTAATTCAATGTCATTATAATATTGATTTTTCGCGACTTCGTTGAATTTTCTGAATTTTCCCGGGAAATGCGTCATTTTCCCGGGGTAAAAAGTAGCCTATGTCCTTTCTCGGGTCTCAAAATACCTCCATACCAAATTTCATGCAAATTGGTTCAGTAGTTTAGACGTGATTGAGTAGCAGACAGACAGACAGACAGACAGACAGACAGACAGACAGACAGACAGACAGACAGACAGACAGACAGACAGACAGATAGACAGAGTTACTTTCGCATTTATAATATTAGTATGGATTTATTCTAGTTCTCATTTTTTATGCTAATACCGTAAAATAGTCCATACTAATAATCTAAAAAACAAACAGTATATCCATACTAATATTATAAATGCGAAAGTAACTCTGTCTGTCTGTCTGTCTGTCTGTCTGTCTGTCTGTCTGTCTGTCTGTCTGTCTGTCTGTCTGTCTGCTACTCAATCACGCCTAAACTACTGAACCAATTTGCATGAAATTTGGTATGGAGGTATTTTGATACCCGAGAAAGGACATAGGCTACTTTTTACCCCGGGAAAATGACGCATTTCCCGGGAAAATTCAGGTGGCGAACGAAGTCGCGAATAATCAAGATAATAATGACATTAAGTTAAACAAAATTCCGTTGTCATGGCAACTGTTTTAATGGCGGATATGCCTTAGCGCGACTTCGTTATATTAAGAGATAAATAATTTTAAAAATATTTTTCGTCAAAAAAAAGGCATATTTTATATCATCACGCTTCGACCAATAGGAGCAGAGTAACAGTAAAAAAGTGTTACAAAAACGTGGAAAATTCTGACCCATTCTCTCTTATGTGACGCAAGCGAAGTTGCGCGGGTCAGCTAGTATAATATATATGCACAATTCTTCTTCTGTCGTGTCAACGACTCACCATGGTATTGCCTAAACAATTGTTATCCAGAACCTGGCAACCTCAACTGCTTTATCCGTCGCCAAGTTGAGGTCCTCAATTGTGCAGGTTGTGGGACAGAGAGGGCACTGGAGTAGATGTGCCATGGTTTGTGATGGGGCACCACAATCACAGCCACCTTGATCGGTTAAACCCCACTTGCGCATAGTATCTCGACAGCGGCCCGTCTGAGCTCGCAATCGGTTAAGGGACTTCCAGACAGGCCATTGCCGGTCGTGTCCAGGCGGAAGGTGCTCGGCTGGCTGTATAAAGTCAGATGGAGGTGGATGCCTTTCACGCCAGAGCTTCAACCTTGTTTCCCTTGGGTGGGAGTTGATGGGTTCGGTATGTCGTAGGAAACTATTGCGGCTCTTGAGACGGGCTTCGGGCAGGTTGTGGTTATAAAGCGGATGGCGCGAGTCATTTTCCTGCGCTAATTTTTCCGCTGCACAGGCAGCCTCCCGTCTGACGCAAGGTGGAGCAACACCCGCCAGAGGGTATATTTGGACTAATGGTGTTGGCTTAAGACACCCTGTAATTATGCGACAGGTCTCGTTCAACGCAGTATCAACTTCTTTCGAGTGTGCAGATCGGTGCCACACTGAGCAGGCGTACTCGCCTGCTGAGAAGGATAGTGCGAGCCCTGTTGAACGGAGAACTTGCGGGGCTGCTCCCCATGTGGTGGTTGTGAGCCGGCGGAGTATATTATTCCTTGTGTTTACTTTAGCTTAACACTATTGCAATGTGCTCTATACGTCAGTGATCTGTCTAATTTTATCCCAAGGTATCGAGGGTAAGGGCAGTGTTCTATTGGCACGCCTCGCCAAGCAAATTTAAGTGTGCGGTTGGCTTGATGATTTTGGAGGTGGAAGGCACAAGACTGTGTTTTTGACGGGTTGGGTCTTAGTGAGTTCGCGTCATAGTATTGGTCGAGTGCCTCCAAAGCTTCCTGAAGAATTTTCTCTGCTTCTACAAAGGAACGTGTCTGGGTAGCCAGTGCGAGATCGTCAGCGTAAAGAAAATGTCTAGTGTTCCTTAATATTGGCTGGTCGTTGGTGTAGATGTTAAATAGTGTCGGAGCCAGCACACTACCCTGCGGAGGGCCATTTTTTTGATTTCGCCACCTACTTGTGTTTTTGTTAAAGGTTACCTGGAAACGACGATTACTGAGCATCTCCCTGAGGATGCCTACGAAGCCTTTGTCGTTAGTCATATCCTCGACTTTAGCCAGAAGGCGTTTGGTTTTAACAGTATCGTACGCTGCCGACAGGTCAACAAATATGACACCTGTAATGTTGTGGCATTCGTAGCCATCCTCAATGAGCTGCGTGAGTTTCAAGGTCTGATTGGTGCATGATTTTCCGGGTCTAAAGCCGGCCTGTTCGGGTATTAATTTGGGGTCTATCTTTCGACTTTCTCCAGATCTTAGGTAATTTGCATGTGGTCAGGCAGCAGTTAAATAGGTCCAAGAGCCATGACAGAGCTTCAGGTCCCAGGTGTTTGAGTTGTTCACAGGTTATGTCGTCAGCTCCAGCAGCATATATGCACAATGGATAATATAGTCCTAAAAGATGAACCCCGCTAACAATGTGAGTACATTAGCTGAAACACCGAGGACGCGGAAACTCACAAACTTTACTAATAGCGTCGATAGCACAATATAAGTACTGATTGTCGTTAACTGATATTACAACAACTTTACCAATATATACTTGTTGTCACATAACTTCTTATGTGTAGATTCTAACTAATGTATTTTGTTTCTAATTAGTTAAGTGAAAGAGAAAAAATGTATTGTCCCAATAGTGACCCGGAGGTTAGTAGCGTGTCCGATACATGGCAATAGTCTCGCCATCACGGGACTGAATTACATTGTAAGTGGCAAAACATGGTTGCATTTAACATACCTCTGTCTACATCAGCTATACTAATATTATAAAGCTGAAGAGTTTGTTTGTTTGTTTGTTTGTTTGAACGCGCTAATCTCAGGAACTACTGGTTCAATTTGAAAAATTATTTCAGTGTTAGATGGTCCATTTATCGAAGAAAGTTATAGGCTATATATCATTACGCTACGACCAATAGGAGCAGAGTAGCAACGAAAAATGTTACAAAAACGGGGAAAATTATGACCCATTCTCTCTTATGTGACGCAAGCGAAGTTGCACCGGTCAGCTAGTAGGGCATAACATGCGTGATATAATGTATGATATCTATACAAATAATATAAAGCTGAAGACTTTGTTTGTTTGATTGTTCGTTTGTTTGAACGCGCTAATCTCAGGAACTACTGGTCCGATTTGAAAAATTCTTTCAGTGTTAGATAGCCCATTTATCTTATATAACATTACGCTACGATTATTAGGAGCGGAGTAGCAACGAAAAATGTTACAAAAACGGGGAAAATTTTGACCCATTCTCTTAGGTCACGCAAGCGAAGTTGCGCGGGTCAGCTAGTAATGGATAAAACTTACAAATATAAATAGATCTATTGTAAACTCACAAACTTTACTAATAGCGTCGATAGCACAATATACTGATTGTCGTTAACTGATATTACAACAACTTTACCAATATATACTTGTTGTCACATAACTTCTTATGTGTAGATTCTAACTAATGTATTTTGTTTCTAATTAGTTAAGTGAAAGAGAAAAAATGTATTGTCCCAATAGTGACCCGGAGGTTAGTAGCGTGTCCGATACATGGCAATAGTCTCGCCATCACGGGACTGAATTACATTGTAAGTGGAAAAACATGGTTGCATTTAACGTACCTCTGTCTACATCATAGGCCATAACATGCGTGATATAATACAATGAACGTATAAAACTTACAAATATAAATAAATCTATTGTAAACTTACAAACTTTCCTAATAGTGTCGATAGCACAATATACTGATTGTCGTTAACTGATATTACAACAACTTTACCAATATATACTTGTTGTCACATAACTTCTTATGTGTAGATTCTAGCATATGTATTTTGTTTGCAATTAGTTAAGTGAAAGAGAAAAGTTATAATTCAATAATTAGGCTTTAATCAAGGCACAATAAGAAGGGAGTTTGCATATGCTGGTTTATCAAATTCCTAATGATATAGATAGATTTCTTAAAATATATCGTAGGGTACCATTTAATTTCCAATACAAATGGGTACCGCCGCGGGTCAATGTCACTTCAGAATTAAACTCAAAATTATAGTTTTATTGATTTTTTTTTATTTATATTCACTTGGTACTTTTTGTTACTTACCTATAGCGCTTAGAAAAAAGCGCATTCAAGTTAATATGTAGGGGAAGAGGTCATTAAAAGCTTAAATTCAAGTTTGTGGGGTCGCCGACCATTTCTCCCGGCCGCCATCTTGGAAAACGGGGTCGAGGTCCCTACATATATTATTATGAAAAGTTAAATTGCTTTCTCTTAAAAAGTCTCTTCAATGGATTATTAACACTTTAAGATTAATAAAGTTTCTAGGTTTGACAGTAGGTCGTAATCGTTCCCCAATCACCACTATTCTACAATACCCAAGTCTTGGTTAACTGTAGATCTTTGTACGTATTCCGCACGTAACGTGTCCGGGACACAACTCGGGTCCTGCACGTTCCAATATAAATCTTACTTTAGTCTTCAACCAATAAAGGGTCTAAGTGCTTGTTGGCAGACTACATATAACGATAAAAAATAGTATAAAAATAGAAAAATACATATACATAGGCAGATATATTATGTACAGTCAGCTCCAAAAGTAGCTGATAAGGCTCAATCTTTTGAAACCCTACATACTGAAGTGTGCACATTATTCCACAACAAAATCAGGTAGAATGAGTAAGAATTAAACATCTCAATCAATGGCAAATGTTTTTTCCATGCAATAATGTGCACACTTTAGTATATAGGGTTTCAACAGATTGAGTATGATCAGCTACTTTTGGAGGTGACTGTACTAGCGGTCGCCTGCGACTTCGTCCGCGTTGACTTTCGCTATCAGTAGCTCGATTTTATACCGACTACTGACAACCAGCTACCTGTCGAAAAAATATATGGAAATCTGATCAGCGCCTCTAACGGGCGTCGTAGAAACTATTTTGCCAGTACATTTTAAATTTCAAACTCTCGATACTAAACAGTATTGACTGTAGAGAATATCATGAGAATAACGACTAAAGTAGCCTTTAGTCTTCCTTAATAAAGAAACTATGCATAACATAAATATTTGTTTTCAATTCGAATCAGCAATTCGTGAGATTAGCGCGTTCAAATAAACAAACTCTTATGTTTTGTATTATTAGTATAAATATCGATTAAATGCAGGCTGTTTAACTATATGTTAATTAAAGATTTGCTAAAAATAGTATTTTACGTCGATAGCATAAAATCTTAATTGCACTTGAATATGCCCGAAGCCGTACAAGCTTAGGCAATTAGTACCCAGATATTGGAACTGCAAATGAGTATTTATTCATCTGTTAATGAAATTTATATATTTTCGTAATATATTTTTGTTTATTGAGTGATAGTATTATTAAGTAGTAGTATCTACTATTAGTAGTTTTGTACAATGATCTTAATTCAAGTATTGAATTTATATGTATGTAATTTGCATTTACGTTAAAATTTTTGAGGGTAAAGTAATGTTAAAGTTGATATCCTTTTGACACGAAATAAGAGCCTTTGTAGAGCGATTTATATATCACATCAAAAAAATAATGAAACAGACTAGTAAAGGACTCTGGTTAGTTCACAACAATCCTACTAATAATATTAGTCTTTCACGGAGATTTGAGTAAATTGATTTTGACGAGCACACAAAAAACGTGGGATACTTTTAAGCCCGGATTTTTATCCACGCGGACGAGGTTACGGGTAAAAGGCAACCATACATTTTCTATTTTTTTTTTGTCAGACTAATCTAAAATTACCTCAATACATTAATTAGTACGCACATAAATTGGCACAATGAACACCTAGTATGATGTCACAAACGCAGTGCGACAACACGATAATATTTGTAAAAGTCTCCAGTTAATTTCGTAATGGTGAAGGACAATCGCTGACACAACGCTTCAGTTTACCTATGAGTATTAATATCGTTGAATTAATAAGTTTTGTGGTAACTTTGTAACAACTTGAAATAGAAATGACACGAACGTTCTGACTGTAAAATTAGTAACATAAATATTTAAGACATTACGTCGACTGGCATATTTTTTGTAGTTTTCATACATTTGACTGCGCCTGTGACATAGTTAGTAGTGTATCCGACTGTTGATCATAGGGTCCGATTCCTGAGAAAGGCAAAGTAAATACCTACTATTTGGTATTTTCTAATTTATTATTTCTCAGTAGAAGCCAGGAGGTTGATCATATCATAGGGGATTAACGTATGTATTTTATACGCCTCTAACTACACATTTGGGTATAAACAAGTGCCAGTGTTTTTTTTATTTCTTCATATAATTTATATATTATACACTCGCCACACACGCACGTTTCACGCCGGTGGCGAGAATACAGCATAGATCGTCACAAAACAAAAATCAGTAAGAGTAGCGGTGAGGCGTTTCATAGTCGTGACCCGAATGGGACGATCCTTACAGTCCCATTGCTGGGCTTGGGTCTCTCGTATAAATAAATAATAAATAATTGTTACCCATTAATGTCCCACGGGTGGGCAAGGGTCTCCTCCCGTAATGAGGTATGGGTTAAGCCTTGAGTCCACCACACTGGCCAAGTGCAGGTTGGGATAATAAGCGATGTTTAAACGAAGAATTAACTAAGTATACCAAATTTAGGTAACAGTTATTGAAGGAATACAAAATATTTAACGGTGCATTTCCTAATATCCATCTGTCACGATTTTTCCTTCACGATTAACCATTTAGACAGGTCAAATAAAAAATCCTGTTATTATTTTATTTGCAAACTTTCCACATTCCAAAACATCAGAGGTAAGAACAAGGAATGAACCGCGAAAATATTTCGTATAGGCACTTTATAAGGAAAATGTATGTAACTCTCAATAAAACCGCAAAATATTTGCGTAAATCCCAAAAACTTTCCTTTTAATAACCAAATTGTTTTAATACCGTCAATAAATTACAAATATATTCTCCGAATTGAATCGATGCTAAAATATTTGTCGAAAATATTCGAACAATTTTGTGCCCGACGATACCTTTGACAAGCATTTATTAATCAAATTATGTCGCCAACTGTCCGTGTTGTTTCCTACAATATTTACCTTTACACACATACTTTTTAGCTAATTATTAGACAGGTGTAATGGAAACCTATTTATTAGGGTAAGGGCTTGTACACACTGTAAACTGTAAAAACGTCAGTAAGGCAAGATGCATCGACTTATCAAAAAGTCACCACTAATTTGTATTTCAGTAGGAGAATGTTAGCAGTAACAGTCTTTATTTTGCGGCAATTCTATATAAATTTTTAAGTAATACTTGTACGTACAAATTGGAATCCCTGATCATTATTCAATAAATCATGAGTAATTTGAAGTCGGGCATGAAAAGAGTGGCCCTGTGACTCACTTGAACATTATAAACAAACTCCTACACAGTAGACCGATTTCAAAGAAACGAACCGCTGTTGGCTAGAGGGGCATTTATATGTATGTTAGTTATATAAATGCGACTGCAGTGCGAGAGGTCTCGGGTTCGAACCCTGGGTCGGGCCAAAAAGTCTTTTCTGAGATTTTCTGTTAAGAATTTCTTAGGGATTGCCCGGAGTTAGGAAGTTGAGGTCGAAGACCTCCGTGTCTCGGAGAGCACGTAAAGCCGTCGGTCCTGCGCCTGACCTCTCACTGGTCGTGTCGGTTATCCGTCCCACCAAACTATGAGAGTGATGGAATAGAGAGTGTACCTGTGTATTGTGCACACACTTGGACACTATAAACAAAGTCCTGCACAGATGGCCAGGTTCAATGAAACTGACCGCCGTAGCCGTATATCGGCTAGGAGGACATTATTATTATTAGTTATATAACAAAGGCAGACGGATTTTCGCATTTAAGTTATTAGTATTTGATCAAAGAATTAATGTCATCATTGTAAATTCCTGGGAATATACCATAATCCTCATTGTGGTTACAAAATACACTTTAATGATAAATTATATAAAATATATATGGGATATTATTTCAAAATACCTATATGCACTTAGTCATGCTGGTTTGAAATGGGTAATTAGTACAACTATGTGTAATTATGTTTATTTATGAATATTTCCTACTGACTTTGTATCCTTTCCCGTCATCCTTTTAAAAGTTAGCATTTTATTTTGCTTTGGCATTTATCAGATAAAATCTCAATGTTTCAGATTCGATTAAAATTATGATAATAATATTATAGCATACATACTTACTGACGTTGACTTAAAATTCGGCGATTTTTCAAATTATTAAAAAAAATCGGTGATTGTAGAGACTACTCACTATTGTCGTCCTCTTTGTAATAAAAGGTTAAAAGTTAACCTAACCAAATATAGAATAAGGGAACCATTGTGAACTAACATGGACTAAAACCATAATATAAAAAATATTACAGCATTTATAATTTTCCTGTTACATTACGTATATATTATTGACATCATAATTGTACTTTCAGTAATTTATTTTTAATAAAAAATATAATAATCTGAAGAGTCTGTTTGTTTGATCGCGCTTATCTCAAGAACTACGAATCCGGATTAAAAAAAGAAAAACTTCTTCACATAGTCCATTTATTGAAGAAGGCTATAGGGTATATAAAATCACGCTTTGACTGGCAGAAGTAGAGCAGCAATAAAAATACCAAATCCCGGTTTGACAACACTTTTTTCGTCGTAGTATAAATATTATATCTAATAATATATAACTCAAAGGTGACATAGTGATTTATCAACGCACAACCCAAACCAAAAAAAAACAATTTGGTATGCAGGTGGTTATGAGGCAGGCACCTATTTTATACCCCCAAGGGAATTCAAGTTTGTATGAAAATCTGTCCTAAGTCACAAACCACGCGAACGAAGTCGCGGGCAAAATTTACTGTATAGTAAGCCTGAGGTCGATGCGTCTGCGCAGTGAGTTGTTTGTGCGTCATTTATTCTAAGTAATGACTATTGGTTTACGATAAGATCGATAAATAAAAATTACGCCATCAGTAAAACGGGAATTACGTCAAAAATAACGCTGTTATACTAGACTTCTTAGGAATCAATTGGAAATACCAAATGAATTTTGAAGTTACTGACTCACGCCCTGCAAGTGTGCATAACTTTTATGTCCATATTATTATAACTTATATTTCGACACTTCCAGCGCAGAAGGTCGTAACACCGTTTTTAATAGTCATTCCATTTTTTACTCTATCGTAATTACGGGTATGAGTTTAATAGATGCGAGGCTGCGAAACATTAGAGAATGGACGGGCAAAGGAGTGCTGCTGAACTCTTTCGTCTGGCAAAGGATAAGACGAAACATGCAGAGCTGATTGCCAAGAAGAAGATTAAACTCATACCCGTAATTACGAGACAGTAAAAAATGGATTTTCGATAAAAAAGGTATACCGACCTATAATGCACTGGAGGTGTGTATGTCACGTTTTGGAAGCTATTGTGTATGTCAGTTGACAACGTTTTGAACATTTGTATGATGTACATTTGTTTTTTCAAAAGTGGCAGTAAATAATATTACAAAAACGTGCAAAACCATTATCTTTTATGTGACGCAAGCAAAGTTGCGCGGGTCAGCTAGTTTAAAATATACTGTGTAATGATTCCTTCGGTGCCCGCTAGAGATTTGCAATATACTGCAATAATGGTTCCTACCAAACTGACGTACACCAGTTGCCAACTGACTGACGCAGGTCTTCGTATATATGTATGTCGAAATTTTACAAGATCGGTTGAGCCGTTTTACCTTGAAAGTGTCTGAGACAGACAGATTTTAGTATTAATAATAAGAGTACATACTGGTACCGTTAAGATATCTCACAATTTTTGCTGAATGACTAACTCGTCATCTTGCCTTCTTGAGCATACAGATTAATATTTGTCTGACTCACATTGTAAGGAAACCTGTTGTGGATATACCTGCATTTTTTGTTTATGATTTATGTATTCACGATACTATGTTTAATGACAGCAATTGTATAGCTACCTCATAATAGTCTAGATTAAAAGGCATTCTGTTAGAAAGTATATATTAGGGTGACCTACAGCTGTGCCGGTGGTGTATAGATGTGAATGAAGCGATTGAAGTTTTTAAGAATCGTATTGATCGTAATATATGTAAATACTCTCGCGTTTCGCCATTAACAATGCCAGTAACAGGGACAAGTCTATTGCTATTAATATAATTTGTTTACGGCCACTTTCTTCATACATATCTAAAGTAACTGCAAAATACATTTTGACTTTTACTTGAAATTTGGTTTAGTGAGAGCAAATTTGTTTCTTTATAAAACTATCAGTAAATTCGTGAAGAAACATTTCACTGACATTTTTAGTTTACCCCTATACTTTAACTATTACTTTTGATACAGAAACTGGCCGTTTCTAAGTTACTAGTTACTTGCAATATGATTAATGCTTTAGTGTTGATTAGTCCTGGCAATATTAGTCACCAGGCAAAACTTGTCCAATATAAGAATCCGCAGATAGTATTCTCAAACCAGTGAGTAAGTCGTCATTCGAGTTGAAACTAAGCCTTCAAAATATATAAAAAGCTATTTTATTTCCTCGAAATTTAAATTAAATATACAATGTGCTGTTTATTTGCATTAATTTGTATGGTAAGTCTATTTAAAATATATGAGTGATAGAAAATTATATTTTTGAATTTTATAGACGGTTGTGACTTTTTTAAGTAGGTATATTTTTATACAAATATATTAAATTCCTTAGTTACTTAGTGACTGACTGACAGACTACGCCAAGATATCCTGAACCGGTTATCCGGAAGTAGTGAACTCAAAAAGCTACCTTTTGGCATGTATGTAGAGGTACATAATATGTATGTTCCTTGGAAAGTGTAGCGGAGTAATAAAAGAAGAATTTTTAGAGACATACAACACATAGACAAGCATTTTTCGTTAATTCGATACAATAAATGCGTTTTTTAAAGACCTTGTCATGCCAAGGCCGGTCGATGGCCGAGTTTTTTTAAAAAGTCCGACATCAAAAAAAAATGTTATAAACAGATGCATATTTTAAATAGTTACGTCTCCGCTCGACCTTGTATAATGCTGATTTAAGTTCCTCCGGATCTTTTTTGTATATTTTAAACTTTCCGGTTACATGACTTAATAATATTTTATTTTTATTAGTCGTATGATTAGTGGTCAACCTAGTGTCAAAGTCGTTCAGGCCGCCCGAGAGGCCTTTGACATGGCTTAACGACTGTTATCTTAATAGACAACAACCGGGACCGACTTTTTACGTGCCCTCCGAAGCACGGCGACGCCCAGGTCAAATACCACTATGCGGTCACCCATCTATAGAATGACTGAGCCAAGGGTTGCTTAACCCACAGATCGTTTACCGACCGGTGAGCGCAACTAGTTCCCTGGCAGTAGTGATATTACTTATTATGATAGTGTTCCCGATATACAGGCTAAGTACAGATATCATTCCTGTTCTTGATCTTTCAGGGTGCTCTTCTTCAAGAAGCAGTTCCTTTGGCGACCGACAATGGTGAACCTGTTTTCTATGGAGTAAAGAAATGTAAGTACTTATGATAAAAAGTATTGGAGTCATTACAAATCGATAATGAATTTCTGTCCGAGACTTCCTTAATTTTTTTTTAAAGCCTTTAAAGACCCACTCTGGCTTTGCCCGGTTAAAACAGTTATTTACAAAAAAAAAACCTTCACAATAAATTATTACACATACACATACACACACAGCTATCGAACATTTTTTAATGAAAATCTGATCAGCGCCTCTAGCGGACGTCCTAGTTACTATTTTTGCGGTACATTTTTAATGTCAAACTCTCAAAACTCGATGGTTCCGATTGTACATTGCTCTACAGATGCTTATTACGTTTGTATCGTTATAGTTAAGATGCCCAAATCTTGCAAGAATAAGGATATGGAATTCTGCTTTGACGACGAAAACTACCCATTGAATATTTTAAATGACATGATAAAAGATGTGGACGCTTTGGTAAGTATGGTTAATCTATACATTAGTATAGATGATATTTCTTAACGTTCTTTTAAATTCATATTAAAAAAGCCCAAAATTTGGTGACGTATACGGCAATAGACTTGACCTCTATCAACACGGTGATAGTAAAAGGTGTTCCTTCAAAAGTTAAATAAAAATGTTATAAATAAGTAAAAAACTGGTTTTAGATCGAATTGTACTTTATGCAATTTGTTTGTATGTTTGCTAAAATCACGGGAGCAATTCTTAATGCGGAAAGTTTTATTAACCGACTCAATATTTTCAGGAAATTTCTAATGAAGTGGTTAAATTGGAAGACACCAACTCATCAAATCCAGTAAGATACGACCAACCGGACTGTAGTTCTGATGCAACTGTAAGCACCTACTTAACTCATTATCATTAATTAACCTAGCCTTTCTTCCACCTATGTTCGAGAGTCGGCTTCCAGTCTCACTGAATGCAGCTGAATACCAGTACTTTACGTGGTGCGACTGCATATTGGACCTCCACAATCCAGTTACCTGGATTATAACACGACACCCTTCGGTAAGACTGGTTGTCAGACTTTCAAGCTTCTGACTACTGTTAACAACTGTCAAAGATCTTTGAAAATGACAGACGGGACCCACAGATTTACGTGCTTTCCGAAACACGGAAGAACTCGATATGCATAAAATGGTCACCCATCCACAGAACCATCTCGGCCAATGTAACCTAACCATAAAGATCGCTCCGCGCGGCTGTTGTTATCTAAGCCACGAGTACCTATGAGATGACAGCCGAAGTTAAGTCGCGTTGAGCCTAGCGTCGTACCTTCCAGCAGCGAATATACGTTAGGTGTATCTCGTACATTAAAATAAACTTAAAATGTTTTGCAGAATGATCCCATTTACTACATTGTTGATGAAAATGGTCAAGACAGAGTGGTGGTACAGTTAAAAGGGAAGTTCCAGCAACGGCTGAGCGTCATGTGGTGCGAGTGAGTATTTGAAATG
The DNA here is from genome assembly GCF_050436995.1 of Anticarsia gemmatalis. Classification (NCBI taxonomy): domain Eukaryota; kingdom Metazoa; phylum Arthropoda; class Insecta; order Lepidoptera; family Erebidae; genus Anticarsia; species Anticarsia gemmatalis. The sequence goes on from NC_134762.1 coordinate 8,079,270, forward strand.
ATTCCCTATTTCGGAACATCTATCTTGCATAATTATTCATTACTGATGAATATATAAAGAAATAGGTACAACAGGTATGAGATACCTATACATAAATATAAATCAAGAACGAACAAGTTAAATAGAACTGTAGCTCGATTCTCTTTTACTATCGACTACCGACAACCGACTGTAATCGAGATATTATGTATGAAAATCTGATCTGCGCCTCTGACGGGTGTCGTAGAAACTATTTTGGCAGTAGTAGTGCGGGAGTTGTGTTTTTTTGTTTTAGTATTATATTCTATTATATTTAGTATAATATTATATTATTCTAAATGTCAAAATGTCGATAGCTAGCCGGTTGTCGATAGTCGATAGTGGTAGAGAATCGAGGTACTGTAGCTCGATTCTCTACCACTGTTGGCTAGCGAAAACCAGCTTACGAAAAATTTAGGTATAACTCTCGATACTCGGCAAAATCGACTGTCGAGAACCGCGCTACTAAATGACTTAAATAAAGACCCCATTACAGTGTTACCAAAACCTACCAACTAAAATTTCGCGTTTTCTAATTATGACTACATAACGATAATAATAAACTAGATTGCCGACTCATGTCAAAGAAACAATGTCAGTAAATTATTTACACTTCTAATTTTTACGAGTACTTAAAGATACTATGCAAATATAGTCTGACTGTGAATACAACGTTTGTGAGTCATGGCAAGTCATGGCAATGTCAAGCCTTGTAAATCCACGAGTGATTCAACGATGACAATACATAACGAATAAATTCCGAATAAGGCCATTGACAAAGTTTTTGATGGAGCAGGAAATTTGGTCAACACCACACCACTAGCAGAGCTCAGAGGCGTGGCTTTTGCACGCGAAACAAAATATGTACAAAAGGAAAAATGCATGATTCATAATGTATTTTTCTTGTTGTAGGAGGATATAAGATACTGCTATCTTATTTACTGTCGACTACTAATAAACATTTCTATGAAATAAATGTGACTGTGGCTATCTTGAAGAAATATACAGTAGCGCGTTTTTTACAAGCAGTATTATCGAGTATCGACAATTGGACATTTAAAAAGTACTAAAGTATTATTTCCTACGGCACCCGCTACGGCCGCTCATCTTTCATACAAAATTTGTTGATAGCTAGCAGTTTTTGCGATACTGGCAGAAACTCGTGCTGCAGATATTTTCATCGGTTATTAAAACCACATTTTTAAATAAGTTTTCTTTTACTAACAGGAAGGAAGGTCGACCTACCAGGGCGTCTCACTTCTTGGATTCGACGTTGCAAGAGTACAGCGTGTCTTGCGAGAACAAGTACATCAATCATAGCTTTTTAGTCTTAAGTTTGAAACCTAACATCCATGGCAATTACAAACTGGAGTGGGCGAGAGCCAAGAGCGGTATACCAGTCTGTTGCGCTTGTAAATATCAAAGTACTTACTGAAAATTAAAGATGGCCAAATCACATAATTACAAACTTTCAAGATATCATACCAAAGATATATAATTATAACGGGTCTTTAGCATGACTGACAATTAAAGGTTACGATACCTTATTTTTTGTTCACTCGACATTTTGATTGGGTTATACATCGTGTCATGTCAGTTACTCATCGTGGTCGAGGACAAACTGACTGATGTAGTAGCTAAGTCGTCTCCTTTCGGCGCGAGTGTCTACAACTACGACTACCCTTACGCAGTCTTTGCTATTTCAAAAGTGTCGATACCGAACACAGAATACAAAAGCTAACAAAATCTTTGCGCTAAAGACCCGTTGCATTATAATATAAGTAATTGTACAAGTAAATTATTATAAGTTGATCTCAAGAATATTCGATTAATTTTGCGTGCTTATTCTTAATGACAAATTAGTTGATCTGCCCTAATAAACAGTATTATTTGTAATAAGGTAACTACAGTAGCGCGATTTTCTACAGTCCGCACTATCATGAGTTTGACATTTGAAATATTCTGCCAAAATTAGTTCATATGGCCTCCACTAGAGGCGCTGATCAGATTTTCATACAAAATCTTTTAATTTTAATTTTATCTTGATAGCTGACCGAATTTCGATAGTACTAAGTATAGAAAATAGCGCTACATATCATTAAGCATACAAATTAAATGTAATATATCACAAAGTTTTATAGCATCGTTATCGTTACTACCAAATTACTACCAAATAAAAACTAAATGAACTTAAACTCTGTAGAAATGTTAATAAATTAAGGATAAGTTTATAAAAAGAAGTTTTATTTCTTTTATATTTATCATAATAATATACATTAATCATAATATCACGTCTGTTATCCACGAAGTTAAGGCAGAGGTGTATTAAATACCCACGTTTCGCCATTAACTTAGTCTTATGTAATAGGAGGCAAGCCTATTACCATATTCCGGACACGTTACCAAACTCCGGGCTACCATGGAAAAACAGTCAAATAAAAATTATAAAAGACCAATATCACTTTGCCCGACTCGAGAATCAAATCCGAGACTTCATGATTAGCAGTCGGTTAAACTACTAACCGCGTCACACAGGCAGTTATTACCTTATATAATGTATATAATTTGCGGTTTACATAAAATACTTTTTCCGTATGTGAATTAAAACCAGGACATTTACGCGGCGTCGTATGTCATATACGTCAGAAACATTGTGACGTCATATTCAAGTTAAATTTATTTATAACTTACAATGAATAACCCACTCATTTATAGGTAATTGGAACAAATTGCACTTTTGGCGGAGTGGTTAAAGCGGTCACCACGTTGCGTGTGGTGGGTCCAAATCTCACCCGGGACAAATATTCGTGTGATGAGCACGAGTATAAGTTCAGAGCCCGGTTGTAATTGTACCTACATAAGAATGGTTTTAGAAGTATATAATTAGATATGTTCATCAGTTATTTGATTATCAGAGTACAACTCTCTGCTTACATATTTATTTTAGACCGACAATCTAGGTATAACCCTCTCTTACCAAATAGCATTAGTGGTTAAAAAAGAATATATTAACATGTTCGAACCCGATCTATTATCTAGATATCTTTCGAGTTTTACCAAATTATCGAGTAGCAGTCTTCGCAAGCTGCGAATGGAACGGAATTCCTGAGATTAGCGCGATCAAACAAACAAACAAACAATCAAACAAACAAACAAACTCTTCAGCTTTATAATATTAGTATAGATTAGTATAGATTATTTTGACTGTATGTAATGTATGTGCCCCGCGTACAAGGGGCAATGATCTTTCCCTACTGACTGTATACTCGCGCTACAGATGTTTGCATTTATCACGTATAACACTAGGAAATACCCAAAACGGTTCAGCCGTTTGCAAGTGATGCATAAACATATTCACTGTTTATAGAAGTTTGTAGAATTATAACGGTTTATTACCATAGAGATAATTCAATTAAACCCAGTAATGGTTTTTTGATGACGTATTATTACCGATAAATATTATGTGACATAGTGTTATCGTTACTGAGAACATTTCTACGTAAAATATAATTATAATTATTTAATTACGCTGCCTATATTTTAAAGGAAAATGATTCTGATTCGTGCGTTTATTACTCATTTGTTATACAAATTACTATTTTTGGAGATAGTACATTTTTTTACATTATATGAGTTTAAACTGCCTCAGACGCGGTCGGCAGAGTATTCGACTGCTGGTCTAGAGGTCTCAAGTTCAATTTCTGGGTCGAGCAAAGCGTTCTTTTTTTATATTCGATTATTTCTCAATAGTTGCCCAGAGTTTGTGGTGGAGTGCCCGATACATGGAAATAGGCTCGTACCCTTTTATAATAGGGATGATGACTAATTTTGTTTTTAGTCCATCTAGTAGATTGTGAAAAATAATTGCACACGTATGTATTTGTCATTTTTGTGCATAATCAAATTATTACCGCGATACATTTTTTTTTTTTTTTTTCTTTAAAGACAACTTTTTTTGAGTTGAAAATTCGCATGACGTCACGTTAGAGTACAAAATGTACAACACCGTGACGTCATTATCCCCCACTCCATAACTTTAATGCTTTTTAAAGACACTTCATAGGTTTTTCATGAAATAAAAATACGTGTCTAATATTTTTAAGTTATCTGACTGGTGGACTAATTATAATTTCTGTTCTGTTACCATGGAAACATCCCTATTGAGTGAAAGTGTCTATGCGGATATGTGATATGATTATACAATTGAGTCTGCCCGACAAGGGAACTAAACGCTATCAACGTGAGCTGGTCGGGTTTAATCTAACTAGGCATCAGACCGCTCCCAAGACCTGCCTGTTATAACGGGCTGCGCAGGTACCGCCGCTGTAAAATGCCCACAAGCCTGAAGCAGCTTACCCAACACCGAAAAAGGCAGTATGTGCCAATCCTCGCATTATCGCATCATACTGTACACTGCTCTTTTTCCTTAAATGACAGTAATAAGTACATTACGTCAAAGCAAGCATAGTGACTATCGAAATGACTATCACTAGTGGCCAACAAATGTACATAATAAGTATTCTGATGTAGCTTTAAAGCGAAAAGTATGAGTAAAATATCGTTGATAGTCTATATTAAGTTTGGAAATAGCCCATTTTATCGAACACTTTTGTAAGAAGATTTTATTTTCTACGCTCAGACTGGTTTTTTAAATATAATTAGATAGATAGGTTTTATCGTTGAACATGATATTATAGTTTAAAAATATGGCCAAATATGTATAATTAATACCTAGGACCGTAAATAATTAAGGTCATTGCCTGCTACATACACTCAGCGGCAGAAAAAGTGGCCCAAGCGCTTATCGTGAATTTGTAAACAAATTAAGTAATATATGAAAGATATATTGTTGTAAGTAGTTGCGAAGTGATCTGTTTAGTGTTATGAAGTGTTGAATTTCAGATTAATTTAAGTGACGGATGACTTTTTCTAACAATGTGTGTTAGAACTGAATTCAGTGTTGATTCGAGAGGTCAGTTGAATTCTGTATTTTGAAATATTGCTGCACGGAAACGATTTTCTTTATGATTTTTATTGATTATTGGTCTATTTAGATTTTAGAAAAGATTTGAAGATGCCACTTACTGCTGAACAAGTGGCTTAGGTGGTCTTGTTGTCCGATCAGGGCCATTACCATTGAGAGGTGGCTGCATTTTTCAATGTATCGCGTACCACTTTAAGGTCTGCGATTAGGAGGTATCGTGAGACTGGTCTCTACACGCGGCGACCAGGAATTGGACGAACACGATGTACATCCGCAAGAGATGACCGATTTGTTAACCTCGAGGTGCTGAGAAACCGCTTTCTGACAGCGTTTGAGATTCACTAGAGGCTTCAAGCGGCACGCGGAGTCATTCTTAGTGAACGGAACATGAGGCGAAGGATAAAAGAACGTAATTTACAGGCAGGAAGACCAACCCGAGTACCAGAACTCGAGAGACACCATCGAGTTGCGCGATTACGATTTGCTCGTAAACATGTGAATTGGCTATCGACCAATGGAGCAAGTTCTTGTTAACCGATGAGTGCTGAGTAGCATTAAGAGCACTAAATGGTCGTGAGAGAGTGTAGAGACACCATTAAGGACGGTTTTTTCCCAACACAACACGTCAGACGGTCAGTTACAAAGGTAGGTCTGTTATGGTATGGAGAGGTGTATGTTTGGAGGCACGTACGGAGCTTGTCATCGTAGATCAGCGCCTAACAGCAGCCGGGTACATTGAAGAAATCTTCCAAGACCATGTTGTACCACTTATGGATTTCATTGGTCGGGAGGATTAACTCTAATGCAGTTTAATGCGCGCGCTCATAGCGCCCGCGTTGTGGAATCGCACCTTGCTGATATCGGGATTCAAAAACTGGCTTAGCCTGCTCACAGTCCAGACATCAACCCCATAGAACATGTCTGGCACATGCTAAAAAACAGTGTATGCGCACTGCCCAACCCACCAGAATCACTTGGTGAGCGAAGAACCGCTCTAGTCAGAGTGTGGGATAAAGTTCTTCAAGAAGTAATTAAAACATCCTCCAAAGCGTGCCAGAATGCATGCAGGTCACCATAAATGCTAGAGGAGTTAACACGCGGAATAAACTAGATTTTTTCTTTGGTGCAGAATTAGGTTTTTGCAAAAACTTTCAGTAAGCGATTTCGACAAAAGCTGTATTTTTTAATTTTTCCCATTTTTCATTAAAAATTACGACTATTTAATGTAAATTGTAACTAAACTTGTGTATAAACTGTTTAACTAATAGTTATAGCCAAAATAGTAACCATATATTGATATTCTAAAAAGTTTTATCGTAGTTTTGCTTTGGGCCACTTTTTCTGCCGCTGAGTGTATTAGTACGTAAGCGTTACATCGCTCTCTAATATTGCATCGTATGTTATAAAAAGAGTTTTTACTAAAATAATAGATGACTTTTCCCCAATATTTTTTATGCAAATGTTTCAAAGAATATCTATACTAATATTATAAAGCTAAAGAGTTTGTTTGTTTGATTGTTTGTTTGTTTGTTTGTTTGAACGCGCTAATCTCAGGAACTACTGGTCCAATTTTAAAAATTCTTTCAGTGTTAGATAGCACATTTATCGAGGAAGGTTATAGGCTATATATCATCACGCTACGACCAATAGGAGCAGAGTACCAGTAAAAAATGTTACAAAACGGGGAAAATTTTGACCCATTCTCTCTTATGTGACGCAAGCGAAGTTGCGCGGGTCAGCTAGTCATATAATATATTTGTTGCGGGGAATTACAAACACAATGTATTTAGTGTTTATTTTGATGGAATGCAAAATCCCAATTTAGACTACGCATTTCTTCAAGGACTCACTTAGCTAGGGTGCGCTTAAAGTTTTTTCTGGTATTCTATTGGTCATAGCGTGATGTTATACAGCCCATAACCTTCCTCAATAAATAGGCTATCCAACAGTAAACGAGTTTTCAAAATTCGCACCAGTAGTTCCTGAGATTAGCGAAACAAACAAACTCTACAATTTTATAATATTAGTATAGACAATAATCAGTTGTTCTAAAATTTGAGGATCGTGATGAAACATTGCATGTCTAAAAGTTCTTTCTCCAAAATGCGGAAAGCAGCTCTTGTTCAGCAGTGGGACAGTAATGCGTAAAAAAAGATTAAAAATATTGAGTACCATGCATGGAATTTATTTGTGATAAAAGTTTTTCCCAGCCAAATCCCAATCCCGCAGAAACTGATTCTTACAAAACAAGCATGTACCTACAGAGTCCCTTTTATCTTATTGTGAGTTCCTTCAAAATCAATCCATCCAGAGATTATGAATGTCTTTCTTTAGCAGTGCCGCAATAAACTTATATGTATCTGCAGTTCAATGTTCAACGATCAAGAAACTGTTTAACAACTGCATACTTAAGTTTGTATGTTGCGTACCAAGATGAAACGTAGCATATACAAATATTTGCTGCCTATACTTTATAGTTACATAACAAAAAAAGTTTTGCTTAAACCGGCCCGCATTTTTGCAGATGCAAGGATACAAAGAAATAAACGGACAGAAATTTTTCCTCCTCAATTATTTTTCTTTACAAATCTTTGATCTACATATACACTTTTTCCTGCTTTATTATATGATATACATATTTATGTGTTTCATTTATATAGAAATATGAATGAAACAGATAGATATACATAAATACATATCTATAAAAATCTGACCTTTAAGTTAATTATACAATATGTTATTTTAGCATATTTAATTTTGTGCATTCTATTTATTTCTTACGTAATCCTATCTATGAATGAAGATGTGAAAGAAGCAAAAAAGTTTGCATAAATAAGTCGAGATTCATATAAAACTTTTTCATTTACCATATTATGGTACTTTAATACTGAAGTGGATAGATTTTTTTTCAGAATTTAAATGGACATGTTTTCAAAGCTATATTTCAATAAAATTTAATGATTTACTATCCCATATTTTAATTTATTATTATGTATTTTCCGTGTATTTTTTTAAGGAAATTTATATAAGAAATTAATGTGCTGATGATGCCAAAACACGTCATCAATTCATCAATTACGTCATAACCGTGTGCACTGTGAGGTGTCGTAATCCGGTAAATTGCTAGTTTTCGAGTCATCACATTATTATATATTGAGCAGCAAAAATGTTTTAACAATCAGTGTTGTTTAAACGCTCAATAGAAGTTGTCGTGCGTCAAAAGGAACTTAATTTTAAATTTGTTTTCAAATAACAGATACTTAAATAACAAAATGATTCAATACGTCCTCTTTGTTCTTTTGGTGAGTGCTAAAATTTTACAAGATTTTTTTATATAGATTTTTAATCTAGTGCGAATTTAAATTTTAATTATTTAACTTTTTTTTAATTACATTTAGACTATCTATCTATCAATGTAACGTATGGTTAGTGGTCCACCTAGTGTCAAAGTTGTTTAAGCCGCATCATATGATAATGCTGATGTTTTTGCAGTTTGCTAGACGAGTGAAACCCGGTGTTGTGGAATTCTATGAGGAAGATCTCAGAAGATTTTTTGCAGAATTCGTAGAAATCTAGCATTGGACGCCATTTATTTGACTATGACTAATTTAAAACTAATAATGCTACCAGCATTCTGGGAAAATTCCCGGGAGACAGCGATGCGGAGAAGACATTTAGCGCGATCTACCTGTCTTTTTAAATTTATTATAATTATATAATTATCTTATCTTATCTTATCTTAGGGGGTGGGGGTGCCAGTTAATGCCTGGCTGATACTTCGACCATTCCTGATCCTTTGTGTCACCCCTTCCTTGCTACTCTAGACGTTGGGGGGCAGGGCAAAACTTATCAGTTTTGCTATGCACCCCACCGAAAGCAGCCTGTAGTCTTCTGGTTTAGGGTAGCCGCATCCTAGAAGATCCTTTCTTTTCCTTCCTAAAGCATCACACTCGCACAGTATGTATTTCATGGTTTCTGCTTCTTCATTGCAGTGCCTGCATTTAGGGTCATCTACGACTCCTATCTTATTTAGCATGTAGTTCGTGCCGTAGTGTCCTGTGAAAGCACCTAGTATTTTCTTGATGCTGTCTGTTGATGCTGAGGTTTATTAGGTTATTACTCCAGCTTTTGTTCACATTGTTTATGAACAGTTTCGAATGGGTTAGTCCAGATATGGCTTTCCATTCTTTCAGATGCTGGTCCCTGGTGAAGTCGGTTATGGCCAGTTTGACTGTCGCATCAGGCAGTCCAATTATTGGTTCTGGACCTATTGGGAGTGATTCTGATCCCTTCCGTGCAAGTTCATCAGCTTTCTCATTCCCATCTATGCCCGCATGGCCTGGTACCCAAACTAGCCTAACTTTGTTTGTTCAGCCTACCTTGTTCAGGTTCTTTATGCAATTCAGTACAAGTCCCGAATTGACCTTAAAACAGCAAAGAGCTTTAATAGCTGCTTGACTGTCGCTGAGTATATATTGTATATAAATATCGCGATTTTTTGTATCTCGTTTTATAATCTCTTGGGTGCATTCGATGATTGCGTGTACTTCTGCTTGGAAGACTGAAGCATATCTGCCTAGGCTAGTTGCTTATGCTGCAGTCCTCCGAGTGGACGCCTGCTCCTGTGTCTCCTCCTCCTGTGTCGACTCCTGCCGTTGAGCATTTTGGAGCCATCGATGTACCATATCTGTCTCGATTTGGTTTGTGCGTAGAGACCTTGATTCCATTCGTCTCTCGTTGGAATCGTCATCTTAATATAATTACATAATTAATATTTTGTATTTATTAGAATTTATTTTGTAAATTGTTAAAGTTTTTGTGTATGTAATAAATACCACAGTTAAAACTTATCTTTTTTTTTCAGAGTCACTGGCTTTGTGGAGTAATGTCTCATTCGTCTGACAATGGTGAGACCTCAACTTCGGCTAAGCTTGGTAAGATAATTTAGATCGTTTTTTTCTGATTTTGATTTTCGAGCAAAAGCTTCCCCTCTTTAAGATATCCATATTATATTTTTTACTATTACTATTTAACCTGTGCTGTCACATTGTCGGGCAAAGGTCTCCCCCAAACTCCTCCACTGGTCTCTACCCTCAGCTTGGGTTCGAATCCTGGGTCGGGCCAAAAATATCAAAATTCTCCTCTGAAATTTTCTGTTAAGAATTTCTCATAAATAACTTGAAGTTAAGAAGTTGTGGTTGTAGACTGGCGAAAGCCATCGGTCCTCAGCCACGATTGTGGACCGTTGGCCAGTTTCAGTAACTCTGATCGCCGTAGCCGGTATCGGCTAGAAGGACATTATTATTATATATATTATTATGCATTGGCCGCCTTTATACACACGCTCTATCACGCGTTCTTAGCTCGTGATTTTCTTCGCGGGCTTGACAGATGAGCGCGGCGCGCGCTCTTTCGTTTTTCCTTGCACACCCTTTACACGCACGCTCTTTCACGCGCGATATTGTTTCATGCGTGATAGAGTGTGTGTGTAAAGGCGGCTATTGTGACTTAATATACATTTTTAGTTTCAGTTATGCCAAAATCATGTGAAGGCAAACCATATTGTTGTGACAACGAACATTATCCGACTGAAGCCGTTGAAAAAGCCTTAGCTGCATTGAAAACAGTAAGCGATATATTTTAAAATTTTGGCATTTTTTTTCTTATACAGGGTGTCCCAAAACTCAACGATAATCCGAGACAGGATGAAAGGCCAAGTCATACCGGTTATAGGAAAAATAAAAAAAAAAATCCATATCACTTAGTTCAGCAATAATAGACACTTTTCAAAAAAGTTGAAATTCCACACCCTTGGTCGCATTTTCAAGTCCTGTGATCACCAATGTCACAATTTCGCAGTGTTTTTTTGAATTTCGTGATCTTAATTAAATATGCTATTAATCGTATAACAAATTAATGCACAAAACATCGTTAATTTAATAAAAAAACTTAAGTTTTAGTGAGTCATCTTTCTCAAAAATATCGTTAGTCAACTTTGACGCTTCATACTGAAAAAAAAATGTACTATACTACCCTTGGCAAGTTATTTCAAAAGTTGGCGCATTTAATCAAGATTTCAAAATGATATAACACTTGCCACTTTTCTTGCCATTAAAAATGTTATTTTTATTTGAACGAAGAGTATCCTCGCATATGGATCGGACGCAGTGGTTCAATATTATGGCCTCCTCGTTCCCCCGATCTAAATCCAGTAGATATTTTTTACTGGAAATGCATAAAAGAACAAGTCTTTTCGAAATCAATACAAAATCTATCAGAACTTCGCCAGAAAATTGACACAGCGTCAGAAGAATTAAATGCAAGGAATTTCGCTTGACTGGTGAAAAAATCTTTTGTACGCCGTTGCAGAGCCTGTATTCGTGCCAGAGAAAAGCAACTATTTCTAGTAAAGAGGTAATTGAGTCAGTCCATAACAAATATTTAATGTAATAAACATAATAGGTTATAACAATTAAAAAAAAACAATGAACGAACCATCGATCTTATTTAATTATTCTCCTTAAACTAAAGTAATTCCGAATTGTTTTCCTCTGGCATGAATTACAAAAGACCTTTGCATCAGTCAATCAAAATTCCTTGCATTTATTTCCTCTGACGCTGTGTCAATTTTCTGGCTAAGTTCTGATAGATTTTGTATTGATTTCGAATAAACTTTTTCTTTTATTCATTCCCAGTAAAAAATATCTACTGGATTTATATCGGGAGAACGAGGAGGCCATAAAATTGTACCACTGCGTCCGATCCAATTGCGAGGATACTCTTTGTTCAAATAAAAATAACATTTTTAATGGCAAGAAAAGTGGCAAGTGTTATACCATTTTGTAATCTTGATTAAATGCGCCAACTTTTGAAATAACTTGCCAAGGGTAGTGTAGTACATTTTTTTTTCAGTATGAAGCGTCAAAGTTGACTAACGATATTTTTGAGAAAGATGACTCACTAAAACTTAAGTTTTTTTATTAAATAAACGATGTTTTGTGCATTAATTTGTTATACGATTAATAGCATATTTAATTAAGATCACGAAATTCAAAAAAACACTGCGAAATTGTGACATTGGTGATCACAGGACTTGAAAATGGGACCAAGGGTGTGGAATTTCAACTTTTTTGAAAAGTGTCTATTATTGCTGAACTAAGTGATATGGATTTTTTTTTTTATTTTTCCTATAACCGGTATGACTTGGCCTTTCATCCTGTCTCGGATTATCGTTGAGTTTTGGGACACCCTGTATAATAAAAGCGAAAGACATCCGATCTATTGGTGTCACATTTACGCCTAAACTACTGAACAGAGAAAGTTTTTTGGCAGAGTGGCAAGTTATTGCTCGCAACTATAGACACGATCCTAATAAATCACTAATTAATTCATTATTATTAAATAAAACAGTAAATAAAGCTACACGTTTGGCGCAGTGCAATAACCGTAGCGCCGCGTGTAGCGGGTTGAAATCCCACCCGGTACAAATATATATTATGTGATGAGCCTGGTTGTTAATTTATCTTTAAAAGCATATATTAGGTCGGGGAAAAAGTCTTTTTGCATTATAGTATGTTTGAAATTGTAGTAAAATCTTTTCTCTACACAAAAAAGCTCGTTAATTGTGTACCTCATGAGCTCATTGAAAGAAACCTATGATTGTGTACTCATTTGTGATTCTTGAAGCCAAAGAGAATTTATTACAAGTTCATACATACTATAACGCGAAAAGACTTTTTCCCCGACCTAATATTTAGAAGTATATAAGCATGTCTTTCAGTTATTTGATTACCATGGTACAAGCTCTTTATAGTTTGTAATCAAATGACCGTGTATAAGTTGTGGAAAAATATTTATTTAATTATTATTTAATTCACAAAACGTTTTATGTTTGGGGGTGCGTTTCAGAATTTTTAAGCTATATAAAACCTTCTAGCATTGACTATTATGGTAAAGCGTAATAGGGGAAAAACTTATTTTTGTACAGACTTGCCTATTAACGTCATGTATTGAATGACTTTGACATTTAGTACAGTTTATGTGCAATGCCTAAAATTGAGTCACGTCGACCTTACGTCTCATATACCCCTTCACTATCACTGCTTTATTCTAATACTGATTTTATTAAAAGTACTATTCAAACTACTTTTTTCAGAAACTAGATATAATAGCGCAAGAAAATGATTCATCTTACGAATCTCGCGAAGGCGAGGAAGAACCGGAATGTGATTCCAATAGAGACGTGAGTACCAAGGTTTCTGAACTTATCAGCCTAGCCTTTCTTCCAAACTATGTTGGAGTCGGCTTCCAGTCTCACCAGATGCAGCTGAATATCAGTATTTTACATGGAGCTAATGCCTATCTGACCTCCACAACCCAGTTACCTGGGTTATAACACGATACCTTTTATTAAGACTGGTTGTCAGACTTGAACAAATTTGACACTGTGTGTACCACTAACCATACATTGAAGAAAAGAGTCTTCCTTTTCCCATTGGCAGAAAATATATATTTATAAGTGTTCTATTTGTTTTTCAGAGTAGACCTATATACTACATAAAAGATACAGAAGATAGATTGCGAGTGGTTGTGCAGGTGAAGGATAAGTTCACACAACATTATGATCTTAGGTGGTGCAAGTAAGTAATCATTTAATTATCGATATAAATAAGAAACTGACCCGCGCAGCTCCGCTCACGCTCATTTCTGAACTGACTTGAATCTTAGTCCCACTGCTTGGCAATAAGGAAGGGGTTCGGCCTTGAGTCCACAACGCTGGCCAGGAGGGGGTTGGGGACTTTGTATACCTCCAAGAACAGTTAACAACTCTTAGGCATGCAAGGTTGCATCACGATGTTTTCCTTCATCGTTGGAGCGAGTGATAATTATTTCTAATACACACATGACTTTGAAATGTCATTGGTGTGTTGCCTCGGGTTTGAACCTGCGACCACTTGCGTAAGAGGTACCAACTTATACCACTCGGCTATTACTGATGATATGATTTTAATTAAATATATATTTTTGCAGGAAAGCTGGCAATGTAAAATCAACTAAGCACCTGACTCGAAGCATGGCAGAAGGTTATGATGTACGATGTGAAAACGTAAACTTGGACATAATATTCTACGTTCTAAGTCTTACCCCTGACTTAAACAACACTTATGGCATTGAGTCAGCCAAAACTACGGAAGGTATTCCCGTAAACTGCATCTGTCGGTACAAAAAAGAAGACTGATATGATCTCAATTAAACTTAATACAGAAACTAATGCGTTTCTTGCAAATGTGCAATAATTATCATAAAAAAGTTGAGATTTTTAGTTGACATGAAAATACTAGTACCAATTCGATATACACTGATTGCTTTTCTAGGCAATAGATATCGATAGCTGACAGCTGTTCAGCAATCGATAGTCAAAAGCCGACAAAATAAAATAAACAGGTGAAAATACGCCCATTACAGAAATTACTTTATTGGACCAAGTATAACTTTGATCAAGATTGACAATTAAAATCACTCGTAAAAAATAACATGCGGAATACGCCGCGCCGATCAGTTAAGTTTGTTGATAACTACTATATTGAATTGTAACTGTATATACCTAATATATTAAAGTTGTTAGTGATATGAAATCGCTTATCTAATCTCGACATGAAAAAACAAAGGCAAGAATCGTATCAGTCTCTGTATCATATCCAATTGATCTAAGAGAATTGGATAAAATTGTAAGGGTTTCTTTATAAACCTGTTTTTTTGCTCAACTTGTAAATGGTTATAATTATAATTTATTGATTAGTTAAAATATAAAATACGCATTTTTACTTTCTGTGTTTTTATTTTCTACTTTGACGGAAACTTGACCCTTACGTTTACTATTACACATTCAATTAAATATTCAGACAAATGTATATAATAAAAATGTAGGTACGCGCATAACTTTTGAACAACTAAACAAAATTGCATAACTCTTTTTTTAATATAGTTGTTACTGTCGGGATAAGTTTTGTATGGGATCGATGGGATCAAAATTCCATAGAAATGGCAATCAAGAAGATAAAATTGTACTATATCCGAACGGAGTCGGGCCAATCCGCTTGCTTTATAAAACAGGTAATCAAATTGTCATTCACATTCAGAGAACATAATCCATAAAGGAATTGATACACGAACAATCGTTAGAACGGAAGCGTTTCCGGCTAAGCGACGCGAATAGAAAGATTATTCCGTAAGGCTTGAGTGACACACGCATATTGTAACAGTAAAGCCTTTGTGGTATTGTGGCCACGATTTTGTTTGAAGATAGATTTATATTTATTTAATTGCACGTTTGGCGCAATGGTTAACGTCGTCACTCCGCTGCATAACCATATCGCCGCGTGTAGTGGGTTCGAATCCCCTCCCAGAACAAATACCTATTCCAAACAATAAATACGGATAAATTCACATTCATTCTCACGCCCATCACACAAATTGAAATTATATTATTTGGAAGCATGTTTATCACTTATTTGTTTACCTAAGTACACGCTCTGTTTAGTTTGGAATAAAATGAGTCCCGTGTGTAAGTTGTCCAACCATAAAAAATGAGGTTCAGCGTTACGTTTGTAATGTAATTCGACCAAATTTTTATATTAATATACACGCATCACTCTGATAGAATTGGTAACAAAATACCATATTTTTAAATAAAGGTAATATTTACACGTCACTAGTTCCAAGGCCCAGCAGTTTCAGTTTTACAGATAAACTTGCATAATAAAAAATCAACCAAATTGCTCTTTTAAATAAAAAAAATATTTTGTAACACCACTTGCACAATCACTTAGGTGAATTTTTTATTTTGAGGTAAATATGCTATTAAGATAGATTTTTATCTTATGTTTGTCAAAATTAGAAGGTATCAAGAACTGACTCAGATTAAAAAAACTCGGGGTCACCCTACCGTTGAGAAATAACGCGCATAGGGACTTTAGATACATCAATTTATTCTCTGCTCATTGTGAAGGATTAAAATATCTGACAATGGCTATTGGCTTTCAGTTCACAGAATTTCATATTTGTTGAACGGTAAGGCGTCATTAATGATTTACATTGATGTTCTTCGGTTATGTGACAATAACACTTTAAAATTGTTGAAACAAAATCATGGGAGATATAGTCCAAACTTTCATACCATTGACCTACAGGCTACTTTATTTTGGGAATACACAAAATATCATTCATAATCTCATTAAAAAAATGTTAAAAGGCGTATGTATACATAGCAAACAATTTCGATACATTTATGAATAAAGGCCACGAAAACATTATTCTTGATCATAAACTAAAGTGACATACTCTTTTCATCCAATCCTTATTCATTGTGTACAAATAAGGCAGTACTGTCCCAATCTGCCCTATAAAGCAAATAGGTCGCAAAGATAACCGATGAACGCGTTAATCCACTCACAAAGTTTGATAAATTTAATACCCTTACACACTTTCAGAGGCTTTCAGTATGGCAGCTTTGGGCGAAAGTGCTTCGTCAGCCAACTAAGGCTTTATCACGATATTGAAAAGTTACACGACCAATATTAGGGAACCTTTTAGCATTCTGGATAAAAAGATGAATATTAATTTTAAATTTATTCGTAACGATGAACGATCATACCGTGAAGAAATTGACAAGCTCAATTTATAAATAAAAAAAAATCGCCAATGACACACCAAACTTTTCCTGAGACGCGTACCGAGTGAGCGAGACGAAACTCCGAATAATATACTTTGACTTTAAATTTCAAGAAAGCACCAATCGTATCGCTGAATTTTAATTGCTGTGACATTGGAACAAAACGCTAGTTTAGTACCATTTTCATACACTAGAGGTGCTATACATATTATTATCTTCTAACACAAAAGACTTGCGGGGGCACAACCGTGCTCCCAGATCTGTTGAAAACATTGATCTTAGAAATCCCTACCATCCAAAAAACGTCGTGATTTTATACTTTAAAACGAGTAAAATCAGCAATATTATCCAACTATGTAGAGGCCATCAAGCTTGATCAACTCCATCCAATCTCAATTTCAGTGTCTTCAATGACAATCAATCACGGACAGATTGGTGTGTCAGCGAAATGTAGCTGACACCTTCTCATCTGGTTTTATGGCTTATTTTTATGGTGAAACATGAGATTGTCGTTGAACTTGATAGGGAGATAGTTTAACTGTTTCTGAAAATGTCACTGTTTTTTAGAAAAGTGAACAGTGTTTTAAATATGAAATAGTGATAAAAAATCTTTTCTTTTTATTCTATATCGTTACCTAAGAATTAAGAGGTGATAATAATCTTAGTTTCTTTTTAATTGATCTTCTATGATAAATTATAAACAGTAGAGCCACCGAACCAAGGAGAGGACCAGCCACAAAAATCTAATTTCTGACTATTTCTAGATAAACATCGTATAACCAATGTTCTTATGCCATGAATAACTATACTAAAAAGCACACGTATACGTTTCAGTATATATTAGCTATATACCGAAAAACATTTTCATTTAAACTTTGTAATTGCTCGGCTGAACAGCTTAACTGAACCATTTAATAAAACTACTGAAAATCGCAATATTCCAACTTAACCAAAGCTCAGTGTTTTCATCGATAAGCTACAAATAAAACTGAAATGTTTTCCGCTTGATTTCATGAGAAAATATTTACAGTTCATTGAAAATAAGCCAGGCAATAACGTCGCAAGTCCTCAACCGAACAAACTAGTGCATTCAAGAACATTTTCTCATATTTCTGCATCAAGTGATGCAATTCACTGCCCTGCGGAAAGAAATGAAAACATTCCAACCAGACAACCCCAAACTAAAACCTACTTTATATCTTAACTCCTAAGGCTGAAAATCACGTCGCAGTGTGTGAGTAGTTAGTCCGTTTTATTAAACCAACGTTTTGCTAGTTACAATTTGTTTTGTCACATCGAACGGAAATGTTTTACAGCCGTCAAACGAATTTAAACCTTATCTCGTTAGTGGTTAGGAAGTTTATAAAATGGCAATGCCGTTTATCAAATAGAGCAGGCTTGAAGCAGAAATTGCATGTCGTCATACGGTTTCATGTTTTCAAGAGATTTTGGTTGTTCTTTGTGTTTGATATGCAATTTTTCTTTACGGTACGCAAACTTTTCATGTCAGGGTTTTGTTTGTTTATGAAATGTAGTGTGAAAGTTTGCTTTAGAAATTCTACTAATAGTAGGCTGTAGTTGAAGTAAGACTCCTTTTGGTATTTTTAAGATTGCGTTATTCTTTAAGTGAGTGATTAATAAAAGTAGTATAATACTAGGTCACAGGTGTCCCTCGACCTACATTTATTATTTAAGTTTTTATATGCAAAAGTGACGTTTTCGTACAAATCATCTATTACCACAACTATCCGAATTAGTCCAATTGTTTTGACAGACTAGGATAAACGAACAAAAGTCAGAAAGAATAATAATATGAATACTAAATAAATAAATTACCAGTCTGTTGCAAGTCTCGAAAGTGTTTTATTGTAGATTACATTTTAAATTAAAATATTAATGTTATACTAAAATAACAACTAAAATACAATGTAATTATCTCAATCGGTAATAGCTGAACAGAACTAATAACTAACGTCTAATTCATGAATCGGTATTAAGATAGGGCTGTGTACACACTATCGCGGTAATACGTTTATTTTCTATACTTTAATGTAATGTAATAGTATGTGTCAAGTTTGTGGTTCTCTCTATTGTTTTAATTATTACGTGTATTATGCAGTGTGTTTGAAAAAAGCAAAAACATTTTTTTTTATTTTTGGTAATGACCAGTAATTTGTAACCTTAATTACGGCAGTAAATGAATGTCAGGTGATTTTTTAAGAAGGTCAGTAAATTTGAAATAATTAATCAGATGAAAATAATGTTCATTAACTTAGGTTAACTTAATTGCTGGTTTACCAACATTGACAAAATATATTTAACGACGACAACTTTAACTAAATCAGTTCAGTCGTAAACACATAACATATACACAAAAAGCAGTTTATAATAGAAGACTTTTCTTAAAGGTTGGTAACCCTAGATAGTCTCAATAATGAGGCATACGGATTTAAACAAATAGATTTTCAGTGTAATTAGGATTATCGCGTTCACTAATGGAAGTTTGACGATTAGTTCAATGTGTTGCGTTTTGTTATCATAACATCGTAATAATAAATTGTACATTATTTTCATGTTAATATTATTATTATTGAACTGATTACATGTTGAATTTTTTACTGGGATTTCAGATTAGATTTGCCTGCTGGCCTTCTCACTTACTAGTTACCTATGATTCATGATTTTAACTCTCGCGACGTTTACGCATAATATTTGCATGCAACGGGTCTCAAGCGCGATTAAAAAGGAGGGTAGGTAATCAATAAGGTAACCCTCAATTTTTAATCGCACTTAAGACCAGTAGCGCGCATCTTTAAATTTGGTTCCCTCAGTTGACGAAAGGTTGGCATTTAAAATGTGCTGTAAATATAGTTCTTATGGCGCTCCCCGTGACACAAGAGCAATTCCTAGTGCGGGAGTTGTATTTTTAGGGAAAGATAATATACATAAACTACAAACCACCAGTTTCCTAAGTTTTGAAACCAGGTCTAAATCATGCAACAGAAAGGTCAAAAATAAAAATGGGAAACGTAGATCTTATTTCGATTCTGAACTCGTTTCATACGTTCCATAGTTTAGAGTGAAACGAGCGAGAACTGCAGCTGTCTTGCAATACGTGACATTGCTGCATTGTAAGAATGTCGAGTGTCTGCTGAAATCTCGTTTGTTTTATAAGACTAATATCACATGGGCGATCTTTGAGAGCGATTGCCGCGGTGCAAAATTTTTGTTTAAATTCTGAGGGTACGATTGAAGCTACTGCTGGTATCTGGTACTTCTGGTAGTATTAAGAAAGATCGAAGGTAGTAATTAAGGATGGATAATTATATACAACGATAGATAAGAAGAGATAATATCTATGTTTTTTTTGTCTTTCATGTGAGAAAAGCATTTTGAAGTTCAGCACCAAGAAATTCGCACACAATTATGAAATTTCTTATCTGCTCCTCAAGACTTTAATTCAAATGCCAACATCAATATTATGTTAATAATTAAATATCCAATATTCTTGATTCATTTATTGTAAATTATCAAGATACATCTGTCCAAAATCGCCATTTTTTGATATAATCTTAATATCACTGTGTGATTGTGCCTTTATTTAATGTTAGACGTATGATAACGCCTGGATCACGATGTATGTCATATGAGGAAGATGTGCTTAGAACTACTAATGCACTTGCATTTGTAAGGCGCTTCGACTTTTATACATACATACGTCTATTTCTGGTGATTTAAAATGTAAACTTTGTGAGAGGTCACTATGACGAATCAACCTTGGTCGCAGGCTGACAGGTAGCCTGCGACCACGGCGAGTGCAACCTGCGCCGGCACGTAAGGCATTTTAGGGAACTATGCGTGTGCGTGTTAATTCCCGTGTTCTTTTATACATTCCACATAAAACGCGAGAGTTTAAAAGATATGAATCAAACTTGCTATAAAGTATTTTTGTGAACTCCAAATATATTTGGACCTGGATGAACGTTTTGTCTTTATTTTTATGTTTTTAAAAATAGCTTATGCAAGAAAGGGATACTTAATCTATTTGCTCAAACAAATAATTAATATGAAAGAATAAGAGATTGATTAACGTGATCAAGAATATTTTACTGGCTTGATGAATCTTTCGAATAACGTTTTCTTTATCCTGGGTTTTCAACCATCTTCGTGCTAAATCTCGTCGAAATTGACTCTGTGGTTTATTGATAAAAGCGTAACACACAGATGAAAAGCCCGTGATTTAAGGTTAAAAACTAAATCCAATTGAAGAAATCAAGACCCAAGAACTTAATACTGAAGCAGAATCTAGTCGGACACGGCGTTAGTCATTCTTAGCGAAGTTCGATCAACACGGCCCCAACTTAGATAGTTACGGATTTACTCGCACTCCCACAGACTTAGATGAACAAACTTGCTATTACATTTGTCTGTTTGTGATCCCGCTCAACGAGAATAACCTATAAGTAGGTCGATTTTCTTGTTTTAATAAAGA
Source organism: Anticarsia gemmatalis (assembly GCF_050436995.1). Lineage (NCBI taxonomy): Eukaryota > Metazoa > Arthropoda > Insecta > Lepidoptera > Erebidae > Anticarsia > Anticarsia gemmatalis. The sequence continues at coordinate 8,100,435 of NC_134762.1, forward strand.
AGTTTTTGTTGAAGAAATTAATAAGGTAATATTTTTCGCTAAAATAGTTTCTGACGATCTTAAAGGTTTCTTAACTGAGAAATGGGCTCTTCGTTTCAGAGTTACCTAAAAAAGGGCAATTTTTTCCATAGTAAAAAAAAATTTTTTTTTTTTAACAAACTGGTTTCGTATCCCACTCCTGAACACAAATTTAGACTTGCATATCTCTCCTTAATTCATTATTTCAATTTCTACGCATCAAAATTATTTCTTGAATAAAGTCATTTGCTAGGGGCTGCTAGCTGCTAGGGGTTAATGTAACATTAAAATTGGCAATATTCTATTATCCTCAAACCCATTCTCCCGTCTAAACGAAACTGAGTAATGTCAAAAATACATTTAAGCATAGAAATATAGTGTAGTGACGGCACGATTCCATACTTTCATGACAATCAAACGAGTGCCTAATAACATTCAGTCTGTAATAATAACAATTTCAATATTATTTAGGAAAACACAATTAGATGAAGCTTTTATGAGTAGATACCAGTTTTATAATTTCTCGTTAACCCAGTCAGCTAGCCAATTCTAGCATTAATAATGTTCAGTCAAGTATCAAAACCATTAAATCCCTCTCCCATCGGTAGCCCAACACGATATCACCTGTCTATTAAACCAAGCATTCACGGAATACCGGAGATGATTAACACATAGCACAATGATAATGTCCCTCACGACACCTATTGTCTGTACCAATATCTCTCGCAGTTGATTGACCGTTATAATTGAACGGTCATGATTTATGGATGTTCTTGATACTTTACAACTTAGTTAAGTTTATTATCCTCTCGAGCGCCCAACGTCAAAATTCAAATATACCGTTAAGCGTCCAGGCCAAAAATGGCGCGCGAAATTGAATTGGCGGTTGGCGTTTAAGCGCCGATTCCGTCATATTTTGATACTAACACCCTAGTCATACCTTATATATTTGAAATCTACATAAAATTTGCTATATATTAAAAAAATAAACCACAAATAATATTTGATAGTGGTGGTACAATAGTCGGTTTAATCTGAATATTGTGTGCTTTAGGCATGTGTTTGAAGAAAGTCTAATAAATATTTTTAGGCATAAAAAATAATATGACAGAAGGTCTTATCGTGTAGTTAATGAATAATGACATTAAAATCCAACTGTAAAATATACTCAAATCTTTAAAATTAGTTAAAAAAAGTATTTACAATATTGGTCATAAAGGAACATGTCGTTGGGTCAGATGTTGTTTAAGGTGCTCTCTGGCCTATATCAACCACTTATTTAAGTGTGTGCATTAGATCGTCGTCTCGTTTCATCAGCTTCAATGTCAAATATGTTTGAAAGGGATAAACATAGTTTTAGCATTTAATTTCTACGTTTTTTTAATGTAAGATCGTTTTGCCGTACCACGGTGGCGGGACGCTTGACGGGGGTAGCACATTCAACCGTGACACGGTGGCCGGGCGCTTGAGAGGTTATGAAGTTATGTAGTGTAAATATGGACACGGATTTTGGGAATGCGTGGGTTTTGTAATAGTGACTATAACTGTTTAAACACTTATTGGTCTACTAAGAGGGGAAGCTAAAGCAAATGTGGTCTATCGTCATCATGTTTTTTTTTAAAAATTACCTAATATAGAAGAAACGGCAACTTTGCACAAGATGGGTCGATTTCTGCAGGGTTTATGAGAAATTGGATTGCTTTTCTTACACAAAAAGAAAATAAAATTTGTCTTAAATAGGACTAAAACGCTAGGAGTAGCTCTGATTATATACGGCCTAAAGTATTATATTAATATCGATTAACAACTTAATGAATGCAGCTGAAAAGGGTAACAGTGACGTGTGGTTTTATAACATTATTTAAGTTGTGAAATATCCTCAAATAAACTCCGAAAACAACTGTCGCCTCTGATGAACTACATCCTAAAATATCTATTACACTGCTTTCATCTCGAAGACAAATCTCAACTACTCCGTACTCAGCTAAGTGTGATCTTAGTATAATCCTTCGTTTAAGTGCTGATATTTAAGCAAGTCTCGTAATGGGTTCATGTATTATTCATATTTCATACGTAACGGAGTATATGCGATTAGAATGTTTATTGTTACATAATGTTGTTTAGACATTGTTGTATATGAAATCATAAAGTGTTATAAATTGCTTCGCTGCGATTCTGCCTACTCGTATGACTTGTTTTGTGTAGGATTATTCGCTTTTCTTGATAACGTTGGATTACATTGCATGGATCTACCAAACATACTTGTAAGTGCACCTATTGCAACCATGGACCACTTTAAAAAAATAATTGAGTTTTATGACTTTGGGTAAAAAACCAGCCTTATTATTATAAAAAATAATGTTAGCTAGTAAAGCTTTTGTCTTCTGCTTGAAACAAACTTTAAGGGACTATTTATTGTTACCAAATTCTTTAATTCTAAGGTAGTTTTTACTACAAGAGTTCTTTAAGCTACATATCCGTTTCACCAAGTCAACAAGGCAATTTTTCTTACTGGTGGATTTTCTCAATGAATTTGCTTCTATAAGTAAAGGAGAAGTGTGATGAATCCTTCCGTCCATCTATTTTGATAAACTAGGTCTAAGTAATCTAGTCTAACTGGATTAGACTCAATATCAGTTCTTCCCAAATAAATTGTCAGTCTCTACTCCTAGACGTCGCCCTCTCAACTCAGATATACCAAAATTATATTTCTTGTAACTTTTCTGGTTATTTCAGGCCAGGGCAATAGTTCTGAAAGTCTATACACTTTTTACTCTTTTCTGGCGGTAATTGAAGCCAAATAACGTAAAATTGCACAAGACATATTATTATATACATAAAATAACGTCTGCTATATCCATTAACTAACTAACCCAAACTAAATTAACCTAGAAGGCAAGACTATTGCCAAATACCTGACGTGTTACCAAAATCTGCGTTAAGATGATTGTAATATAATTTAAAAAGCTTATTACCTGAGACTGAGTTCTGCTATCGTATACGCTGCCGTTCAGAGAGGCAGTAACTAAAGGAAAAGATCACTCTCTCAGTAAAAACATGAAAACATATGTAATTATTTAAATGGTCGCTCATTGACTAAATGTTTAGTATATTGCATAACTTTACTGATTGATATTTTTCTTGGACAAGGGCTGCTTTAAGGCCTAAACACATAACTTAGGTTAAAAGTTTCCGCTCTCACAAATATTTTGAACAGTGTAATAACAATATATCTGTCCTGTTTTGGCAAGTATTTATTTTGGCAGCAACCTGAATTGGTTAACCTTGGCAATGTTGCCAGACGTCGTCGCTATCCAAGAGTTTACAAACAATGTACTAAATGCAAAGTAGGGAAATTAATGTGGACTTGAGTTGCTATTAGATGTTGAGAAGCAGCTATTTTAAAGTTTTGTATTAAAACTTTGACTTAGTGGTGATCTTTCGCGACCGACTGGTAGGGAAGGTTCGAATTCAGACCAAATTCAAAGTAGGTATTCTTAAATTCAACCGTAAAAAAATATTTTTCGCGGTTGGACACGATTATAAGCTTTTTTCCCATAGGGAGAGGCCGAGACCAGAAACCATTTATAATTATTTTTGTTCGAAGTTAAAATAAAATTAAGATTCTGCTGGCATTTTGGAGCTCTTAATTACAAAATTTCCACAATTAATGGGTCTACATACACAATTACTGGTTTTGTGACTGCTTGTAAGGATGCAATAAAACTTAAAAAATAAATACTGATAAATAGACTACAAACTATAACTTTACGCAAATACGATAAACTAATATTCCAAACGCTTAGTTAAATAAAAATTAATAAACAAATATTCAACATTCGGTTAATTTTTTTCAATAAAAATGTGTTTTGACACGCGGCGAGGAGGCTTGACGCGTATTTTTGTTTGGTTAATGGACCGTTGCCCCTGCAAGCTTTGATGGGCGTCTGATATCTTTTAAAACGATTTTGTACGGATTTGTGACTGACGCAGCAGAAATTGCTGTTCACTCACACGATTCTCTTTGAATTAAGATTTTTTTAACATTGTACTGTGGCGCGATTTTTTACGGCCGGCACTGTCCTTTGACATTCAAAAATATTTGGAAATTGCGAGTTGCTGGATAAATTACCATTTTTTTCGATAGCTACACGATTGTTGATAGTTTATAGTAGTAGAAGATTGACCCTTAAAATAATATTTACATGATATTTTTTTAATTTTTCAGTCCTTAAACATATGTGGCCAAAAAATTTGTGAATAATCTAAATTGATCTTATTTTTTATACGACTATGAAATGCTATTCGCAAAATTGTTAAAACTAAATATGGGCAAATATGGCCTTATTCTGCCCACTTTCATCATCCTACTTACCATCTAAAACACAGCCTTAAGCGCGCACGTGTCCAAAAGAAACTCATTTAATTAAATGTACACACCCTGTACATCAGAAAGGAATAAGGGTGAAGCAATTACCCCAGGTTTATTACAGGTCGGTTGACGTTCAAGCCTTTTTATGACACCCCTAATTAAGAAACATCTTTTTACGTAAAGCATGGGTCTCATTGTATATTCAGAAGGTTACTTAGTTTTTTAAAAGGTCACATATAAATATATTCTGACCTTTAAATATTTCGCTCCTAATTACAAATAATTTATGTTGCTTCAGTTATTTAAATAAGGGACTCGGAACTGAAATTCGAAATATCTATTATTTGTGCAAAGTATCTGAGATAAGAAAATCTGGTTGCTCGTAAAATTTAATCGCAAGCTTACTGCCTCATGCTTATCAAGAAAAAAGTTTTCTAGTCCTATACTCTATTCTTTGCCTGACTTATTGAAGACTAGTAGTTAACAATATCACAGAGCGTATGTTGAGTACAAAAATCTAGTTCTTTTACGGGCTTTTCCGAAAATACTATTTTAGGCGCCTAAGGTTTATTTTTCCACAGAGCCTTGCCAACAAGAAACACAAATTCCATTTTTCCTTCATAAACGTTCCGATTGTCCCAGTCTTGTGCCCGCGTCCTAACTTAGCTGTCATTACATGACTGTTTGTACGCCTTTGACGACAAAGTTCTTTGTCCCTTTGTTCCTAAGAAAAACAATGAGTATACAGCATGTGCGGCAATTGGGTCGAAGCTGCAATTATTTTTCTTAGGACCTTCACTGTGAAAGTTTATATTAAAAAGCTATAGCTTATCAAGGTAGCACGATTTTGTGCTACCATGATCTATCGACTACCAGGCAGCTATCGACAATTTTTTGTACGAATAGCAATCAAATCAGCGCCGCTATCGTATGTTGTGGGAACTAATTCTTCACTACTTTTAAAACTCAAACTCTTGAAACTAGCGATTGTATAATATCGCGTTTTCGAGGCTTTTACAAACATACAAAAAAGGGCAGTAGAAGTAGTAATTAAGTACTTGAACCCAGATTTAAAACAATGTTTTTAGTGGTTCAAAAATTTATAGTGTGTGGTCATAGAACCCTGCACCTAGAGCACAAAAATGTCAGTGTGAGTACTAAGCCACGGACGTCGTAATGCGCCCATAAAGTTTTCTTATTCAAGGTGTTGGAAAGACCTACATACTTGAAAGTTCTGTAAAAAGTTTTTAATCGTATGTGGAGTCTACTAACCTAGTTTCACACGTGAGAAAAGGTCGCGAAATGGGCTCTTTTACAAATTCTAGGCTATTGTTCACGACACCTAGATTTAAAGAAAGAATCGTGACAATTTGGAAAATTTGCTTTTACACCTTACCGCCAAGGATTTTTTTCAAGTTTCTTTAATATTCTTTTACTTTCTTGTTTACATACTCATACCGGTATTAAATAATATTATTATTAACTCAAGGCCTAACTCTTATCTTCTTCAGAAGAAGACGCTTGCCAAGTAGTGGGACAGTAGAGTTAATAAAAATATATGAACATTGTTTTTTTATGTTTAAGGCATCAATAAAATAGCTTTAAAGACCAGTTTTATTTTCTCAAAAAAGTGATTTTCTTTTACCGGTCGACGATGATGAGGAGAAATTCTACGACGCAAGACGCACTCATTTTTGTATGTATTGTATAATATTGTATAATTGTAAATATTTTCTTTTTTGCAAATTATTCATACTTTAGTATGATATTTTATATGTTAAAAGTATGTCAATAGTAAAGATTTTGTATTAGTAGTTCTCTTATAAGTTAGTGTATTGAACACAAAAAGCCCTACACTTCAAACGTAACGATTTGTACAGTGCCGAGTAGGGTTGAATGACGTAAAAGGGAGGATTACACCCTGCAGCGGGTTGATAAAAGCTGTGAATGATGATAGCGATTAAGACCGCCTACTGCTATTTATATGCCGCGTTAATAGATAACACGCCTGTGCTTCCGCTGAAATATGTATACTTCTCATTTGAAATGTTTAGACTTTTCATCTCTCTCTCTCTCTCTTCCTGGCTATTCGTCCCATATGGTTGTGGGGTCAGCCTTCCTTACACTCTTCCTCCACTTCGCCCTATCCTTGACGTCACACAGACTTTTCATCTCTAAATGAAAAAAAAGTGATACCTTGTGTAGTCCGAGTAGAACAGTATGTGACTACTGCTCATAGTTCGAAGTAGTTCATGATTATGTTGGATTTCTGAATGAGCCAAATATAAGTGCAATTGGACTACTTTTATTATTGTTGCAATGTTGCTAGTAGCCTGCCGTTAGATTGCGTGTCTGGTATAAGATATACAGCAATAAGAACACCGCTAATTACATAGAAGTAATATTGTACATAGACTACCTGTATAAACGGATAATGTTTGTATTTTATACACTGAAGGTAATTAGCATGGCGTTTTCATTTCACTGCTTACCCCTATGGGAAGAGGGCACTATTTTATGTATATGAACATATTTAATACACTGCTGCCTACACCTTTCGTTGCAGTTCCGGTTGAATGTTATACAGCATCATAAAAAGCAAAAAGCTAAGCAAACGCTTAAAATTTTTTCTAACACCTTCTTATCCTTCACCAACCTAAACATCCTCTTTGTTCAAGCCTTTCAACCTGACACACATCTTTACCAAACAACACCTATTGTTTCCGAAGGTTTTACATTAAAAAACCACAGTAAAAGAGCAGCCGCGGTCTAACTTGTCAAAATAGACGTCTTTAAAAAAAAGGTTTTAAAAACTCGCTCCACAATAGGCCTCGTATAAATACAAGCGTGGAAAAATCAAGTTTCGAACGCGAACTGGCTGAAAAGAATTTGCATGTATGTTACTTTTTTTTTACTTTGGATGCTTTCCATGGCTCGAATGCAATGGTTATTCGAAGGCGCAAGTTGAGTTAACAGCTAGGTGTCTGACTTCAATTTTTTTTTTTTTTTTTATCTGGCCTATTTCTGTGTCCCACTGCTGAGCAAAGGCCTCTCCCCTGAACTTCCAGACCCCTCGGTCGCTTGCTGCTTCCGGCCAATCTTCCAGGAACGCGTCTATGTCGTCCCGCCATCTCCGTTTGGGCCTTCCCCGTTGCCGCCGACCATCTTGTGGCACCCACTTCGTGGCTATATTAGCCCATCTCTCAGGGTGCATCCGGTGAACATGTCCGGCCCAATTCCACTTTAGCCTGGCGGTTTGTTTGCCCACATCGGTAATACGCGTTTTGGAGCGTAGTGAAGAGAATTATTATTTATTTAATTTTATAGTGCTATCGTAAGTTCGTATCAAGCGTTTGCCATTGAAAACTGCATTGTTTTAAATAGCTGGTATTTTCTTACATAACTGTCTAGCTGTATTGGTTTCATAAGAAATCAACCCTCTGATTAATTTTCTTCACAAAAATAGCGACAAAAACTAATTAAAAGACGTCTATGGAATTGGTTTTTCATTTAGACTCACTCATTAAGGAACGACCTAAGTAGGTACATATAATTACTTAACCACCGATAGCATAAACCAGTAGGTGCAACTATCTATAAATGAACGTTTTGTTATATAACAATAATACAAGTTCCTAGTCCAGTTTCAGTACGGTCTTTTGGACCCTCGCCAATGCCTGTCTAGGGTTACTTGTTATCAAGATCTAAATACCTCGTACGTTTCCTTCACTCGTCACTTTGCGAAACAGGTAAAGGAAAGACTAGATTGTATAATGGAAATGAGTTTTTGGAGTATGCAAATGTACGAAATGTTTTAATAGGCCAGTTATTTGTGTGGTTACTAAATAAAGGAACTTTGGGTCTACGTCTTCGACGATTGAGTGCTTATAATAATATGAATGTTTTGATATAAAATCTTAAACGATGCGTTGAAATGATAAACAACAGTCTCACCTTAAGTAAGCAACAGATATAGATAACGTATGGTAAAAAAACTGTGAGAATTCTAATCGATACAGAAATTGTGAAGCCGGTTCTAAATACTACAATTTTGATGTGACACGTGCTTTTGACTCGCACGAAACCAACGAGTGGCTTTCCTGTAGCGCAATTATACAAAAACACGCTTTTTTAAATCTCAAATCCGCCCTACTCGTTGGTATGAGTCGTTAGAATTTGACATTAAAAATGTCCTGAACGATTAGTCCTTACAACACCCTCTTGGTACTAGGAATACGCACATCACTTTAAAATAAATTATGGGTAATAAAGTATTCTTCTTTAGTAATATAATATTAGGTAAGAGCACATGACCAATGTACACAAACCTTAACAACACCGCAACACTAACATATTCAAATAGCAAAAGGAAATATTTTCTTCAAACATAACTCCCGACACACAAAAGCTAGGAACAATCTATTAATTCTATTTGATCTTATAAATAGAGACCGGTACGTATTGATTTGGCTTGCGTATTTCTTTTGCTATCAACATTTATTTCACCAATAGTCGTTACAATGTAATATGGAACCATTCTACCGGCTTTGATAAGCAGTTCTAAGAATATGGCTATTATCAATGGTTCCAGGGTTGGGAAGTACTGCAGATCCGGTAAAAGAGATGTTTTTCTCTTTTTTGTGTGGCGTTCAGAATTTGTAAAAGAATGTTTTTAATTGATAGGTTTAAAAATAATAATCATTAAATGAAAGAATGACCATGCGTTATCAAAAATTACTATGCTAACACCGGCTGTACTGTTTTTGATTTCACTTAACTACCGAGTTATACAGTTTGATAGCATATATTTGCCTTCGTACCGTGCCGACCTGTGCCGTCTTGGTGTGGCGCCAGATTTTACCTTGTGGCATACCATAGCTTTTTTATGAATAAGGAAGTTGCAGCTTCTAGTCTTCTCAGTTTTCCGCCCCCACTTAAATATTTATTGTATAATAATAATATATTTATTAATGAAAAGTATTTTTCCTATCGTCAACCCTATCAAAAGCTTTGGTCATTATAAATATTGTCCGCGCAAAGCGTCCGGTTCTGAATTGCGATGGTTATTGCTACTACTGTTATAGCTTTTATCGAAGCTTCTGTCTTCAGGCCGCCTGCAATTGGTAGAGCTTAGTCTAGTTCGAGATGGTGATTGTTTTCGAATGAGGTTCTAAAGTTATAGTGAAGTTTAGGTTAAAGAAAGTTGTAATAATAGTGGATTGTATCCAGAATAATAATTATTTTTGTTTTAGACTGATTTTATTTCTACCCAGGCTTAGCATTTCGTCGAATTTTGTATAAATATCGTCACGGTTGATAGTGGCGTGTAGAAAAGGTTTCAGTTTAAATTGAATATAAAATAATATTTACCTGTAAACCATCCGAAGTGCCTGCAAGAAGAATAATTGAAATCAATACAACTGCACATTAATGCCCAAATACATAAATAAAAATAAAATACATAAATGCATAATTAGTACATACATATATGTACTACTGGTACTAGATGCAATTAATTTTAATTGCTTTCTTTGCATCTAGTACTTGTCATCTAAATTGCTAACTTATTCTTAATGCAGCCTAAAAAATCTACTACAAATTGGAAAAATAGTCCTAAAATACAACAATTTAACTTCAAACATAACAACCTACGCAATAAACATTAACTGGAAAACTTTCAACATATTAGCGTCAGTCGAATTTCCAATTCAGATGGTGGTCCCAGCCGGTTTGTATAAGCTCCGGCTTTTGTTTACATATGTGCATACAGTATGCTCAATTTACATAGGCACTGACTGCGTAACTCGTAACCGTTGGTGTATATTTTATTTGGAATTGTACAAAGTTTTTGTAGAAATAAAGATACGGTTATGAAATTGATTGTTTGTTTTTGTAAACTAATAGCTGAGAATGATAGTGAAAGGTTTTTGAATGATAATGTTACAATGCATCACTCAAAAGCGATTGAAAATTAAGAATGGCGATACTCTATTTGTTTACCCGACTTGCAAGTAACGTTACATTATAGTCTTATGTGTACAAGTCACGAGAATTAAAAATAGGGTTTTTGGCAACTTTTTATAGAGAGCTTTATGGGTATCGACTGAAAAAAACCGTAAATAAATACAGCTCATGAAATCTAAGAAAATCTAACAAATATTAAATTTGTTAAGAGAGGAATTCTCATCAACGGCACTTGCAACAATTATGGCGTTACGAATTTTTTAAACATGCTTCAACTATAAAAAAAAGTAAAAATCTGCATCATCAGCCTCGCCATTCTTCCAACTATATTATTTCTAAAAATGTAGTTCACTATTCTTTAGTAATGCTTGAATAAAATATCTGCATTCAATGCCTCGGACTTAGACTACTGTAGCAACTTTAAAAATTTTCACAAATGAGATAGCATGCTACTAATCGTAATAAGGCGAAAAGAGACAGAATCTTCAAGAAATTCAACTCATTTCAAATTCACGTAACTTCAAAGTTTAAAACGAAAGTAGATTCAGAGGTTAGGTGACTTACAGCTTACATTGACAAATGGTTGCTTCTTGTCGCACACAAATTATTATGGTAAATACTGTTTCAAGAGATTTATTCCCTCCTTTGAATCCGGTGATAAATTTAAATATTTTTCGCGTGTGTTTTGGAATTTCTTGCTGGAATTCGTTTCTTTCAAGGATTGTAGAGATCTTTGATACGGAGATTTATGTTAGGTTTCTTATATGTCGGTGTAATGAGATTTTAGAGAAAAAGATGGTGGGTCATATTTTCTTAGATTCAATTTTTTCGGGGTGATTTATTTTATTCAGTTCAGATAAGATTTTTTTACAAGTTTGGTGGTATCTGTATCTGGTGTTAATTATATCTAATTTTTAATCTTTTTAAAGTCGACAGCTTTATTGCGCAATATTTTTTTTAACACAATGTGAAACAAATTGCAATGTTCTCTCACAAATGGAAATGGTTGCTTTAAACAATGAGCTGTAACATTTAAATTAAAATATTATTAAATCGTCCAATAAAATGGTGGCACGGCCTATTATGGGTTATTTGACTGTAGCTTTGAATTAATTACTTTGCGACCAAAAAGGATTCGAATTTCGTTTGGTTTCGGTTTTACAGTTCCACGACACTGTTTTATTTACATTAAAATTCAACTTTTCAATGCTTTTGCAATAAAATTAATGTTTTTAAATTGCATAAATTTGTTTAATATAAAAAGTTGCATTCGCCTCAAAATTATGATGATCGGTCGTGTTTTAATTTTATTGCAAGAGAACTGCAGTATTCGGAATTGTTTGTAGATGTGTTTATATTTTGCTCGAAATACTTGAGTTGAATTTTTAACGTTATTTAGTGATTGCAACCAAATTATCAAGCCTGTTCGAAGTATGCCATAATAAGACCACTTATCAAGATTAGAACTCTTAATAAAAATAACTTATTAATCCATCTCTCACCATACAAAATTCAAAAACAATCACACCTAAAATACTTCACAATGTTTAACAAAATTTCGCCTATTATTGTTCAGAAATTCTTCGGCGCGGGCTTGAACGTGTTTTCCTTAAACCTCATTATGCAAATTGTATACCACAAAAATATCAGCTTAACCTCCTTGATCCCGAAATTTCCATACCGTTGGACTTTAAACATCAAAACATTGAAGATGACGTGAAAGGTATACGCAGAAGCAGAATATTTAGATAAAACGGCACGACATCGGTGCGACGTCCTTTTTGGATAAAAAACGAAAGAATGCACTGGGAATAATGTGGTCTACAAAACGGAACTGTCTTAGACTACAGTCGTCGGAAATTGATTGACAATGTTAGATAAAAAAATATCATTTGTAAAATTATTTTGTTATTTAAACTATGCTATACCAAGAGTTTTTCCGGTTCCGGTGCTCGAAGCGTAAACATTGTTGTAGTACAGATCCTCCAACTTATTGTGATTAAAAATCATTTACGAACTGTTGGACACGATAAATAGTTGAAAACACAATCTTAACGTGTAGTGGACTTGTGTAAATATTAACTAACAGTGCAATTAAAGTGAATGTGAGAAAAAGTAAAACTGATTATAAAAACCAACGATTACCGAAGTGAGGTTAGAAATTGATTGTGACATTAGTAGACACTGTCAACTGTCAAGTCAACTTGACAGGATCGATATCATTCGTTCATTGCGTCGGTGTTGCCAACACGAAAAATTTCTACCGCTGCGATTCATTTTACGCAAAAATTAAAACTTAAACATGGAAGATCAATTCGAAATCTTGTTTGAGAAAATGAAAATTGAAATGCAGAAACAGACGCTTGAACTGAAGGAATCTATAACTAATTCAGTCATGGAAAAAATGGATGAAAAAATAAAGCCTATTATAGCAGAAAATAAAGATTTAAAGGAAAAAGTAATAAGCCTTGAGAAAGAGATAGAATATATGAAAAGAGATAAGAAGAAAAACAACATTATTATTTTTGGATTACAAGAGGAAGAAGAATCAACGACAGGATTAATAGAAGTGGTGAAGAACATATTTAATAAAGACTTAAATATAAATATTGGGGATTTTGAAATAAATCAAATTTTTCGCATCGGCAAGAAAAGCCCAGGCAGAAAACCGAGACCGGTTTTGCTCTCTCTTGTCAATTCATGGAAGAAAACTGAGATACTGAGAGTTCGGAAAAATCTGAAAGACATATATATAACAGAAGACTATTCTAAAGAAGTATTGGAGAAGAGGAAAATGTTACAAACAAAATTGAAAGAGGAAAGGATAAAAGGGAATTTTGCATATCTCAGGTACGATAAGCTCGTAGTAAAGGAAAATAATGCAAGTAACGAAAAAAGAAAAAGGGGAGAAGCTTATTCACCGGGTGATAACACACAAACTAAAAAACAGCAAGTCTGGACGCCATCACATACAAATAGGCGCAACGCCTTTGATGTGATGAGAGGCAGATCCAACTCTCTCTCGTGCCCCAAGGCGGATAATAGGCAATAACAATTAACTATCGGCAACCGGGAAACAAAACAACACAAAAATATAGAAAACCAAACATACAGAAACTACCAACCTCCCCCAAGCCGACTGGTCCTCGTGGGGGAAAATGACCACGACCCTCTAAAGATAAACAACCAGAAAAAGAAACGTAACGATAACGATATATATATCGCCACTTTAAACTGTCGATCACTAGGAACCACTGAAAAACTACAAGAATTGGAATTAGCATTGGATGAAATAAAATGGGACATAATTGGTCTTAGCGAAGTGAGAAGATTAGGGGAAAGAATTGAAGACCATGGTAAATACATACTTTACCATATTGGGGAGACGCCTGGATTGTACGGTGTCGGCTTCATGATCAAAAGAAACCTCGCCAAAAACATACAGGAACTAAGAGGGATTTCAGAACGGATCGCATTACTCAACATTCTATTACCTGTAGATGGTGAAGAAGACCGAATATGGTCAATAATCCAGGCGTATTCGCCAACTGAATCCAATAGAAGAGAAGACATATCAAAAATTGAAAAATTCTACGCAGACCTACAATTAACTGCTGCAAATGAATCAAAAAACCTAATAGTTATGGGAGATTTTAATGGACAAATTGGCACACAGAAAACGGGAGAAGAATATACCGTAGGAAATCACGGATGGGGCAATAGAAGTAAAAACGGCTCACGATTGGTGTCCTTTGCTATTGAAAATAAATTAAGCATTATAAACAGTTTTTACAAAAAGAAACCATCAAAGAAATGGACATGGATATCTCCTAATGGCCGGCATAAAAACGAGATCGACTATGTTATGTCTAACAACTTAAAAGTTTTTGAAGACCTGTCTATCTTAAGAAATTTTAATTTTAACACAGATCATAGATTGGTTAGAGCTAAACTATCAGGGACACGTGTTAAAAGACCAAGACAATTTCACAATAATATGAGAGCCATCGAGTGTATTGGCAACACTGATTTACTTCTAAATAACCTTGAGACATCTTTACAAGGAAGGGAAAAAGAATGTATATCGACTCAAGAAAAATACACCCGATTGCTCAAACAACTAAAATCACAAACTAAAAAAGCAAATATGACCAGTAAGACAGCGATATCATTTAGAAGTAAGCAATTATTACAAGAACGGAAAGAACTTATACAACAAAGAAAACATAGCAACAATAATAATGTCCAAAAAATTGCAGAATTAAGCAAAAAGATAAGCGAACAACTAAGAAAAGAACGGAAAGCAAAAAGGTTTGCAACACTAAAGAAACATATAGAAAAAACAGGCGGAATAAAGAAGGCCCTAAAAGAAATGAGTTACAAAAAGGATTGGATTCCAAATATGAAAAATAAGAACAGGGGAAAGACCAGCAAAAGACCAGAAATTCTACAAATTGCTACAGAATACTACCAAAATTTATACCAAAGCCGTAAAGGTGACCAAGTAATAAAAGAATATAATTCGGCAGATACGGACGAGATAAACACAATCCTTAAGGAGGAAACCATAAAATCAATTGAAACACAAAAACTAGATAAAGCACCTGGATCAGATTTGGTCACAAATGAACTGTTAAAAATAACGTTACCAGTGATAGCACCAAGACTAACAGATCTATTCAATGAAATCCTTGAAACGGAAACCATCCCAGAAGACTGGACTAAATCGACCATCATACTGCTACATAAGAAAGGAGACAAAGGCGATATAGGAAACTACAGGCCGATCAGTTTAATGTCCAATATTTATAAAATATTTTCTAAAATCATTCTACAAAGAATCACTAATATACTAGATGAAAACCAACCAAAGGAACAAGCTGGTTTTCGTAGTAATTTTTCGACCATAGATCACATACACACTCTAAGACAAATATTACAGAAATATAGAGAATATAATAAAACGTATTACATTGGGTTTGTGGACTTTAATAAAGCGTTCGATACATTGGAGCATGAGTATATATGGGACGCTCTAGAAAGGCAAAGGGTGCCAGCAAAATATATAAGAATAATTAAAAATGTTTATACAGCAAGCACTGCACAAGTTAAACTTGAATCTACGGGCAACGAGTTTCCTATTGAAAGAGGTGTGCGTCAAGGAGATCCTATATCGCCTAAATTATTTTCGGCGGTGCTTGAGATGATCTTTAGGAATCTAAACTGGACTAAAAACGGCCTCAACATAAATGGCGTGAATCTCAACCATCTACGCTTCGCAGATGATTTGGTTTTGTTCTCAGAAGACGCCGAAACGCTGGGACTAATGTTGCAGCAACTATCTGATGAAAGCGCCAAGGCCGGTCTGACAATGAACCTAACTAAAACTAAAATTATGACGAACGCCCAGCAAACAGTAAACAACGAACAAATAACAGTAAATAACGAACAAATAGAATATGTGAAGGAGTATATATATCTGGGCCAACTTATATCTACAGATAATTGCATGGAAAAAGAAATAGAACGAAGAATAATGAATACCTGGAAACGGTTTTGGTCTCTGAAAGAGATAATGAAGGATAAAGATATGCCAATGTCAGCAAAAAAGAAAGTGTACGAAATATGCATTATGCCATGTTTACTTTACGGGTGCCAGACATGGGCATTAACAGAACTACAAGAACATAAAATAAAAGTCTGTCAAAATTCAATTGAAAGAAGTATATTAGGTATAAAAAGAAGAGATAGAGTAAAACTGCAGGAAATTAAAATGAAAACGAAATTTAAAAATGTACACACGACTTACCGACAGCTTAAATGGCGTTGGACTGGGCATATGCTAAGGGAAAATAGAGACAAATGGACAAAGATAGTGACAGAATGGTATCCAAGGGGAAACAAAAGAAATCGAGGCAGACAAACAATAAGATGGGAAGATGATATCCGGAAAATAGCTGGTCCAGTATGGACTCGTTTAGCTAGAGACAGAGATGCGTGGAAATCTTTAGAGGAGGCCTATGTCAACAGACAAGCTGTTCCACAGAAACACCAGTTGCCGATAGATAACAACCAAGTTAGTTAGAAAGAATGTTTAATTTTAGGAAGTAGGCATGTCAAGAATATTTTAATGTTTATTTGTTAAGAAACAGCAATAAAGGCTATTTTATTTTATTTTATTTTATTTTTTATTTTATTTTTTATTTTTATATACCAAGAGTATATTAAACAATATATTTCTTATTATAGATGTGTTCATTTATATCGTACAAGAAACTTAGTTGACAAATGTATAGTGCAGTGTCTCCCTTTTCAGGCTCTCCTTCCTAACAAGGAAAGGGTTTAAAGCGTAGTTCAGCTGTCAACTAAATAAAAAAATAAACACGATTTACGCAAACATAACGGTCTCGTGTCGTCAACTTCTCGTGTAATAAAAAGTCTGAACATTGAGTGATCGCACACATAAGTCAAAGAAGATTCTTTGAATGTATCTTCTTCACCATTAGCATAGTAATACTGCTTCAGGATGTACCCTTTTTGTAACCATTAACCATTTAAACGGTGATAGTAAGATGATTGAGTTTTCCGCAGACGTTAAAGTTTATGATAGCAGCGAATGAAAGACGATTTTTTTACTGTAGAGCCAGCTATAAAGTTAAGATAGTACAGCTGTCCACATCAAAATCTGTAGCATATTTGGAAAAAAGTAACTAATTTTTATCAGTCATCATAATCATTCATAGCTTAATTAACTATTTAATTATTTTTTACCCACCGCACCGTAAGGAAAACGTCTCAGTTCACGTCAACCAATTTAAACAAAAAACCAGTACGCTAGTGCATATGAAGAGGTATAAAATCTCGATGCAGTAAACGCTAAAATCCGATCCTAAATCGTATCAGCAGTGGCATTGACAAAAAATCTCCAACGACAATTTCACCCCCGTTTAATTTCACCAAAGCCTTCGCAGATTTTCAGATTTTTGTTCAGCAAGCCGAAAGAACGCTTAAGGAAATCTCGCTCAAATAAACAAAGGATATCCTTTACAAAACTTCCTTCTAAAATTTGACCGCAGCAAACGACATCACCGCAATCGCTTGAGAACGTCATTAGAGTCCACAAACTTATCTTTACAGTTCACGTGGACCTTAATTTAACCACATAAGGTTGATTTTTGTGTGGTTTCAATTGTGGTATTGTGATAACACAAGGTGTCATTGATGA
The DNA here is from genome assembly GCF_050436995.1 of Anticarsia gemmatalis. Taxonomy (NCBI): domain Eukaryota; kingdom Metazoa; phylum Arthropoda; class Insecta; order Lepidoptera; family Erebidae; genus Anticarsia; species Anticarsia gemmatalis. The sequence continues at coordinate 8,118,014 of NC_134762.1, forward strand.
ATCTGTAACATTTCTCATCAGGGACCATTACGGAATGTCTTCATCGGCTGCAGACTGTCAGTTGTGACGAGTTACGTTCAAAATTACTGGCTCCGATGAGACGATGTGTTATGACGTGATTCCATCAATGTCGTCCGCGTTTTTACTCGACTGCGCATGTGAATAGACAAGTATACGATGCTATTTATTCGCTGATTTTCTGTAGAGCCGTTCTTTTAAGAATCACATCGATAGAAATACGAAATAAAGTAAGGGAATTTGTGCATTTCCGTACCTCTAATTCCCATTGTTCAAATAGCAGAATAAGTAGTAACTCGAGAATAATTTTGTGTTTATAAATATATATTATAATCCGCTCAATAATGATTATAAATGTTGCAGTTTCAATTGTAGTAATAAGAAGCTCAAAATTAAGCCTCGAATAAACCTTGAACCTGTATGCACTTCCGTTGTTAACCGACTATGTACTGAATGTTCAAAAAACTATTTATAGTACCTATATTTATAATTAGTATAAATAAGCATATAAATTACTAACAGACCCGCTACATTCACGTTTGGAATTAGAAAAACAATGGTTATGACACCCGTGCTTAACATCAAGTGTAAAATTATCACCATTCACAATTTCAGGAAAATCCATTCAATAAATAGTTCATCCGTGAAAGCGCAGCAAACCGACAGGCTTTTGCAATTAAAATATTGGTACGGTTTCGATTGAAAGGATTACATTAATTCTAAATAGAAACTAAATTGCAAATGAGATTAAACCGAACTATTACGAACTGTAACCGAATTCATCGAACATTTTGATGTGGTACCAAACGTTGGTAATTTTCCAAACGTTTAGTTGGCATTAGCCACATTTAATTAATTTCTATGCACGATGTATTAAATATATTACTGGCTTTTGGCTTCTGCTTTACATGGGTTATGTAATGTATGTATTCAATCCTAATTGTTCTAATGATCAGTTTTAAAAAATTGCAATTTGCATGACAAGTTTAAAATGTTAATTTTGAGAAATTGTTAAAATTTCTGAGGCATAATTGCTCGCATATTTTTGAACAAATAATTTATGAGCATTCACTATTCTGCTGCCATTGCTGCCACTTTTATGTAACTCTCTATCAGTGAATGTATTTTTACTTTCAAGTCAGTTCATCAGTTTGTTTATTTCCTTTTTGTATACAAAACACAGAAATCGCTTGATTTATTCTTATTTTTTGTAGGTATCTATTTTATACAGGTCTATTCTACGTATAAAGGCACAAACATTGTAACTTTACCTTTTATTTACCGACTATTACATTTCCAAAGTGCTGTCGCCATAAATTCCTCAAGCCATTAGCTCTAAATGTATGGGTTAATGAAAAAAAAAGTCATTTAAAGAATGCCAGGTAAACAGTTTTGAGTCTCACCTCCAAGTAATGGGATAACTTCGGCTGTAAAATGATTTAATGGTCGTTTCCTTCGCACTTTTATGGTCCACTTAACTTTTTAATTTATGATTGTAATAATGCACTTTGAGGTCTAGTTGGCTCGTTGAAAAATATACTTATGATGGAAATTATTGGGTAAGTTTTTGTGAAGAGTTCGGTTAAAGGGAGGAATAAGATTTAAGGTATATAGATATGTATCTTTCGCCCAATTTCTTCAGCAACGACATAAGTATGTATGTGTATCTAAAACTAACAGCCATCTGAAAGTTTAGATTCAAACAATTCCTAATTTTCTTCAAAGCGAAAAAATGCGAATCAATTCGAGTCATCAATTTGTTGATTTACTGGGACAAACTTACCACTAATGGTTTTTAAAATCGAATGTTCACAACTTAATACAATAAGGTATTTTTATATATTGTTATATTACGGCCCATTCTAAAAAGTGTCTAAAAAGCGAAAGCTTCTTATTTTTTACTAAATACAAAAATAATTCAAAAAACTTAACTCACTTTTACTACTGATTCTTCACTTTACAATAACATTTAAAAGTAATTATTCGAAAGCAAGTGTCAGGAAATAAGCCGTTGTCGTAAACAATGTTTCTGTAGAAGGTGTCACGTTCCCACTGTTGGGCAAAGTGGGACAAAGTAAACAGATTTGTTTGCGGTACAATCGGTTGGGACTGAAAATTACTTCTCTTTGCCGGTAATTGTTTCGTAAATACAAAGTTGAATTATTAAACGAGTAAGCTTTGTTTAATTAAGGCTTTTAGGGTGAAATTACTGGAGATAGAATTATAGTATATTGTTAATTTTTGTTTAATTGGTTGGAATAAATATTATGAAAAAAATTTTGATAGATAACAGGTACATAACATATTTTATTACTGTTTGAAGTTTTAAAAAAACTATTGGCGGAGACGTAGTTAAAAACGTCGTCAAAATACTACCAAGTGTTAAGTGATATGAGTTCGATTCCTATTAGAAGCAAACATTTGTAAGATACACAAGTATTTTTCGGTTTTTCTCGTATGCTTGTAAAAGTTGTTTTTCTAGATACCTTTTTAAGAAGAAAAGCACAATCATTTCTTTTTCAAGTGACACTTTATTTTTAGCCCCGAATCATAAATAATCTCATGCCTTATTCCAAGCAATCGTTCACTATAAAAATAATACCACAGATACAGAAAAAGCCACTATTTGCTGACCACAAAACTGACATGTACAAGACAACTCCCATTCTGACATGGATTGAAATAGAAAGCCGAAGCAAAGATTTATTACCACTGAGTACAAAAAGCCTACAGATTGTCAGCCGGCTGGATATCTGGCTGTTCCAGAATAAATAAGCACTGGACTGGATAGGTAATTGATCACAAATGTTAGGGTAGTTGTGTAATAATAGCTACGCTATGGTTACATGAAGCTATAGTTTAAAATTCTATCGTTTTGCCAGCCATTTATATTCGCTTGATCTATTTGACTGTAGCGATTGAAATGAGTGCAAGACTGTGTACGCGATGCACGCCATAAAATTCCTCCGTTCTCTTTAGTTGGTGTAACAATCTCTACAGTTGAAAGATCCAGAAAAGACACACCGACAGCTTATTTAACAGGTAGATTTTATGCGAAGATTAGGAGCATTTGTCTATAGTACTATACGGTGTCGTTAATTTCTGCATTTTATTTCAGCTAATCAATAGTAAGCTGGTTTCGAATCATTTCCTTTAACATATTCAAAGAAACCATGAAGTATTAGTGTTAATACAGACATGTCTTAATCGTACACCTTTGCTTAATTATAATATATTTTTTACTTAATAAAAAAACTACGCTTCGTATATCTATAAGTATAGACGTAACTTAAACATCAAAGTTGACTAGTGTCACGGCAACACACAACATAAATCTTGAAGCGGACTTGTAAGAAAATAGTACATATTCAGTAGGCCGCCTGTTTTTGAATACCAAACAAATGGTTACGTATACACTATCATTAAACCAGTGCTATGACGTAATACTATAGAGTGTTTAGTATATTTAAAAACAAAAAAGACCATGAATAATACAGACACACTTTTTGCCATAACAATTTAAATCATTTTAGGTAATCATTTATGAAATAATCATTCGTTGGTAGTAACATAATAGTTCGAGTATTATATTTGATATTTACTGCCGAGGTGAACAATCTTAACTAATATAGCTGCATAGCGATGTATTGTGTTTAGTATCATGCGAAGCGCAATGATAGTAAGTGTCAAAAATGTGTTTGTGTGTTTGTGCTTCTTTCTGGTCAACAATTTACCCGATTTGGGGAAACTTTATAAAATGTAAGATTTTGCTATGAGAAAAAACATTCGAAAAAAACGTGGGTGGCGCATGCAATAAGCTAGCATCTCTATATAAAAAGATTTTAAATAACATGAAAAGCAGTACTATATAATACTGGCTGCATTATTTGCAGACAAATAAACATATATTTATGAAAATTGCAGCTGGATTTTTACTAAAAGAAAAAGGGGGAAAGCGCAGCGCTTTTGTACCGGAAATAAATTGGAACACGTACTGTTTCCGTATTATTTCCTTTTTCAAATCTTGTCTATTTGCTTTTCAGTGCAGTCTGTGTATACGTATATTATTTTCTGAAAAAAAAAAACAGAAAATTATAATATAACTTTTGCAGTAGATACCGTTTCAATGCGTTGGGAAAAAGGGGTTTGGAGAACGGAGTATTTTTAGGCTTCCAAAAAACACCTCGAGGTTATTTCTTTTTATATCGCCCATGTTTACAAAAAAGTTCAACCAGTACAGTTTCTACTACTATCGACTATAGACAACCGCCTAGCTAATGAAAAAAAATGAAAATTTGATCAGCGCCTCTAGCAAGCATTTTAGGAACTATTTCTGCAGTACAGTTCAAATGTCAAACTCTTTGTACTCGACGTTACCGACTGTAGAGAATCGTGATACAGGCTTTGTTCCAGCTTAATTAGCGTCCAAAATGACACAAATAATACCTGTTTCAATATTAAAAATGTTATACAACAGTCGAGTTCCCCATTTTCGGGTGAAATTCCGTTAATACTATGAAAGTAAAATGCATGATGCATTGGCAGAACGCCAGCCATTCTTCGAGAACTAGTGCATTTCTTGAAGGCACTGCGTTGTACATAGAAAATGTATTGAAGAAATGAAAATAGTTCTATACTGAATATTTGATGAGATTTGTTGTTGTAGTTTGAATAAAGAATTTTTGTTTGGTAAATATTTATTATTCATATACATATTTATCAAAGATTGACATTGGTTGGTTTTGATATTGTTTGTGCCTTGCAGCTTTACTCGTGCATCAACATGAATATAGCAGCTGATTATTCCGTTTCCATGAAATAAAGCGTGATCTTAGATAGTCCTTATCATGACGTGGTGAACATAGCAATGTAATTTACTGTACCTTAATCTTTAAACAGTTATATTTTTCGGTTTAGTAAAATGTTCAACAAATAGTAACAATAGCAAGCAACCTTTTGTCTACCTGGGCAATGTGAGTAAATTCATAAAAATAGTAAAATAAGAAAGTGATTTTTAGAAAAATAATTCGTTAGAACCCGAACAAAGAGCTGACAAAATAAATTAAATTATTATTAATACAGGAATTCACCTTTAAACAGGAATATTTTATCATCGTTAAAGCAGAGGAAACCAGCAAAGCGTTAAAGTTAACAACTCTTTGTACAGTTAGAATACTTTACAGATACCAGCATTACTATACACCTTTGAGATTCACTCTCAATCTGACATTCTTGAACAAAATAATTGTTTGGTATTCATTCTTGAGATAAGTTTCCGATTTTAAGTTCAGTTGTAGTATTTATTAAGAATTTTAAGGCTTTGAGTACAGCTTAAGATTGGTTTAAGAATGCTTTTGCTTTGAGGAGCAAATTCGAAGCAGACATATTATTATACTATTATTTTATAAATTTTCATTTGTTTTTTAATTTCTACCGGCCGAGAAAAAAGAAGACTGACAAAGACTGCATACCATCAATGCTTATACCCGAAAAAAATCGGGTATCGGTTGCAGTAGCTCAGCTAGGTCGGTACCGCATATCCGAATGTCTCTACTCCGACAGATCCATAGGTAGAGAGAATTTGGACCCCATCTGAACAAAAATCAGCAGCTGAAAACATTAAAGACCGAATTTTATGAAATTCGCTCTACACTCAATTGCATTTCTTAGGAAAGACAAAATAAAACTACTTATTTTAGTGTACACAACTTGATCTAGCTAATAAAACCAAAATAACACCTATTTCCACACAAACCACTTATTATTCAACAAGTATGTATCGCAAACAAGGCAGGAACCTCACAACGACCGTTTATTTATGATTAATCGTCGTATTTAGATGTTATCACGAGCTTTGACCCTTTAGTGTTCAGTGTTTGATTTGTATTTAGGTCGTTGACTTGAGTTAACGATTATTGTCTATTGTTAGTATAGTAGAGTTTGTGAAGTGTATTTAAACAAACGACGAAAATAACCACAATTATCGTCCAATAACTTAGTAGTGAGCTTTGGATGCAAGGTTCGCGGCTGACAATATCAATATATTATGCAGCTGTCAGCTTAACAGCTACTTTTTGGCAATATTCAGAATTATTAATTATAATCTAAATCAATAATGCATATCAAAGCTCTCTAAAAGTTACGAATGGAACTGATGAAACTAAGTTCGGACTAAAGATGCAAATTACTTTGCACCTCTAGCGGCCATCAAAGGAACTAAATAAGAAAAGTTTGAAATGTCAAATACTGATTTATTTTGACAGGGGCACAATAAAATAACAATAATGGTGTAATAACAAAAACTTATTTTTATCCTGTTTACAAATGACATAAGACAACAAATAAAAAAAAAGCATAATCGGAAGATTTTGAATTTAAAGCAATACTACATTCAGTAAAGAATAGTAATTGCACTATACTCAGTGATATTGAACGCATACGAAATAATACTACAATAAAAGTTTAATTTTATTACCAACAAACGACCGCTTCCCAATACAAGTTATTTCCATTTGTTACCAAAACAAAGACACAACATTTAAGTACAACATGATCGTCATTACGAAATAAACATTTGATACCTACGTTTTCCTCTAATTGGAGCGTGTGTTTGTGTGGGTCTCTATTACATAATGGCCATACCAATGCGCTTCCTTGTATTCTCACTTTTTCATGCTAACTTATAAGTACCTATGGCACATTTATCTGGTTCTATGGTTTTTAAAAAGACAACTCCCGCACTAAGAATTGCTCTTGTGTCGAGGGGACTTTTAAAAACATACAAACAACGGACACAAAGCACAACCAGACCCGAAACAACTATTTGTGGATTACACAAATAATTGCTCCATGTGGGAATCGAACCCACGACCTCCCGATACAGTGGTATCGGCGTGGCGACCTAAACCACTGCGCCACGGATGCGCCGGGATGGTTACAATTAGCTTAATAGTACTAGTTGTAAGTTTGTTGCAGCTAATTGCTTATGCTTATATTTCGGCATTATCAGAGGTTTCGACGCAGGTGGTCGTGGTCGCAGGCTAACTGCTAGTCAGGCAAGGTAAAATGTATGTTTGCGTTGATTCTCCTACTCCATTATATAATTTTAGACAACTGTCAGTGTAAGCTTGAGATATACGTTGTGATCGAACCATTCGCTCAAGTATAGGTACATTACAAGAAGTTGTAAAACGAACATTTCCCGTACTCCATTATTTAATTTTAGACAACTGTCAGTCTTCTTCTTATCTTATCGTATGGTTAGTGGTCAACCTAGTGTCGAAGTTGTTCAAGCCGCCCGAAGCCCTTTGACATGGCTTTACGACTGTTATCCTAATTGACGACAACCGGGACCGACTTTTTACGTGCCCTCCGAAGCACGGAGACGCCCTGTTCGAATACCACTATGTGGTCACCCATCTATGGAATGACCGCGCCAAGATTTCTTAACCCACAGATCGTTTACCGACCGGTGAGCGCAACTGGCTACGGGCGCCTCAACTGTCAGTGTAAGCTTGAGATATACGTTGTGATCGAACCATTCGCTCAGGTATAGGTTCGCATAGAATCGCACTAGTGTAGACATTGGTTCACACACACAAAGAAATCATTGATAGAAACTGTTTGGGTGCGTGTCTTTTACTTAAACCGATATACGCACACATAAAAGGCTTCACTGGCACACAAATTTGTATCAAAAATACGTTTTTTTTCCACACATTTTCTTTAGCCATTATAAACGACTATTTGTTACCGGATTGATTTGGAACAAAACGGTTCGGGGAAGGAAAACTTATCTTTCATTACGACTGGTTTCACAATATCCAGATAAATTGTAGTTAGCTTATCACAAATTAACAGTAACTATTATGTCTATCAGATAACTTTTCATTAATGGTCTAAAGTGAAACGTTTCATAGAATAGTGTTCGCTTTGTTTTGGTATAGAAATTATGGCAGATTGTTTTCAAACAGAGCGGTGTATGCTTCACTGGTCGTAAGCCTTGCCGCTTTTATACTTCCTTCAACGTCGGGTGCAATGTAAAATAAATGAAGAAAGAACTCTAAAATGTTATGTAAAACTACTAAATAACCTGTGTAAGTTTATTTAGTAGTAGTCTTACATAGCAGCTATTAAAGTTACCTAAACTTGTTGTCAACTGAGAAACACAACAAACAAGCAGGCAATCGAACTCAAAACCATCGTTTACTGAACCATCTTTATACCTCCCTTTAACCATACAAACACCATTACGTAAACACGGCCACATATTGTAAGCAATATAACAAATTGGCAAGCTGATGGATGTCCAGAGCAATTTCATTAGGGGCCAGTTTTACGGGCACTCGTGTCGGTAGTCGGACCCAATCACGGGCCGTTCTTCAAGAAAATCTGTTTTGGTTATACGCTTGCAAATCACATTTTGTTGGTTATTTGGGATTTTCTTCACGTTTGTATTTTCGATATTTGAAGAGTTATTTTTGGAATTCCAATTACCTTTTTTTTTCATATATAACGCGTTTTAAATATCTCTAGTAAAGTGCCTTTAAATTTTGATGCTAGGGGAATCTGTCTTCGTTCTTTTTGTAAGAGTTTTCTGCAATAAAGAGTGAATTTGGTAAAAATATTGTAATTAAATTATGCACGTGATACTTCTAACGTAGCAGGCGTTCGTATGCTGCTAACCATTAACCATCAGGCGGGTTGCATGCCTGTATATCAACAACAGTAAAAAACATGTTTTTCAAAAAATACAGGAAAATTTCGTTAATCTTTAGAACCCACAATTTTTTTGACATAATGACTAACGTGCCCAAAAAAGGTTGTCTAACGACTACCGTATCTATAATCTAGAAAAAACCTACCCTTTTAAACCAACCCTTCAAAACGTCTGTTTCATATCAGTCTCTCACGTTTCCATCATAATCCAGTGCATCCATCACGGAGCAACATAAACAGCTCACTGCACCGACAATTTGCTGATAAACCGACCATGTTGGGATGACGCCAGTCGCTATGAGTGCCTCGTTGTGTTAGATAACGTTTTATTGGGCCGGGTTATTGTTGCTTTAGAATTTAGATCGTCTTTTTGTTTGTTTTGCATTGCGTAGTCACGTAATGTTCTTAGTGGTATGATATTATTATGAATATCAGTAGGTATATATTGTTTATTATAGTTTGAATTTTGAAAGTAAGTAGTTCCCAGTGATGTTTTCTGATTGTCACCCCTACGTTTAGTAACTAAATAGTGGGGAAAAAGGTTTAAACGCAAAATGTTTTATATTGTTTTACGAACTAACATGTACTATGATGACTTCTCAATCATATTTTAAATAAACTCATGCATTTTTATCACCTAAATGCTAAAGATAATATATAAATCAACGTTTAAATGTTTGTTTCTATTATATTTTTCAACAATATTTTTCCTATACTTGTGACGAAACTATACACTTAATTCTTACCATATGCGGTTATTAATTATTAAACTTTATACACTATCAAAAAATATCTAAAATAAAAAAAATATTATACAATTTCTGTTTTCAATCTTTTCAACGACAAGTTACCTTACGCACTGTATGACGTCACTATCTGCGACGCTGTCAGTACGATACACCTCTCATGTTACTTATATCGGATTAAAGCTAGCAATACAGGTAGATACCGGTTAATTCTATTAAATACACGTGTAGTTCAAATAATTAGTGTACGCTAATAGGTTAATTTGAGAGACAGGGATTAATGGCGGGCGTTATTTAGACCGTTTTGATGTTTCAATCAGGATATACAGGTTATTGATTTCATATAAATGTCTTTAAAACTGGCTAGTTACTTTTAGTTGTTATTGATCATATGCTAGGAAACTGACTCTTTTGAAGAGTTTCTTAATAGTAATTGTTAAATATAACCATTTAATTTAGAAATATTATTGTAAAGTTTTTACTAATAACCAGACTCGATACAAGTATTTGCGGATCACACTAATATTTGTTTCTTGAGGAAGTCGAATTGACGAACCTATAAGGTATTTTGACTACTTTAACTGCAGCGTTAGAACTAGGCTAAGAGTGACATGATACAGTAAACATCACGTTTTGGTCAAGGGCGAGTTGCACATGATTTTTTTCTCATTGCTAAGTTTAATATCTGTAAAATTTGGAAGTAAAAATAATCATGCATAACAGTACCTATTTAATTACCTCTACATATTTCCAACCTTAAGTAATACATTCTAAGATTAATTAAATGAATACATCGATAAAACCGAAGCGTAGCCACTTTCAATAAATTAATCAATAAGCCTCTAATACCCATATTCTCCAGGTACGAAAAATTACATTATGAAGGAAATTTAATATGCACAGCGTCTTATAAATCTGGTAAACAACGGTAAGAGCTCTATGTAGAGCCTCTACGGGATCGATAGAGACGATGTTAACGAATTTAGCTTTGAAAGCTACGGTTTTATGTGTAGCCTCATCTTGTTATTTTGTTATGATTTTCTTGTTTTTTTTTTATTCTTGACGTATTGTCTTTTGCTTGCAGTTGTCGAGAATGTATGTCTTGTAAAGGTTTCACGGATAAAATTGCAGCAAAACTGCTGATCTAAAGTTTCTGGTGGATGCCCTAGACGGGCACTTAAGTATATTCTAATCTGAGTATATACTTATATTTGTCAATAGTAGCCCGGAGTTAGGTAACGTGATAGGACTTGCGTCATATACAAGTAGATGACAAAATAGGCTGATAGTGGTCGTAATGAGAGCTTTTGCTGTTAAAGTTTATTCTTGTAGCGTATTATAGTTGCATTTGACGAAAATTGATGGATATCTCCACTACAAAGACCTGAATCTCAATACATGATTTCAAAGACACATAGTATAATATTTATCACTCCATTATCGTTAATTTCATTTACTTCACATTTAAATTCACATCAATCATTTAAAAACGTAAATTTATAACAACGACAAAGCCAAGCACAACATTAAAAATATTTACCCGCCCATTAAGCGAAACAATACATTTTAAACGGGAATTAAATACAAATCCTTAAAATAAGGATGGGACATATTTTTAAATCCCGCGTAATCCCGCGGCGTAACCGGGACCGAAATAAGCCAGTTTGCGGACTAACTGAGGCAATTACACCGGGACCCATGGGAGTGAATGGAACAATGAGTGACGTCACTGTATTGAATGAACGAATTAATTATTGAACAAAGTGATCATAAATGAATGAATTTCCTTTATTTTGTTTACGATTAAATCTTCTTTGTAAGATGATGATTAATAGGGTGATTAATATTCAGGATAAATGCAAGTCGTTCCTAGTTAAGTTTTGAGGGCACATTGGTCGTAACTTGCGCGGCGGCGGTCTTACATGGTAAGATGTACGCATGTAAATGAGGCAAGGGAAGTTAGTAACGATTGTAGCAGAGAGCGATCTTTGGTCTCTGTCTACCTCTATGAGATAAAGACGTGATTTTATCTATACAAATATTATAAAGCTGAAGAGTTTGTTTGTTTGTTTGAACGCGCTAATCTCGGGACCTACTGGTGTGAATTTAAGAATTGTTATACTATTGGACTGCCTATTTATCGAGGAAGGCTATAGGCTATCTATACTAATATTATAAAACTGAATATATCATAACGCTACGACCAATAGGAGCAGAGTACCAGTGAGAAATGTTACAAAAACGGGGAAAATTACGACATATTCTCTCTCATGTGACGCAAGCGAAGTTGCGCGGGTCAGCTAGTGCATAATAATTGTATTCAATAAAAAAGAAACCCAAGAAGTAATAATTTATTTAAAGACTTACGTGCAGCCGCAATGTACAAGAGATATTTTAAAGGCCTCAACATCGCGGCAGATGTACTTCAACGTTATGGTAAGGAGGTTGTAAGTTTGTATTAAAATTAGTATTATAACAAAGCCTCGATGATTTTTTATTCCGCAAAAAAAATATGACGTTTGTATACTGTGTATATTACTGTGTTGAAAACAAAATAAAATACAATTGAAAATAATTTATAGGAAGTATATACAATTAACTTCGTTATTGAATACCAATAATTTAATTAGTGATAACTATTCACCTGGAAATAATTGTATCATTATAATTAATTTAATTAAAATCCCGGAACACATCCCGCATTCTACCCATCCGTGAAACCACAAAAATAAACGCAAAAACATTTTATTTCGTCTCTTCAATAATTTTTCACATCACTGAACTTCAAATTAATATCAATTTACCTTGGAACAGAACATTTTCATATAATTGACAAAGTAAGTTTTAATTGACGAAATTATCAATTTCACGGCTATTAATAAAATATGGAGCCTAATTTTCTCATAAAATATTCTACAAATAATTTTGTAGATAAAAAATACGTAGGCTTGTTGCACACGTATTCGGGTCGGCATTAATCGGCCAAGCCGGAATGTCAAAATCGAGCATGACTGTGTAGATGAATTTTCGGGAAAAATGCCGCTCGAAATTGCAGCCCCTGACTGTTTAAACTGAATTGTGACTACTAGACCCAAAGGCACTAAGCAATCGGCATAGGCCGAACAAGTGCCATGATTGCTTCGAGTCAATTTGTTGTTCGATAAATACTGTCGAATCTAATATGCCCAACGGGACATGATCAACCGAACAAGCCCAAACGAACATGCCCAACCGAGCATGCCAATCCGAATATGTGTGTAACAAGCCTTACGAGTAACGTTTCATTATTAACTTATTAATATTGAAAGACAAAGGTAATGAGGTAATTGAGCAGTATTTAATTTAATTACTTTTATGAATGTAATATTCGTCACATATTATACACGTACATAATAAATTAAGTAAGTGACTACGTTGTTAAGCAAGTTTGGAGTACGACATAAATTTCAGACAATAATTTTGGTTCTTTTCACAGTTTTACACGTATATTATTCTGTCAGTGCCTCGATTCTCTCCTACTATCGACTACCGACAACCGAACTGTCATCGAGAAATTTTGTATGAAAATCTGATCAGCGCCTCTGACGGGTATCGTAGGAAACATTTTGGCAGTTCATTCTAAATGTCAACATTTCGATAGCTAGCTGGTTGTCGGTAGTCGATAGTGGTAGAGAATCGAGGTACAGATTTTCAAAATGAAATAACGACACTAAATGTTCAAGCTACATAAGTCAAACTAAATTCAGCTTTTTCTTAAGATCCCTCGTTTATATTTAACTATAGAGTTTAAAAGTGCCTCTTTGGCGCAGTTATCCCATTGCTACTGATCAGGTCGTGGAATCGATTGCCGCGTTGAGTTAAGTAATATTAGTCTTTTTCTAATTTATAAAAGGTTATTCTCAATAGAGGCCCGGTGTTCTGTAATGTGCTCGGTATTATGGCAATTGGCTCGCCTCCTAATACATGGGTCTAATATTGTTAATGGGAAAACTTGGTTACCGCTGCCTACAATTTCGGGTATAACAAGCATGACATTATGTTTATAAAATATATCATTAAATATCATTGGACAACTCACAAACGGTCATTTGATTCCAAACTAAGCAGAGCTACTATGGTAACCAAATAACTGATAAACATACTTATATGTATATTTCTAAATACCTACTTATATAGATAAATTGACATCCAGGCTCAGAACAAATACTCGTGCTCATCACACAAAGATTTGTCCCGGTAGGGATTCGAACCCACCACGCGCGGCGCTACGTTTGTTGCGGCGAGGTGACCGCTTAAACCACTGCGCCAAACGTGCAGTTAGTTAATTGTATAAAAAAATCGATTTAAATGCTGTATTTAATTTTGTTGACGTTTCACATGACCTTTTATAAACCAATTTCAACAACAATGACAGGCTTTCAAGATTTCGTGTTCTCCTTAACTATTTAGTGCTCTATAAATCTAGTAATAAAAAGTCAAGTACTATAAAAGTTTAGCAATAGTATTTTCTTTCTAGGCATTATTACAGACAGGTGATAAAAACTTCAGCTGATGTGCTCACCTTGAATAGCTAGACTGACACGTTTTTCTTAGCCAAGTCAGGTTTTATTGTGAGCGTCTGGCACGAGACATGATAACTTTTGAACATATTCTTTGCGTATGGAGTTCACCGCGCTGCACGCTGGTATAATAAATACTACGCCGCGGGTCGTCGGGTTTGTTCTCAGTTGAAACAATTGTTTGGATATTCTACAATGAAGTAAATTTCTCGAGGCTGGTTATATTATGATTCACTTACTTAATTGATTAATAAAAAACAATGCAACATGTACTTAAATCCACAATCTTTAAACTCAACTTCTAAGCATTCGATCTTTTTATTTTACTTTATTTGGGAAAACAAACAATTGTACAATGTGTCTTACATCTAGGATCATTTACATCAGAGTTGTTAAAGGTACAATCAACAACGTTTCCACATATTACTTGATCAATTTATAATGCCCAGAAGAATAGTAGACTATATAAGTTCGATTTCATTCATGTTTTTCGCGATAGTTCCCTCATAAAAACATTCTATTGTCAACAAAACAAATTCACTAATAAACTCACCCCACTGTAAGTACTTACATTGTAAACTCTTACTCCTCGCTAGCACTAAAGCCTGTACCTAAATCTGCCCTTCATTTGAGTTCCACACTAAATGAGTAATTGCTCCGTAATGACTCGGTCCCTAACTTCAAAGGTACAAACAAAATAGAAGGGAACGAATTGAGCGTCCCACTAATTTTATGACGACCCTAACTGAGATGGACTGGTAAAATTTAGGGTACTTGAAAAGAAAATAGGTTTTGAAAAGTGCTATGTATAAAACAACAGGTGCAAAAACAGGTATCAATTTATTCCTTGCTTACGACTTTTTCTTAACATTTTCACTTTTTAAAAGCATTTTGTAATTTGTATCTCTATGCTTAATAATGGATATATCAGATTATTTAACTAAACCTTAGAATTCTGAACTCTTTACAGCATATTAATAAACCTATAAAATATTGTCAGAAATAAAAATAAATAAGTTTCTCCAAGCTTAGATAGTTATAGATAAGCAACGCCATTATAACAACTTTCCATTAAAAAAACAACACAATCTAAAAATTCCTAAACAATGTTGACCTCAAACCCCGAATAACAGTAAACTGTATCACAAACAGAGATTGGGATCCTGTACGCAAAACCTCATAAATATTAAAACAAGCGAAATTGCAAAACCGAAAAATGTAACAGTATAAAAAGTACAAAATATACCACACACATTTCCTGTTCATTTAAAATTCTATCGATAAGGTTTCTCGATTTAAATCGACTCGAATCGATTCGCACACGAACGCGCGCGCTATCTTAATAGTTGTATCGAAGTTTATTAATATCGAAATTCAATCAAATACTGGTATGTAGCGTGTAGACTGCGACCTACTTTATAATTTGAATTGGATTTATGCTTCAGATAGATACCATTTTCGATAGGAATTTTTAAATGAGTTTTTTTTTGCTGAGAATTGCTGGCACTGTACACAAACTCGTGTCTGTTATTAATGAGGTTTTGATTCAATTTCCAGGTCCTACTGTAATTACAAATAGTACTTATAGAAAGACGAAGTGTTGTACAGATTTTTTAAGCGCTGGAGAATTATGTCTTTACTACAAAGTTTGTACCATAGCATTTTATTTGCTAAATAACACGAAATATGTAATGTTTTTGCCAACGACATTTAGAACTTTGATACATACATACCGGGTTTTTCAGATTTTTGTTTGAAATTTTGCTGAGTGCTTTTCACACAACATACAACACTTTTCCTCTTTTATTTTCGGGGAATCTAGTGTGAAATTTGTTTTAAAGTATACATTTTAAACCTGCACAAGAAACCATGAAATTCGGCCAGAAGTTCATACATAAAATGTTTTATATCTTCCGAAGTTTATGCAGTTCGCAAACAAGTGCTATTGTTGTGCATTTGACATAAATAATGTATGCTCTGCTCATCAAGTGCCTTTGGGAGGGAGTTCATGTTGCATACATGTAAGTTCGTGTTCTTCTTTGTTGACAGCATAATACATCAAGACTAGGTTTTAAGCAAGAATTTTGTGTATGCGATTAGTATTTTAGAAAAATCTTAAACTTTGTACTTCGTGATGTTTAAATTTTAGTAGTATTAGTTGTTTATTGATTATGTTTGTAGCATATTTAAAGTTACCGAGTATTCTAAAAACCTTATTACAAACGCAATTAAAAAAAAGTTAATAAGAAAAATCCTGATCGTTAATTTCCAGACTTATAAACACCTGATTTATATTACAAAAAATATGCTTCATGTGTTAAACAATAAACATAAGCTTTTCTCGACCCGGGAATAAAACCGGAAACTTTGTGATCAGCAGTCGTATACGCTACTTTCGAGTACTCAAAGGCAAAGTGTTATAAAATTTTTGTTAACATTTTGACACTATTTCTTAAAGAAATATCTACCAATACTTAAGTCAAAGTTTAAACACTAAGCCGACTACACTTTAAACTCTTAGTAAGCGTCAAATGTAGTTCCCTTTTAAGATTAACTTCTTGTTTTATTCTTTCGCTTAAACTTGCTACTTTTCTTAAGAAAATGCCTTTTAACTGCACTTCAAGCGTTTTGTTTTACAAAGAGTTTTTCTGCAGAACATTTGTAAATACAAAGCATATTTTTGCTTTTTATGTAATGTCCGCAATCCGCTTTTTAGCTGTTAAAACTGGTAGCAAAACTTGTGGAATGACGATAGCAAAGTTAATGTTAAAATAATCTATACTAATATTATAAAGCTGAAGAGTTTGTTTGTTTGTTTGTTCGTTTGAACGTAGTCGGTCCGGTTTGAAAAATTCTTACAGTGTTAGATAGCCCATTTATCGAGGAAGGTTATAGGCTATATATCATCACGCTACTACCAGTAGGACCAGAGTACCAGTAAAAAATGTTACAAAAACGGGGAAAAATTTGACCCATTCTGTCCTATGTGACGCAAGCGAAATTGCGCGGGTCAGCTAGTGTTAAAATAATAATGTTCAAATGCTCTAAAATATTGACAATTTGTAACTTGGCTTTTTTATATTTAAACGTATTCATCATTTTGTTTCATTCCCGAATCCAGATGATGATCAACTTGTTTAAGAGCTTGTTTCGTTGTTAAACATCTGATGGCTTATTTGCTAGATAAAGTGATACAAAATGTGTAAAAACAATTGTCTTAATTCCATCTAATAAGCAATCCAATAATTATCTAAAAGCGGTGGAACTGGGCCATAATATACTAAAATATATTATATATTAGGTCGGGGAAAAATTCTTTTCGCATTATAGTATGTATGAACTTGTAATAAAATCTCTTTGGCTTCAAGAATCACAAATGTGTACACGGTTCATTCGGTTTCTTTCAGTGAGCTCGTAAGGTGCCCAAATATCAAGCTTTTTTGTATAGAGAAAAGATTTTATCACAAGTTCATACATACTATAACGCGAAAAGACTTTTTCCCCGACCTATTATAATACATTTTGTATGCAAATTTTACATCCATCCGAAAACGATAAAAGAGATCTAATTTATGGTTCCATAGTTTAATCATACTAACGTAATCCCGTAACTTTTCCCCAGAGGTCCATTGCCAAAATCCCAGTCAGTTATTCAAATACAATCACTATAATAAACATTAACCCGTAAATGACTGTGTAATCCTGTTGCATTATACCTGTTCCATAATCCGGGATCAGGTGTGTCTGAGGGTTGCGATGTTATTTAATGTCCATATGAGCCCACAATTAAGGGTTAAGTACCCTCTTGGCATATGGCGGTATTAGAAATGAAAATACTTCCTGGAAGAAATTTAGGGGGAGGTTTTTTTAGAGTTGTAGTGTATAATCAGTGAGTAATTTGCGATAGCTTTTCCTACACTATTCCTAGATTTTAAATACCGTACCTCATTTTGTTTTAGTGTTAGTGTTTTGAGGTAACCAAGTCTTTTCCTGCTGCAGGGGTAATAACTATAAAACATACAAATTTTGATCCCGATTTGGTCCTAAAAGCACAGTTTTAGGACCAAATTAAAAAATGACGGTGACTTTATATCCTAAAATTTGCGAGAGGTTCTATTTGTCTTTGAAAAGAACTTCGAACTTAAAAAGGGAAGTTTTAGAGTAAGTGTCCGTCTTATTTTGATAACTATAATTTACAATTATTATTTCTTTTCAGAATTTTTTACAGTAGCTACCTTTTCAAATATTCCGTAGTCGCAATAATCTACTGTAGGAATTTTGAAAACGTCGTTTAACACTGTTAACACAAGGAAACATCCTTATCCTATCTTTTTGACTCTAAAAACTTAAGCATATTACGAAATTTACAACCTCCTTTATCTTTTTCATTACCACACAAATGATTCATTAAACGAAAATAACCCAGGACTACCTCAAAAAGGTTTCCATGTACTAGACTTAGCGTTCTCGTAAAAATCTAATTTATGTATGGAATCATTTCTCCTCCACTTTGCAAGTCAAATTTGACCTAAACTGTGTACACATTAGGTAGCTATTAAATGTATATTTTATCTTAGAAGTTTTATACATTACTTTTTCAAAGAAATGTTTGTAATGTGCTAAGTTTGTAGTCTCGTTTTTATATTTGACCTCAAATTGGGCTAAGATTTTAAGACTTTTCAGCTATCGGAATGCGTATGCTAAGTTCATTTATACTTTTACCAAACTGCGCCACGCAGAAACGGGGTTATTTCATAGTAGTATGTTTGTGTGTTTCATAGTGGTTGCTCTAATAACCTTTTCAAAAATGGCATGCAATTATTCTTAATTAATAACAAGAGACTACTTTAAATAAAATATCCTTGTTTTTTTGGGCTTGTCATCTACTTATCAAGGACTAAGAGAGCTTCCTCATAAATTAAAATTTCCAGAGCATAATGCACGCAATAAACAGTTCTCAAAGTACTTACTATCAGCTTGTTTGAATATTCCACCCAACTAATTCACCAACAAACTAGGAGTTCAAGACTCACCGAGACTTAACAGTCAATATTTTGAATTTTAATTAAAGAAAAAGTATGCAGAAAACTTCGTAAGGAAGTTGGTGTCAGCAATTTTTCCGAGACGAGAAGACGCCATTAGTGCATTCTCTTTACACCTAAAGTTTCACGGTAATCTGATTTTAATAGCTTCCGATGAGATCGACGATTTTATCACCATTATTCATGAACGGTTTTTAATATTTTACAAATTGATAGCTGGCACCTTTGCTGGTTTTATTTAATGGCCGCTTGGATGTAACGATTTAGGGTCTTTAAAAAGTTTTTGTTAGTCAAACTTTTGGTTTTATCACCAGATATGTATTTAATAATATCCTGCTACCTTTGCGACTTAAAGTTGTGCCTAGCAAAGCGTACACTGAGCTGTAGCAGCCCTTTGTTGCATATAGATGTACTGACTAGTTATTCAGTTCTGAATTTTAGGAAGCTTTAAAAAATCTAGTTAAGTCGACTACGGTAGAACATTCTCATCTTAAGCTGGTTATTAAATTGAAGCTTGTAAAATCAACATCATCATGATTAAAAAGAGTGATCTTCAGTTTTTTGCTAACTATTCTCACTAGGTCAACCATCCTAACTGGCTACAATTTCAAAGATCTTACCATTTATAGACCTTGAAAGTAGATTTTTAGATTTAAAGCTGATTCACTCCTACTCCAACTCTAGCCATCAGTTTGTCCACTGACAAATACATTCTCAGACTACAGATTCAGACAAACTTACGTAGACAAATAGCTATACACTCGCGTCTAGCCAACCACGACACAACATTAATCATTTCAAATCCAAGTTATAACGCGACGGTAACAAAATAACACTAAAACGATTGACTGCGATTCAAGATTAATGCACCCTCTACGTGACAGGGAAAGTGTTATAAATTGTTGTTGAAGTAATAAGCTTTCTTTGTCTTTGATATGGGAAGGCGAAGTCAGGATTTTGTTTTGTTTTTGAAACAAAAACTTATAAACCACTGGAATACAAAAGCCGTTATTAGACGCAGTTAGCAGGAACAGTTTTTTATGGTAGTGATAACATAGTGTGGTCTTTAAAAAACTGTTTGGAAACAATTTTTTTTTTCATTTGACTTAGAATCTCAGTACAAACTAACTCCCTCATTACTGTCCTGTTAAGACCCCGAATTCTTTTAAGATAGCTCCTTAATTGTGGGCTTTACTGGATTGGATTTATTCTGGCATTAGTACATTTTTAATGAGTGAATCCTAACCAGTATGAAATTACTACTGAATTGTTCTAAAGGGACACTGAATATGATATTACTATAAGTATTTTTGCTATTCCAGTCGCGAGGGTTAGAATGAACTATCAAAATAGATCCTTACAGAAGGTCTTAATTAGTGAAAGTGGACTAACCGACAGATTACAAACGCACAACCTGCCTAAACCAATCAAGATGCCTACGTAACTAGTACTTCTACAGATCATAAAACAAACTCCCTATTACCATATAACTTCAACACACACTACGTAGACTAAGCCAATACAAAAACATAGTATGATACGTACCGTGACATACAAAACGTAATGTCATCTTTATTCGTACTAGTGTCGCCTGTATTACTGTTATCTACATCTAGAGCCTCTGTTTCGTGTGGGGCTATTAAACAAGCGGGCTGGTCCGACGGTAATAATGATTTTGATGTTTAAAAAAGTAGTTAAGGTTGAAATTACAGTGTTTACTAATGGTATCTTGTCGTCTGAATTGCAACGCACAAAGAGAAATAAATCATCTGTGATTTAAGTTTTAATCACAGTAACAGTATCAGCATGACATTGGTATAGGCTAGAAAAAAGCCGGCAAAATAAAAAAGGACGTCTCATTCTATAATATTTAAATCATCTACTAAGGCACTGGTTTAAATTGATATATATCGCATCGCAATATAAACATATTATCACACAACAATGTAACACTATATATCTATGACGCTATTGGCTATTGAAATACCTCCGTTGATTACCCAATAAAGGAAAATAGGTACGACAGTCGATATACTAATAAACTAAATACACTACCTCGAAATCTTAAGTATACTTACGGTTTGATCGCAACATACAACTGCGCGAAATACAATAATTTCGGTTTGATCATTTTCCAATCAACATTTGTACACAAATTCGCGGTCTCTACGGCCCCAACTAAAGTAGGGTACACACGCCCTGTCACTGGCTACGACTTTGATGGATTAAAGATACGAACATACGGTCGTTACAATATCATATTATATACGACAGTGCATGTGGCGTGCGGCGTGCGGCATGTGGACTAATGCGAATATCAGTAATGTGCGCTAATGGAAGATATTAGTCGCAGTTTTGTTAATAGGAATGTATAGTTGAAAGTATTCAGTTTGCTTGTGAATATGATAATGGTAGTTTAATTTGAATAATTTAGCATTAGATTGGTAACATTATAAGATGAAATTTCTTTTTCGTGATTGTCTTTTTTTGTCTTTGAGCCTATTTTTTATGCAAATAACTTCCTACGAACTTTATTAAACCCGTTAAAAAATTGAACCTCCTTTAAATATCTATCTTAGTGATAATGTAAAACAAATAATTAAAGAAAGAAAATGAATTTGAATCTGCTCAAAACTTCAAACAAAATACGACTAGCCAGTAACCGCTTCCCATAATCCTCGGTCAATCTGAAATAAAACTCTCTCCTATAAAAACAACGACTCCACGAAATAAAATTAAAACCCGATTAAAAAAATCCCAGTTACCTTTTCGCAATCATAACACAAGGCCCAATCTCGTTGGAAACAAGATCAACGTAAAGAAAACAAAACTCGGAAACAAAAACAAACATTCTGTTTAAAACGTTTCGCATGTTCATCGATACTTCGCAAACAATCCATTGCTTCATGCCCAAAGGTAAACAAGCTCTTAAAACAACGAAAGGAGCAATGTAAATAATCCAAAAATGTGATACACAAAACTTGTACGGGATTATTGATTGGGTAATATTTTGTTTGAAATGTACAGCTACGAACATAAATGTGTACACACCATTTTATAATTTATTAAACTTTTGTACTAAAATATTGTCTTAATACTACGAAGCAATAATTGAATAAGTCAGTTGCTAATTCCTCTAGTAAGCTTATTATATTATACAGCGAAAGTAAGAATTTGGTGAAAATGTAAAAGCCTACGGAGTGGTTTTCGGAACGACTCTACACATTTGATGAAAGCTTTTCAGTTTTGAAATATACTCTTACATCTACCAAATACATGTGCAAAAAAGCCAAGAGATATCGGTAGATAGAAGACAAAGATACATCAATAATTTAAATAGTCACCACGCCAAAACATAGCTAATATGAAACGGGAAACAATGTCATAAAGTGATATAATTCCCCCTTAAAATGTTTCAGATAACAATGACAAATAACACGGTCAAACAAACAATTTCCAAGTGTTTACAAGTTAAAATCAAAACAAAGCTAGATACAATTCGCGAAGGTACCATCAGAAAATAAATAAAAATTCCAAATCCCGGTAGATGGGGCTTCGGCGAGGCGCATTTCAGCCAACTGCAGCGCCGGGAGACGTGACATACTAGTGATGTGTGGCGAATGTTAAACGAACAGCTTAGTATCGAGGTCTGTCGATAAGTTTTATTACGTAATAGATGTTTTTTTTTAACGAAAATAATGACGTCGTGGTTAATATTGTCGTCTCGCCACTGCCATTACGCGTGAATTCGATGCCCACATATCATAATAATAGAACTGTAGCCACAATAGATCGACGGCAATTGCCAATTGCAATTTACCAAAAATGTGTGATTGAAACTGTTACAACGAATTAAGAGACTCAATCAATCGATCAATTGATGTATTCATCAATACTATTTTACCTTCTTTCTTCGGGGTAACTTTTTATAATAAACGATGGCTATCGGCTCTACTTATGTATTACATAATGTATTAAAATCTCATAAATGAAATACATTCAGTAGTTAATGCATTTATAATTTCAATGTAGTTATACCTTAACGTTTCAATTCTCTTATGACGAGTGCGAATTTTGTACCAGAAAGCCAGATAAAAATCTTAAAAGGTTTCCAAGCATCGACTCCCACACATCCCTCAATGCTCGACAAACGCCGCGTGCAGCGGTGACCTCGCGAGATATCCGGAATTAGATTTGTAAGCTATCACCCGGCTCCAGTGAGGCCGGCCCGGATATTATACAGGTTTAAAACAATGCCTTCTATCCGGACTAAAGCCTTTGTACATGACGATTAGATAACGACTTTTGGCAAAACGAATATGAAATTTGGAAGACGTTTGTAGTATTTTTTATCTGTGTATTATGTGTTTCAATTAAGTCTGAAACAAAACAGTCATTTTCTATCAGTTGCGCGATTATCTACCACTATCGATCGAGACGTTTTGTTTAAAAATTGAATAGCCTCCAGCGAGCGCTATAGAACCATTATTACAATAAATTTAAATGTATAATAGAGTAGCTATCGAGAAATTTTGTTGGAAGAGCTCATCAGTGACGTGGTACCGTTTTCCGCAACAATAATTTATTTTTAAGTAAATTTTCTTGACTCAATAATTTTCCATAAAACCGAGTACCTAAAGGAAATCTGGCTGTTTTATCGGGCCGATTATGATACACTACTACAAGACAATTACCTTGCATTCGCTTTTAAACAACCTAAGTCTATATTGTAATTGTAATAGGTAAATGTTTCAAAGAGCTACGATACCACCACGCTACCGAGTCTGTCATGGTCTTAACATCGTGATAAATTCCATAAAGATTCCTATAACATAACAGCTTGTACAACTTTTTCTTGAAAAACTTTTCACAAGTTTGATGAAAAACCTTATCCTGTCGTGTCCATATTTTGGAGGGAAGGTAAAGGAAATTTAATAGACTGTACATATATACATATAAGGAGCGCAATAAAACTTTTTTAATAACGCTTCTTGTACCTTAAAGGCTAAGATTGTGAGGGTCACGTTGACCTTTAAAAACGGAAGGTTTTGTGACAAATTTGTCGTGGAGGTTGTGACAGTGATTGGGATCGGCATTGATTGATCGTGTGTCGATAGTCAGATTATCGGTAAGTAGGCAACTTAGTATGTCCTTCCGTGAATTTTTTGGGTTAAGAAATGGTTGAGCAAAATGTGTTTAGCTAAATATGATTTAATTCATGATTTTAAACTAACCTTTCTTGTACACATGATACTTATAACATACTTGTACGTATTTTAAAATGAACGGTGAAGAAACTGAAATAAATTAATTTATTCCAATATAGGCACTTTGTCGATAGAATTCTCGACATGGGTTCCTACATCTACTCAAATAACTGTACTTACTCTTTCAATAACACTAATAACATACTTTATACTATACAATACTACACTCCTTTATATGCAGATACGACAGAATCGTAGTGCTTCAAAATTTTTAGGAACAAATACACACAACTTTGAAATATTGTCACAACCACATCTGAATCTACACACACAACTTACACGTTTACATAAATAGTCCTTATTTATAAAATCTATTTAAGGAACATCGTTATATCAAAACGCTGAAACCTTCCCGATACCTACAATTTATTTCACGACACCAATACTTAGTTTCGTTTAACGATTTCGATACGGTCGGCGATAAAATCGCGAGTTTCATGTCTCAATAACAAATTGTAGATCGATGACCTTTACTAAGTTGGGGAACGAAAACATGAGTATTATTTTTTATTGATAAAATATTCTATCTATCTATCTAATCAGCCCGTATCCACCCACTGTTGAGTATAGGCCTCAGCACGCAAGTTTATACGGTCCTCCGCTTGTCTCATCCATATATTAGAATATTAGTCTTCATGTTAACATAGCCAAATAATATATGAGGATATTTATCTCGTCAGAAAGTTAACTTGCAAAGATATCCATATACATACAATATATACTATTGTATCATATCACACCTTAGTCTTATTTTTTTATGCCAACATGTTTTTTAAAAAATGCGTAATAGAATAATACGTTCATCTATTTTTAGTATTATTTTTAGAATAATTATTATAACGCAAAGGTTTATGTCATGATAACATGTGCATATTATAAACTCAATATAGCAAATATTAATTAACTCTGATATAAAGTACATCTATTCCTTTGTTATATTTTCAGGGCGACCCGGCGAGCGAACCACCTTGACCCCAAATTTCAGTTTTCAAGAGCTTTGAATTGGTTAAGTCCTGAATATTTAAACATGTATTGATACGAAAGCGTTATTTCACCAGAGAATTCAACAGGGCCCTGTGGCGCAATGGATAACGCGTCTGACTACGGATCAGAAGATTCCAGGTTCGAATCCTGGCAGGGTCGCGATGAACTTTTTGTAAGCTTAACTTAAGTTTTATTTTGAAAGCTTTAATGCAACTTATATTTTTCTCAGAAATACGACCATTTTTATCAACATTTTCGTTTCTATTCCAAAGACCCTCGCCTTACTCCCATCTTTAACGGTTAACCCCTAAAATAATAACTTAATGTGTAGGGAACTCATTTAATATTCACATTTTACACCTTGAATCGAATAATTTAGCAAGGTCAAAGATCATAAATATTCCATCCGTGTAAAATTACATACATCATACACTCCGAACTATGAATAGACGCAAGTTTCTTTAAATTGGTATCGCGTCGCTTTTGTTAATTTTGATGTTACATCTAACTTACGAGTACAAAAAATGAAAAACCTAGAACTATGAAAAATCATGCCATCGATTTTTTTTCTGTCAACTATAATTTTCATACACAATTGCTACAAAAAAGCATTCTCTATGCAGCGACGGAACAATATCCGAGCTGCCAAATAGTAAAGCGTGCCAGTGAATGCGTGCCACGCGTTCAGACTGGCCTGTGAAATGACGCACGCGATTCAAGCACGAATGGCATGCAAAACAAAACAGAACAATAGGGTTATCGGACGCGGAAGTTTTGGTAGCGTGGTTTTTTCTGAAGGTGCAATTTTTGCTCTTTTCAGGACGATTTTTGTTCTGATCCTTGAATACTGCACATTTGAATGATTGTTAGTTTCTCGACTCTGGTAGGTTACGTTCACAAAAAGTAAAGCTACATATGTGAAGAATGGATACTTTCTGGCTTTTATTAAAAATATGAAAGGTACAAGTAACATGTTTAACTGTTTTATGTCTTTGCAGATCGTGACCAAACATAGTTCTCTTTACATATACCCAAATAAGCTGTGCAGTCTGCTAATGTATGAACTATTTTTAACTTTATGATGAAGATGGAATCGTGTAAGTGCTTCAAAATACTTAAAAATTTCCTGATTTTTAAAAAAATATTTAAGCGTTACCTTAACAATATATAAAACCCTTGAAATATATACGATATTTTCAGTAGGTAACAAAGGTTCAATAAATCTATTGTGCCTAACATCTAAAGAAAAAATCTAGGGCTAATAAACTAGGGTCTGGAGCTATTAGTCAAAGTCCTCCTTCATTAGGTCTTACTAGACACACTTATCATTAATTATCGTCTTTGCCGTTCATGCTGAAATACCTAGAGTCAATTTTATTTACCTATACTTAAGCAAAATTGTTAGGGGTATTTTTTTATCAAGCTTCTTATGTATCCATAATACGCTTGGATATGTTCTTTCTTTAAATTTTTTCATTGATTTTCAAGTGCTTGACTCTAATTCTGAAAATAGACCATAAAAATTCTACGATTATTAGGAGTGGTCTCGACTATTGGCTCGATATTCCCCATTTTTATACTGACCTTTCCACGGTAACACGTTTTTGTGCAACGCGGCTTTTATAACCCAACCCGCACTTGGCCAGCATGGTGAACTCAATACCTAACTCCTCCCTCATGACGGGGAGAAGACTCCCCGTAATGAGGGAGGAGTTAGGTCTTGAGTTGTCCCTTGTCCAGCAGTGGGACATTTATGAGTTAAAATTTATACTTTACAACTGCATAATTGCAGAATACCCAAAATCATGAGAGCAAAAATACAGCAGGTTAAATTAGTGTTTTCTTATTTTGATGTTCTATTCAAACATTGCCGTATATAGCTATATATAGAATGTAAACATTACATCGACGTAAACATAGATATTTTCCCATGAAGTTTGAGGCGGGGACAACACTTTTATTATCATCATATAACCACATACATGTAAGCGTGGGCTGTTTACGGCTAGGAGATAAAAATGAAACAAATAACGTTTCGGTGTGTAGACTTCGTGACTGAAAAGATTTGAATCTTAAATATGTTTTTAAGTTCGTGTATTAAAACATGTAACTTATTTGCACTTTGTTGTGATTGCAAGTTATGGGAAATATGTCAACACGTGCCTGCTTTGGAAGATGATCAAGCTTTGAGTCAGATTTAAAGAAATTATGTGGTATGTGGTTAATACGCCGCTACTAGAGGACAGGGGATTGTAAATTCGATTCCTAATCGAGCCCTAATATTCGTGTGTTACTAAAATAGTTATTTTGATTATTGTTGTACAACAATTGGTTCATTCCTAGTACTCCTGCACTTGACTTGTATTGTAAGACGTGTTTACCAGTTTTATCTATACTAATATTATAAAGCTGAAGAGTTTGTTTGTTTGATTGTTTGTTTGTTTGTGCGAACGCGCTAATCTCAGGAACTACTGGTCCGATTAAAAAAAAATCAGTGTTAGGTAGCCCATTTATCGAGGAAGGCTATAGGCTATACATCATCACGCTACGTCCAATAGGAGCAGAGTAACAGTAAAAAAAGTAACAAAAACGGGGAAAATTGTGACGCATTCTCTCTTATGTGACGCAAGCGAAGTTGCGCGGGTCAACTAGTTTATCATACGCCTTTTTCACCCTTTTTCACCCATGAAGTACAACGCCACAGTTTGTTAGCTGTAATACATAAAACTGGTACAGTCAAGCAAAGACACAGCCTAAAATCCCATATCCTACAAATCAACAAAAACCTAGACGATCCCAATCATAGATAGGCACATTTTATGACCCTTTTTATCTACCTAAGAAACATGATTAGCGAAAGTTTCGGTCAAATTGCTGTAGTAAAGTGATACATAGGATATAGTGGAATGACACAAATACTTAAATGCTTTAGAAGAATAACAGCTTAAAAAGAAATCTTTATATAGAACACTTAAGTTCTTTTTCTCAGAGCTAAAATAATATTTGCCTTGATAACTTTTAAACTCCCGCGTTGCATTTTTAATAATTTTTCATAAGTATATAGGATAAGGGAATAATGCAAACACGGTAAAAAACGAAACAAGCTAAAATGCGTGTTCGCGTTAATTCCCGTAACCTATTACATATCATTGCCTTGAGGTGGTCAAAGATTGTCGGCTTATCATATATCAGTGAGATAAAGCGGCTATTAATGCTATCTCTATAATGATTGAAATATTTATTTGTATTAACATCTGATTTGATAGTCGATTTTAGTCTCAAACATTGAAAAAATTTAACAATATATACGACAACATCTTGTAAAAGTAGAATTCTAAATGTATGTTAATAAAATGTCCATAAAATAAAGTTCTTGAAATTAAAAACAGCTAAATTGAACCTAAGAAGTAAATGAAACCTTTCAATTACACCCGTTTAATAAACTACAGCAAGATAGCAATAATGCAGCCTTTCACCCAGTTTCACAATTTCCTGTACTTCGTATTAAGACATTGCAAAAAGCGGAACAACTTATAAGGAAAGGGATGGGCATTGGGTAATAAATCAGCGTCTCGTAAGAAACGTGGGATCTTTTGTTTTTGGGGAGAATTTACGAATGGTTCTTGAAGGGCAATGCTGATGATGGGAGATAAAAAAACTTAATGTGTGAATCGATTTTTATGTGATGACCTTTTGAAAGGTCAAGTGCGTAATAGAGGATTTGTTTATGGGGAAAGGGTAAGTGTTGTATGACGTAGTAAGTGGTATTTTGCATTCGACAAGAACATACCACTAACTACATAACATGTATATGTTCAACTATTTAGTAGCACTTTCACGAACATAAGTTCATCATCATCGTGTCAACTTTGTTTCAAGTGCTAGATACTTTTTTTAAGATGAAATGCTTATAACTTTGGTTAGTACAAAACAAAGTCGACCATGAGACAGTCAGCTTATGTAGGTACACGGTAAATGCATGATGAACCGAAATGTCAAGTGAAATCGTTATAAATATTTCATTAATAGCAACACAAATGCATTGACTGTCTCCGTGGAGTAGTGGTCAAGGTCACCACGCCGCTACCATTGCGTTGAGAGGTCGTGGGTTAAATTCCCACCCGGAACAATTACTTGTGCTATCCACAAATAATTGTTTCGGGTCTGGTTGTGCTTTGTGTCCGTTGTTTGTATGTTTGTAAAAGTCCCCGCGACACAAGAGCAAATATTAGTGTGGATGTTGTTTTTTTAATTAATGAAAAATTGTAGAAATTATGCCCAAGATATTCCATATTTATTATCAGTTCATGAAATAACATAGATCTATATTTGTATGTCAGCACAACCTTCAACAAGACCTCAAACATTTTTATTTAATTTCCGTCCCAAATCCTAATATGACGGTATCTGTTAAACATCCGTTAAATGCGAAAGATCGTGAACACGTTTAATAGGCTTTTACATCGAGATTATTATCACAACGACGAATATTTTATAAATATTATGTCAACGAGGTCCTTAGCCTATTTAATAAGGTGATAATTGAAGATTTTGCAATATTTTTGATACATTTTTTGTTAGTAAGCGATAATTATTGCAATAGGTATAAAAAATATAATTTATTGAGAGTTAGCAGAAGGAGAAGAAGAGTACAGCCGCGGATTTCAAGCAATATAAGCCTGGAGGAAGGTGGAAGGAATGGTGCAATAGGAGTAAAAAAACGATTAGATAAATTAAAAAGCCATTGATTGCAGATATCCTTCGAAGTAGGGTCAGATCACATTTGCCGTAAGAGGCAACTTCACTACTCTGACAATTACTACTACATACATTTTTCGTGCCATAAATATACCGTAATTTTTCAGTTGTCATTTTTTGCTGTATCTAAATTATATCACGATTCACATAATTATTTCCAAGAACCGTTTTTCTAAGACCCATAACTTAATATTAAACGGACACTCTTTACTCCACTACCATTTGACCAAAAGATTCTCTTCCACGAAAAATCAATGTCAAGTAATGACCACGTAACAGAACTTCGAAGATCAAATCAAGAAACCAATAAGGAAAGGAAATTCATTAATAATTAATGTGTACCTTTCGCTATCGTTCTTATAAGCCGCTATAAATATATCAAGGGAATCTTTCCTTTGTTCTCTTATTTGGTATTGTTTAGAAGTATGTGTTGAAAGATAATGGTATTTGCGGCAGTTATTTTTGAGAAATAACTATTAACTGTTTGACCAACTCTCTAGTCAATTCACGTATTATTATTATTTCTTGTACTACCAAAAAAATCACCACATGTGATACAGACCAGAGGCTAATTTACTAACCCCCAGTTTCTGAGGAACATTTAGCGGTAGTTTATCTATTCAATTGCGTTTAAACTTACA
Organism: Anticarsia gemmatalis; assembly: GCF_050436995.1. NCBI lineage: Eukaryota > Metazoa > Arthropoda > Insecta > Lepidoptera > Erebidae > Anticarsia > Anticarsia gemmatalis. Next base: position 8,148,747 of record NC_134762.1, read on the forward strand.
TTTTTGAGGAAACTACCACTAAATGTACTCAAAAACCGGGGGTAAGGCACAGAAAATTCACTGTGTTTAGCTACATTTTGCGCCACTGTATGAAAAGAGCTGAAATTATTGCCTAAAGATTAATAATACAATAGATTTTGTTCCATCTGAGAATCTATAGCTCTTGCTTAAGGAAAGTTTGAATGCCTTATTTTCTATATATTTTCATGAAAACTATCCAAAATAAGTTAAAAGGCACTTTCTAATAAATAACCAAGACTAATACTTATTCAAAGAGTTTTCAGCTAGCAGACGGTCTTGTCAAAGATCGAGTGTCATCATAACAACATATGTGCTACAACTATTACATTAATAACACTAATGTGCTTTCAGTTTGAGAATAATGATCGCTAGTGATCATAGATAATTTTGCAAAGGCTCTATTTAGACTTACGAGACCGTGGCAGTTTGAACAGAGATAGGTTTTTATTCGCGAAATCGAATGAAGCAAAAATCTAATCGCTTTGTGGCCTATCGTTTCACGATTATACGTTATATAAATGACTAGCTGACCCGCGCAACTTCGCTTGCGTCATCTAAGAGAATGGGTCAAAATTTTCCCCGTTTCTGTAACATTTTTCGTTGCTACTCCGCTCCTAATGACCATAGCGTGATGTTATATAGCCTATAACCTTCCTCGATAAACGGGCTATCTAACACTGAAAGAATTTTCAAATCGGACCAGTAGTTCCTGAGATTAGCGCGTTCAAACAAACAAACAAACAAACTCTTCAGCTTTATAATATTAAGTATAGATTTGAACTGGTAATAAAATACCGAAATACATTTAAAATCTTATCGCAACAACAAAAAACATTTATCTTTTTTAAAAATTGCCAAACCAAGCGGCTTTCTTATTATAAAAATGTCGTCCCAAACAGTCACCACGACAAATCGATAACACATTAACAAATACTTTAGCAACACCTTATATAACATTTTCATCGAAATTACTTCCCAGTGCCTCATTATTTATAAATTACCCCATTTGGGCAATTACCCCAAAATACCAATTCATTACCAACTTGTGTTAACACGAATGTTACTTGATTTACATAACAAGGCGAGTGGCCAATAATAACGATGAAAAAGATATTATCGTTATAATATCGTTCCATTATCGTTGTACGATCGTTATGCGTAATTATACCTTTTACTCCAAATGTATGGCGTCTCACTTTTTGTTGAATCGAGACTTTTCTTTTCAGGTATTTATTGTTACAGCACCTGTGATTTATTGAGTTTTGACGTTTTATTTGAACAAATAGGTTTAAGCTTATGTTCTTACTATATCTAAAAATATAACTATAAGGTCATGTCGATAATTCTTTTTCGGTTTTACATAATTATTTATGGTTGCTTTCATAAACAAATCAAAAATCAATGTCATAAACATTTCTCCCCATCTAGAATGCAATTCAAACTTCCTAATGATATAGTAATTTCGATAGTTTATAAGGATGTATATACGTTTGTTCCTCTGTCACAAAACTTTACAAAAACTGAATTTCCACATAAGATGATGTTTTATCCTAGCAACTATTCCACGTGCACGGAGTCGTAAGGCAAAAGATAGTTAACTCATAAATCATAAATCTACAAAACGCACAACCAATTTTTCCTCAAGTAAAAGTCAAAATAACTCTCTTCCTGAGAGGAAAAACAAAAAGCTTATTCACTAACAGCCGCTATATTTCATAAGCAAGTTTCGTTCATAATTGACAAGGAATGAGCGGAATCAGGCCAGTCACGTCGCTTAATGCGCCGACGAAAATGCACAGTAATGGTCAAAAACAATGTCGTGAGTCGTGTTCAATATCGGAGTTATATCGTACCTCTTAATAAGGTCTGTGAACTTTTTCAGAATAATATTAGCTTTTGATAATTGTCTTTTAAAGTAATGAATAAAATAAATTTCATTGATTATAATTTGAGTATTTATATATTAGTTGAGTAGAGTCAAGGATTTTCATTTCAAGAGTTTCAGTAACATTTAACATTTTTTTATTTGTAGATTCAAACTGGCGAATGGATCATGTGAGCAAATATTGCACTAATGGCTTATACTTTCTGCCTAAATTTTGTTGCACTAATAAGTTTTTACTGAGCTTTACAAGTTCATTACCAAGGAAGAAATACAAACTGAAAAAAGAAAGAATTTTATCTAAATTCAAACAATGCTCAAACATGTCAAATAGCTTTACCTTCCGGAAGAGGGAATAAAATACACTTCCTTTAAAATTCATCGTTTTATAAGACCAAAGATCGTCAGACAAGGGAATCAATGGATATAATATAAGGTTCCCATATAAGGAAACATTTCAAATCACACAAGACGGCTTCATTAAAAACGGATAAACGTCCCAATTCATCTTAATACGACACTTTATTTGAATTCTTATGGAAGTCGTGACTTATGTCGTTATAATGGTATGTAGATGTGAATATTCCCGTAAAATTATTGAAATTTATAGAGAAGTGTGATTAAAGTTCTTTCATCGGTTAGTGAAATAAGTAATATTGGTACAGCCAGAAAATAGATGGGTAGCCGCTTATCAAAATCAAAGCTTAGTACCGCTGTGCTATAGTTTAGAATAGAGGGAACGTGTCAAGGAAAAATGAAAGGAATGTATCAGTTCTATTTATTAGGCAAAATACTTTTGGGGACTTACACATTAATTGATAAACCATACGAAAAAAAGCAAAATGCATTTATAGAATTATAATTTCGAATGTATGTTTGTTAACCGATAAACCGCCTGGCAGACTGATGGTAGGGAGATAAAACATGGTCTTTTGTTAGCTATCGACGCGAACGAAGTCAAGGGTACAACTATGATCATATTTTGAAGCAAATACTAATAAACTGTAATTTATCCTCCTATTAATTAAAAAGGCAACCACCAAAACGCAGAACTTAATTCAAATTCGTAGAAAACTTAAATTACATTTGAATCAATATTTCAGTAAAGTTTTGAGACAATTTATCATCTCGCTCGAGCGATCTTATTAACACCCGTTCCAACGATTTTAACTCCAATCATTTTAAGATAAAATACAAGTTTCGCTTCATTTTATAAATCTTATGATAACTTCGAACTGACGGACCACTGTTAAGAAATTACTTAGTTTAAGAGCCTACTGCAAAATACTTTGCCGGGAACTAAGTTAATGAATTGTGATAATGTACAATAACAATATAGATTCAATATAGCATTGATTTGTTGAATCTGTATCTTATTAATAAGACATCTTTATATTAAGTTAATTCCATAACAAAACAACAAACATTCACTCAAAGTATTTTGTTTGATTTGCTTCATTTTTCAGTCACATTCTAATCTTACCAAAAATACCCATATCTCTCCAATGGGCAAGGATCAGGCAGAGGCAAAGGGCAGAGATTTGTCTAACATGTTTTTAATTTTAGAATCAGTGGCACGATTTCCTCTAGTCAATATTATTGACTAGCGAGCGTTTCATATTTAAAGTAACTTAAAGAAATTGCGAAGCTCTTGCGAAATACGCAAAGAACGCTGATCAGTATTGATAGCAATACAAAAATACTGTACCAATCCTTGTTATTCAAGGCCTCTTAAAACAAAAACGGCTTTCACTATCCTTTCAATCCACTATTTAAAATCTAAAACAAGATTCTACCAAGACGAATCTTAGTACACTACTAAAAATTTCCTTATCCGAATATACAATCTCAGTGAAGTTTGAAAAGCGACCACATCAAGGTACTCGTTCAAAAGCTTTTAGACTTTTCAGTGACGGAATATAATTCGGCTTCGCATCGGCTTCGGCTTACGAGCTAATAAATTACCGCTTATCTTGTATACCATTCAAAAGAGATTCTAGAGGTTCACCCCTAATCCCTGATAATGGCGGATCTCGATTTTTAGACACGGCTGTTTTCATATAAAAAAAGGTTTTTTCTAACGTTTTATTGCTACAGCTTTAGTTTATTTTCGGGTTTAGGGAGTTATTTGATTTAGTTGAAAATGGTAGATTAATGATTTATTATTGTTTTGAACAGTCAAATGTTTTCACTTACATAGTATACTTTCGTTCACTGCAATCCAAGCATCCATAAACGTTGTTATTTTACTATTATAAAATTATTACCAATTTTGATTTTATAGAACATGTTCATCTTTTACCATATACTATTTTTATCTTGGTTTAAAAATTAGCCATATTTTGCTTCAAAATAATTCCAAATGAGAAGAGATTGAGCTGGTTTTTATAATAAGCGTTAGACCTATAATTCTAAAAACCTTCGACTACAGTACTAAGATATTCTCCCAAAGCAAGAACGTCCCAAAAATTGAAACGTTTTAATCAAATGAACAGATTTATAACTGCGTTTTATCGCAGCTATATTCGCAATTACCAATCGAAGCGTTTCTCGGTTAGTATCGAATTGGTCTGTTTTTCCTGTTTGCATTCAGTTTTATACCGCTATTTACGGCTTTTAGCTGTCTTGTTAGATAGATGTACCAGGAAAAGTCGAATTTCAAAATGTAGTTTCGGTTTTTTGATCTTTTAATTCGGTTTTCCGAAAGATGTGCAAACTTTTGATCACGGTATAGCTAGTTGCGCTTACCAGCAGGTAAACGTTTAGTGGATTAGTAAATTTCAACGCGGACACTCCATAGAAGGATAGCCGCTTAGTGATACTTGAGCTTAGTGTCTCTGTGTTTTGGTGAGTACGTAAAAAGGCGGTTTCAGTAGCACGATATTTTTCTCGATATCGATAACCGCCTTGTCATCGACAAATTTTGTATGATAATCTAATCAGCGCCTCTGACGGGCGTCGTAGGAACTATTTTGGCAGTGCATTCTAAATGTCAAACTTTCGATACTCGACAGTGCCAACTGCACAGAATCGCGTTACAGTTGTTCTCAATTAGAACAACAGTCATTAAGCCATGTCAAAGTACTTAGTACATTAAAACTTTGACTTTAGGTTGAAAAACATGTTAGATTGCCTTCTCAATAGAATTTAATCTGTAAATGAAAGTAATAATATACCATCACAATATTCGTGGTCTAGTTAGCAATGTGGTCGCCAGGCTACTATTATGAGCTAAAATTAAAAAGTATGAACATATTTTCCTTGTTACTATATATTTTCCAAAATTAATAAAGACATAGTTTATTAAAAGCAATTAATTGTTCAAAGAATTCTTCTCAAAGTTAATAAAAAGGAAATATTTGGAATATTTTTTCCTTCTCATGAATACTTTAAGAGTAATTGTAATATTTCAAAGAGACATAACGTTCGTGTTTGAGAATTGTGATGAAATAAAAGAAATTCTCTCTTCAAGTTGTTCGTGATTATTGTCATATTGTTTTGTGTTTTAATAAATAGACGATTTTATATTACGAGCATTTGTCAATGGCTATGAATCTCTTTAATGTTATTAATGTTTTCAAAATATTAACGATTTCTTAAGAATTTTTGGTTTTAATTGTCTGTAACTAAATTCTAAAGTAGCTTATTATAGTATATAGTATTACGAAACATTTAAGTTTTTAAGTTCGTGCATTTACCTAACTACACACTTCAAAATGTGACAAAGTCGAACAACTTATTATAGAGGCTTACATGCAAAGTTTTTAAGTGGTGAAGGTATATTAAATCAAAATTTGTAACATCAGTGAGTGACCCGCAGTCTTCTGCAGCGGCTAGTAGCTTATTTGATACGGTACTTTATTTTCAAAATACACAGAAAAATAGTCTAGATAAATCGTGCCTGCTAAATATCTCGACTAAGTTTTTGGACTGTAAAACGATGACAATTCAGAAACAAAGTACACTGCAAAGGATTTTAAACATCTCCCAACTAACTAACTATAATAAAACAATAATAATTTTCATTTCAGTTCATTTGACACAACTTTTGTAACCCTACGGCGGTAGACTTATCAGTTTCTGAGAAAGCACGATGACAGGCCAACGTTTGCGACGTGAGTGATAAGGGTATTGGGTATAAATGTGAATTTACCAGTATAAAGCTATAAAAGACCGGCTTAAGTTTAAATTACTTGGGATCGTTTGTCGTGGTCCTTTGTGTTAAACATTTGAGAGTGGTTTAATTTATTTAGAAGAGTATTTTTTATCGCGAAGAGATTTTAAGTACTTGTAAATGTAGATAAAGGTTACATTATCTCGCCGTTTTTACTGTTAGTCATCTGTTGTAAGATGCATACAGTTAAAAAAACTCCGAAAAACTTTGTCTGGCCTCGCAATCGATTCAGAGACGAATCTTTAGACTGACGATTTCCATTTGTGTATATTGAGAATATTTTTATCTAAAATTGCTCAGCACCACAATCGAAATAAAATAACTAATTATATTATAACTGTTTTTTTAACTGTCAAATACTGAATATAATTATACGAAGTGTAAGAATAATATTCTATTTTATTATTATACTGATCCGGGAATCGAACTCCGCACAGCAGCTGCTCTAACTAATAACCTGCTTGAAACATTGCACACAATAGTTAATAAGGCCATTCATCACGAGATACCCTTCATGAGCCAACAATGTTCTCAAAGCAGTGAAGCGCGAACGCTTTGTGTTGCAATCCAATCTTTGCAGTCGACGTGCCGTTCACACATCACACATTCACTTTGAGTTGAAACTGTGAAGGATCGTGTAATGTGCCTTCTGTAATTACTTGATTAAGTAAGTAAGTTGGGGAGGTAAATGATACCTAAAGAGGCCGTTTCCTACGATTATAAGATAGCTCACTTACTAGACCAGTTCCAAGAGATGATTATACCTATGATAAAGAAAAATAACGTCTAAACTGTGTGCCAAAAAATGAAAAAAATAATACCTTATGTAACATTCCATACCTTAAAAGAAAATTCTGTGGTGTAACTACACGGTTTTCCTCGATGATAATTCAAAGTATAAAGGTGAAATAATGTTAGCAGAAAATATGTGAAGCCGTCTATTTTATGTTTAACCTTTTACACTTCATGACAAAAATACTCGTCAATATTCTACGAAATGTTTATCTTTATACATACTATATGTCTCATTTTCGCCTAAGATTGCATGAATCCCGATCAGAATCGTCTAAAGAAACGATTTGACCCTAATTTCCTTCAGGTAAGTAATTCGTTAATTTATGAGCTTGTCAATAGTTTATGACATGCTCCATAAACTAAAATTGCTAAATTTACGATTAGTAAAATATTCTTTACGATATGTCTTGTTTGTTGAGTCCTTTTACTACGGTTTTATTGTCCCGGGTTCAAACCTGGGTTGGGACAGCGAAATTTTATTTTTGATGAGATGTTTTACTGTTATTGTTACTTTCTATTGTTTTGTGTCTTTTTATTGAGAGATAAAAGTTTGTAATCCTGATTTTTATTGTGTTCATAACTTGTTTGCTTACTAGAAATTCCGTGATTTTATATTCATATCAATTTATGTGAGATTTAGTGCTGTGTTTTTATTATATTATAGTTTTTTTGGACTAGACGTTATGCGGTGTCTTTTAAAAACGCACAAACAATGGGCGCTGGGCTTACTCAAATATCTATCAGCGACCAGCGACCGCGAGAATCTAAGACCCCCCGTGCAATAGTAGCAAAGAACATTTTAAGCGCTGTACCACATATTTCGTTAAATTATTGTTATAAAACCTATTTAGAATTAGAATAATATGATGATAAATTCCCAATGTTTGAACACAGATTTCTATAAAAAAAATTATATTCATTAAAATCAGGGCCATGTTTTCGAACCTGTGACACAAGTAAATAAAAAGCAAAATACCAAAATCTGGGACAATCGGAAAACCGAAACGGAGAAGCAACACACTTTCGGCAACACCAAACAGCTTCAGGCGTAATGTTAATTACACAATCCATTTAAACAATGGAAAAACAATTCCGTAAAATAAAAACAACACTGAAGATTGAAGGGAAAACAAATTGTGAAATAATCAACTAAGCGTCTACTCTGTTGAAACAAAAATAACTTTGATAAAAGGTTTGTCGAAATCTGATTGAATAATGCTTCCTAAATTCTGTGTGTTGACAAATTTCGGGTAAACAATTTTATTGACTACTGTCCACAACTGTTTTTAATACATATTTTAGAGACGTACATTCATAAACTACACGTTTGGCGCAGTGGCTAAGTGGTCACCTCGCCGAAATAACCGTAGCGCCGCGTGTGGTGGGTTTGAGTATGTATTTAGAAGTATATAAGTATGTTTATCAGTTATTTGGTTACCATTTTACAAGCTCTGCTTAGTTTGGAATCAAATGACTGTGTGTGAGTTTTCAAATGATATTTATTTATTTATATGCATACCTAGGCAATCATTGTGCGTATGTCACGAATATTGCCTAGATATAACCTTTAACATTTCATATAATATAACCTTGCCGACATTAATGAGACAAGTGGAAATTTTTGGGAAGACATTTGCCAACAATGGGACATTACAGGTTAATAAAAAAAAACCTTGAAATATAATAATGTACACCCGATAGTCGACACGTGTCAAAACTAAACATTTTAAAAATACTGTTATCTTCAAAACTAAATTACATAAAATTATTTAAATATTTCATCTAATACTCTACTATTCTCAGTAATAAAGATGTTCTACAATGTCAGTAAATTACACTAAAATTGTAAGGTAAGAACGTCTGGAATTACATCCCTACCGAATAAAGAGCACCCCAAAATTGTATTTCAGACGAAACTAACTTCATTTTTGGTCCATTGGACCGTGAAAAAAGCGTTCTACCTTTGGCAAGGGGCCCCGTGTCGGTTATTAGAAATTTTGACAATTTTGCTTTGCACCGCGGCAGTTTATTGGGGAAAGTTCCCTTTCTTGTTGCAAAAACAATTTCTTCGGCTTCATTCTGCTCGATTGCTTAGGAAAGGAATAGATAAATGTTGTTTTTTAAGAGGTTTGAGTGTTTTTATATATTGTGAGAAAAGCTGTTTAAGTTACAAAGTTAACCGTTGGCATTTCATCACAATGATTATTTAATACTAAACGCATTTAAACCTTGAATTGTTTGACGTTCTTGTGCATGCAAAATATAATCACACTGGTCATGATTGCTAGTCGACGCATCAAAGTTAAAGTGCATAATCGTATTATTACATGTATAGTAAAATTAAAGAAGTGTCAGTATGGTAGGAATTCCGTTCGCTTCTGTTTGATTGGCAATTTTTCATGGGATGCTGAGTCACGTGTCTATGAGACTGCATTCGTTCTCAGAAATAAATATATCAAATACTTGCAAATAACTTTGATTTTTATTTCCAATTTATACTTGGGATATATATGGCTTTGGATATATATTGGGTACATATATGGCTACTACTTTCTGAAAATGTATGAGACACGAAACTCACACATATATATAATTCCTGTCTATTAGATAAAATACTAAAATACTACCTACCTTGCGCATATATTATGTCAAAGTCAAACATAATGAATTATTAAGTAAGTTTCCACAATATTAAACTTCAATTCTCTCCACAAAATTACGTTAGAAGTTAATTCCACTCGTTTTACCAACACACTTACATAATTTAATATATGTTATCATAGTTTAACCGAGGTAAGTGTTGTACAGCACTAAAATGTGTGGTTTAAAATATTTATTTAGGCACAAAGTCCGCACAATTTTCATTTTCAGCTCTTCGAGGCGGTAAATTATACCGGCGCTGAAATTTTCAGACCTTAAGCGGTACCCGTCTGCTATTTTCAGGTTAGTGGATGTGAAATTATTTTTCACAACATATATTTTTTAGTTTATTGTGTGGAAAATAAAGTTGTTAAAAAATTTAGGAGAAGTGTGAAAAAATTTACGTCGATTTGATTGATGATCGTAAAATACTTATAAATAGTTAAACAAACGTATGTATCAAATAAATAATTACCGCATAAAAGTAGCGAAATAATAAAAAAACTATAGAAGAATCTTCAAAAAACATTAATTTTCCGTTTCCATTATTGTAATTCTTGTCCACGACTTTACAGAATTATTTTTCAACGCCAATAATACACTTAAAACATTATCCCTACTACCATTAAATTCAGCATTTTTCATAATAAATAAATCCAAAATAAAAACAAAAATAAACCAGAAGCTATCGTCAAAAATCCTCCATATTCCTAAAGGACAAATTTATTTTCATTCATTCATAGGTTGGCCTGAAAACCATTACGTCAAAGCCGAAATTCCCCGTTCGGCCCTCGGCCTGAATAAATGGCGGTGCAAATAATATTGGGGACAAACAACGCCGGACTAAATTCTTATAGCTTCTGTGATTGTACGGTCAACGTGAAAAGTTGTTGATTTTATCTCGAAGTTTTTTGAAAATCTTTATTACTTTAGTATTTCAGGCATGTTTTTTGTAAAATAATCGGATATTAACCCGTCTAATATTGATTAAATAAAAAACTGTGGTATATAATTACTGTATCATATTTTAAATATTTTATTTTACATATATTTTTAAAAATCATTCGGGATTTATTAAAGTGAACGAATTAATAATATATTTCAAATACATATGTACTTTCAGGGCCGTATGGCAGTTATTACAGTGTGCTAGTTTTACAAAATAAGTAAATTCGTTCTATGTAATATTTTCCCAATATTTGACACCTCTGGACAACTATTAGGAATACATCGTCTAAAAAAAGTTTCCTAGCTTAGGAACAGAACCTATTCCTTCATGATCTCCAAAAACCACAACAAAATACAAAATAAATTATTTACACCCATACTGTACGTATAAAAGCAGCCGTCAAATAAATTATTTCTGTTAGGCTATTCTCCCTTCAGTACTGAAAAGATATCAGCACTACTACATTATTCAGTGAGTAGTGGCCATACTTTATATTTGCTTGTGTCGTGTTTATAGCTGACCTGCATATTTTACCTGAAGTCCACTACTAAATGAGAGAAATGAGTTTCTTTTTGAGACTGTTCAATTATTTATTTTGTTTTTGGAAGTATAAGTTAATCAAGGTAGACTACATCTACTTCTACACAAAAGTACCCCACCATGTTATAGTAATAAGATTATAGGCAACATCTGTATCATCTACATGAATGTTCCACTGCTAGGCAAGGGTCTCCTGCCGAAAAGAAGGAGACCTTGAGTCCACCACGCTGGCCAAGTTGAGGACTTATAATAATTTACAAGTGGTCGCAGGTTTGAACCCGAGGCAACACACCAATGACTTTTCGAAGTTATGTGTGTATTAGAAATAATTATCACATGCTCCATCGGTGAAGAAAAACATCATGAGGAAACCTTGCATGCCTAAAAATTTGTTTAAAACATTTATTGAGGGCATGCAAAGTCCCCAACCCGCACTTGGCCAGCGTGGTGAACTCAAGGTCTAGCCCCTCCCTCATTACGGGAGGAGACTCTTGCCCAGCAGTGGGACATTAATGGGTTAAATTTATATGGCATAGCAGCTATGCTATTCAAACTTAATTACGATGTGATTGACACATAGTTTTATATTTGTGTGTATAACCGTATAGATTGAATGTCCCGTCCTCACTAAGAACTTATGCCACCAGATCTTTTTCACAAGAACAAAATCAAGAGCAGAAGCTATTCGCAAAAAAAATGCTTTGATTCAACTTCGCCCTCTAACTATTAAAAAATAAATTGAAATAAAAAAAAAACAAATTAAATTCCAAAACACAACTAATTACACAAAGTCTGCAAATCCACTCAACGAAGACGATTTGTTCAATAAATCCCAATATTTGAATTATTCATCTTACAAAGATGATTCAGAATTATTTTTACGAATCAAAGGATACAAATGAAAGGAGTTATCTTTGAGTCGTCCAATTATTCACGAGACAGATTAATTTGCACTCAACTCGCTATAAACTTGGCTTTGTTATAATTTATCAACTTAATATTTTACGCATCGGTTGTGATTTTGTTTGAAAAGATGAAGAAAATCTTTTTGGCAAAATGAGAGGATCTTTTGAAAAACATTTTTTTTAAGTGTATATTTTTTCTTTAAATCGGACTTTAAATGCAGGAACAGCTCTGTAAATAGTAAAACTACTTTTTTTTTCAATATTCTTATATATTAAAATCATAATATTAAAATCATTCGCCGAAAAAAACCATGGTATTTTTTTTAATCTTCCTCAAATTCAATTATACTCATAAAATGTATAACATTCTAACCATCAATATAAATCACATACATACAAAATGTAGGCAACATGAACATGAATACGTCACATCACTTATTCATCACTCCGCTGCACGTCATATTGCTACAAAAGAGCTACACAATAGCTACGACGTAGGTGACGTAATGCTACGATGACTACGGCGTAGCGGTTGGCTCATCGCCTACGCGTGCGACGATTCACTTATTTCGGATTATTCTGTTAAAGTTTTTTGATGTAGGTGTTTGAAAAAGTGCTATTTTTAGTATTTTTATTGTATTCAAATTGTCAATGTAAATGATTTATATCTCATATGTTTGGTAAAAATATGTCGCCTTGGTTTTTTAACAATAATGGAAACATATTTTCTTGCAATGACTGTAACATATTTAATCTCAGCTAGGTTCTTTCATATACTCCTAGAAAGTTTTCTTTAAAGAAAAGCAAGTATTATCAATGTAAATTCCTAAATCCTCCGATTGCAAATTCAGTTAGAACCAAATCCCTAAACCCAAAGAAATTGTTTCAAATTAAAGTTAAATAAGGGTATTAATATTTCATCGAATTGGAGCAAAAGTTTCGTTTGTTCGGAATTTTGGGGGCTGACTAAATATTTATAAATGTGTCTAAAGAGATACTTGTTGAATTTCATGTTTATTCCAACGTTACTGTTTTGTTTGTGTTTCATCGTAATTGTTAACAAATGGGAATTAGGACGGGACTGGGAGGTATTCTTCAATGGTCAAAATTCTGTCAAAAGTTGTTCGAGTAGAAGAAATCTTATAATATGGTTTTGGGAACAGATGTTTTGATGACATTGTTGTCATCAAACATTCTCTTTCTGGTATGAACCTTTATTTTGGTATTATTTCCTTCTGAAATTCTGCTCTCCTTTTAGTACAGCGACCAATAATGTAATTTCAATGTTTTAGTATAGCAGAATTATTATACTATTCCTCTAAATATCAAATATTCGATATTAATCAAAAGTCCTTGAACACTAGACATTCGATTTCTTATAATAGCTAAAGAGTAAATACAATATGTTACGTTGACGCTTCGGCTATGGTAAGCATGTATGCGTTTGCTAAATATGACTGTGGTCTAGTCCACTCAAAACATCTAAACTAAAATTAGGCATTGAAATGTCGCATAAAAATTATACTGCTTCAAGAATGTAATTTTCGCTTAATATAAAAACTTACTAAGTAATCAAATCTAATAGAAAACTTAAACAAAAAGATACCAAATATTCATTGAAGCTCGCATAAAAATAATTTAAGCAATAAAGTGGTTTTGAAATTGAATTCCAAATGAAATTGAAGAAATTGTAATTGAAATACAAATACAATATTATACAAATACAAAATACACTTATCTAAGTGTTGTTTCATAATGAAATTATATTGGACTTACATTTAGGTAGGCTGGTGAGACTGAAATACTGAATAATGAATTGGGGACCGTCATGATGGAATGAAAGTAAGGTCGGCTTGAGTGTTTAGTATTTTCTTTTATTTTTAGAGTTGGTTATGTAGACACACACTCCGTTGGATACTATATTATATTTACCTTGTGTAGGTGACCTACTGGAAAGTAATACGTTCTTGTATTGCAGAATGATACAAGCTCATATCTATGACTTTTTGAAGTGATTGTTGTTTCAATATGTACTGCTCGTTTAGGCGTAAATGAAAACATAATTAAATAAAATACAAAACTAGACCACTCATTGATAATTTTTAAAAGATATTTGCGTATTTGAAATAATTTTCACATGCATTTATTAAAAGAAAAAAATACAAAATCTTAAATATTATGTTTTGAAGCCAGTTCTTTAACGAATGCAGGGTCGCAACTAGCAATAGGCCAGCGAGGTTGATTCAAGGTCTCACCCCTTCTACATTCCGGGAAGAGGCTCTTGCACAGCAGTCGAACAGTTATAGGTTACATTTATTCAGTTTCTAAAAAATAATAGTGAATAACGGGTAAAAACGACTGAATAAATGAAAGTCTAGGATGGTCTAAAATCTCGTTACAACCTAAAAGGCAATATCCGAATAATATATTAATGTTCAATATGTCTGAGACCAAATCATAACTTTTTGTACGTACAGTAATGTTCTTGATATTTCTAAGTCTTTTGGGAAAAGGGCAATGAACTTACATTTTTCTTGAAGTAACAAAATATGTTATTTATTTATACATTTATATGAAATTATCACGACTAAAAAAAATTGTGAGTATATAAAGAGGTGTATGAGTTACGAGTACACCCACGTTTCGCGTTTTATAATGTTTTAATACATTGGGAAGCGAGCCTATTTCAATAATTTCAATTAGATTATATCCGTTGATTCATATACATTGTTTTATTTATTGCTGAAAAATATGTTAGAAAAAAAATGGTGCAGCCTTTTTATCGTACGACCCACATAGACATATCTCTACTCCTCTATAATGTATTACATTGTAAATATTTTACTATTTGATTTATAGTTTAAATTTTTTTAAAGACCCTTGTTGTCTTTACATATCTTTAACTTTTAGCCTAATGAACTAAATATTATATTTTTCGTAAATTTTCCAAAATATCAAGGATAAACTAACTAGCACATGAAAACACACATTTATCACGTGCTCACTCAAAACAATCCCCTTACTAAGGGTCCTCTAAACAGCGCATCAGTAGTCTGAGGTCATACAACTTCCTACTGTGCCGATACACACTGAATACAAATGACCCTAAACTATACCTTTAGAAAATATGGACCACTCTTATTTTGTTTATTTTAGTAGAGTTTAAGACGCAAGTGTGCTTGATGACTATGGTGTAATGGGATTATCTTTTATGAAACAGGTATAAAAAGATTTTAAAACAATAGTTTATGACGTATATATTTTAATGTTGCGAAGTTGGTTTTATTTTATGCACTCATCAAAAACGGGCCTAGTATTATTTCAAAAAAACAATTGCAGCTTCTTTTTTCTTTATAAAAATATCTGAGTTACGAAAATACTGTTCGTGAAGTTGTTTCATATTTTTTTAAATAGACCTTATTACGCACAGAAGACATGATATTTAGAATGTCCGAAAGTTGTCGCCTATCAAGACTCTATCAGACCACACTGTGCAAATCGAAACGTTCACTCGAATCCAAATTGTATTACTTAATAAATATTTATTTTACGTTCATAATATCACGCCTTTTTCCCATAGGTGTAGGCAGGGAATAAAGAACAGGACTTAGTACGATCCTTACAAACTTTGTTTTACGAACTCAAAAAAACATATCTGCTGTCCTATTCCTTGTTGATGTTATACGCTTAATGTTACTGCCAATGACGTCATGTAAGCAAATGAATCGATATGTATACCGACGCAATAAACGTAAAACATGGTAAACGGCAAAGAATTCAATTTAGTCCCGTGTTGAGCCAAATTGAACCATTTAAAGGCTCACATAGCCTTGTAGTTACTGCGTTATGACTCATAACAGTAGTATGCGTGGGGAAATAAAGTTTTTATGTATAAAAGAAATATATACTTGCTATTTATTTTTATTTTTATTGTGTAGTATGGTTTTTGTTAGTTCGTAAATATAGAATGTTAACGACTATGTTTTTGGAGGATAAAAGCAAAAATGTCGTGGAATTAAAGTATGAAATTCAAATTTCAATACAACAGTGATAAGACCAATACTGATGTATGAAAGATATTATTTTCAACAAAAATGAAAAGTTTCGTGAACGTAATTAGTTTTTTTTTTATCGGATTGATCTTTTTTATTGTTACACGATAGACCTCAAGACTTACATTAAAACATTCATGAAACCATTATTACATAACTCACTCAAAACAAACCGTTTTAAAATAATGTTTTCTGCACTTAACACATGATACTAATAACATTAGAATATTAACATAGAAGAATAACATTACACATAATAATTTGATTACACATAACAACAAATATTACTTTCACAGAAATATTAATTTCTCTTTAAAACTACCCAACATTATAGCGTAACAAGAAAGCTAGTTTAAACAACAAAAGCGGCAAGTCATAAGTGAAGAACCGCAGGCTGCACACTTTGACCGACCACTCAGATCAAATACAATTATGATGCATCGTTACACAATATAATAAATACATCGCTGTTATAAGTTTCAAGCTATTATATGGCTTTGTTTTCCCTTTTACAGCAAAGAAAATACT
Organism: Anticarsia gemmatalis; assembly: GCF_050436995.1. Lineage (NCBI taxonomy): Eukaryota > Metazoa > Arthropoda > Insecta > Lepidoptera > Erebidae > Anticarsia > Anticarsia gemmatalis. The sequence continues at coordinate 8,165,233 of NC_134762.1, forward strand.
ATTTTTGTTGTGTTTTTAAATTGATGGGATTCTTAATTGCACTGTCTATTACTTTGTTATCAGAGATTTCCCGTATTTTTTTTACGTTTTAATGATTTTTGTTTTACCTTCAACAACTAAACACCTTTACTTTTACACCTTACCTTCAACAACTAGGAACAGTATAAACTTTATAGTCTAAGATCCGGCTGCAGGATCATTGCGTTCATTGTTTTTTTGCTAAAACCCAAATTGTATGTATATTTATAATTAGAAGAATAGATATCTACCAGGTTGCCTATCATGGCCGCTGGTAATTTTAATTACATTATTTTTGGAAACAATTTTGTTCACTTGCTTTTTATATAAAAGCTGGTAAAAATATTAATTTCTCCTTTAAAACTACACAACATATTAGAACGCAACATGAAAGCTAGTTTAAACAACAAAAGCGGCAAGTCATAAGTGAAGAACCGCAGGCTGCACACTTTGACCGACCACTCAGATCAAATACAATTATAATGCATCGTTACACAATATAATACATCGCTGTTATAAGTTTCAAGCTATTATATCACTTTGTTTCCCCTTTTACAGTAAAGAAAATACTATTTTTGTTGTGTTTTTAAACCGATGGGATTCTTAATTTTACTGTCTATTACGTCAGAGATTTCTAATCATTACATTACGATTTTAAACATTTTGTTGAACCTTTAACAACCCAGAACTTTATATGTAGTGAGTGTTAGTGAATGAGTTAGAATAAACTGTTGTTAAGGTTTATTAAAAAACCAACTTCAATATCACTGAACTAGACAAGCTGTATTGGGTAGTGTTTTTCCTTGTCATCTATAAAATTCTGGTAGCTAAAATTTATCAAAATTTGCAATTGCTTGCGTTACTGACCCTTTACTGCGTTTTAACTGGTTCAAAAACATAACAGTTAAAGAATAAATCAAAATTAAATTACCCACATTAAATATCGCAAAGCATTGCACAAAAAGCATAATCAATACGTTCAAATAAAGAAAAAAACTGATAAGTGCCGAAATATTTCATGCGATAAAGCTTATAAATCAAAATGAACCTTATCTTTATAAAGATAGGGTTGAGATTTATACGCAAGGTTTCATGAAGGGTATAATTTAGATATTATACTTGTGCTCAGAGGCTGGATTTTGACGTTTCATCGAGATATGTAATAAAGCAGTGTACACACGCGCTGTTAGGAAATTATCACGATAGGGTAAACCGAAACCGTTTCGGAGATTCCGTTATTTTGATGTCCAATCGCTTTTTAGCCAACGACACAAAAAAAGGGATGTGATAAGTTTTTAACGGTTTTTTTTTCTACTCATATTACGTGAATTCTGTGTTAGTATTGAGTTTTAAATGTGAATTGATTTTGTTTTGAAGCTATCGGTACTATGATTTTTGAAGCGTGCAAATAAAATAACACTGATACTGTTTCTTAACAAAGAGCAGAGCTGGCTTATATTTTATTATTACTCTTAATGTTAGTAAGCTTGAAAAACGATTTTCTTTTGAAATTCATTAAAATATAATTTAAAATTCATTGCTTATTGCCCTCAGGGAAGCCTGCCATGATGGCATCTGTCAACTGTCAAAGCAAGCCGTGAAAGAAATTAAATCTAAACTTTGTGACAATTAATTAAAATATATTAGTATCTTTTGAAATGCTTCCGTCTTTGGGGTCCAGAGGTTGTAAGAAACACAATTGTAACTCCTGCAAATCCACACATTTCTATATAATAACTGAATTCTTACAAAAAAATATGTTAGCCTAATGTACTCAATATTTCGATTATAGGAAAAATTATGTACCGCGTAGTGGCAATATAAACTTCGAAAATAGTCCTTTTGACCAAATAAATTGCTCATTATATAAGTTTATTATACTTTGCCTGTGATTATACGTTATATACTGCCCTGTATGTAACTCAGTTGATAATTAATATACGTCAAATTGTTAGTTACTATTCAGTACATTCCAGCTTTGACGTATTGTGTTAATCACTTTACTCTAAGGGAGAATATAATGTACAGCATAGCTTTCAAATAGTTGTCAACTGAGATACGTGATAGCCCCCCTTGTAGTGTATTACGCGGCTAAACTAACATTGAAACTTTAATAGTTTTATTAGCGTCAAATCATTTTACGGGAAAACAAATAAGAAAAAGCTTACGTATATAATTACACCTAAAAGTACCAGAAAACACTAGTCAACAAAGTTCTAAAATGTAAGCAGAAACATAGTATTGTGTACCACATTTGAGTTTACAAAGTGCTCAATTTCACCGCCATTACTTCGCAATCAGGGTTGCATTGATGGCAACAATGTTCCACCCCTAAATCGATAATCGAGTGTGTATTTTCAATGGCAAAGTAAGCAGTACTTTGCACTACGTCAACATTGCCCGTACGTTATTAAAAGCGAATGAAAAGTGCTAATGAAAATATTTTTGTTGAGGGTTAATATCGAATGTTTTGATAGTTTATATTTTGCTATAAAATTAAAATATGTTTTGAATTCATTTTTGCTAATATTTGTGCAATAATATACGAAAAACAAATTAATGGAAAATTTACAGAGACGTTTTTTTATCATGTCTATTCTATCAATCTCAGGAGTTTAATCAATGCTATGTCTCATAATATACGGTACCAAAAATTAGCCTAAAAATCGAAACAAACAGACAGACAGACAAGCAAATTCTCCTTTATAATATTAGAATAGATAATAATTATTAAATTATTATCATCCAACATTTGCATTTAAATAATAATTCCAGACGTATTAAACTAAAATGGCAGCCGTATTTCAATGAAACTCGGCATGAAACAATACAGTATTGACGGGCACCACAAACAAACTGTTTATCACTTGAACACAGCCTGTGGTAAGCCTTTGATAAGCACTCGTTCTAAAGAATAATATTTATTGGAAACTTCATTTTGTATAGAATCTGTTCTAATAAGATTTATGAGTATTTAACAAGGATTAACGTTATTAAACATATTTATCGCCGATTTTCCCTGAACGTAATGATGCGGAAATTCAAGTTTTACTATATGCTGTCTAACTTATTGTGCTTATATACAAAGATGACTTTTGAAAATAAATTTGAAAAATCGATTCAATATCGATTTCTTAATTTGTTCATGCGGTATATCCAGTTGCTTTTGGAATATTTCTAATAGCATCTCAAATGAGTAGATTTGCTTATTAGTATGCAAGGCTGATAAATTCAACATCATAATTTTGATGATTTTAACTTTGGTACTAAATCGATTACTACACCAATAAAATTAGATATGATATTCACTATCTTGTTCGTCTACGATAGACTGAGACAAATGATTCAAGTAGGTCTTTAAATTGAAGCATTTTGTTCGAGTGATACTTGACATTTTCTAAAATGCACCCTTTGGTCAATTTCCTTTGGCCTTTTACTATTCTGATAGACTGATATATATATTCTTCTTTAAATGTCACTTTAAGTTACATTTAAGCAACATCGGCACAAAAATAATATTTTGAAATGGAAAATTTATCGAAACGTGACCAAAATATTTAATTTGCATGAATTATTTGCATGGACTATTTTTACATTAACAGTTCATGTATCGACATAGTGATAAGGCCTCGTGGATTCGTCTTAAAATAGGTACATTTTAGAGGTTACATGTCTAAAATAGAGCGTACCAAAAAAATCATAGGTTCAACGGTCTAATTGAATTTCTGACGTTTATCCTTTTCTTTCGGATTTCAATTGTCCGATTATTCAGCAGATTAATCTATACTATGTGCATTAAAAGATGCCAAAAAAAACCCGGAAAAAAGATAGCTTCATCATCATAAAACTTCAATCAAACCTATTCTCATTTTTGATATCGCTTCTCAAATATTTGCTACGGGTATGTCTGACGTTTCACTTTGCACATCTTCCATCCTGTTTCCCCATCAGTGGGCTGTGCCGACCCTCATCAAGAGTTCTACGGCTTGACGGACATGTCCTTGTAACATTGAAACTGATACAGTTGGGAGCAGAAATATGTATAAAATGGTACATCTTCAATCTCGATTTCATCAAAAAATAGTTAGCTTACTTACATTTTACTGGTTTCAGATTTAATTTTATCCTATGGTAAATTCGCTATGCAATCACATTTACAATGTCACAATAGCGAAGATTACATTGAAACTCATACATTGTATACATAAAATAGGTTTCGAATTATATCAGTTGCTACATACTTCATCATCAAAGCCTCTTCAGTTTTTGTTGTGAACAAATTTGTTGCATTCGATACGAATATAGCTACAACATAACTATTAAAACAATAGTTGTAAGATAAACTTACAACAAACAAACTGTTGCAGTTTAATTAATAGAAATAATGAATAAATATAGCATTGCATACTTATTTTTGCTCGTAGCTGTACACGTCGCAATAAAATTCGTATGTCACGACGACTCACTGCCTATCTTATATCCACCTTACTGACACTGTCGTAAATTTTCTGATCCGTGAATGTATGGGTTTATTAGTCAAATTTTGAATCATTTTGCTTGTGAAGTATATTATACATACATAATATTACGCCTCTTTTTTCCGTAGGGTTAGGCAGAAACCAAAGACTGGTAAAATCCATATATTATATGTATATTATTCTATTGGACCGTACCAATAAGTAGTGGCGTTCTTAAGTAAATCATATGAATTATTAATTAAAATAATAACTAACATCGTCTAATGTATAATAGAATACGGGAATTAACGCGAAAACGCATTTTACCTTAAAATGCCTAACGTTTCGGCGCAGGTTGCACTCGCCGTGGTCGCATGCTGACTGGAGCAGCGATGACATCGTCTAGTCCTTGAAACTATTCGGATTCCACATTAAAGTTTTAGTTTTACTTAGGTTTGTCACAGATATGAACGCAAACACTCAATATGATTCCCGTGGTTTATTAAAAAAATAATTAAAAATTAAAATTGACATAAATCGTTTTTTTTCAGTTTGTTAATTCTTCTTCTCTCTAAAATGTTAAACCCAAATGTCAAGTTCATAGGAATTTATATTATATTCTATAAATCCGTATTATTTACAAAGTACATAAAAAAGGACAAACACACCTATTTCTCGAAAACAGATTCCATTCACAGAAAACCACGAGGCAATATTTTATTTTCGGTCGAAAACACTTAGCGTGCTTCGTACCGTTGAAACTATATAAAGAACATAAGAAGCTTACAAAGTTGTGTGGGAACGCGGCACTGTTACAATAAGATACGTAGGAACTCACAAATAAACTATTCATTTCAAGAGAAAAGGACATTTTTGCTGTAAGAACTGTGGGGTTAACGTGGATTTATAGGAAACAGGTATTGTCGTGAAGAAGACTGTAAAAGGCATCGATATAAGTCCTTTTATCTATACTAATATTATAAAGCTGAAGAGTTTGTTTGTTTGTTTGTTTGTTTGAACGCGCTAATCTCAGGAACTAATGGTCCGATTTGAAAAAATATTTCAGTGTTAGATAGTCCAGTTATCGAGGAAGGCTATAGGCTATATAACATCACGCTACAGTCATTAGGAGCGGAGTAGCAACGAAAAATGTCACAAAAACGGGGAAAATTTTGACTCATTCTCTTTAGTGACGCAAGCGACGTTGCGCGGGTCGGCTAGTTAGTTGTATAGTCCGATAACTTAGTAGAGATCCTTGGCATGTATTTAAATTATAGGTACTAATACCGTGTATTTTTTTAAAGTAGCTTTATCAAACTGGCCACCGTCACCTGCATAAGCCTGCGTTGCGTAACCTAAGCCTAAGACCTAATTCTTCTAACGAAAATATGTAAAATCCCGACGTACGTGCGTACGTAGTGACGTACACTAATTGTCAATAGTGAATTAGTAGCTTATTGCTACTAGATATACATATATCTAATACGTAAGAAGCGTTCTTTAAAACTTAAGTTAGCTGCTATTAAGAACATTAAAGAAATAGGAAACCTGTTTTCCCGATTCGAGTATTGGCCTTGAAACCGTACGACCAGAGTCAGAAGACCGAAAAAATCAGTAAAAAAATTGTGTAACTATAATTATGGCTCATTAATGCTTCATTACCCTCTCTGCTTATTCACTAACAGATTATTCCCAAGCGCCACTTATTTTTGTTTCAACGAAACCATTACTTCACCATAACATGGTCTAACATCAAACTTACTCACATACTCATCAATCATTACTTTACAAAACATCACAGCCCAAATCCTCTCCTTAATTCTAATCTTAATCGTATCTGTATGTATTTAAGGATCATTTTCCTTTAAACGGTATGTTATTTATAACATTTCAATTTTATTATCGGAGTTCTCAAAGTGATTACAGCATATATTTCCTTGATAAACAAACGAACACAAAGAGTTTCGTTCTTACTTCATTTAGGGCTGCTTTACATTGACCAAATTGTAAGCAACTGAGTATTTGTCGACTGAATTGCGATATGACTTCAATGACTTAAAATTTATGTAAAGTGTGTGAAATAAGATTTACTATTTTTTGCTTTAAATCATAATACTTTTTAAAATTTTTGCTTATTTTTGAGCTAAATTATTAAATTTGATTATACAAAATTAATTTGCAATATTTAACTCCAGCAAAAGATAAGCCAAGGAAGGGTCGTCACCTACACCCGGATTTCTTAACATAAAATCAAAAACACATTTTACGAATAATACGCGTATTCCTGTGCAAAGTTAAAGCATATAGCTTTCGCTTTACATTTTTATGGCACATTATATTTGAATGAAAATTTTGTACAATGTTTCTTTACGTTGATTGTTTGTTAGTTAGTCACATAATATCCGGTAAGTTAGAACACAGCCTTAGGAATAAAATTACAGTAAGTATATGGCGGTTGTGTGTACAAAGGTTCAAAAGACTTGAGTTCAAAAGATTCGGTTATAATGTTTGTTTTGCTATTCTGGTAAAACACGTTCAATTAAATTGAGTACGAGAATATAATGTATTGTGTTAAACATTGGTGGGTATTATGTGGGTAGTTTTAAAATAAGTCTCAGTAAACTGTACATCTATACTAATATTATAAAGCTGAAGAGTTTGTTTGTTTGTTTGTTTGTTTGAACACGCTAATCTCAGGAACTACTACAAAAACGGGGAAAATTGGGATCCATTCTCTCTTATGTGACGCAAGCGAAGTTGCGCGGGTCAGCTAGTACATATATAATAACGAGTTCGCAGTTTTCACAAACTTACATAAATTTATAATATTCCCAAAGGTTTTGGTATATGTGTGTGAATACACTCACATTTTGCCATTAAACAAAAGTGGTCCCATGGAATTGGTGAGACTACTAATTTTAAGTACTAAATATAGCTACTCTATTAAATACGATGCATTTATACTAGTCGTACATTAAACTATCAGAAAGTAAGTTAAATAATTTTTGCGTTAACTGTAATAGTTTATTGCTGTTTGAACGAAGAATTAGTTTCAATAATACATTATTCCAGTGATTGCTCCACCTCTATCTAATTTTAGAAATCGACATCGACATGTTATTATACAAAATCCTAAGTTCAACAGTCGAAACTATAAAGAAAATCTATAAAAAAAAGCAATCGAAACGCTAAAAGTTCAACATAAAAACACCTACAACACATAAATAAAGTAAACCCATTGAAACTAAAAGTAGAATATCTATTGAGCAGTTGAAAACTTTAAGACAGCCGCAGAACACTTTCTTTTTACGACCATTGCTTTTGTTCGAACATTCTTTTATGTAGAAAATTTCAGACAGGTGACTATAAAATCAAAGTATATTGGAGGAGACGACAGACTGGCAACTATTTGTTGCGTATTTGTTGCTTATCTGACTACTTTACCTTGAAATTAAAAAAAAAAGCTGGCTACAATTATTTAAAACATCAAAGAAGAAGAAAAGCTTAAGACACGATACACATGCTACTACTACAACTACAAAGTAATCAATTGGATACAAAAATACACTACACTATTTTAATTTATCATTGCAGCTGCTGTTTAAAACAGAATGAATCCGCCAAAATCATGGTTGTAGTATATAACTTTTTGTTATTCTCAGATGAAGTAAACCACAGTTCAGTAATGTGTCAAGTAAATTATGCTACATTGAGCCCAAACGATAAAATAACGTTTTACTAATGTTTAACGTTAGTAAAAGTAAAATCAGGTTACAATATTGGATTACTTTTGCAACTGATATACAAGGATTCAGTTACAAAAAGTTGCCCGTCTGCAAAGACTGATTTACAATATTGAACAATTTAGTAAAACTGCAGATTCGTGGCGAATGAACCGAATATCAATTCAGTTTAACGGCTAACGTGATTTTTATGGTAAAATATTGATGGCTCTATCTGATGAGAATGATAGAAAATGAGATTTTTTTGAATAAAATTATGTAATATTTTAAAACTTCTATAAGAGTTCTTGAATAAAATTAATCAGCAAGCGGTTTTAGAAAGGGCAATTGGAACTATTTTGTGTTTTTAAAACAGAAGATTACTCAGTATATTCAGTAACTTTTACCAATTGCATATTTTATGGCCTCCCTAACCAAATGATGTATGTAAAAGTAAGAATAGCAACGATTAATTAATCTATACTAATATTATAAAGCTGAATAATATTAATATAATATATATAATATAATATTATAAAGCTGAAGAGTTTGTTTGTTTGTTTGTTTGCTTGTTTGTTTGTTTGTTTGTTTGAACGCGCTAATCTCAGGAACTACTGGTCCGATTTGAAAAATTATTTCAGTGTTAGATAGCCCATTTATCGAGGAAGGTTATAGGCTATATATCATCACGCTACGACCAATAGAAGCAGAGCAGCAGTAAAAAATGTTACAAAAACGGGGAAAATTTTGACCCATTCTCTCTTATGTGACGCAAGCGAAGTTGCGCGGGTCAGCTAGTTAAAACATATTATACAAATTATATCTGGAATTTCAGACTTAATAGACCAAAAAACATCAGTAAAATACAAATAAATAACTACTATCCGACGGGCAAGGGTTGAGGGAAGTCCTGAATGAGTAAAAATAATGATTCTATGTTTTATTTTGTCATAAACTTAACAAGACTTCTAATCTACACAATGCAGCGATGATTTTACTACTGAAACATCACTTTATCGTGTTTCTGTTCAATAAATTTTGTAGAGCATCGTAAAACATACGTATTTGTCATTCATTGCTTTTCCTACATGAGCTGTGATCGAGATTATATAAACACATACGGTCATAAGCAGTCCATACTTGTTAAATAATAATATAAAAGACTTTTCTTTGCTTACGGTTATTAAAAACAGTCGCTAAAATATTATAGAATTCAATTAGCACATCGAAACATTTAATCTTTGGTAAATTATTTCTTAGCCAAATATATGTTGTGTGAGGGAATTGAACTCTGGTGTACTGGTGATGACGTAACAACGCCTTTAATTACTGTACCATAGAGCTTAATTTTTCCGATGCAATTTTACTAATAGAACACCTGCAGTTGTGTTATCAACCAACTATCATGATTTGCATAACTTTAAAACCTAGATTTTATATTGTGTGTGTAGTAACAATTAATACCTATAATGTAGTAACAATTAATACCTATAATATAAACCAATACAAATACAATGTTATAAACTATTACAATCAAGCAGAAAACGCAGCAGGCCGGAGCAATTTTCCCTGTCAAATAAATCAATCAAAACCCCATGTAGCTGTCTTGCAAGACACGGGTCTGTTCTAAAACAGTTTCAATTAACAGAATAACGGTTTGTTTGATAGCTTACTGCTAAATTTACTTAAAATACCTATCTTTAAGTAAAGTAATGAAAAATAATGAAGTTACTAAAGAACAGCATCATTTTTCCATAATGCTTGATTTTCAATTGTTAAAGCCATTCATGCATTGGATGATAACTCAAAATCTAGGTAATACACCAGTGATTTTAAGAATTTGATGTATGTCTTCAAAATAATGATGTTATGTTTCAACGGCGAAGGAAATCACTGTAATAAAAAAGTGATGCCCTTAAAACTATCATTTAAGGAACGCAAAGTCCAAAACTTGATGAGGCTCTAGGCCTAACATCTCTCTCAATTCAAGAGGAGACCCGCAAAAGAAGATAATTGTTGTGTGGTTTTATTATCATCCCAAACATTTTAAACACCGTAACGAGTAGCACGATTCTCTGCAGTCGGTATTATCGAGTACCGAGAGTTTGACAATTCCTACGACACCCACTAGAGGCAAATAAGATTTGATACAAAACTTCTTAATAGCTTGACAATTTGTTGGATTGTGAATTGTCCATAGTGGTAGAGAATCGCGCTGAAGCTCAGTAATCACGCATGAAGCACACCCAAACACTAATCAAAGTTACAATTTCGATCTAGTACTTACCATTTCAAGCACAATAATAGAGCCTCAATAAATTATTCTAACCCACCACATTGGCTATTAACATGACAAGCGCGCTAATTAGCCATGTGCATTGAGTCAGTGCTATTAATTAATATTACATAATCTCAATACTGTCTGTCTGATATGAATTATTGATATTATGTCATGCGCATGTTTTGGAAATTACTTCGCTATTGTTAAAATATTAGGTCATATATATCTGTTCTCTACACAATAAAGCTCGATATTTGGGTACCACACAAGATCGCTGAAAGAAACCTAATGAACTGTGTATTCATTTGTCATTCTTGAAGCCAAAGAGATTTTATTACAAGTTCATACATACTATAATGGGAAAAGACTTTTTCCCGACCTAATATAATTTCTAACTCGTTGGTTTACTTGTGTAGGTGTCCACTATACTCTAGGATTGATGACATTTTATTTCTCGCCGCCGCCTGTTCACTGGAATGAAAAGGAGTAGAACTATAACCAACATAACTTACCCCCGGTTTCTGAGGTACATCTAGCGTTAGTTAATCTGTTCAATAGCGTTTAAACTCATTTAAAAAAAATGCAATTGAATAGATAAACTACCGCTGAATGTGCTCAGAAACCGGGAGCTAGAGAGGCATATAAATACGTTCCTATGATCTTTACGCAATTCCCTTGGTACAGCTCTACGCCACCCGATCCGTTTCAGAGTTTTTATAGAAAAAAAAAGATTGTGTCCATCTGATTGAAGCTTACCTGAGAGAGCTTAATATAACTTAACTACTGATTGCGTTATAAATTGTTAAGAATTAACACAATGTCGGACCTTGATAAATATCTTTAGTAAGAAGTCTTTTAGCTTTCCTTAAGCAGAATAAAAAATATTTAGGGAAAAACTAATAATAACTTTATTATACAGACATAAATTGCAAAACAATATTTGTTATAAACTACATAAATATGAAGTTATGTAAGAAACTATGACAGTTAGTGAATCATGAATAAACGTGTTAAGTTGTTATATTACTTACGTGTGAGAAATATTTAGGTACCGCTATTATTCTTCTTTCTTACAAAGGGTAATGCGAAATAAGATGTGGAAATGTATATATTTTCTACAAAGAGTAAAGGAATGTTACATACTGTTTTAAGTAAATTGATAATAATTATTGTTCTGCAATGTATGTATGTATTTGTGACTGTGTACATACAAAACATCACGCCTGTAATACCTGTAAGTGTAAGAAGTGTATAAAATACACCCACGTTGTCCTATTTACAATATTAATACCGTGTAAGAGGCCACATAATACCCTTATATGTATTTAACTGGCGCAAATTCCAAAAAATACCAATAGCGTTTTGCAAAACCCGGATATCGAACCCTTGTATACACTTAAGGCCTGACCACAAGAGCAAGTCTCGTGCTGTATTACACGGAAATAAAAATATTGGATTTTAAAATGGCGGAACATGGATGTATTTCATACACCCCTACCTTCACTTTTCTGGTATAACAGGCGGAATTCTATAATAAATAAATAAATAAATTTAACCAACAATGTCCCACTGCTGGGCAAGGGTCTCCTCCCGTAATGAGGGAGGAGACCGTGGGAGGGAGGCCTTGAGTATAGTTTGACGAATTCTATACCTAATTATATGTCTATGTACGTTTAACTCTAATTCGGTAAAGTAACAAACATCCACCCATTCCTTATCACAATAATATAATACCTTTACTTGACACCATCTTAACCATGACAAATATAATCACATTATTCTCATAGTAATCGCGCTGACTCGTGACAATACGTGTACGAGATCGTGCCTGACCTCACAATTGGCACCTAGACCCCCTCCCCTCCCCCCTCGGGTCACACACGATAGGAATTTGTTATTAACCTGTGGATTTCCTGTAGGTGGCAGTTTTCAATTTAATGTCACCGCCCACTACTAAGCTTTATGAAAAGGTAGTTTAAACGATACCTTATTGCAAAATCTGTGACAGGTTTCCCTTTTAGCTAGTTATCAACACTGGTATTTAAATCTCTAGCATGTTTTTTTTTCTGATTACAACAAGCAACACAATTTTGAAAACTAAGTATAATTTAAATAGCTTTGATTTTGATTAGGCAGAGACCAAAGAGCACTGCTTGCTTCGACATTTTTTTTTTAGTTTAATTCATTCATATGTATCTATACCTACATCATGTCATACAGAACCTCCAGTTCAGAGTTTTGATGTACCCAAATGTAAAATAATGTAATGTTCGTTATAACTATAATAAATGTTTCTATCGTATATGGAAGCTCTCACGCTTCACATTTGACACGAATGTCTGACGTATCAAAGCCTCTTATGAATAATAATTCAATGCAGTTAGAATACGTCTACATTCCCTATGTATTAAATTATATATTATACGTACATAATAATGAGGAACAGACTGTTTGTCTATCTGGCCTGCAGCATACTTGCAAGTCCTGTATTGGCTAACAGTTGGTTCAAAACTTAAGAGGGTAACTAAAAAATATGTTAAACTTTACTAAATTCGAAATAAAAACAACAACATTCGTCGAAAATCGCCCCTGATATATTGTCACTACGCAATGAGAATTGAGAATTTAAACCATTTTAAGAACACAATTGCAATTTGCCCATTCGTATCAACCACACGGCAATTAGTTGCCGTTAAACGATAGACTATAGTTAATTCTTAGACAACTTAAATTAAAAAGCACTCACAAAAATTATATGTAAAATAAACCAACATAAAACAAATAAAAAATACCACATTGCAAACCAAGAGAGGTAGTAAATAAAGTAGGCGCATAATAAAGTGCGAATGCGGCTGCCCGTCCAGGCTAATCTCCTGAGAAGAACTGACAAGACAGCTCCGCGCCTCTGCGGCTCGAAATATTTACTGAGATATGAGCTTCTAAATAAATAAAAATATGCTCCATCCCCTTTGGAGGTTTTAACTTTTATATTATTGCTGTTTAGGGAAAAGTCGAGGTGTATTATTTGGATATCTGGAAAAGAGTAGTAATGTTGGAATTAAGTACTATGTTGTTAAGTACCTAGAGCAAAAATTATGAAGAGGAAAAGGCGATTTAAAGTTTGGTTTTAATATTGTCTGCCGTCAGAAGAAGGCTGGTGGAAGATGCAATACTAGAAACAATACTAAGTCCGTAGTTTACTTAGTTGTTAATGCATTAAAAAAAATTTAAGACACTATCAAATCTTACTCTGATAGAGATCAATAGCGAAAGACAAATATAAACAACACTTGATAAAATTTCTGCATAGTTTTTTGCTGAATCCACATACACATATCTCCTAATTCAAAACCCTCATAAACGATAACTACAAACTTTACCTTTTTAAGAACATTACCAATATGATCCGTCCATAGATTTTTTTGTCATAATACAAATTGGGACATAAATATATGTAAGCTAGCTATGCAATACATTCTAATATATTATTCTAAAGAATACATTATTCTAGTCCATAGCAGAAGTTTTTTGTAAAATATCAGATCTAGTACGGCTATAAATTGTACCGGCTGGCGGGATGTCGGAGCACATTCGACGTTTCAAGACCTTTTACGGCTTTACTACGAATATACACATAGACATAGTAGGTCTGTATGTCAGTGAGTGAGAGAGCCGGTTAGGAAAATTCGTGTCAAAAAATTTTTGAAGAATGATTCAGTGGGAAGTATATTTTTCTTATATGCCACTTTTGTTAAACTAAATATAAAATCAACGTGTAGCGTGCACAGCGAGGTAAATTAAAAACATAAATATTTTATTCGAATACATCGAAATATGATATCCAATGAAGATGAAAGTGATGATACCTTCGCAAATAGATCATGATTTTTACATGCCTCGATTATCCTTGTCCCGACAAGTGATATTCGTTCCCAGTTTTTTACTAGTAATGAATACTGCACCGAGGGCAGCGTACACTATGTATAAAACAATTTGTTACCTACTAAAAATATCCACTGTTATTCTTAATATGTATTTATATAATACTCATTCGGACCTACCCGGAAACAAAAATACAATACTTATTTTCCTTAAATTCAAAATAGAATAAATCCCTTATATTCCGCAGAAAAGTAAACAAAAACAAACTTCCCAGAACACAGTCACATTCAATATTCTGTTTAGAAACTTCGTCCACATTTTATACCTGTTTATCGGAACAATTTTCAACGCTCTGCCAATCATATGTTGTTAGAAATATATTTATATTCGCGCCACGTACTCAAGTGAATTCCTAGCAATATCCTTTATATTCTAAGGCTCGGATTCAATCTCGATTGTATCGAAACGCGGAAGCTGAATCTCGATATCTACGTTCATTGTGTGTTATGTGAAATATTTTAGCGCTAAGTTTAGATGCGGAATATACGAGGGTACAGTTGTACTTCTGTTCGGTTTTGTTTTGTTGGAGTACAATTTAGAAGATATAGCGAGTGTTTTAAATCCAATTTTTATAGGCGTTAAAAGAAATTATCCAATATTTAACGAAATATTCAAACACAATACCTTTTTAAAGGCACGGCACAGAAAAACAGTATTAGAACTGTAATAGAGACAAAATGTTATGCATTTTGTAAGCTGTAAAACAAGTCTCTGACTCACTGCAACAGGTAATCATTCTTAGCTGATTTATAATAGTTTTGTTGCGAATATAACACACTCAAACTAGACAAAAAACTTGACTTCACGACGATTCATCACAACACTACTTTTGTATGACGTCACTCACAATATGTTACTTCCACTAGGATTCTATCTCAAAGCTTCTATTCCCGCTAAGTCGTATCATCTTATACCGTTCCCCAAAAACCGACAACAGCTGCTTTTATCGCGTCTTTTCTTGCCTAAACCTTTGCTCGTGAAGGCTCTTGACCCACCCAATGTCTCATAAATCGACTAAACTTTTATCTTAATGGCGTTTCCGAGGTTTTTGTACAAGTTTTTTTTACGTTTTCATACTGTTACCAGACGTTTGAAGAAAAATTTTAATGAAAGATTTTTTGTTCGAGATTTGCGATGAATTGTTTTCAAGATGTTTTTGAATTTGTCATTCTGGTTTAATTTTATTTAAAGTTCTAGGATTAAGACGCATTTTTGGTGCTTTCACTCTCATGCTTTAACTATTTTACATTCGAGTTACAAGCTTTATTCAAAATTCCATGGTTTAAAAACGCAATAAAATCATTTCAAAATCTGAATGAAATCCTTCTAGAATAGACTTTAGCAACTAAAAAAATACTACGAGACCATATATTTTTGTTCATTCCTATACAAGAGTATTGAATAAAATATGATAGCGAAACGAACGACACGAAAATCTTGGATATTATGTCGAATAATTGATTGATGGGTGAGCACACACGATCGGATACAATTTGTTTATATTGACATGATGTGTTGCTGAATACAATATTATTTTGTTACTAAGTGGGTTTCTATAATGCTATAGCCTAGTATAAATACGAGTCATTCGCAGAGTTCCATAGCTTGATTAATCGAAAATCTTCATTTAGGAATTAAAACAAAGTATTCTTTAATAAGCCATGTAATACTAGCAGGTGTACGGAGGTTAGTTGTTTTGTTAAACATAATAGTCTATTTTTAATCTTTCGTTCAAGGAAGTATATTTTCCAACACTTTTTAATATAAACCCTTAGAGACTACTTAATATTTTTATTAAACCTCTTTCACCTGTTTTCATAATATTTTCCTGGATAAATATAAAGGATCAAAGGAGATGTTGTTTTTTATTTAATCGCTATTAAGTAAACGGATTAATGGGAATATTTTTTCACTATTAATTGGTTCTGTTTCGCCATAAGCCTTCCGGGATCTAATATTATACGTCATTTATTTTAGTTTTATCATTAATTGAGTATCTTATTTCGGAAAGGACATATCTCAGAAACCAAAGATTAAAACATGTACCCTTTTTGAAAAACCTATTGTATTTTACACTATTGATTAAAAGCTCTGCCTGTCGGATACAATGATTTGAAACTATACTTTCAAAATAATTGTGGAACATTTTTGCCGGTGAAAATGGGAAATTCAGATAAATTTATTTCTAATTCCAATGTAATAACGCGTTATTAAGGACTGCACGTGGCTAGTTACACTCACCGGTCGGTAAACGAACTGTGGGTTAAGCAACCTTGGCGCGGACATTCTACAGATGGGTGGCCGCATAGTGGTATTTGAACTGAGCGTCTCCGTGCTTCGGAGGGCACGTAAAAAGTAGGTCCCGGTTGTTTTCAATAAGATAACAGTCGTTAAGTCATGTCAAAGGCCTTCGGGCGGCTTGAAGAACTTTGACACTAGGTTGACCACTAACCATACGACAAATGAAAAATAAGGACTGCAAAGATATAGTTGCCGTTTCAATAGTATCTGATCTGTGACTATTAATACTGTAGCCAAGAACACATACGTATGTACCCAAACCACATAAGTTTGTGTATAGACCTACAAAACCAGTCCCACTGTCCAGTGAGAGAGTCGTTCATATTATGGTAATGTTATAGAGACTGCGGCAGATTACAACCTTTGTGACGAACAAAGCGATGGCACAGATAAAACTCAGGACAGGTGTTTAACACAGAGGTTTTTTTATGTCTCCTGATTTTATAACCAAGATTACGAAGAAGAAGATGTAGGAAGACTTTTTTTAATCCTGCCTAAAGTAGTAGATATACCCGCCTGCGTAACGCAAAGTGGGGTGCTGTGTTTATCAGCATTACTATTATTTTAAAATTGTAACTATATAGTACTTATTGCTAGATAATTACAATAGAATACTTACTACCGATGTCGATCTTTATAATATTTAGCTTTTTATTACTATATTTCTGCTAGCTAGTAAAATAAACATTTAACATAGTGGGCATTCACTGGCTGCAGTAACAGGGGGTGCAGAATTTCGATTCCCTACAGTAAAAGTAATTAAAAAAAAAATAAGTTTACGGATAACAAAAATAATGAATACTATGCACTTACATACACGTACGCACATACACGAAATCCAACATACAGGTAATTTAAGATTCCCTCATACAATCAAATTTAAAAAAGAACTGAGTATGTACAATGTAAAGATATAAAAGCTAAAGAAAAGCAATAAAGTGAAATGTTTATATCTAAAGCCTTATAGAGGTGAGGTTCCGATGTTATTAGTTTTATTTCAAATGCCCTCACGTATCGCCACGATCCCGACCTTCGGAATACCTTCGGAGTTCCTTCCATTTTTTATTAGGAACACTTCAATTCTCACCGTTTTCTAGAAGGTAGATAAGTAAATGCAAGTAGATAAAGGAATAACAGAATAATCTAAACAGAAAAATACTTCAAGGTACCGGTAACCTTACTTCTTGAAACAAGACTTTTGTTTACTTTGATAAAATACTTTAACACAGACTTTTATAATACGGTCGGGCTATTTGGAAATGTCATAATTAAAGTAATAGATGACTTCAACCTGCTAAGAAAGCATCTTATCTGTAACCTTAGTAAACTGCCACCCATCTACAATTAACTTGGATGACGTTGCTTCTGTCTCAGTTTCAGTTTGATTAAAACACTGGTTTTGATAAGTATATTCCCGATTTACGTGACGAATCTTTAGCGGCAGAAATTGTCGCGTACGCTTTCATCTTCATCAAATAAAAAACACAAAAGACGCAAAAAATACTATTTCGAAATCGCTTCCAAAACTTTATTCATAATACTGACTAGTCATAAAAAATACGGCCAGTAGTAAAACCACTGAAACATGTAAAACAAAACCAAGCAAAACTAAGTCCATAAAGAATTCAATTTGCCATGAAAAAGGACTGAGTGCTCTGTAAGTAATTGATTTATTCGATCTAAGTATATTCCTAATACGTAAACTTAGTTGCGGCTCCTTTAGTATCGGAACGTTCAGTGTATTTACACTTATCTGCTTTTTGACTGAACGGAGACAAGATTTCTATTAGCTGTTTAGATTTACAGTGAAATCTACAGCGAATTTTATATAGGTAGTTTAATATATTCTTTATGTGCGTGACAAAAAGATATGTCTAGTAAAGATGACTATTATGACTTTCAGTACGCATTTTAAGCAGGTTTGACCCGTTGTAACGACTTCAAGCATTTCCTACAAATTCGAGTCTTCTAAAATTGCCAACGTTTTGCTTGCTGCGATTGTATCTGCGATTGTGTAAATACATTATACTCGGAGATGTATGGAATGGCGTATTAAATACACCTTTTTCCATTTACAGTGTCAGTCCTATTAAATAGGGGCGGGCGTACTACCATTCACTAAGCACGTTACCAAACTCCGGGCTAGAAACCAAGAAATATGAATTTCTATATGTTCAATAGTATTCAAATAATACGATCACTGAAATAAGAAAAGAAAATTCATTAACAACAAACTTAAGCCGCATCACTTCTATTACAAGTAGGAAATAAACAATCTTTTAAAAGCATATGTTTTATCTTCACCCAAACAAGACGTTACCATTAAAATGCTCCACAGTACAGAATGTAAACAAAACGATATAACTGCAACAATATTACGTCGAGTCATAAAAGTTATGTTTCACAACAAAGTTTACGAGAAAAATAATTAAACATCGCCGTAGTGAGGGGCTACTGGGAAAGATTTAAATTGTTTTAAAGCATAATGTTTTTTTTAAGTTACTTTGTTGGTACTAAACAATACTATTTTGCATTTAAACACTAACGCTCCGTGCTTCGGAGGGCACATAAAAGTCGGTCCCGGTGGTTGTGTGCTAAGATAACATAACATTCTACAAAGCTTAGGAAAAAATAAATAGTTCTGGCCTGAATATATTTTGAAACATAGGTTAAAACATATATATTACGTCTCAGTAATTTCTTATACTCTTGCAACATTCAGAGCCGTACTTATATACAGTGTCTTTCCAACAAAGCATTTTCAAAAAATTATCTTTCGCAAAATGAACTACCACACACTTCATCTTTCCCCTCGACATTTACCCGACTCCCATCCCTAAAAGTAGGTATATTCAAATACTTGCAGCTCAGTAGATAACTTCATTAACCAGAACCTTGTTCGCTTATTACGGACCGCTAAAGCCTTCGCCAGGAAAAAAGCCTTGCAACAAACCCCTATAAGAATATCGTTCATTTAAAAAATGAGCTCCTTTTTTCATTTATATTGAAGCGACTAAGCTTATGGAAAGCTATAGAAAATGTGGTTTTAAAATTAAATTACGTTTGTAGAATGGCTTGAGATTATTTAGTTATTGGATATTAAACTGTAAGGTATATTACTGCTGTTTTGAAGTTACTCATAATGTATGCGATTGTAACTTTTGAGCTACGATATCTCATAATGATTTTTGGCTCAGACAAAAGTTGTTCGGTTTTTCTATTAAGCCTATATATTTATTTAATTAATACTTGTACAAATAACGCTGTTAAATGGAATGAATTAAAAACATACTTAATTAAAATGTTTATCAATTGATTTGGAAAGAATATGCAAGAGACAAGATGTTTTATAAAATGGCAATTGATTTTTTGTTTTATTTCGTAATCATTTTATAGTTTAATGAGTGTTAGCCAGTAACTTAAAATGATTTAATTTATAACTACAGAAATATAGTTGTTCATTGTCGTCCATTGAAACGTTCAAAAATATATTTCAAAGTTCAGTTGGGCGGCTGGTGGGACAATAAAGTAAGTCTGTATGCTCAGTAAAATCCTGGCTTTTACTTGTAAGCCATAAATTGACCGAACGCTCACGTTACTCGCTTTTTCCCCGTCAGCATTTTTGGACTCCAATTCCGATATTTACGATTGATATTAGTCTGTCTGATTTTAAACATTGTTATGATATTGAATGGATTATTTTGTTTTTAAACTAACTGACTGACGAAAACTTTATACCTTGAACGATTATCGTGTTTTTAACTAGTTTTCATGCTATACTTCATCAAAATTGGTTTAACCGTTTAGCCGTGAAAGCGTTACAGGCAGGCAAACATGCTTAAAATTTTATGCTGCTATTTCGAACAGTCTTTTTATTGAATTAGTCACTTCACTACAAGACTCAGTAACTTATTCGCTAACTCGTGCTTTAAAATGTTTACAAAAATATTTCATGAAAATGAAGAGATATTAAATCGACTCTACTTATCCCTTCTAGGAATAGCTGGCATGGTATTACGTCATTCATCTCAAACGTATGGTAAAACTCCAAATACTTATCTATATAGACATCCAGGCAGAATTCTTGCCTGAATTTTTCATATTCACTTTGGCAGTGTTCCAGCCTAGGCTGTAATAAAACAAAAATTACTTGCATTTTTTTAAATACTACCTGGACTCTATCACAATGCAATAAGGTTCATTTTAGCTTGTGTTTTTGTATGTGAGATGTGTTCTTTGATAAAAAGATGTGCGTTGTAAGTTGTCGAAACTCCTTGGATGTTTTACCAATACATGTAGAACTGAAACTTTTGAGACTGAATCGTGAAAGAATTATGAACTGCCTATTGTTTATAAAATGTTTCAAATGGTTTGTGATCCCTGAATATTGTTTTGGAAACTGCCCAACTAGCACACAAGCTGCTTATACAGTCGTTATACAGCCTGATAGTTGCATAAGAGTCGTTCAAATGCTGTACAATTCTCTATAAGTTGTATACTAGCTATTTAAAAAACCCTTTAACAGCTAGGCGGGACAGTAGCCGTTTAGTAGGAAACTAATGACTTATAGTGATATATGAGCATGTAATTGCATCGCTAGACAGCCTAGGGAAGTATAACTGAGTTAATGGAATCTTCTATAACACCGTTAACTGTATAAGGGGACTTTAGGAGATAAAGGAGTTTAAACGGAGTTATGCGTTGCGCTTATAGCGCTCAAGAGCGTAAATAAGCTTTTTGTAATGCCTTAGGTTCTATAACAGATTTTTTTAGGGCTAGTGTATTACTCATCTATAAAAGAGTTGCGTAGGTCTTTAATAGCGCCTTGAGCGTTATATCAGATATTTATATGGCTTCTGTACGGCAAATAGATGTATAAGGTATCATTCGAAACATTTTTACAGCCATGGGGATTACAGAATTATGTTAAGCACCTAAAGCGCTATAACCGAGTAATATACCTTTATACTAAAGCTTAAAATTATTATCATAATATATTTACATAGGTGCAGTGGTGGTTCAGTCTGTCAACTGTTTTTAAAGAATAAATAAAATAAATAAAATAAATAAAATAAATAAAATAAATAAAATAAATAAAATAAATAAAATAAATAAAATAAATAAAATAAATAAAATAAATAAAATAAATAAAATAAATAAAATAAATAAAATAAATAAAATAAATAAAATAAATAAAATAAATAAAATAAATAAAATAAATAAAATAAATAAAATAAATAAAATAAATAAAATAAATAAAATAAATAAAATAAATAAAATAAATAAAATAAATAAAATAAATAAAATAAATAAAATAAATAAAATAAATAAAATAAATAAAATAAATAAAATAAATAAAATAAATAAAATAAATAAAATAAATAAAATAAATAAAATAAATAAAATAAATAAAATAAATAAAATAAATAAAATAAATAAAGATTTTCAAACTATTTTAATATTCAACGACTGACCCCTAAAAGTACGAGTAAAATGCTGGTGTGCGACCAAAACAATTATATTGAAGCACTCCTATGCCACAACTGCAGAACCTTGAGGTCTACAACAGCAAACACTAGAGCCTTTGTACAGCTTAAGGCGCTAGAGCAGATGTAACCAACTCTGAGAGATGCTTGATCGAGACGCCATTACAGCATTTGGTAAACATATTTTTTGAGGTTATTACGATCTTTTGAAGATCATATAAATCTATAGCCTGGTAACGTTAACATAATTAAAATCATTTTTTATTACCTATAACCCTAATTAAACTATCTGTAACCCTCAAAGTCTTATTTATGTTCAAAATACAATTTCCAAATCCACATATCTATATAATTTTTGCATTTAAAACTGAATATTTTGAGGGCGCATGAAAATATTGACGATAATATACATATATATTGACAGTAAACTGGCACTCGCACTTTCATATCACGTACACAAAGAAATAAAAGCGATAGACTTCTTGTTATTTTCATAATCCAATCCGTAAAAATAAAATGTCTCCTCATTTGTCACTGATGATTCATTTTAATACAATATATTTAGTTTACACCATAATAAACCGACCATATTACTAATTTAGAGCGTTAGCATTTATAACCGTTACACAGTAGCGCTAAAATAAGGTAAAGGTGGTATAATCGCGCTGCAAGAGCTTTTTCGAACGCTCGTGGCGCTAACCACCTCTGTACAACAGCTGGTAAGCGCCACGAAGCTGCGAAAAAGCTCTTGTAGCGCGATTATACCACCTTCATCTTATTTTAGCGCTCCTGTATTACTACTATACTACGTACTATTATAATTCCTATTTACGACCACTGTAGATCCAATTTAGAGCTATAAGCTGGACAGTATGGGCCTATTTGACGCTACAAGAGATCTGTAGCCGCTTATAGAACCACTATACTTCTTACTGAGGAGCCTAAGGCGTTATAAAAATCCTTTAACCGGCCATTGTGCAGCTTGTTATAGCGCTTGTGTGCTAGTTGGGTGTGGACTTAGATCATCATCATTATTTTCTCATCTCGAAATAAGGCACATTTTGGTCAAAAACTGAGTCTTTTCGAAGACAAATTAGTTGTTTCGATCCAACAATTAGGAAAGAATACAAAGATGTCTGTTAAACGCTATCAAGTGCCTAACGTTAGGGCAATAGGAGTCCAATAATACGATACGTCATACGACTGTACTCATATTTTACATTGCTAGACTACTTTAAACGATACCATTAAGCTTAGCTTGGCGGAATACTCTGAGGGACTAAATAAGAATAGTCAATACCATATATTGTTTGACATTTAAACGATAGCAGTTCGATAGTATCGAAGTCGTCACAGCTTTAAAACACTCCATTAACCTTAACACACAAAAACTTTTACAAAACAAAGACAAACAAAATTTCTAAATTCGGCACCGATCTCACAACTTTAATTAGATAACAGAGTTAATTATTTAACGTGTTAAACCTTGTCTAGTTTATTAAAATGGAATTATAATTAATTAAACTTGTGTTACATCAAACGGCCGGTAGAGCCTTAAGCGTTGATTTTAAACTTTAATTGAAAATCTTACCTTTGTTTGTGCCTTTCTATCTTATGCAGGTATGGCGTGTGTGAAAGAGATAGAAATATACCGCAACAAGAATTTGCTGAATGAGGAAATCGGTGCCTTTAGAATAGACGTAGTTACGCGAAGAAATTTATAATTCATGATCTTCCGACCATGATCTTTGTATGGTAAAAGATGAATTATGTTACCGAGGAATAATGAAAAAGACTATTGGTAACTTTTTTTTTATTAGGTAGGTACTTATTTGAGCAAAGCAGATTTTACTCTAAAAATATCGAATTTAAAAGTCAATTCCCAGTAGTCTTAACACGTAATTATACTGGGAATTTTGTTCCCAATAGACCGGCAGCAAATCTATTGGGATTTGTTTCGCATTTCATCTACTAAATAGGAATAATTTTCACTTTTTTGGGAGATACGAGAAATTAAGAATATTTTTGAGAGAAAAACGTGATAATTTATCTGAAATTCAGTACTAGACATTTCATCCCGACATTGTATCCAGCGGTCAGAAGCCTCTAAACTCACGAACAAACTCATTAGACTAAAAGTCACACACAAACTGAGTTCAAATACAAGTCTTACTCAAACATATCCCGGAGACTAGAACAATGGGGTCCTAGTTTATGGAAATTAGTCCAAGATAGCAGCTACAATTAGCCCTCTCCCTCTCAAATTGAGGGACAATAGTCTGTCATTAGTCGACAAACTCGCTTTAATGCATTTATAGTATCGTTTAAGTATATTGTCCATTGTGTAAAGAGAATTAGTTTATGTATAAGGATGTGAACGCATTGGCGATTGGTCGACGGATGAGAACGACGAACATTAGTTTGACTTTATAAAGTCGTAGTTGTCGGTCAAACAGCTTAAGGATAACTAGCTTTGCGTCCGCGGCTTTGCCAGCGTAGAATTTCACTTCAGAGTGGAATTACCAAAAAACCTCTCTTAGAGCTCCTCTACTCTTTCCTAGGAGCAAACATGGCAAATTCCGTTTCTTGCGTTCAGCTGTTTCGGCTGTGCGTTGTCTGTCAGTCATTAAGTCACTCAGTTACGGAAGAGTTTTATAATTAAGGACTATTTGAGTAGCCGAAAGACTAAGTTGCTCAACAACTGTTGACTTCCAGAGCGTATGTGGTTTTCGTTTGTCTTACAGAAGTGTTATAAACGTGAGCAACTGGTTGTGTATTAGCTGACTGATTTCATTTACTACCTTCTTATCGCAAAAAATACCGACATATATATATTTTTACCCCTTCTTGAGCGAAGGTATATAAAGTGTGCGAAAGTTCGCAAAAGAATCAATTATAGGAGTAAGATATAGAGTCGCAGACTCGCAAGTCATTCGTCGTGCTTCTGTACGCACCTTAAACGAATCGAATATTTTACGTAAGATACAATCTTATTCATAAAATTCTGATAAAATCGACAACGTTACTTCACTTAATTTAATATCAGACATTGTTATTCTATTTACAATTTCAAACAAAGCAGGTTTTCAATTGAATTTATTTATAAACAAAATACTATAAAATAGTTTCCATTGTAAATAAACGCGGTATTATGCTACAAATAACAATTCGACCTCAGACGATTCAGTGCTAAATGGAGCGACAAATACCTAGAATTTGCGGTCGGTGTTTCACGACTACTACCTACAATGCAGCTGCAAGTTCATAGTTCTACGAACATTACAGAAATGAGGCTACGTTCCAAGGGTTTTGCACTTCTTTGGTTTTAATCATAATTTGTTTATTCATTTTACTGTCTTTGTGGTGCAGTTTCATAGAATTCAAACTTCTCTCGGTTGAAATTCTCTAATCAGAGTTAAATCCTTTCTGAGATTTTCTGCTTTCATTTCATAGCGATAGTATACATAAACAAAATTTTGTGCCTCAATGAGTAAGTGCCAGAGCGTAGGAATAACGAGTGTACCAGTGAGTTGAGTTTGTAATATTGACTAGTTACTATGTAACCATCTACAGTAGCCGAGAATCAATGAAGAGAAATGCAACTTGCTGATGGGGCAGGGACAGTAAAAAATGTAGCATTGTTCTATTTCCTGTAACGTGATCTTTGCTTCTACCAACTATACCAACAAAGTGGCTAGCTAGCGAACGAAAGAACAACTTTGGCAGTACATTTTGAATGTCGAAATCTCGCTACTCAATAGTAGGTACCCACTGTACTGAATCGCGATTCTGACCTTTCTTAAACTATGTGAATTAACTACCTTATATATTATAATGAATCAATATCAATAAAGACACGTTATTTACCCATATCACATCACATACTTACACAAAAGGATTTACTTTCTTGACCACTCTCAACTGATTATATTAACTGACAATATAGCAGTAACAGACGTGAAAGCCTACGGACGTAACGACATATTGTACAGTGTTCTGTGCCAGGTTATACAACACTGGGCAACTTGCCAGACGTACTACGTGTCCGTCTACTGCCGTATGAAATATAGGGGAACTTGATATTACATATTTCGTTTGTATATTTAGAGATTTAATATCATATTATATGCTGACTATTATAACTGAACTCCATTTTTAAGAATCAGCCACATTGCCGACCTGTGAGTGCGCTACATCTGCAAAATTTCTTATGAAAAAACTTACGATTTTTGCCAAATCAACCTCTCTCTAGAGAGAGATAGAATAGCCAGGAAGTGGGAGATCACTTCCTGGCTATTCGTCCCATGGTGGTGGAGTCAGCCTTACGTAAACTCTTCCTCCCCTTCGCCCTATCCTTGACGTCGTCGACCTCAATCTCAAATGCCTTCATATCTTGAAGCAACACTTGTGTCCACGTGGTCTTTGGTCTCCCCCTTTTGCTTTTTCGGGGACGGAAACTCCAGTACCAAATCAACCCCTATATTTATAAAATCAAACACCGTTATAGTATAAGCATATAAATAAACCGGTAGAAAATTATCTTGCTTACTTTATTTCAACTGCAATGTAAAGAAACTAGAACCATTATAAAAGATAGCATTTTTTAAATTAGAAACGTATTTGCCAACCCTCACTTTTATAAATCGTTGGAAGATAGCATACCTCTCAATATTATCTTATATTACGCAAACGTCGCCAATGTTTGGTGCCCAAAAAAACTTTACGTAATGAAACCCATATATTTACTTAAGGAATGTACTGAAGCATCAACAACAAGTATTAACAACACCAAGTTGAAATGAAGAGGAAAAATTCTTCCGCCCCATAGAGTTAGTTAAAGCAATAGCCAACGTCCACCCACGGAAGGATCTAGAACGAATGGCTGCAATCTGTTACCGCCCGGGAATCTGTTAAATTAAGTTCACTGCACATACCAGGACAATAGACTGTGAGTACTGTGTGAGGAGAGCGTAACTACCCCAATATTTACTAAAAAAAAGGGAATACGTGCTTTTTGGGTAGTCACAACTGTGTCGAGTTAAGTGAGTTCAATTCCCAGACAAATGTTTGCTGTTTGGGGCTGGCCGTATTAGGTGTAGGTATAAAGTCCCCCGTATTTATCTCCCTATTGACTGCCAATATCGCAGAACACAATATTACCAATATTATCTCGCGTTTCCGTCCATTTGAATATTTAATGCTTGATGCTAAGTAGACATTATCATTGTGGGAATTCTAAAAATCCTTAGAAGCCTGAACTAAAAAGAAATACTGATTCTGATAAGGAAAAATACTGTAACTGTTGCTGAAAAAACTGGTGATCTATAATTAAATATGATTGTTATTTATTGCGACACCTTATATTATATATTCTTTCAAACAGCCCTTTTAATGCCCATGTAAGCAGATTTTATGTTTACATTTCTGTACCGTTCCGCTAAACGCCAGTTTGTAACTACACCCTCAATAGTAGTGAAGAGTTTATGCGTTACATCTGTTTTACACAAAGTCATTCGTAACCTTCCTGTTTATTCATACAGTTAATTGTGAGTGAACTGCTAAGAACTTGACTGAACACTACAGTGGGCAATAAACACGAGCATTTCAAACTTTGTAGAGATATACTCGACTGAGCGGATTGACTTAATAATTTATAAGTTAGTTGAATGACTTAATTTAAACTTTTATCAAACGTTCGTACTAATATTGTATGTTATTATGTAAAAGTTTGTATAAACATTAATTTGTTACTTTTTAAAGAAACTATTGAACGTTTTCTGTTGAAAGTCTTTTGCAGTATAACTTAAACATCAGAATAACACTTAGGTATAGACTTTTTCCGAAAACAATTTCTTTTTTTAAAACCAATTTACGAAAGTGGGCGAGAATCAGCTAGTACTTTACAAAGGTAAAATGTATTTTAAAGTGACAAAGTGTAGTACGCTATAATAATAATATAATGAATCTAACCACTCAAAACATATAAAAAGTAACAAGAAACTATCAAAATGAAACGTGTTAAAACATTGAACACAAAATATTCAACTATTTGAAATTCACATCAATCATTTTCACCATTCCAAACAAACTATCATCATGGCGTACGTGTTTTCGTTTAAAAATGAAGTGTTAATCTCGTCTAGACCGAAGCGAAGCAAAATAAACCAGCTTAACGATTCCAGTCTGTTGTTTTAGCATACACGATGAAAATAATATGGAATAAAAAAACTAAAATATCTATAAAGCTAAGCCCTATATACATTTTTATTTTTATTACGTGTATGTTTAAATAAATAAAGAAATGTTCGTGTTTTATCTTTGAAAGAATAGATAAATGGACTAAAGCATAAACCTACCTACTTTTTAGTTTAATGACAAGGCTACTGCATTTTGCCTGATGACTCACAACTTCTATCGATTTTGTGTCAGACATTTACAATTAAATACACTAAAATTAGAAATGTGATAATTTGTAAGTATCGCGGAAACGATTTTCATAACTTTTGCATAAAGATAGTCAAATATAATACTTATTATAGACGGAATACTAAAACACCTTTAATTTTACAAAAAATATATTGCGAAATTGGACAAGTTAGCTAACAACCTATACTTTAGCAACCAATTCCTCCGAAAATGACAACGAAGCGACTAGTATTTGAGTGTGTTTCATCAAACAACAGTCATCAAGAGAGCCCTACTCTCGTATCTCACAAACAATTAGTTGCACTCTGTAATCAAAGACTCCGATCGAGAGACAACACTATCTTCTAGCTCAAACTCACGCGACACTCGAACACGAATGGAACACAAATACCAATCAACCCTAAATGTACTGTATTTATAACGCGGTTCCTCGAAGAGGTATACTAAGGTGATTTTAATGAGAATTTAGACTGGGGTATTAGGCAAAAAGTTCTTCTAATAGTGAAGGTAAACCTCATAATGAAACGTAAAAGGTAAAACCTGCTTAAGACAGCTTTGAAACCGTTCTTAGATGTAAAAGTTACAAGTGCACTCAAGGCTTATCAACATGCCTCATTAGAAAAGAGACACTTGCCCAATAGTGGGACGGTAATGTTTTAAATTAAAAGTCGTTGAGACAAGACTAAGCAGAGTATAGCAGTGGTATTTAAGAAAAAATTGCTATAAAAAGCCGTGTGGTTTTTGTATGCGCGTCCCACGTACGTGGTCGATGGTTCGAACCCCAAGGAACACGCCAATAACTTTTCAAAGTTATGTGTGTATTAAAAATAATTATCGTTTTAACGTTGAAGGAAAACGTCGTGACGAAATCTTGCATGTCTAAAATTATTAACGCATTTCTTGAAGGCACGCGAAGTCCCCAACCTGTGATAGACTCGGGGTCTAAACCCTCTCTACATTCAGGAGGAGACTCTTGCCCAGCAGTGGGACAGTAATGGGTTACAAAAGAAACGTATCACCAAAACCATACACATAAACATAATAAATAACAATTTTACGGTAAGCACAAAAATTCCATTAACGGTAACATAGAACCATCTTCTGGTTGACTGAACCATGGAATTAGTACCTACAATAGTTTTTGACACAATGTGCCCTATTTTAAACGCGAGTGGCGTTCAATGGACGGATATTGAGCGGCTCAGTCATGTTGACCGGAAATTGATCGTTAGCTGTGTGGACCCGCCTTTATATGCCGTGCTTTCAGAAACCTATTAGTAGTTTAAAAGATGGTTCTAATTTTCCTGTTCAAGGCGTTTTAGATGTGTTAAGTTGATTGCGTTTTTAGTGGATTAGGAGCGAAGTAGTTCGCTTTTTTGTTATTATTTTTTTTAATCTGGACTCCTGATTATTTAGCAAAGGACTTGCCCTGAAAACTAAAGAAAAGTTTGGTTGCTAATTTCTCTGACATTGTAACGACCAATCTGAAGGACCGTTCTTTATCACTATCGACTATCGACAACCGTCTAGCTATCGAAACTACATATATATTAAAGTTTGATCAGCGCCTCTAGCGGTTACTGCATGAACTAGTCTTACAGTAAGTACATTTTAAATGTCAAACTCTCATTATTCGATAAACATAACTGCGATACAGTCGATACAGTTGCAATGCCCATTCTTAGCTTCTTACTAACCACAGAAATAAATCTAGGTTCAAACTCCATCAGTATTGTACCAGTAGAATTCACAGTAGTGCGCATAACTTGAACATTGTAAGAAGCTTATAACGGTCCTGTGCACACAGCCCAGGACTGTAATAGCTTAAAATGGGAACGACAGAGCAATCTCTATTGATATTCTATAAAGTATTGTGTGTTTGCAATTGTTTTCAATAATCTATTGAGCAGTATATACGACTGCGGAAGTGACGTCACGGCTCATGGGTTGGGCAAAGTATCCTAGAGTCTCAATATGCCGTAGCCCGAAGTTTTGTTGGCCCGGTAAAGACTTAGCCCTCTATTGCATGGGACAAACATTATTTATGGCAAAACATTTTTCATTAGACTTCCTCCGTGGCGCAGTGGTTTGGATCGCCACGCCAATACCATTGCGTTGGGAGGTTGTGGGTTCGATTTCCACACTGTTGTAAATAATTATTTCGGGTCTTCTAGTACTTTGTGTCCGTTGTTTGTATGTTTGTAAAAGTCCCCGCAAGATAAGAACAATTCTTAATGCGGGAGTAGTCTTTTTAAAAAGAGTAAAATACACATAGGATGGGGTATAAAATGTAGCACAGCGTAACGTGATGGTAAAGCGGTATTAGCTACAAACCCAAAGTAAACCATAAAATTAACTTATTAAAACACTTTCGTCACTTCATTTTATTCACGTCTTAGACATCAAAATTTTACGCTTCTGACAGCCCCGAGACAGTTAAAACTTTATGTGCAGGGACTTATTAACATAAACTCTGCTATGGTAAAAGTGTCATCAGAATCGCTTTAGTGGTTTTCGAGATGGGAAGGGACAGGAATAAAATTACTTTGTAGAAGTTTGAATACTGTAGTAGAAAAGTTCAGTATGGTACTATGTCACGTGACTGTTTTGATGATAATAAGCCGAACATAAACATTCATTTTTTTTTTACTTAAACTTATCATCTGCCCTGCAACAAACTTTGTTTGATTATTTTAAATTTACCTAAAACTTTTAAGAAAATACTACTTTCAGTCACTTATTTACCAAATATAAGAGCACTTTTAGTCAAAAATACATACATATACAATTATACACCTACACTAAATTTTTCTCAACGCCGGAATCAAGCCTGACAAAAGTTACTTTTAAAGGCAAAAGTGAATTTGTAATACGCACAAGTTCCTTTTGTATTTCAATAACAATAATTTACAAACATATTACTACCAACTAATATAATCATACGAAAGTATTAAATCAATTCATTTTCACTGCAAAGATTTCTAAAAATCATTATGGCTTAGCCTTTCTTCCAAACTATGTTAGAGTCGGTTTCAAGTCTCACTGGATGCAGCTGAGTACCAATATTTTCCATGAAACAACTGCCTATCTGGCCTCCACCTATCTGACTCCAGTAACTTGGGTTATTGGGTTGGGTTATAAAGATTTTCTGAAAATAAACATCGTAAATCAAAAACAACTCACGTACCGATATGAGGTATGAAAGTTGTTATTTTATTTCATTTATTGTTAGCTAATGAACAAAGTTTCTAAGACTCTCTTATAATCTTTTGAACAATGCTCGTTACGGCAAGGTTTTTATAGCGTATGGATGTAATCTCGGTTGAGAAAGAGCTTTGTATGAAGTTGGGAGATTAGGATGATGAATTTTAGGAAGTTGTAGTGTTATATGGTTATTTTGATGGGTGAAGTAAGTATTAGATGGAAGAGATTACAGTGGCCATTTCATACTACAGTGTAGTGTTGAATGATAATGGACATTGTTTGTATTATATAGAAAATACTCTAGTGGACGGTTCATACTATAGTAGGTATAGTATTATATTCGAATGGAAACATGGAGATGTATGAAACCTGAGACAGTATTTTTTGTTACATAATTATCGTGGTTATTTGGAGATCATTGACTTTACAAATTACAAATATTATTCAACTACACAAAAAAAAGTTAAATAAGTATAATTATCATCCAAAATATAGAAGTACGAATATTTCGCACTAAAATGTATTTTTTGATGTTTTCAATTCTTTTTTATAATAATTTTGTATTTAAACAAAATACACGTGTAACTGAATATTTTATAATTGATTTACAAATACGCAAATACAATATTACGAAATAGGTGAAATAATTAATAACAAAAGAATTAATCGTTTTCATATTCACATGTTTCATCATACCACGTACACACTATTCCGAGAATCACAATTTCAAATAATATAATTTGCCACAACAAACGAAACACACACACAAACATAAAACTAGTTTGTAAATAAAATTCACGGCAACATTCAATCCGGTACACATTTCACGGTTCACTACACACCCGGTTATACTTTAACAGGATAATCCGGACCCGCTGGACCGGAAGATACTGCAGGAATATCTCTTATCCGGCTACAATGGCAGCTTAGGTGGGATTAAAAACAAATTGTGTCAGTATTTCTTATATTACGTGTGGGAACTATTTTATTTTGATGTTACACTATTTGAGGTGAAAATTGTGGTTAGATTTCGAGACATTTAAGAACTTTCTCAATATCTTTTATTGCTAAATTGCTAGTTTATTCTATTGTACATTTCAATCTTAATGATAATATCAATTAAAAAATCAATATTTAATTAATTTTCATTATTAAATTTTCAATTTTATCGTGTAATAAACGAACGCGTTGCTGAGGTGTGATTTTACTGCTTTTCAAAAAAGTGCTGTTGCTGAGTGGTTAAGAATTTGCAGTAAGTATATACCCTATTTTTTTCAGTTTTTTACGTGACGACTCAATATTTTTGAGTTTTTCTATAAACATACATAATTGTGAGCTACTGTGGTTTAATCACTTTGTGATTTTTAATTAAACAAGTAATACTGAAACATTCTCATTCGAATACACTTGGAGAGCTCGTGAATAATTAAATTCAATTTCCTGTTTTCATCAAAAACTCTCTGTGGAAATGGTATCAAATTTAACATTTCCAAAACACTTAACATGGATAATTGAATAAATAGATTATTACAGACTTTGGCCTGAAAACTCAGTGAATCGTTATCAATGATTTTGAAATTTCGAAATTGTTACTATTTAATCTGACAACTGATTTTTGTGTCGTGTGATTAATGTTAAGTTAACAGAACCAAAGGGAGTACAATTTACTGGTTTAAAGATTTTAAACGTTTACACTAATAACTATAAATACGAGCTAAAACACTGAACCGGTTTGCACCGTGAAAAACTTAGTGCAAAGACATCTTGCGATCCGAATAAATTATGATCAATAAATACTTGCGGAGCGAAGCCGCCGTTGTCATTATTGTAATATGTTTAAGTTCAACTCTTAATCAATTCGAAACCATCGTTCAATAGACGGTTAACACATAAATGGATTACTTGCATTATTATTTTTTCATACGGCACTATGTAAAACGTACAGACCAAAATAAACCTTTACATTAGAAATAAAACACAAGAAACGCAATCTAGTTTTAAAAAATACCCAAGTGGGAATCTCAGTGAATCTCTTCCACAATATTACTACCAATTTGATGTCCCAGACCCCCACAAGGTTTCATGATTTCCTTTGATAAAATAAGATGTCCAATAACCCAAAGGCTGCATTGCAAATGCACTCAGGCTTAGATTTACATAGTAAAGGTACAGCTGCGTCAATAACGTAATATCTGCTCTGTGACTGTCTCTGATCATATAACTTGTATAGATTGTATAGAGCTGATACAACGTCTAATAGTCTTCGATGTCTTAACGGTAATAACTATTTGGGTTTGCTATTTGTAGAATACCGCTTTGTTGTATTCTCAATGCTGATTGGTGTGTTTATTCAATAACCTTAAATCGTAAGGAAACTGTTAAGGTATTTAGCCACCGCTTCATATATCCTAAGCCACACTAAAATTATATACGTAATTTATACTTCCTTAGGATATTGATGAAGCATGGGGTTATCTGAAGACCTAGGATCAAAAATGGCTATGACATATATTTTCTTTACAGATTCTCTCCCTTGCGGCTATAATAGTACAAGCACAAGCACAGCCGCTCGACTAAACAAGTATTATGTAGCTGTATATTTAATAAAAACGGTAACGTCAATAAAAATATTCTGAACAAATTCCAACTATTTTTCTTCATTCATAATTAAGTTTAGTAAGAAACCAAAAACCTCTTATTTAATTATTTGCAAAGAGTTCCTTTGAAAAAAACCTTCAGTCTTATGAATACAAGATGATGTTATCAGATAATTTGAAAGCCTCCGAGTCCGATTTAATTAATGTAAGTGGGTTCCGTTGAATAGGATCTGTACCTGTAACTACGAAACCCTCTTTACATTTCATAGTTTATATATCTAATATTTCTCCTTAATATTAATAGAAGCAAAATAGTTCACTCTATAAAGATTTTCATAAACAATTTTTTTGTATTTTCTGGAACTTTAGCTTCGCCAGAGTGAAAATATTTCCCTGTCTTTAAAGTGTCTTATGTGTCTTAATTTTTTTAACCACTTTCATCAAAATCCGTTTCGTAGTTTTACCTGAGAGAGGCGCCCATAGCCAGTTGCGCTCACAGGTCGGTAAACGATCTATGGGTTAAGCAACCGTTGGCGCGGTCATTCCATAGATGGGTGACCGCATAGTGGTATTTGAACTGGGCGTCTCCGTGCTTCGGAGGGCACGTAAAAAGTCGGTCCCGGTTGTTACCTACTAAGATAACAGTCGTTAAGCCATGTCAAAGGCCTTCAGGCGGCTTGAACAACTTTGACACTAGGTTGACCACTAACCATAAGATAAGAAGAAGAACCTGATTGAGTATTAAACATACATCCACACTTTCGTATATGTTATATTAATATTAATTACATAGTCTACCTAGTATAGAACCTTATCTAACGCTAGCCAAATCTAGTCTCTATCCCTTAAACTAGTTAATGTATAACTGTCAGAATGCTTAACAAAAATTCATGCTAATAATATAATTACTATGCTTTAATGAAAAGTCTCAGTCTCACACATGTTCCTAAAGCATTTGTAACCACTTACAAATCAACCACTAAAGAACGATCAATTCGATCGATGCACTCACATTAGCAATTCAGATTTTTGCTCGAATTCTCGTCGAAAATTAGTGAGTCCTTCCTATAATGTAGATTGTAGTACGTTAAAAGCCTTAGCAAATGCACCAGCATATTTCTT
This sequence comes from Anticarsia gemmatalis, assembly GCF_050436995.1. NCBI lineage: Eukaryota > Metazoa > Arthropoda > Insecta > Lepidoptera > Erebidae > Anticarsia > Anticarsia gemmatalis. Next base: position 8,200,789 of record NC_134762.1, read on the forward strand.
CCGTTGAAGCCGTGTTGAGACTTAATGAGGTTGCGGAATATTGAAGTGCCCGCAAAATTGGAACTCTTTTAAAAGGTTTTTTCTATAGTTTGTTGATATAGTTTTTTAAGAGAAAGTGTTATGGATAGACTGGTTATGGTCGGAAAGAAATTGTGTAGATATATACTTCGACCATGAACTTTTGTTTTCGCCAAGAATTAATGACTGACAAAAACATAGGCTGCACTAGCAACTATGATTTGGATCTTAAAATAACATAGCTTAGAACCATATTTTTTACTAGCTGACCCGCGCAACTTGCTTGCAATATAAGAAAGAATGCGTCAACATTCTTTCCGTTTTTGTAACATTTTTTACTCGTACTCTGCTCCTATTGGTCGTAGCGTGACGATATATAGCCTATAGCCTTCCTCGATAAATGGGCTATCTAACACTGAAAGATTTTCTCAATTCGGACCAGTAGTACCTGAGATTAGCGCTTTCAAACAAACAAAGAAACAAACAAACTCTTCAGCTTTATAATATTAGTATAGATAGTCAGATAAATTAATCAGAGTAAAATAATACAATCTTAGAAATAACAACATTTCTAAAAAAAATTACAAAAAACTGTGATTGAAAAATTGCTTTGAATCATGAAAATTATAAGCATGGGGTTATTATCATTCACATTTGTTTTTAATATCATTAACGTGTTTTATTTTTCAATTCCACGAAAATAAGTGACTCAGATTCCAATATAACCTAAACTAATAACCTCAAAATGTCTATCACAATACAATCTCTATCCAACCACTTAAGCTTGTCAAACAACAAAAGAAAAGTCGCAACAGAATACCGAAAACATAAAGGAAATGTTAATACGAATTAGTCAAAGAGAATTTAATCTATTATATTGCCACCCGAAACTCAAGTCAACGTGAGAAGGCCTACTATGATACAACGAAAAACGAACATTAAAATTTATACGATAATACGGTCAAGTAATAATACCACAATCTCGATTTTCTCTCTAGCTAAGCTCGTGACCACCGTCAGCGTAAACACTGCCGAAACGTGAAGACAAACAATACGTAAATAGACGTTATCATGATTTTTTTAGTAATAATAACATAACACGTCGTTTTGTAACATGTTTGAAAGTTGTAAATTAAAATTCAAATTCTTCATTCGTGAAAACATAAATTATAGGACATTAAAGTGAATTAGTGTAATTTAAAATTGTAGGTATGCCTAAAGAGTACATTTTCTTTAAATGACAATGAAAATGCCATAAATTGATATTTTGTATAAATCACAAGAGTGTTTAACATTATGCTTATTCTGTATTACCTTTCACACGTATACGACACTAAAATAGAGTAGGTTTGCAAACAAAAAATCGTTCCTACTTTATTTCAAAGAACAGTAGTAGGCCTGAAGTCAACGCCAGTACTTTTAATTTCATCAAGTTGTGAAACATTTGGATGAATAATTCAATGTAGGAGGTACACCGATTCCGGCGTTATGCCACTGAAATTGTGGGTCCTTGCCTATTTGGTTCACAGTTGGACATGGTTAGATGATGTTTAGTACAAAATAGTAGAATAAATAGATTACATGCTTTTATTATGAGTTTTTAAGGGTAGTTCTTGCTTTGAAGGCAAGACTTATACCATGGTTTACATAACCCAAATTAATGGAACTGTACAGGCAAAGCTCTAAAGTTCATTAATCTAATTTAAAATCAACGAGGACTCATAACATGAAAAATATACGTTTTTTCTCACAATATTTAATGGTATAATATCAAACTATGTCTTTGCTGAAACCTCTTTACTAAGTATTTTTAGTCTATGTAAGATTTTTTAAATATTTTACCATCCCTTAAAACTCTACGCAAAAAATACTAGGTACTCTCAAAAGTGCTATATTCCATTACCCACTTATCTACAATCTTAAATATCTGCTCCAAATCTGACACCATTAGACCGTTTAGAGCCTTTTCTTACCATTTCCGTTCGTATTAAGGCTTTTAAAATTGCATATCTTTGAAGGCTTTTCATCAGAGGCCATTGTTTCATCTGCCCAGTAATTGGAGTTTTTATTTCCATTTTGCGAGACTTGAATCAGGGATTCTGCTTTGTTTCGTTATTATAGTAGTTTAATTGGTGGTATTATGAAAGGAGTAGGTTTTATAACAGGCTTAAGTATGATATTTATTTAAACTTTTAGTGGTGATTTCGCTAGTTTCACAAGTTAATAGTTAGTGAGTATTCTGCAGCTTGTTCTGATAAATCAAACAATCAGTTATCGTCTGAAGGTCTTTTTAAAACTTATATTAAATTATAACTTAATAGTAGTACAGGTACGTGCTCGGTATATGGCAATAGGCTCGCCCTCTGTTACACGGGACTGACATTGTTATGACGAATCGCAGATGTATGTATTTCATATATTTCTGCCGGGTATAAAAATACGTAATATTATGCATGTATGTAGTAATTTACACATCAACAAAGACTCACCAAAACATACATATACCCGATTCAACGGCTATTCATTTTATTTAAATCATGTCGATAACTTTTAGACTGTCTCTGCAACATCAAATCTTCATCAAGTGTCGCCTTGTCCCGACTTTGGTATATCTCCTTCAGTTTTAGATAGCATAACATCATCTTTACTACCACAACAAACTATAAAACACTATCACTCCGAAAAAATACCGCATCATCATAACAAAACATCGTACGCCGTAAAACCAAAACAATATCGTCTTCCCAACATTCATTCATTTTCATAAACCGTTGTTATTAATAACGCCGTGTCAGTGGGTCAAACACAATAGTTCTTTATCCCGTTGCATAAAGAAAGTATTCAGGCCATCGAGAAATAGCCCAAGATATTGGACTCCCGCTGAGGTATAAATAGGAAGGATTTGTCCGAGATTAATAGTCGTTGAGACGCGAAAATGATGGCTATTTTCTGAGAAATGAAGGTGATTTTGGTTTGAATATTACTTTTGAGGTAGGACTTTTTGAGTGTAAGGTAAAGAGTGTAGATATGCATAGATTATTGTAAAATGAAACATTGAAAATTATCAATCAAAGAAGCTGAAACGCTCAGCAATCCATCGCGTAATCCCGTATAATAGAATACCAAAAACAGTGAATACGAGGTTTAGCAATCTATCCTAATCTTTCTATCTTGATTAACTTCCCATTCAAAAGTCAAGTTCTTAGCAGTGGCCTTTTTTAAATATTCGAACAACACCTCTATCATCCACTATCAATTTAGTTTCTCATTAAATACTCATTGTATTATTAAAATTAAACACTGTAAAAATTTGATAAAATAATCATTGTAAAAAAAGATAACAGTCGAAGAATATCATAAGAACTGTTTTAAAAATTCTTCATACATTTAATGTCCATGGAGCATTTTCACACTATTAACGACATTTCATAACTAACACAACAAACCTCTAAATATAATTCCAACTTCTCAAAACCCCTAATCTTGGCATTTCAAATCAATATTCACTTTCATTTCGACATTTCGACAATAACACGTTACAAAGCCGACCGTCATCATTGTCTCGCTTCAAACGCGCCTATTGACGAGGGATAAGCATTTTTGACGGACACCGATTGATAAGCTAATAAGGTTATTGACAAAATAACGACATTTGAAATTATATTTAGAAGTTTAATGGTGTGATCTCGCTCATTTATTCGTGTTAATGTAAGACCATGATGTTTAGTCTAAAAGTGCTTAACCAACTATTTAGCAACATGAAAAACCAATTATGTCAATCAAGGACGGATTCAAATTTTATTTTACAGAATGTCACATCCCAGTCATAGACCGCGATGTGACTTTACTAATCCATTTTTGTACTAATCCATCGTTACCTGGTGGGTTTTCAAATATGCGATTCCCTTTTACTTAAGCTGATACGCATACTTGCTCAAATACCTCATATGAGTACTATTCTAATTTTTAGACCTTACTTGTGTTCATTGTTACGACATCGCACGGAGCTGTGTTGTAACTCTTTCAATTAAGAATTACTTTGACACTGTTAGTTCACAAATATTTTGTGCCTTTAATACACAGAAAGAACGTCAAGCGGGAATCACAGTCATAAAACGAAAAATATTACAAATATTACAGCATTTTTCCTCAAACATTACTTCGAGTCTAAAACGCGGCTTATTTATTTACAAACTACAAACCGCCACCGCGACATCCGATCGTAAAAAAATATTTATTATATCATATTATTATGATCGGGATATACAATATCAAAGGATACAGACAAAATACTTTATGTATCTGCTTTTATATCGAAACACTTGAAGGAGGAAATGTTTTACGATATCGAAGAGAATAATTTTGTGAGGCGATTTGGGAAATCAGCCGGCAGCGAGGCACTCGTAATGTGGAACGTTGAATGGACTGGAATATGGCAAAGCGTTTATATTTCAGACCTAGGCTCTTTTTCAATCATTTGTGGTGCTTGGTGAGGTTGTCGACAGCAATTTTTTTGTAACATCCTCAATTCTTATTTACGTAATTAAGTAACATTTTTGTAAGGACATAGAGTCGTTTTAAACCTGCAACTTTAATTTGATTATAGCAAGGGTATGTAGACTCAGCTGGGGTCATAGTTATACACATTTACGCATATGATCTTGTTTCAAAGAAAGCTGTACAATCATACCAATTCCAGACAAAAAGAAAGACAACACAAGACGCAACTATCGAATCAGTAGACACCGCGCTTCTCTACAATCAGTTCTATCGAGTAACGATAGTTTACTACAGTGTACAGTAAAAATAGTTGCTTCCACCTGAGAGGCGCTGATCACATTTTTATACGCAATTTCTAGATAACTAGCCGGTTGTCAATAGGTGGTAATGGTAGAGAATCGCGCTGCTGTTTTTCTTATTTTATCAAAAATACATGTAAACGTTTTAACAGTGTGCATAACCCGCAACTGTACCAGTACAATATCTATCACTAAAATTCGCACTACAATACAATTGAAAACTGCTACATTTTATTTACTTCATAAATAAGGCAGGCGATATCCGCAAAGTGAGTGGTGCAGGCAACTTAGTTCTCTTTGGAGAAAAATTACTCATAAACTTCAAAACTACCGAGTTCAGGTTTGTATTGTTTAAAAGTATTGGATTGTGTTACTTTGTATAGTTTGGTTTCCATTTTAAAATTTGTAGGCTGATCACGGTGCTTCTCTGAGTGTGAAACTGATTATTTATTTATTAAACATTTTTACGCTACTTATACATGAAGTAAACATAATATATGTATGTACATTTACAACAGTATAATAAAAGTTAAGTGTAACAAATCACTTATATGCTAACACCGCATGCACAAAATTGTAACATAAGTATAACATTGAATAAATTACTAAAAAATAATTATTTTGATCAGGTAACTTAAATTATGTAAAAAAAACAGGCATTAAACATTCAATTGCTTAATAATTACACCTTTTGTTTACAAGGAAAAAACAAGTTAATTACGGGACTAGTGTTTGAATTATACCTAATTATACTCGGCACATGTCAACATGTGCCGAGTTTCTCAAAACCTATCATGAAAAGAAGATCACACTCACCCATTCCTATTCTTACTACCATCACTTCTGACTTATTTCACTTCTCGTCAAACTAAAACCTGGACAAACCGTATAAATAATCATGTAACAGTACTTTACACCCTAAACATATTATTATACAGATTATACAGTAGGACCCAAAATAAATGTAAGTTTGAATACGAACGGACTTCTTCTTGAAATAGATCGCGGTTCACCTATTCGGGTTTATTGCTACTCCCACGTGGAAAGGCCCTTAGATCTTATCTAGAACTAGCTGACCCGCGTAACTTCGCTTGCGTCACATAAGAGAGAATGGATCGTAATTTTCCCCGTTTATATTAAAAAATTTACCGGTACTTTGCTCCTATTGGCCGTAGCGTGATGATAGCCTTCCTCAATAAATGGGCTATCTAACACTGAAAGAATTTTTCAAATCGGACCAGTAGTTCTTGAGATTACCGCGTTCAAACAAACAATCAAACAAACTCTTCAGCTTTATAATATTAGTATAGATAACCTTGGTTAGTAAGTAGGTACGGAATGGAAAAGTAAGGGTCAGCTTTTTCGGCAACTGAAAGTGTGGTGCAGTTTCATGTTAACGTAAGATGAAGTGTAAAGATAACGGTTCGATTTTGATCTATGAAATGACGAATGAAGGAATAAAAATGCGTTACTAATCACATAATACCTGTCAACTGAAATATCAAATTTAAAAAATTAAGGGGTATAAACAGCAGTGATAGCCGAGTGGTTTAGGGTTCCCACGGCTCCCACGCAAGTGGTTGCAGGTTCGAACCCGAGACAACACACCAAAGAATTATACACACAATACTCTTCGTATTTACATATTTATAGGTTATTGATATCGCATGCGTGTGAGATAACAAATATGAAAGCAGACGTTTTAAATTTTATTAATATAAGTAATCCTCAAATAGAAACGGTGGCTTTTAAGAGAACTAGTTTAACATTATTTTCAAAGTAATACTGTCACAATAGTTTCTATATTTAATTCGAAAGATAGTGAACAAGTCTTAAGGGAGCCTTAGTTCTAAGTTATATCAAATTCTACGCAGACGCGCTAAAGTGCTAATAATTAATGTTATCATCTCAACTTGTCTCGTGGGAGACATGATGTTATTAATTTTAAACTAGTTACTTGTAAAAAGCGTACTTTTTTCGCATAATATTCTTTGGTGAAGATCATTGACTAACTAAACAAAGGCCAGGGATATAGTATGAGACAAATGTTCCATAACATTTCTCGGCGACATTTCTAGTGATGCCGTGCGATATCGCTCAACTTAATGGTGACATCGCGCGACTAAGGTATGTCCGTAGTAATGAGCAAAGCGAAGCATATCGAGCAATGTGGGGCAATGTCCCACCACGTCGACCTACGTCGCTGGCAATGGGTGTTGCAGGACAATAAGCTTTCAAACGAAATAGTTCATGTTCAAATTCAACCTGCCTAATTTCTGATTAACTTAATGCAGGAAAGGCTTTAAAAAAACTCAAGCTGAAAAGATCAAATAGCCAAGTAGCAACACTATAAACAATGTTTAAAATACTTATCGTCACCTCACAAAGTAATACATCTTCGTTTAAAAATAATTCCCGTAGAACCGTTAACAGAAGCTCGAGTTGATAAATGCTCATAATGAAAAATGGCTCATAACAGAATAGTTGGAACGCGAGATCTATTTCCAAAGTATTTCTAACTAAAAACACTTCGGATATTGGTTTCCGAATCGAGAACTTGGAAAAAGGCGTCGAGGTAACTAATAAATAAGTTCCGATGTCAAAACTTTGCGGTAGAACGAAGATAATGTGACCAGCGTATCGAATACAAGCCGGACTGACCGGGAAATATCAGGAAAGTTCCTCCCACGATTATTACCTCAGGTTATTTATTTGTATTTACGAGGTACGGATTTTATTGAAGTCTAATAGCTGTTCGATATTGTTAGGGAAAGATTGGTAATAAAATGTTGGAGAAATTACACGAATTGTGGGAGTAGATTAGATGTGTTATTTGGAAACTTTTGATAAGGTTCATGAAAGTCGAATCAGTAGGTAATCTTGTTTTACGGGCATCGGGCACGTTCTTAACTTTCACTTTTAACTTTCAGTTATTTTATCAAGGTTGCAAATATATCGAAAGGCTAACTCATCTAGTACAATTTTGTTTTAATAACAAATGCCAAAATTTGACATAATTGAAGCCCTGACAAGTCCTCAATTCCCATGGCATAGTGGTAAGAGCGGTCGCCACGCAGCTACCCTAAGCTATGCCATCTAAGTTTCACCGTTTACAAAATTTAAATACGATGTCCCATGAATACAACAACTCATTTACATCCTACGACCGTATATCAGCTACGCCGTTGCGCGGCTACGTCGTAGACATAATGCACATACAATATATCACACATTTTTCCCACGGAGATAGAGACTACAACGAAACATCATACAACAATATTTACACCTATTTCACTTTACACATACCGTACATATACTTATATCTTATATACAGTACCTGTAATATATCTTGTCATGCATATTCGTTTGCAAGCGCTTTGCACTCTAGTGTTGAAATATTGTATCAAACTTATGTATTTCTCTCTAAAATGACATCACTTTTGTTACACTCGATCACGTTGACATAAGTGCATTCAACTTCATATCATTATTTGCGTATTTAAACCCACTTTAGAAACCAGCATACTGCCATATCATACGGATCTCGATACCAAACCTTGTATTGTACCTACAAGTGCTTTATTCTACTCAAAAGTCGATTCTGAAACATTGCAAATATCAGTATGGTACCCTAAACCAGAACTTTTAAAATAAGCTTTCAATTTAAATTAGTCTTATCTCACTACTGAGTCATTATAATTTTTCTTCCTAGTGGGAATCGAACCCATGACATCCATCATGATAGAGGCAAATGCGGGACGTATGCTTGGCGTTACGGTTAAGGTTATAAAGTTTAAGTTTCATCTATAATGACCCTAAACTCAGTCCTCTGTCAGATCCACGAAAAATAAAACTCATACTCTCTCTACACCGCGATGTAAAGTTTTTAAGCCCTTTTGTCATCGTTCGCGATGGATGATTGATTGTAATACTATTGGATTATCTTATTGTCTGTTCTTGAAGTTCAGTCTCGGTCTACCCAGAAACTGAGTAAACCTATTAAGATTTACCCAACTTTGTAACTTTATTCTTTAATAAGGGTTTTGAATTGAAAATTGGATTTGAGATCGGGTTGCTTCAATTGTTAGGGTCTGGCTGCACTAGTGGAATTAAGTTTTAATTTTCACAACTTATGATGAAACCTGTTACGTCTCGAAGGGATTCATGTAACTTTAAAACTACATAGTTACATTTCTTATCTGTACTGGCACATTTAATAATCGTTAGATTTCTATGTTATACTTGATTTCACCCCTGTAATAACTGTACATGTACATATATTTAATTCGAGCCTATATTTTGTTGTTTAAAACTAGTCAGATGCATTGAAAATATTGCCAAATTATACGCACTTCACCAAAGTAGAATTAACAAATTAAAGAGTTTATACAATATTAATTAGTAACAACAATAACAGCATTGCGACTTGTCATCACCGACGCAATGTAAAAAAGAAACATATTAGATTTAAAAAGAAAAAGAAACCAGTTCATTTTTCTCTAAGTAAATGACAAGTTCAATTCGCAATAAACGCTCATCTTCATAAATATATCAAAGGAAGCATTCGCACATTCCCATTTAGGCACACACATAACTCTATAGTATTAGAATAAATATTATACGGAGTGAGACAAGGGACACTCGGGAACATTATTAACAGTGACGCGAGTCGTAACTCAACGTTATACTTTCAGCTGAAAAAAGACTCGTGCAGACTCGAACTGTAATGCTAACAAATATTTAATAAAACAGTATTAGTGACTAATATATTATAACCCATATTATATTATTGCATTTTACGAACATACAAATGAAGACGAAGTAAAATGTTGTTTGATGTTTGTCACTTACCGAACTTAAATTCGCAACCCCCGTCGAAGTGACGTGGTGCCTGCCACTACCCTATGGATGTCGTAACGTTATACATTTGTTGATTTGAGCAGGAAATAGTTTACCACAGTCATGGGCTTTTAGTTTATTGGTTTAAGTTTTATATGTACAACTACATGATTCTGATAGTTGGTCGTAAGATTATTGTATGTAGAATACATACTGAAAACTTTATACCTACTCAGGCAATTCAAAAGCACATTTGGCCGCCTGGCATTTTTGCGAAAATAAAATTTTGCAATATTATAAATGCAAAAGCCATATGTTCGTTCCAAAAGCTCTTAATAGCACTACAGAACATACGTGTTCTTGAAACGTTGCCATTAATACCGCATACTCAATAAACTGGTCTCCAGCCGCTACGCTCCGATGTTTTAGCACCTTTATAACTCGCGCCGTATAAGTGAGACGTTACAAATTACGTTCGGCGCCATTTATTTGGCTTGGGAGCGGTAAAATGGGCATTTTATGTGTTTTATTTATAAACGGCAAGAGGGTAATTTATTACCCTGGTGATCTTCAGGGGAGACAGGGGACTGACGACTTTTTTGAACTTCATTTTAGGACATCACGTAGTCACACTCGTTACTCAAAAGTACCATAGATGAATTTTAAAAAGGTATTCTCACCAGCCAAGGTTTTCATGAATAACATTTTTTACTTTAATAAATGCGCAATAACAACTCAGTTCAAGTACTAAATCAAATTTTAATAAGGTGTGACGTGAATCCCGAATTATTTTCTTTCATCTGCTATTTTATTAAGTTCTGTTTGAGCTAAGTTAATTTCTGAGAACATAGTGATTGATTATACAAATAATAACTTTCAATAACCTGTCATGACTTTATAAATTGTTTATGAAATTATAATTTTTAATATAAGACCTCCCGCGACATAAAAGTAATCGCGTTGCTACAATTGCTTTACTATCAACACTGCGTCAACTAACTGATGACCACCGAAATATATTATTATATTTTTGTAAAGACTTATATAATTGAATATTTTAGGACTGTACTATACTAGTATGTATGCGTATAGTTTATATAGCTATGCACATAAGCCATACCCATAGCTAATATAAAGCCTATAGCCAAACAAACAAGGAACAATCACACAAGAACGAAAACAAATCTAAAACGGAAATGAGCTCGGAAAACGAAAAATTAAACTCAATTTCATTCGAAATAACTGTACGTACATTTTACTTGATTAATGTGTGAAAGCGTTTCACAATGGGCCCCGCATTGCTTGAGATAAGACACATTGAAACAGTAGGCGTACTGTCAGTCCCCTGCATATGTATTATATGGTTTAAGTGGCGGATTAGGCTTCTGCGCTTCCCGTAATGTATACTGGAGGCTGTTTTTATCAGTGCTCTGTTATGTGTTTTGGAATTGAATGTGTGAGAAGTTAATGTGATTTTGGTGGAGAGTAATTTGTTGCATTTTGGACAAAAATATTTGATTTATAGAACGGTAAAGTTAATGTTTGTTGTTTTAATAATATACCATTTGTTAGGTTGGCTGACGAGCTTTATAACGACTAGAAAATCTTTATCTTTTGCCTCTTCTAGTAAAAACATAATAAATTTTGGCGCGTACGATGAGGACTATAAAAAATATCTGAAAGGATGATTACTTTCCCGTTCTGTTACTGATATTTCAGTATCTGAATTACCAAACACTAGGAACACTGGAAAACAATCTTTATGAGCTAGAAAACTACTATAAGTGTGTATTTCTTTTAAATTAACTTTTATAAAAAAATGATTGTGTGTTTTTATACACAGTATATTTAATACGGCCAAAGCTTGTAATATCCGTTATTATCCAATGTTCTGATAATCGTGCGGATATCTCTTTGATCTCTGCTACTCGTTTATACGAAAACACTTTCACATTGAAGTCGTTTTATTTTTCGACACCCTTTGGTGTATCTGCTATAGCTTATTTTTTGAAATTTAATTATAAACCTTATGATTACGTATTAGGTTTTATTTTCAAATGCCGATCATGACTGTAATAATTGTGATATAGAATGTATAAGTAAAGTTAGGATAAAAATCATTTTAAAATGTAAGGGAAACGGAATGAATAAATGGTTTACTCTTGTAATTATCGACACTATTTTAAACTTGACCAACTAGAAATATTGTTTTCATTGTATTATCGTATCTTTTGTATCTAAGCAATATTTTGACATACAAGTGTATTTTAAGACGAAAAGGTCATTTCATTAACTTTTTTTTTCACAAAATACTTTTGTATTCCATTTATCGTTGAGTTACAAATACAAATGTTTGTTTCTATATTTGTTTTGAAACGGCTACCTCAATAACATATAACTCCAAAATTGAAAGCTAGGAAGCAAACTGAGTTAGAAACCGGCGTGAATTTGCAAAATCCAAACCCCTAGTTTGCATATTGTTTGGTAGCAATGAACTCAGAGCTATTTGTCCCAATGTACCACTCAGAGCAATAAATAACCGATGTACGGTAGGATTTAGAACATCTATCATGATATACGAACTATACTAAATGTGAACGCTATCAACAATAAAGATAGCTGAATGGACTAGGATTTTGGGATATCAATTGGACCATTTATACAGGCATTTGAAGTTAAAAATGAAAGGTTTTTGTAAATCGCAATTTTTTTCTAATAGTTAGCAGATATTGTATTAATTCATATACAGATAAGGTATTCTGACGGAGGTCATGGGTTGTTTTTTTTTAACTTCCCAATAATCTATAAAAATCTACACTTTTCCTATCTGAAAATCGATGAACGATAGCAAAAGTCGTAAGTTTTTGATTCCCGCTCTCGTTTATCGATTGTCAGAAATGAAGTATTTAAAATGCCACTAGCACTACTAAGCTAAGAATTACTTTTTTAAATCCAGAATTCCACCAGCATGTCTCAACCATAACATTTTCTATTCCAAACTTAAATTCAACAAACTTTTTCTCGTTGGAAAATATAAAAATTATTCAAATATTTCGAAATAACTACTGTATATTACTTGGCAGAACTTGCTGTGATTTGTTGCATTGCAGCTGCATTAGGTCCGTAACTGAGGGTGCTCTGAAATTTGACTTTCAATTGGTCATTACTGATGTAATGGCCGGTACTTCGGCTTCGATAGTATAGGGTTGGCAGGTAGAATATGAAGATAACATCGATTTATTGTTTTGTACAATTGCCCAGAACAAAAAGGAATGTAAAAAACAATAATTTCGGCATACTATACTTACCCCTCCCTCGTTTGGGAAAAGACCCTTGCCCAGCTGTGGGACATTAATGGCTTGAAAAAACTATAGTAATAGTAGCAAGGTTACACGTTTGAGTGTTGACCAGTTATTTAATCAAATAACTCGTAACTGCTAATTAATGCCATGATTAAAACCGTCTCAGCATGAACTAAATTCAGTTACAAAAAATCCAACTCAAATTGTCTCCTCATACATTTTAGCATATTTGTATTTCTACGATAAAACGATTACCAAAATTATTATAAATCTTATTACAAATACAATTTCATAAAAACTCAATCTCGATAAAGTAATATAATCACATTCAATCCATTATTCATAGTTACAGCTCCCGCGAGGTGACCACAAAATTGCATATTTCGAAAATATAATTAAAAAACTTTAAGGCTCTCTTGGGGCAGCCCTGGTACCAATTAATATTAGCAAAACCGCAACAGTGTCTCGAGCGATCACGAAACTGCTTAACTTGCTTAGTTTACAAGCTGTTAGTAAGTTTATTTCAATCGTACGATAAGTGATAGAGTTAGTTTAAAAAATGTTATAACTTTTTCCCATTTTCGAACTCTGGAACACATAATCACACACTAACAAGGATAACTCTCAATTTTTTTCACTAACTGATAGTTGTTTGTAGCCAAATATTAGTTAATATATAGTTATACTAATGTGTATATTATAGTCTTTTTTTAATCACGCCGTAAGCTTTAACTTACCTTATGTTAGGTTGCAGACTTCAACTGCATATGGTAAAGACGTTGATCTCTTGGCCATAAAATCATAACATTTCTTTAAATATCAAAGCTTTTGTTATTTTTTTACAGAATTACATATCTATCTTAACATATAAAATTACTTGTTAAATATAAAAACAAACTTTCCATGTTTATACACAGGATAAATTTAATATAACTAAAGCATGTACACTTACTACATTTAATAGTCGTCAGTAACAGGTAGGCAATCTGTTTCAACATGGTTTCAACGCAATTATATGTAGCGTGAAAGTGTAATAATTATGCGAAACATATGTCCTCACCGCGGTACGTCTCACAAACACATTAGTTGTGGCAGTTTACGACGGACCAGGACCGTTTGTTATACGTTTATGTACTAGTTTTATAATTAACTGTATAAAGTAAGTTTGTAAGGATCGTACCAAGTGGCTTTCTTTAGTCTCTCCCAATTTTTATGAGAAGGTGTGATTTTTAACCGACTTCAAAAAGGAGCTTAATTTGTCTGTATATCTTTCGTGAATGTATTTTTCATATTATGGCATTTTGATTGATTGAAATAGTAGTAATTATGTAGAGTTGTTGTCTACATGTTTCTTTATTTAATGGTATAGATTTTGAACGTGTTCTTATTTGTCAAATGTGCATTATAAATCCATGCTTTAAAACAGTTTTTAGAAGCCAAAAGACCAAAATGCTCTAACTTAGTAATCAAACTTATATGATAAACAAAGCAGTCACACAATCTCGACCTTCGACTACGAAATGTAGATAACATTAAACTTTTTATCTAATCAGGATCCCAAAGCGTACATCTTCTCTTCAACACTACAGCTAATAAAACGTACATTAAATTCCTAGAAAAAGCCTTACAAAGGCTACTTTATCCAACAAAAGCGAAATCACACAATAATCTCAAAGCATAGCCTGAAGGCTGTTCTTTAATCTCACAAGTCTTCGCAACATTTGTACGTAAATCTACTGTACCCCACTCGAATTACTAATCGTCTATTTGAGCATTAATCAAAGGGAAAATTTGATACCGCTGTGAAATTAACGCCTCGTATTATCAAAGTTCCGACGCGGATCTACATAATCTCGCGAGGGGAGTTATTTTGGAGACTTCATTATTATCTCGTTCGGAGATAGTTTTTTTAAAGACTTTTTGTTGAAGGATGTATGTTATAATATTGATAGTTTAAGTGCACTACCTGTCTAAACTAACAATCTAATTCTAAGTGGTATTCATTATTGAAGCTTTTATTCATCGTAAAAGACTCAAGGGGGCAGTAGAAAAACAGTTCTAATTCATCTTGTAAAATATGTTGTATGTTTAGAACTGAAACTTCCAGTCTAATTAGACCTAAAAAGTAACAGATTTTTTACCTACTATCACTATACAATTTTAATGTGCCACGTTCAGAAGTCTATTAACGGGCAAACAAAAATGCAAGAACACATACATACATTGGTGCATACTGCATAAATATTTACACTAAGTAGAATTGAACCTATATTATCTTTATACAAATAGTTGTACAAGTGCCAAATGCAGTTAAAATTAACAACATTTCTAGCAAATATCACGACTTCAAACAGCATAATAAGTACGCGTAAGTTTTTGCGACATACTCAAGAATGTCTTCAAATGCTACCAGTTACTGTTTTAATGAACATGTAAATGTACGCTCGCGTTTGTTAATTTAATCGTTTTCAAGAGTTCTACTCGAATGATATGGCAATGTTATTACATTTATGGTTAAAATGGAAAATTATTGTTGGATCATTATGACAATAAAAAGAGAAATATCGTAAATTAACCATATTACAAAAGATTTTATTAAATATTTTTTTGAAAATTATTTAGTATTCATAATCGACTTTATAAAATTGTTAAGCATAAACAAACAATAATTTACACATGTTAAGCGTTGGTTAGCCATCTTTAGTCTGTCCATGGCAAAGATTACTTACCTCTTTATTGATTTAATTTTGAAATTGAAAGCTCGGAGAAACATAGCCTACTCTTATTTAAGAAATCGACCCCAAAGTGACTGAAATAGGGAATTAAACTTTGCACGCGAATGAAGCCACGTGTCTCTAACAAAACCTATAAAATCCCATGAACCCAATCAATTAGACTCCGCAAATATTGTCTGACAACTCGTATTTCCTTTCAAAATATACCTTTATTTATTTATCGTCCCTATTGTCTACACAGCGGCCCCTAAGGCCCTTAATAATAAAAATAAAGACCGAAAGAGATTCGAAGGGACCTTGTGAAGGAAAAACACCTTTTTTATACCCTACGCAATATTTCTCAATGATTTCAATCAGTATTAAGCCTCTATTATAGTTGGTGCTTCGGTGGATAGGCAATTTAGTTTCCAATTTTATTGTAGTGTCTCGAGCGATCACGAAACTGCTTAACTTACTTAGTTTACAAGCTGTTAGTACGTTCATTTCAATCGTATGATTAGTGATAAAGTTAGTTTAAAAAGTATTATTATTACTTCTTACTACTTTCGTTCGTTTTCGACCTCTGGAACACATAGGCACACACTAACGAGGATTTTAAAATATTAGTTAATATAGAGTTATTTTATCTTTATTTATTGTCTAATTTAAATAACTTAACTATAAGCTTCAACTTAACTTAGGTAAGGTTGCTTACTTCACTTGCATAGGGTAAAGACTTTAATCTCTTGGCCATAAAAACTTATAATTTCTTTAAATATCAAACCTTTTGCCATTATGTAAAAGGATGACATAGGTATATATTATTATACATCTGTGGGCACGGCAGTGAGTCGAGCAAAAAAAAGCGGCACGGCCGTACCATCTTTTCTCAAAGCAATTCAGGCCATTTTCGACGCCCCTGTAATTTTTAAAATTACTTGTAAAATATAAGAACAGATTTCCCATTTTCATACTCAGGATAAATATAACTAACGTGTGTACACTAACTACATTTAATAGTCGTCAGTAACAGGTCGGCAATCTGTTTCAACATGGTTTCAACGCAATTATATGTAGCGTGAAAGTGTAATAATTATGCGAAACATATGTCCTCACCGCGGTACGTCTCACAAACACATTAGTTGTGGCAGTTTACGACGGACCAGGACCGTTTGTTATACGTTTATGTACTAGTTATAATATAATTAACTGAATATAGTGAGGAGTTGTTGGGATCGTACCAATCTTCTCTGCCTATTCTTTGAGAAAGTGTGACTTTATGTATGTATGTATGAGTGTGTGTATCGTGTTCGTCTTAAAAGATTAAGTAATTGAAGAGCTATAGTCACTCAATAATTTTATTAAAACGTTGAATTTAAGATTGAGTGTAATATTTATTTACCTATTTTCAACATACACAGCATAATAAATTGTTGCTCTAGAACTGTTTTTGAAAATCCAAATACCTTAAACAGGGAATCGAATTAAAAAAACAAACGAAGCAGTCGCATGCGTCGAAGCGTTGTTTGAAGTATAGAATAGGGACCCGAAAGCGTAAATCTTCAGTTCAACACTACTACTAATAAAACGTACATTAAATTCCTAGAAAAAGCCTTACAAAGGCTACTTTATCCAACAAAAGCGAAATCACACAATAATCTCAAAGCATAGCCTGAAGGCTGTTCTTTAATCTCACAAGTCTTCACAACATTTGTAGGAAAATCTACTGTAGCTCACTCGAATTACTAATCGTCTATTTGAGCATTAATCAAAGGGAAAATTTGATACCGCTGTGAAATTAACGCCTCGTATTATCAAAGTTCCGACGTGGATCTACATAATCTCGCGAGGGGAGTTATTCTGGAGACTTCGTTATTATCTCGTTCGGATATAGTTTTTTGAAGACTTTTTGTTGAAGGATGTATGTTATAATATTGATAGCTAAAGTGCACTACCTGTGCACTTAAACTACCGATCTAATTCTCACTGGTACTAATTATTGAAGCTTATATTCATCGTAAAACACTAGGGGTAGTCTATGGACTGTTATAATCTTTATATATATAATTCTTCTGTAAGTGTGTATGTCACTGAACTTCTCTTAAACGACTTCTCCGATTTTGATGATTTTTTTTGTGTGTGTTCAAGGGGATCTGAGAATGGTTTAGATTCACAATTTTGTCCGCTGGACAATGTTTTAGCTTATTTAAAAAAAGTTTCAAATTTTCAAATTAAAGACGTGTAGACAGTACAAAGTCTGTCGGGTCCGCTAGTCTAATATATAAAATTCTCGCGTCACAGTTTTCGTTGCCATACTCCTCCGAAACGGCTTGACCGATTCTCATGAAATTTTGTGAGCATATTGACTAGGTCTGAGAATCGGCCAACATCTATTTTTCATACACCTAAGTGACACAATTTTTTTTTATATGGCAAAGCAACGTTTGCCGGGTCAGCTAGTAGATCTTGTAAAATACATACATTGTTTGCTTAGAACGGAAACTTCCAGTCAAATTAGATTTGAAAAGTAACAGATTTTTTACCTACTATCACTATACAATTTTAATGTGCCACGTTTAGAAGTCTATTAACGGGCAAACAAAAACAAAAGAACATATACATTGGTACATACTGCATAAATATTTGCACTGAGTAGAATTGGACCTATATTATCATTACACAAATAGTTCTACAATAAAATTTTCAACATTTCTAGCAAATATCATACTTTTAAACAGCATAATAAGTACCCGTAAGTTTTTGCGACATACTCAAGAATGTCTTCAAATGCTACCAGTTACTGTTTTAATGAACATGTAAATGTACGCTCGCGTTTGTTAATTTAATCGTTTTCAAGAGTTCTACTCGAATGATATGGCAATGTTATTACATTTACGGTTAAGATGGAAAATAATTGCTGGAACGATTATCATTATTACAATAAAAAAGAAATATCGTAAAGTAACCCCATTTTTGTGCTAAGAATTGAACCGTATTGCGTAGAACTTTACAATCGACTTTATAAAATTGCTAAGCATAAACAAGCAATAATTTCCGCATGTAAGCGTTGGTTGCCCTTCTTTACACTGTCCATGGACTGCCTTTTTATTTAATTATCTATCTCTCTATGACTCTTTGATTATCTATGTATTTATCTTTATTTTGACATTGAAGACTCGGAGACATAAAGCCTACGTTTTAGTTAAAGAATCGAGCTTAAAGTGACTAAAATTGGCAATGAAACATAGCACGCGAATGAAGCCACGTGCCTCTAACAAAACCTATAAAATCCCATGAACCCAATCAATTAGACTCCGCAAATATTGTCTGACAATTCGTATTTCCTTTCAAAATATACCTTTATTTATTTATCGTCCCTATTGTCTACACAGCGGCCCCTAAGGCCCTTAATAATAAAAATAAAGACCCAAAGAGATTCGAAGGGACCTTGTGAAGGAAAAACACCTTTTTTTATACCCTACGCAATATTTCTCAATGATTTCAATCAGTATTAAGCCTCTATTATAGTTGGTGCTTCGGTGGATAGGCAATTTAGTTTCCAATTTTATTATAAAGGATATTTTCATGTAGGTTATTAAAATGTCTAGAGTCTTAGGCTTATAGGTTGAAGATAACGCTTGATGTAGGTTGCTGAGATTAAGAAAAAGATATTAATCACTTAGGTATTTTCTAATATTTGTTAGAAGTTCAATTACTTAAAAATAACAATCGAACTACTTCACTATAATTTTAGTTTTTTGTTGTAACTCTTACAAATCTTCATGTAAAGAATGGTTCATCTTTATTGCCTCATAATTAGATATTTGTAATAGTTTTCCTATTTTGTTATATACGTATGCTTATTTTAGAGTAGATTGGATTGAAAATGTAGTCAAAAAAATATTATTAACCATTAATCGTCAATGTTTTTTTTAACGATTTATACTTTTGATTGTATCCTCAAATAAAGTTTCATTATCTCCTAAATAATATCTATTCACATACATCACAAATAAATTTTAGCCTAAAACGTTGTACTAAACAGCCGTAGGGTAAAAAGGCTATTACGCGTAACAAGTATTTAGTAATCGAATACGCGTAATAGATAATGGGTATCGATTTAATTCCTAATTGGTAAACAATCGTTACACGGGTAATAGTGATGTGGTTAATTGCATTCATGTTTGATGATTTTACGGAAATTACGGGTGGAAGTTAGCGAGTTTTGTTTGTTTAGTTTGTAATTGTATTTTAGCATTGATGATATGATTTGAAAGGCTGTCGTATTCTTTTTTCTGACTTATGTATTGAAAAGACAGAAGAATAGTATAAGGCAGAGTTATGTTTTTTTCTTGTATTGGTTATTTTTAATATTTATATATATACAGATACAGTAGAAACTTGCAAAGCAATTTTTAACTATGCATTATACATATAATTATAAATTCCGCCCGAACGTCGTCGATAATATAGGTTATACACTCTGTGCCAAATTTTATCAAAATCCGTTCAGTAGTTTTGGCATGATTTAGTAAGAAACATTTATCCAAACTTGCATTAACACGTTATATAATAGAATAATTCTCCCAATAGTCTAGCTTAGCCTGGAGTTGGATAACGAGCTCGGTATATAGTAATAGTGGGAGTATTTCATATACCTTTGTCTATACCTTCGGGTAAAACAAGCTTCAAAACCTAAATTTTCACGTTTTTTATAACTTTTTTTAATATTTCTTTTTGAGCTTTTTAATATGTGCTCATAGAATAACAATATTAAAAGCTCTTTCACGTCAAAAAAAAACAAACAAATAAGTAAAAACCGAATTGAATTTTATAAATTGAATGAAAAATACAGTGCTGCATATTCGTGTGTGTGCATATTGTGTTAGTGTGCATATTCTAATATGAGAACTGTGAAAGGCCGTCTGTCTGTTTGTCACTCTACGATTGCACCGCTGAACCGATTTCAATGTATTATATATACGATACACATACACATACAGACAAGATGTTTGAAGTAACAGGATGAAATATAGCCTACTAATCATGTTATTTTTTTTCAAAATACTTTTCTTGGGCCAAAATAGGTTATGATACTTCGTACGCGAGCGTATCCTGGCAGCTGGCTAGCTAATTACATATTATTTTACTAAAGTTTATAAGAGTGGATTTATGTGTTTGTTTGTTATAGTTTCACGCAAAACTATTGCACGATTTTTAGTGAAATTTGGTACTCAAATAGTTTATTGCACTTTTTACCGCGGTATATTTTTCAAATGGATAAAATCGCGAGGTAAAGCTAGTATTACTATATATCCTCATATATCTCCGTAAAGCTTTAACGGCGCAATATTAAGTTTCGCTAGAAGCGCACCACCATCCATTAGCCCGTTTCAATGATATTTTAGAATCCATTTCAGAACGGATATAAATGTTAGAGCTTATAACTTGTATTCGGTTTGAAAATCAAAATATTTGAATTTGAAATGGATGTTATTTTGTTGAATTTTATAATGTTATTATATTTAATAGTAGTACGTATAAACGTAGTTTTCCGAAGCGAATATTGTTCCTTTCTTTCGTAAGCACTAAGCGTCTTCGTGATAACAGCAAAAAAAACATCACAATCTAAGAATTTGTGACGGTTTTCTATAAACTATCGTAAGTAAATTAGTACAGAAATATTAAGCTAACTAAAGAACTTGCTAGATTTGTATCGGTAACATAATCACAAACGATTAACAAGTATTTGTATGACTTAAAGGTGCTAACTTTACAATATACTATGCCCTCATAAAGGTGAGGCGAGTCTTTAATCTTCAATAAGCAGCAAAATGCAACAATATAAATATTCAAAATACTTAATACAAGAATCCAAGCATCAAACGCTTGCACATTCAAAATATACTTACAACATTCTCAAATTCACATATTCCTGTAAACAGCCGTGAACACAGTACACAGGTATTTACACAGTAGCAGTGGCAATGTTATGTCGTCCGGTATTCTATTGTGAGGGAATGTTGTAGCCGTCTTTGTACGACAGATGTGGGCTATTTTAGATATTCACTACTTAAATGTATCATATTTACATTTAGTGCAAGGAATTTCGGTGGAAAGCGTCAGTGTTTGTAACTGATGTTTCGTGGTCAGTTTTTGAACGGCAATAAGCAAGAGGAAGTGACTTTCGAGCCATTTCTTTCTACTTGTTTGTTTGTTTGTCGTATGGTTAGTGGTCAACCTAGTGTCAAAGTTGTTCAAGCCGCCCGAGAGGCCTTTGAGAGGGCTTAACGACTGTTATCTTTGTAGACAACAACCGGGACCGACTTTTAACGTGCCTTCCGAAGCACGGAAACGCCCAGATCAAATACCACTATACGGTCACCCATCTATGGAATGACCGCGCCAATGGTTACTTAACCCACAAATCGTTTACCGACCGGTGAGCGCAACTGGCTATGGCGCCTCTTTCTTTCTACTAGCAATTAGCAAGTCGTTTGTATTTAAAAGGCTTTGTCCATTTTTAAGAAAAAAGATTTAGAGCGGTGTTGTTTCTTTGAGCACTCGTATCACCCTGTGGGACTGTAGACCGTTGCAACGAAAACTGACTATGATACTCCTGAATTACTTAAACACAGCTATAGAGACGACACAGGATTCAAACCTTTATCTGTAGCCTACAATCGTATTTATCAGTATGGCACCACTATTTTCATATTGCCGCCGTAACAGAAAATCTAGTAAAGTATCCGGAATAGAAACGGAACATAGTAGAGATGCATATTTGAAAGGTAGCGATAAAACTTGCAGTCCAAGATGTAGGGTGACGTTACATTGTATGGGACACAATACACAAATCACATCCTTAACATTAAACCAATTTCACATCTCCATTATTATTTATCGAATGGTTAATGGCCACCCCAGTGTCAAAGTTTTCCTGGCCGCCTGAAGACCTTTGACATGGTTTAACGACTGCTATCTTAATAGCATTTAAAAATACGTAAAAAAAGCGCACTGATTTGTCACGTGTCTTCCGAATCACGTAGACGCTGTGTTCCCAGTTTGCGGTCCCCCCTATAGAATGTCCACACTCAGGTTGCTTAATCCACTGATCGTTATAAATCAAATGCATAAAATTCTCAACAGACACTCATTTTAATCAAAGTTAAATGCAATAAACCTTCTGCATTTCAGACTCAAATCCCACCAAAATTCCTTTCAAGCATTACAATATTCATTAACTTTCACTGCAACTTAACCACGGCCGAATTGAACGACCCAAAAGGGTACGAAATAACCAATTTCTGATAAAAAAAAATAGCCTAAAAGCCGACACCCGAAATTGACTGTCTCCAGAATGTTTTTCTAATTAACTTTTTAATTAAAAAAGGGAAGCATTCGTTACAAATGGATTTGTGAAAGTGTATTCACATTCCAGAATTATTTAGGTTAAAAAGTTGAGTGCTAAGTGCGTAAAAGGTTTTCTGATTTATAAACACTGAAATAAGAGCTTTTAGACAATGTGGGATGATTGGAAATGCTGAAAAGAAAAGGGTTTAAATCAATTTGTTTTAGATATAGGTACAGTCAATTTTCATTAAATGTTACAACAATTAATTCCGTTCCTAAAAATGAGGAACCTCACCAATGCTCAAAATGCCCACTATATTTTGTTATACAACAAAATATATATTTAAAGTGGGCATTTTAAGTATTGCATTGCCACTTTAAATATATATATTTTTTATTACAAAATATTGTATTTTGTAATAAAAAATATATATATTTAAAGTGGCAATACTGAATTTTATCCAACAGTTTAACAGTTTCGCCATAAAAGAAGGACAAATAAACACACTTAAATAATGTCCAGCTATGATTTATTTCTGGAACAAAATATTGGTGCCCCTACATCAGAAGGTTGCTGACGTGGAAATATTGTTAGTACACTCGTCCAGGTTCGTTCACAACGGACAATGGCTCGGAATATTCTATTATACACATGTCTATGTTCCGCTATTTTTGCTTTCTTTATTCACGGCTTATTTTCTCCATTTTGAAGGAATCAATACTCTTTGATGGGAGCTTTGTTTGAGCGCTGTTGTGCGGGATATTGGAAAATGCGAGGTTCAATCACGATTTTGCGCGTTGAGGATTTAACACAACGCGTTTTTGTTTTTTAATTTATAATATTTGCAGTATTTTTTAAACTGCAACAGGATTCTTTTTATATTTTTTTTATTGGGTGTTACTGATTTTATTTCAAGTGCAGTATTCATTTTCTGTTCTTTCTTTAACTTAAGACAAGATAACATAAAACCATAAATATACAATGACTACTATAAAGGCTTTGTAATAACACCTTTAAGGACAGCGAAGAGTTTAATAAAATTGTTTCTGGTCGAAAAAATCTATGAACAGAAAAAAACAATGTCGTGTCACAATTAAAAATTCACTTTGACATGTTATACTTCGTCTGCATTTTATAAAAATATGAAGTATATTTGATAAACAATTAATGTTTTCGTATATTAATCATGTTGAAACGTATTTATCCGCTGCGGCCGAATCTCTGTAATTACATCACCAGAAGATCGGCAGCCAAAACACCTTGTGATGATAAAGCACCCGCTGGGCCACCGGGAGACCCTCGGAAAGTATTCAAAATATATCGATTTGGAGGAATCTTGAGTAAGGAACAACCAAAAATGCAAAGTTTTGAGCTAGACATCAGCAAGTGCGGACCGATGGTGCTCGACGCACTAATCAAAATCAAGGATATGGACCCAACTGTCACTTTTCGGAGATCTTGCCGTGAAGGCATCTGCGGCTCGTGTGCCGTCTGTCTGCAAGGGTCTAACTGCCTGGCCTGTATCACCGCTATACCAAAAGCTAAGACCATAAGTATCCATCCACTCCCACATATGTATGTACAGAGAGACTTGGTTGTAGATATGACGCATTTCTTCGCACAGTACGATAGCATAAGACCTTTCCTCGTGAGATCAGATAAACCTACGGTAGGGGGGTCTCAGTATGCGCAGAGTATAGCAGACAATGCAAAACTGGTGGGACTGTATGAGTGTGTGCTGTGCTCTTGTTGTTCAACATCGTGTCCAAGTTACTGGTGGAATGGAAGACGGTTTCTTGGTCCGGCTTCGCTGCTCCATGCTTATAGATGGGTGATCGATTCGCGGGACGGTGACACGCAGAAAAGACTGCATGATCTTCGGGATGACTTCTCAGTCTTTCGCTGTCACACGATTTTAAATTGCGCCATGGCGTGTCCTAAAGGCTTACATCCTGGTTTCGCGATCGCTAAGCTAAAACGACTCGTGGCTGGAGTGGATAAGAAACCGGTACCAGAGTTGGATCCCATGTCGCTGGGCGGCAGCAGTGGCGGTGGAGGGCTCGAGTCCTGTCTTAGAAAAGTGAAGAAATAATATTTTTATTTGTTTTAATTATATTGCTTTACAGACGTGTTGTATTTTATTAAATTAAGGAGATGAGTATAGACTTGGAACGAAAAATATGTTCTGGTATTGTTACGTTTTAGATACATGGTGACTATAGTGAGTACGTTTGCTAGGTACCCATGAGGTTTTACACATAAAGGGCAGATATTTCTATATCTATTGGACAAAATACATTAAAACAAATAAGCAATAATACTAGTAAGAGAAAGCCCTTGTTTGGGATCCGTTAGATTTTGTAATAAGCCAGATACATTCATAATGGTAGAATAACAAATATTGCAACAACCTTCAGCGTAAGATAAGATCAGTGTGAATGAAACGTTCTGTCTTCAAGGACATTCGTAATGCTTTCTTAGCGACATAACTAGTGAAAGCCTTAACCTTGAACATGTAATAAACACGAAGCCATCAATCTAAAGAACGATCAATCATACACACTGATGAATTGATTCGACATGACGATAAACTTTACACTCAACAAACAACAAATACAAGCGAAATTGTAACGTATCTCATTTATAATAGGGTTGGTTTTTGGGTGTGATAAATTCTTGCAAAGATATCTTGGTTTAGGACAAATGTATTAAGCTGGTATATTTAAGGATATCATATTTCATACGTTTAATAAGCGCTTTGTTATTATGTTATCTTGTCAAGGGTTGACCGTATAGTACGTAAAGGAAATTTATTTGTGCTATGTACAAGTATGTACCACAGATATAAATAGTGATTGTTCGGATATAGTAAGAAAATTATATAATTTTGTAACAAAATAAAACAAATTTAAATCAAGTGGTCAAATCTTCCTATTGGGAAGGCAATACTCAAATAGTATTGCCTTCTCATTAGGAATAAGACTTGATTTAAATTTATTTTATTGTCACTTGCAAAAATATCTACAAATGCTACATTCATTTCACAACCTACCAGTTGCAAGTACTATGTACCTACACTTCATCGCTTTGAAATACATCATTTCGGCGTTGGCGTTTTCTCTCGACATTTCCACTTATTTCTTATATGTGAATAATGTTCGTATTTCTTTAAGGATTTGGCAGACGCGGAGTATCCAATTGGAGGTACCGCGTCCTGGCCACTTTATGGTGACTGTTGAAGGAACATCGTCAGGTTTTTAGTCGGTATGCCCAAATTTAATAGCCGGAACGCCTAGCCGGCGGGAGAGCCCGACAGACCCCCGCTACCTCCCTGGAGCGGGACATGCAGTAATGCATTTTCCTGACGAAAAAAAAAGCCCTAATACCTAATAACTAATTCAATACACTAAATATATGAGGCACATATTCGTTTAATTATGAACCTAATACAAAGGCTCACATAAATATACCGCACTTGTAATACTTATGAAATGTAGAAGTAAGGTTATTAGGTAACACCTAATACTCTACTTTCTTACAAACCTTTTTAGTTACGAACGGAGATTTTCCTTGGCTAGAAATATTCCTTTACCTGACGCCACCTAGATCGTCTGCACTAGATGGTCTTAGTCCATTGATGATAGTAAAGTTTCTGCCTTATAAAAATACTAACCAATTTTAACGGCATGTCATGTTTATAAGTACCTATATACCTAGTTTCTTTTTTGTGCTGTACATAGGATTTTTAGGTCCTTTAAAATTAATCCGAATCTCCTAGATGGCTATGGGCCAATTTCACGATTTAAAAATAATGTAACAATAGTCAAACTATATCTAAGTGATAAGCTAACTATTACATAGACAAAAGTAGTAAAATATATTTTTGACAAGAAGCACCGATTTTACAGGTTTAATATTAAAACCTTGTGATCCACTGCCGCAAATTTGATTAAACATAATAGCAAAACGGTGAAACACCATACATTTTAACGATATCCATTACATAAACGTTAATGGTTCCCACCGGTGGGCAATTAATCAACAATGCTGTAAGGCTGCATTTCCACTAAACATGAGCGAGAAAGCTAAAACTATAAAAATATAGCTTTATTATAGCTACATTGTTTAGACGCGGCTTCATACAGATGCGTATTAAAACACTCCTCAAATGAGTGTAGCGCGATTTTTTTTTCCATTAACTGACGATTATCAGGTAACTATTGATAAATTACGTATGGAAAACTGATCAGCGCCCCTTACGGATGCCATAGGAACTAATTTGGAGGGACATTTTTAATGTGTGATTTTCGCAGAGATAAAATACTCGATTGTACTGTATACAGAAAATAGCGATGCTGCAAACAAAATTCTTGGTTTTATTACTTTCATTTTCTTTTCTTCTAGGATAGTTGCAACTAACCTATCCATTTAATAAAAAAACATTTTAATAGAGTAATATAACACGACGAAGGTGGCATGACGATCTAGCGGCATTTGCGGGTCCATCGTGGCGGAGCATGGCACAGGACAGACAGGTTTGGAAGGAAAGAGGGGAGGCCTTTGCCCAGCAGTGGGACACATAAAGGGCTAACAAAAAAAATATATATAAATATAACGCCTTTAGACTTTGCTATATTGCTGTCTGTCTATCGGTTGATATCTATATATGTGTACTCTATAGCTATATTACCAAAATACAAGATTATTAAAACCACTGAACAAAATACTGGCCATTTCTCTCTAGTCATTGATGCAAATAATCTCCACCGAGTTCGAAGGCGTTGTGTTGGTGGAGGGCCGCCATTATGCAGATCATCTGTTTGCCGTGACGGTTATGAATGACTATTTGAATGTATTTCCGTTATGATTGATTAGCCCCGCTTCGATATCATTGATTTTATAGGAAGTCAGGGAGGAACGTGCTTTTGTCCAAATTGTTACGTTACGTATATACTTGTACATTAATATTGTAAATAGTAAATAGGAAGAATGTTTGTTTACAGGAGTTAAAGCAAGGAAAATATTGAACCAATCATATTTCATTATTTATTTTCTTTTACTTTGTTAATCGAGTATTAAGAGAGCGTTATTCTACCTGCGACTAAGTAAAAGACCTAAAAAGGCACCTCAAAAATGTTGTTCCGACTTCTTTTGTGAACTCCTTAAAATACTCTAATGCAGGGGTTGCCGGTTTGAATCTCACTCTGAGCAAATATTTGTTTAATATCAATAATTGCATCGTGTCTTTGTGTCCACTTGCAAACAACCAAGTAAGGAGTATTCTTTAAAAAAAAGAAAATTCATTTACTATAATCCAAATTGTCCTTTATTTCATTACAAAACTACGATATTAATTCTCAGTCCAAAAGGTATTAAAACAAAATATTGTGCATTTCATCCCCAGTTTAAAAGCCAACTCGTAAAACTGGCAAGTTTGGAAACACAACCCGCATACCGCATTCAGTTTAAACCAAATAAATTTTACCTCGGACTGTATAAACTTATTTCACGGCAAAATTACGGCTTTATATTATTTATTTAAGCTAAATTTGGGTATATAAAAGACTATATAATTGAATTTCACTCCAGTTTTTGGATTAGGGAATAAGCAAGACAGGTGCTAAATCTTCCTATTATTTATCTATACTTAACTAGCTGACCCGCGCAGCTCCGCACACGCTGTCTTGTTTTTATTTAATACCTCGTATTTTCAAATTTATTCGCCTTTTACACCTTCTCTGGACTTTCACAAATAATTCAAGACCAAAATTAGCCAAATCGGTCCAGCCGTTCTCGAGTTTTAGCGAGACTAACGAACAGCAATTAATTTTTATATATATAGATCTGATAAATTAAATAAAGAAAAATTAGGTATTTCTTGAAGCTCAATTATTTGAGGTGCACCTAATGAGGGGCACCTTTATTATTCCTCGGAGCGCACCTTTTAGTTGCGCAACAGATAACAATTAAATATTTTAAAATTTTATTCGTACTCCATCATAGCACAACAACATAAGTATTTGTTAAGTTATCAAGAACTCCGAACAGACTTCGGAGTTGTTCAACCCACTTTAAATATACTTTCCTTCATCACTTTACTATTTAGGTAAGGTCAACTATCTACTACTAACCCTAAATGAACTCCTCTCTTATTCAAAAGCCTTTACTACCAACACATAGTTTAAAGCATCTGTTCCCCAAATCCTTTCAAGCCCAAATACAAGAGTTTTAACCCGTCCCGGTCAGGTTACTAATTTGCTTAGCGTGTTGTAATTAGTCAGCTCGGAACACCTTTCGCGGCCAGGTTAACTTGAGATTAATTAGGGTACCTCCAAGATTTCATAAATCATCCGCCTTCGCGTCACGTCTCACTGCGTACAATCTGTTTGAATTACACTGAATTATTTTTGGATAATGGCTCGTTTATTAAAGACAGCTGCTACCTGGATAGTGTTAAACCGGAGGCCTAAAACGCTACTCAATTTTAAGTGATTCTCTAAATTATTTCTCTATACAAGTCAAAGTAAAGCGCGGTAGACACCAAAGTCGCTGACCCGCCTACATAATGTCGGTAACTTATTGTCGGCGAGCGAGTTGGCCAACTGAGCGCTTGTGTACGTAGGCCGCCGACATGTCACTGGGTTGTGTTGGCTGGCTGTGACGGCGGATTGGCGGATGTGTATTGCGCCTTACAGTGCCAGCATGAAGCTTAAATGTAAGTGACTTAAAATTTAATGTCGTTTGAGCATACGGCTATGTAGTAGTGCTTAAGCTGGGTAAGTGATGCTCAACTCAATGGTATTAATTAGATTTAAACATGACTTGGTGTTTGATCAAACATACTGTGACTTTTACAGAAATGTGCATTCAATTAGCATTAAGCCAGCAACAAATTTCCTATAACGTTTATAATCCAAATAACTTTTCAGTAATTTCATACTCATATTAAATCTTACCATCTTTTCCGTGTTCTGAAAGATAATATCTCGGCTTAGTAGGTGTTAACGTCTCAAAGACACGCAAGTTTTTTGTTTTTGAAATGGCAAGAAGCCAAGGAAATGTGCAAGCATTTTCTCCACGGTCAACTTAGAATGATATTTTCAGGAAATTCTTTTGCACTTTTATATTTATAAATAACTACTTGTATAATATAATTTAGAGAATTTCAGCATTCTATATGTGCGCTAGGAGCGATTTAATGTTTCATTATGACCTAGGCTAGAATTTTATTTAAAATTTTTGTTAATCCGTTCTTTGGATATTACAATATTAATTTCACGTTCGACCTTAATTATCCTTAAAAATATTTCATCAAATTTTCTTCTAATCATAATGAAAAACAAATTAAACCACCTCTAATGAGAGTAGTCTACAACGCCAAATTTTCTATAAGTTAAAAAAAGAAATAAAATACTCATTATCTTTTAAAAGGATCTTGATTAAGTAATACAATAGCTAATATTAATAGGACAGTAGTTGGTGTCGGCGATATCGCCGCAAAGTGTCGCCAAGTGTCGCGGAGTGTCGCGAGTGTCGCAATGAAAACGAATGTGGGAGCCGACGCATCGATCACGGGCAAAAGCTTTTCTTTGTCACGTTGAGGAACCGAGGAAAGACAGAAGGTTCATTTGTGAGTAATTTATAGCTTAAATTGTAGAAGAAATGCCGTAAAACAAGCAGTTATTATGTTATATTTATATATTGTTTTTTTTTCTTCTTCCTACAATGTACAGTAGACTTACTATGATATCATACATCAATCAACGACTGCTGAAGTGCTGATCACACTGGCATAGTTTAGTATTTTGCCTTCAAATACCTTTAAATGCTATGAAACTATTGGCAATTTGAGTGTTTACGTTTATAATTCATAGCTAGTTCCGAGCCCAGTAACGGGATAGTCAATATAATAGGGTTGCTTTAATGACCACTGATTTAATTTGAGGAACTCTTCTGCATAAGTATTTATCTCGAGAAAAATGTGAAAACACAGCATATAATTATATCCTCGTAATTTTAACTGCCTTAAAAGAAAAGGCAAGCTAAATTCACTTACAAGTTGGTTGCCGAAATACAAAGACCATTTGAACCTATCTTACTGTATAATCTATGTAGTTAATTGTCTAGATTCATCGTAGTCTTATTCCGCCGGACAATATCGTAGATTCGTACTACGTAATCTGTCTCGCCGGTAATCCGGTTGATAACTGTCCGGATTCCGACATGTGTCGTTCATAACTAAGCTATGAGAGGATACGAGTAAATGAAATGATTGTAACATAGTTTGTGAGAAAATATAATTAAAGAGCTACCTAATACTAATATTGTATTAAGATACAACATATTGAGTGACCAATGTTTATTTCTGAATTAATAATTGACTACGCTTTAGATAAATCTCTTTATTAACGCGATCCTCTACTGCTATCTACTACCGTCAACCGTAAAATCTGTTCAGTGGCGCCGCTAGTGTACGCCGTAGCAACGTATGTATATTGCAGTGAATTTTAAACGTCAAACAGTCAATACTCGATAGTACCGACTATATAGAATCGCGATACATTATAACTTGTTCATGCAATGTAGGCTTGAATTCTAAACTAAATAAATGTTAGTAGTTAAGAAACAGAATTAAATAGTTTAACTAATCTTTGAGCACGGTCATGCTACGAGGTAGCCCTTCGTCTATCAACTGTACTCCTATTTTTTAGACGGCTATAGTTCCAATTAAAACAAATTAATGACTGATGTAAGGTTTATACCGTGGGGATGCAACATGTTCGAATTCCGAACCGAGAACCTTTATGGAAAGGCTGAATACCACTTCATTCCTGCTTTAACATCGGCATTAAGTCATTTCGACAAAACATAACCTCTACACTCTACAATACTTAGCACGCTTTACATACGCATTAATTTGTATCAGAACCACCAGCAATGTTATCCATACTAATATTATAAATGCGAAAGTAATTCTGTCTGTCTGTTACTCAATCACGCCTAAACTACTGAACCAATTTGCATGAAACTTGGGAGATATTTTGATACCCGAGATAGGTCATAGGCTATTTTTTACCCCGGGAAAATGACGCATAATGGGAAAATTAAGGTGGTGGACGAAGTCGCCGGTAAAAGCTAATATAAAATAAGCCAGAAAACCTCCAAAACTCCAAAGAAACAAGCTATCTAAACCAGTGTCGAAGTCGTCAACATAATAGCAAGTTTAATTACACTTCTCTATTTAATTGAGCCCATTATATTGACGAGGTTCGCAAGTTTCACTGATTCCTTCCCACAAACTTCATAGTTCGTGGCGAATTATAGCCATCAGTCTCTGATAGACATTGATTGCTGAGAACACGACATCTGGTGACCGGATTTGGAACTAAGTTAGGACCATAGTTAGGTTCAATTAGGTTGTTGGATTAATTTTATTAGAACTTTCGAGCTTGTCTAAGGCAATTTATATGTGCAGCTCGAATGATAAAGTAACTTGAGATTGTGAAAAGTATTTGTTAAATATCATCCTTATTAGGTAGGTATAGGTTTTAATTAAATCAGCTTGCGACCACGGCGAGTGCAACCCGCGCCGAAACTGTAGGCATTTCAAGGTAAAATGCATGTTCCCGTTATTTTCCGTATCCTTTAATTAAGTAGTTTTAAAGTTTTTAAGACTTAAGTAAGTATAAGAATTATATTTTATAACTATCTTGGTTTCGCCGTCCCCATTTAAAGACTACCTACTCCTTCGTCATGGACATACCAAACTTCAGACTGTAAAACAAAATCCAAAAGTACTACTACTACTATTCCCAATCTAGAATGTGAGCCTGTTAAGCAACTTCGATACCTTGTTTATAGCTAACCTAAATTTCGAAATAAATATACAACTTGGCACTCCGATACTACAAATTATACTTTCATAGAACTTGTTTTCGCAAATATATATTCACCTAAACTAATTCCATAGCAAAAACATGATGACTTCACACAAAACCTGCCAAAAATGCTCCCAAACACATCACATATCATGCATACATACATTTTCCATACATATTCCATACATTTCCCCTTATTAAACTACTGTGAATGGCCGTCAACAATGTGCCTATGAATAAAATAAACATTTACTTGTGTATGTTATATATTCTTTCCATGGAGAGTAAGAATGCAGTATATTAATACGAAATGGTTGGTCCTGACCTACTTTCCTTTGTCTAGTCAGCTCTGAAGGTTTGATAAAGAGATTCGATTTTTTCTAGGAGAACGAACGACTGTGGATTGGAACTCTCCGCGATTGTAATGTAGGTAAGTACTAAGGAGACCTATTAAATAAGTAACTTAGGTTTTTATTGTTGTATTCATATGTGCGTTAAAGTTAAAAATATTTAGAATTTGATTCGCGGACTACTACTACTAGAGAATTAGATGTATTAAGTATTTTTAGCCTTTTAGCCCTTGGATTTCCAGTCCCCTCGGTCGCTTGCTGCGTCCTGCCATCCGTCCAGGAATGCGTCCAAATCATCCTACCATCTCCGAGTCTTCAAACCTTTTTATGGCATCCAGTTCGTGGCAATGTTAAATATATTTTACAGAGACACTTGAGAACACCTACAACTACTTGCAAAGTTTGTCCAAGGTTCCGTGTCACCTGTGTGGATCTATTTATCTTACTAATGGTCTTTTTACCAGAACATATCTAATAATATCTATACAATAAAATTTAATGAATTATTTTGCCTAACATGTATATCTATTTAGCTGTTGTGTTTACGCGTTATAGATCGACTTTCAACTGAAACTCTGTCAACTGCTAGACAAGGGTTTGTCACCCTTCTAAGCTACTTAGATCTCACCGTACCAAATACACTAACGAAAGAGAAACCACAGCAAATAATTTTTATTCTAAAGTCCGATAACTGACTCCGTGGCGCAGTGCTTAAGGTGGTAACTACACCACTACCAGTGCGTCGAAAGATCGTGGGTTCAGTTCCTACACGAAACAAATATTTATGCAATCCACAAATAGTTATTTCGGGTCTAATTGTACTTTGTGTATTTGTTTGTATGTTTGCAAAAGTCCCCGCGACACAAGAGCAATACTCGGAGTTGTCTTTAAATAATGATACAATATACATACGCGTATATAACACAAGCGACATAGGTGTTATCTTGTAGCGGTGCTATTTACACTAAGCGTTATACTTTCCTCTCACGTACACGAGTCATTTGTACACTAGACACCTGCGTGGAACTGTGAAGACTGGAGGTGGTATTACTGCGATTAGTATGGAGATTAGATTTAATTATGGTTATGTATCTAATAAAAAGTGAGGTTTAATTGTGCCTTAAGGATTATAGAAGTAATGAAGGAAACTTAAGACTATTATTTTTAAAGTAGAAGGTTAACTAATTCAATCTAAAATTGGAACCGATGGTATCTTTAGTCTATTAGAACATACTTACACAATAATAATATATGTAGATGCTATAAAACTGTCACATGAATGAACCATCACTAAGACGACTGGTGAAAAAGTGAGACGGTTTTTATCTGAGATAGGGTAGAAAAAGCTGCACATAATGATGTTGATTATGATGAACCCTTTTCAATAGAGGACCCAGATCTCTTCGTAAAACGAAGCCGAACCGAGTTTTGTCACCACCAAGCTGGCCAACCTTTACCCAAAGACAAATGCTTATAGTTAAACCACTGTCCGCTTGGCTAAACTTACTACGAAAATTACCCTTTTGGACGATAAAAGCTCGATATTCTTGTATCAAACTCTTGAACGAGTATCTTTGTATTAAGTAAGTACTCGCTACATCCATTTTTGCATTGCAATTCCCAATTCTCAAGCCACTTTATTCTAAAGCCCTAGGCACAGTCACATACGTCGTAGATTATAAACTTTGAATATTTTATTGCAGCTTTTAGAAAGTTTTAATTTACACAGCAATTTTGTAAATAGATTAAAAAATATAAAAATATAGATTCTGGCAGCTAATAAATATGTTTAAAAAAAATGCATAACTAGTCTAGTCTTAGTACAGATTATTCTGCCTTACCTGCTTGACCACACAAACATTTGTCCCGGGTGGAACTTGAACTTAAGACATCGGACATTGTGGGATACGAACATACATATGTGTATACAATGTGTTAATCTTCTCTGTACATAATATTCCATCAAAGAAATCGCACTCCATACATATTTTACAAATGCAAAATGTTGGTGATTCGGATGTTGATACCCGATTACAACGCAACCACTAAACGGACTCAAGTGAAATTTCGTAAACAGATAGATTATAACTTGGATAAAGACATCACTGTTTATCGCGAGAAATCTTTAAACACGAATGAAATCTAATTCTACCTACGAATTAAAGTACTATTTTGTATATACCTTCTCCACAACCTTCCCAGCTCTCCAAGTTTACACTGGCTGGTGAAACATTGCGCTTTTACTTGATTACGATACCCAAACTTTGTACATACACTCCATCTTATTATGTAACCGCCGAGCTTTTAACAAACTTCACTAAAACACCGTGTGGGCGCCGATCTAAATATCAGCCTTTATTTATAAAACGCCCACTTTGCAGATTCTTCGCTTCAATTCAGCTTTTTTAAAAGGTTTTAGATTATTAACTTATGTTTCTTTTGATATAGAAAAAAAATTGTTCGATTTTTAATATTTTTTTTTTACATTTTTAAATACAACTGTAACTCTAAGAATAGATCCTGGTTCGCGGTAACATAAGAACATAGTACATAGTACACTCTCTACAGGTTTCTGGTTTCTTTACTTAATGAAAATTAATGAATTACCAGAGTCTATAATTTTACTCACAAAATCTTAGGAGTTTTGTGGATTCAAGACCTAACTATCTTTCTCAAACTAGTAGATAAGCCCGTACTCAGCTGTGAGACAGTAATTGTTCAGTAGCGACATTTACTCTCTGCTTACCCCTATGGGGAAAGGGCGTGATATTATGAATGTATGTACTTAGAAATTGTTTTCGTTCTTTGGCCTCTATTTAATATTCCTATGGGAAAGAGAAGCCATTTCGTGCATGTAAGAATATGCTCAAAAATCTCCAAGGAAGTTAAAAATATCCTCCTTTTCTACAATTAAAAGTAGCCTTCATATTATACATTCTATAGGGGCATTTGATAAGGGTATCGTTTCACGGATCGCCGGTCTGATCCGGATTTATCGATAGCCCTGTCAGTATGGATAAAGTCGCGTTGTACGTCGATTACTGATCGTGATAACACTTACCCGACGACGTTAGAGGTTTACCCGTGATCCGAGATCGATTATCGACACTGGATATGTAGTTTGGGTAGAAATATTATATACCAATATTGTGAATAGAGGAAACAAACTATGGAAACAATTCTAGGAATATGGGAGTTTGACAGCCTCCGTGGCGCAGCAGTTTAGGTCGCCACGCCGCTACTATTGTGTCGGGAGTTCGTAGGTTCGATTCCCTTACGGAAAAATTATTTGTACTTTGTGTCCGTTGCTTGTATGTTGGTAAAAGTCCCCGCGACACAAGAGCAATTCTTAATGCGATAGTTGTCTTTATAAAAAAAAACAAGCAACTTTCTCTCTAATCAAGAGTGGCTAGTTAATCGTTTAATAACTATGAAAGTATTAATTTCATGTTATTTTAATTACGACCTTATTTTCTATCAATTGTTGTACGTTCTTGGTATATGTATATCTATGATAGTAGAATCTTTTTCTTAAATTTTTCATTACTTATCACTTTATCTATTGGATAAAGTACGCAAGCCTACCGGTTAACATAAATAAAACCAACACCAGATGTCACTGCATGCCAAAAAGAGTCGTTACTCATTCACCATTCGTTCCACTGGTTTCAGCTCAATCATTCATTCAAAACATTCGAACCGTACCACCATTTATAAAAACTAAAACGTTTAAAATTGAAATTGATGAAACGTAAACCGACACTGTCAGTTTTTGAAATACTGACCGGGTGTTGAAATGCAGACAGAATGTATGACAATAGTGAATTTAATCTACGTTTGATTTGTCGTTCAATCGAAGGGTTAGTTAGGAGTATTGTGATTTTAACGCGGTTTTTTTTGTGATATAGCTTTTTATTGGTTGTAATTGTATCACAGCGTATATTGTATCTATATTAGAATACGGGAATTAACGCGGACACGCATTTTACCGTAGAATGGCCGACGCTACGGTGCAGGTTACACTGACCGTGATCGCAGACTGTCCTGCGCTGTGAACATGCAAAGCGAAAGTTTAAAAATTATAATTTGATCATAACATTTATTCTTAACCGTAACTTTTCACAAATGGAAAAGTTAAATGCTTCCGCAAATGGGTTTTTGATCAGTCTAAGAGGTTCTGTTCTCATTCTATAATCCGGTTACGATTGATAAAAATAATTACTAATAATTAGGTTTATTCAACAATGGTTTTAGATTGATGGAAATATAAATAAACAAAAACCATTTTCCCGTTCGTCAAATGATGCACAATTGTTTTCTAATTTAGATAGATACAATAGAATTTTTACAAACAAGTTACAATACATCTTGCAAATCATACGAAACAATAAATATCAATTACTTGTAAAGGTACCAAATACCTCGGACACGTATCGGGCTCGTGTCGTTCCTGCACGCTATTCATTACTACAAATGAATATAAATGGTCGGAACTCCGATAGATATTTATTAAACAACGTATTTCTTCAGTAAACGATTGGTTTTTATATTTTACAGGATATTCTTTAGGCTTGTTTTAAAGATTAGTGTTTGACCGGAAAATGGACATACTCGTAATATTGATCTACTTACTTCTTCTTCTTCACTTATATAAAGTTTTAAAGTTGTTTGAAAGG
The DNA here is from genome assembly GCF_050436995.1 of Anticarsia gemmatalis. Lineage (NCBI taxonomy): Eukaryota > Metazoa > Arthropoda > Insecta > Lepidoptera > Erebidae > Anticarsia > Anticarsia gemmatalis. The sequence goes on from NC_134762.1 coordinate 8,238,719, forward strand.
GGCAGTGTAGGTATTAATAATTTCCTTAATAAACTTTTCTTTTTACCATAATATTATTAGTGACAATTCCCTTTCATTATCAACAACGAATCAACGCTCCTAGCGTAGTCTGTAAGAACTATATCTCTTTATAATTTCCGACCTTAGAAATCATACTGCTGATAGCTTTATAGTCCGATCCTAATGCCCCGTAACACTAGGATCAATGTTTTTCAACACGGACACTCTTGCAATCACTCCAAACTTCGTAATGGAAAAACTCAAAAATATATTTTTACCACGATTTCTGGAGGTTCAAACCCAAGACCTCTATTTAGCATTCGCAAACACATATGCACCACGAGGTAGTCAAAACGAAGGTACATACACGCATAATGTTAAAAATTATAAAAAGAGACGAACCCTGGATTTAACCCTCACCTCATGCGTGTGAGAACAATGGATATAAATTCAGAGATTTAGAATGTAAAAGATAAATTATGGATTCGAATCCTTGTAAAAGTGATAACGCTTAACCGAGGTACGCGCAATTCTATGTGACAGTATTGAAGACGAATTGAGGGTCGAATTGTTACTAAATCATTATAAAAGTACCTTTAGTCTGTATTTTTTCAGCTTGATATCAAATAACAATGAATCCATGGGGAGAGTGGGTCCAAGAACCCACTAAAATCATCACAACCCAAGCACAATTTCAAAATTCAAGTCTAAGTAAATCTAGACCTTTTTGCGTGGGGATTATAATGCCTTAGAGCAGTATATTATGTTAGACTTTCGCGTTGCATGTTTTTTTTTTCAGTCACCCTGTGACCACAGCCATTGCAACCTGCACTGAAAGGTCAAATACGTGTTTACGTTAACTCCCGTATTATTGTGCATAATATATAATAAGAAGTACGTTAAACTATATTTTATTCTTCATTAATTTACCTTTAAAACCTTTAAACCTACGGCATTTCCTCTTACAATTTACAAGTATATAGATCCCAAAAATCCTGACACGGCCGATTTCCAACAAGCTTAGACAGGATACGCAATGCAGGTCAGACGGATAGGGTAAAGTATCCCCCGGGAATCGAACCCGCAACATAGACACGTGACGTGCCAATGAAATTAAAGTTACGAGGTAACTGAATGTAATCTCATGGGACTAAAAGTTTCAGAGAGTTATTGCAGTTTGTAGTAGTTGTAAGGCGAATTGAGCGTATTTCCCGAAGTTTTCATTGCGTATTTATCACCAGAAAATGTCACCAGTATTTTGGTGACCCGAAAGTATTCTAAAAATTACCTGTTAACTTCTGTAACGTACATATCCCAGTTTGTAAAGAAGTTGACATTCAAGCAGTTTTCTTTCCAAGGTTCTTTATTTTTATTTACCCGGTTTACTCTGGATACTTATGTATGTATGTACGTGTAAAATCACACCTTTGCCCATTGCGGCAGGCAGAGACCAAAAAATTTCTCGTCAATATATAAGCACTCTGTGCTAAATAAGGTTAACTATTTGAGTAATAATTTAGTTACAAATATAATAACATGGTAAGGTAATGAATAGATAGTGATGCTATCATCTGAAAATGTTATAAATCAATAACCCAAATAATGAGTTTAAAAGTTATTGAAATGATACATTTATTTCATAATTTATAATTTAAATCAACACCTGCACTCCTAAGAGGTATAATTAAACGTACTAACAACGTCGTTAGTCCATATTTGTAGAGCCCTCTTGCATTGAAGAGACCTCCCAAATAGCTGAACTCATAATGATGACATTCGTATGTGAACCATAGCTATATTGCCATTAAATTGTAACTTGTGGTTCTTAATAATCTATTGTTAGTGTTCAATAATGAGATCGTTTATTTTATCTTAGTGTTTTGATCTTGGGGCTGCCATCAAGATTGGATTCATGAAGTATCGATGCTGGTTTCAATAGCAATGCTCAGGTTTTTGATTTAGTCGTTCCCACACTTAGGCACACGGCATAACCTATGCTTTAATATTGAAAAGAGCCTAGGTTAAAAGAAAATGTGTCATGATACGTTTTCATGCGTCCTATGTGTTATTTCACTGACGGCATACAAGCCGTTTAGCGGCAACTTTAATATAGCCGTCAGCCGTGCAATATCGAGTACAGTTTAGTTGTCTTTTCACATATCTTACCTTAGTTCATATATTATCTTAGCACGTTATCTATGGCTTTTTTAATGTATTCAAACCTTTAGTTTAAGGAGCCAGTCTCAAGAACTGAAGCTCCAGATATATTTGAACAATTTCTAGAAACCTCGAAACCCACAGTTTATTCAACTATCGCAACACAGAACCTCACAGTCCTTACTAATAGGAAAAATACCATACCTATACTAAGCACCACTTTTTCTTCAAAAAAACTGTCTCACCAAAGAAAAATTGTCTAAACATAAGTAAAGCAACACTCAACGTCTTCCGTATTTTTCGACAAACAAGATTAAGTTTCCTGCTTCCGCAATCGGATTCTGTTAATGCATTTCCTGAGATAATACCAAATCTTCACGCCTGTAGCCGAAGGCTGTCGGCAGTGGGTGTTGTGTCAATATTTTTGCAGCTAAAAGGTGCGGTGGGACGGCCTTGTAAAGCTTTTGGTAAATAATCTGAAAGGCTGAAATATTTAGTATGAAAAATTTGTTGTTGTAAGCATTTAATTTGAAATATTTTTTAGTGTATTTTGTAATCCAAAATATCTAATTTTATTGTTACTTATTTTTAAATGTATTTTTGTTTGTCCCTAATTAACTCCAAAAACGGCAAACCGAATTAAATTTTGGTATGTCCTAACGATTTTAAGTAAATAAATTTTAATTTTATAATATACCTACCACGAATTGACTTCATACATATATTATTTAAAATCAGGGATGATTACGAATAAAATAATAAAACTGTATTAAAAACCAGCACTAGAAACTGTTAGAAAGCGTTTGTAAATAGTACCTACCTACTTATACAATAGTGTGGAAACAGAACGTAGCCAGGAAAATTCAGGAAATCTAATATGCACCGGCTAACGTTTCAACGATCGCTCTTAAATGTACGAAGAAGTAACCCACGTTATTCGCGTAATGGACGAATTGAACTATAAATGGGTGTTTAAATGTTGATTTATCTAATGGACCTGGTAGCCAATATTCTACCGAAGCTATAATCAAATTTTTTCGTAATTTTTTGTATGACTGTATCGCACAAATGTTTTAGTAAATTGCTTTTATATTAAAATCTTACATCTAATTCAAGCGTTAACTTTGTACGAACTAAAACACCCATTTTTCCACAACGAGAATTTGATATCTCCATTTTAATATCCGAGGATAATTTCAAAATATATTTTGAAATTCACCGTTCACCGTTCATAATCTAGGCAGGCTAGATAAATGTAAATAGGTCAAGTATGCTAAGTTGTTGTATATTCCTAAATAGACCACTTCTTTATGTACTTTTATCTCATAGCAATTTTTTTTTTATTAATATTATGAGCATGAATTTTATTAAAAATATGTTTTGATAAGCGCTATCTGTGAAGGAAAGAAGTAACTAATAAAGTTTAAGTCAACTGTAAAAAGTTGTACACTTTATTCAAAAGATGGCGTTATCAATCGCATACCAATATCATAAAGTTACTTTTATTTGAAAAAATATTTTGGATGAAATCTTGAGAAAATAAGAATATTTTTAATATTTCTACTTAATTGTTATACAAATATTATATGCTCGTTTAATTACAAGTGTGAAGCAAATTCACAAAAAACGATTTAGGTACCTATAATTATTTTACTATCTGGTTTTGTCTATTCCTCACTCTATGCTCTATGGGTGATTGAAATGTTGCCAAGTACTTCATTAAAGTAAAATTGTACTGATATGTGATTTTTGTGCACTTCTTATAAAAAAAATATAATTTATATTAATTATCTTTAAATACATGATTTTTTTATTGCTCTTCTTTCCGTCCATTTGTTTTAAACATATTAATTTATATCGTTGTAATTAGTATAATGACGCGCCAAATAACTTTTGAGTGTATGTAATTTGTAATGTATTTAAAATGTTTAATATGGCGGCAAATTGTTAAGGGATTATAAAATTAGTTAAAGGAAAAGATAATATTTAGGTCCTAAACGTAAAGTTGATACTGGCAATAACTTACTTGAATTTGGAATTAAATTGTCATTGTCAATTTATTTGTCAATGTCATTTCGTCATTCGACTTTTTTTCATTCGTAAATTTGCAAGCTTGCTGGCAAGGCACGTGTTTTCGTGTACCTTGACTTTTAGCTTAAAAATTATTTAGATTTTGCTGTTTCTAATATCAGTCTGTTGACGTGGATTGGTGAGTTTAATTCCATCATAGGCTATTTAATTTGGTTATGAACGTGAAATTAACACTTGATTTTCTTATCACAGGGGGTCGAGGAAAAAATGGCGTCGTTGCAACGGAAATTTCCAGAAGAAAACGCAGCATATTGGAGCCATGCCGTCACCTGAGACCTGATGCCAGCCATCAAGAGACTCGGAAGACTACAATGAAGCCGTTTTGGGAGCCCTAGACGATTGATGGATGTCAGGACAGGATTGGTTTGAAAGGTATAATCTAGGGCCGATTATCGAACGAAGCCTAACTGATTGCATTCAGTTTTGCTTTGTTCTTCAACTAAATAAATGCATTTCCACGACCCAACAAAGATGGCGTCATGAGAGTTCATGAGTCATCATTAATTACACGTTTTAAATTGTTGCGTAAATAATATTTGTTATCTATTCTTCAAGGTTGGGTTGTAGCAATGCATCATAGCTGGCTAGCCAGTTATTTTTCCCTCATCTAGGTACATTAGGGTTTGATAGGGACTAAGACACCTAAAATTATGTGCAAAAAGGTGCTTTATAGTTGTCAGAATTGGATCGTCATCCTTGCGAGTGGAATAGGCCTATGGGGGACACCACTATAAAAAAAACGCACCTTGTGCTCTACCTCTTGGGTGGTGTGGAAAAGAGCATCTCTTTCTCGCCATCGGTCAACAACTACCTACATTACACTATACATGAATGAAGTGACAAACACCTTACACAAAATAAGCTACTAACCTACAAAATAAAATGATTCTCAGCTCATTAAGTTGAAATGTGAGATCTAATTTATAACGCACAATCAGCTCGTTGTTTTCAAGACATCTAATGTTACAAAGAAGAATGCTGTTGGTAGGTAGTTACACAAAAGTGACTAGGTGTAAACACAATTATTTTAGTTTACAAGGAAAATTGAAATAGGATGACCTTCAGGACAAATAAATACTAAATACAACACATGAATAAATATAATAGTCAAGTAAATAGAAAATTTTAACATTCAAGGACCGGCCAGCTCATTAATCCTATACACAATAGTAATCTACAATGAAAATACTTTTTTGGGCGACACTAGATCAGTACCGCCAGCTACCTACTGGGTGCTTGTGTTATTTACCGATAAAAATCACGGAATAAAACAACAAATTATCTGAAATTATTTATTTTCAGTTGCATACTTAGTGATTAACTTCGTCCTCGTGGCCCGTACATTAAATTAAATTCAATCATTCACTTGGACATGAAAAAATAATACTCGTCACATCTACACTACAATCTATTTACTAATTATAAATGTACATACACTAATTTATACAGTTTTAGATCCGAAAACACATTTTTAATTTTACATACATTTTTGAAATCATCTTTTATACCATGAATATATTTAATACAAAAACTACTTGTACGATAGTGATTTTATTACAAATACACATTGTTATTATACCTTAACACTTTCTGCAGTAATTCTATGAATGATACAAATGATGAACGAAAATATAATGCAACGGGTCTTAAACGCGATTGAACATTAAAAGTTAGGATACCTTATTTGTTTACCCGATATTTCGATCGAATCTAATCGACCGTGGTCACGGTCTGTGTCAGAGTCAACCCGTGAACAGGACTTATTGCATTAAAATACTACGTGTACAAATCACGAAAGATTAAAATCAAAATAACATGTTTTTCAGACCTATAATAAAAATAATTCCTCCAGATATCAACTTATATTAATCTTAAATTACACTATATTTAACCAAGAGATATTTGCACATAAGTACTTGTCAGTGTTTATAGTTATACTTAGCTTATACCTACTTAAAATATAACTTGAATTGATTACAATGAATGATAACAAGCTATTTATAATACACATTTGACATTAGCATATGAAAGACTACTTGGTGTTACGAAACCATTTGCATTTCTAGTATAGAATAGATTGTTCTATGATAACTTATAAAATATCGTGTTGAACTCAAACAATATATAGCTAGTGCAACGTCGAAACATGAAGCAGTTGCAATTGAAATGCAAGGCAAAAGGCTAGTTTTCACGACTTATTGATAAGGGTCGATTAACCTGTCATGACAGCAAAAATATGAAAAGATCAATATTCTTCATGTTAATCGATACTCTTTGAGGAGTAGTGAAATTGATCAATATTATTCACAATACAAGTAGATAGTACTATGTTCAAATGCAGGCCTTATTTCATCAAAATGACAGAGCAATTATTTAGAAATAATCTTATCAGAAACTAACCGTCATACTTTTGATAAGCAACATAAATTGATCGTTTTCCTACTATGAATAAAAACTATTACACACTGTAGTTTCATACATGTTTTAACTATTGCTTCTATTTGTAAACTGGCTATTATTCTCAACTGTTTTAAAAACTTATTTGGTGTACTCATAAAGTGGGCAGTGTTAGTATTTTATTGCTGTATCTCCCTGACATTTGAGTGATAAAAGATAATATTTTCAATTGATTGTATTCTTAATTCTCTAAGTTATGACTTAACACATAGCTGTCGTATTTACTGAAGGTGGTTTTTAGTTCACATATTTCTTATTTATATCCATAATTACAAGTTTCAGATCAAATTCTTGTTGTAAATAGATAGACAACATGTTAACCACTCGTCAACCTATAATGCCCTTTGAATGTATAGTTTAGAGGTAAATAAAGTAGTGTATTGTAAGGGATAGGCACTATAGATTTGTTTTTCTATGCGACTTACCTGTAGGCCTATCCCTAATAATGATAATTTATTGAGAAAGACCCAAATACTTCTCAAGACAATGCAATTCGTAGGTATCAGTAATCTTTTTCGAAATCGAATCACACGAACTTCTTGTCGCACGACGCAAAAATGCTTAGCTTGTCCGTGCCATAGCACCCTTTGAACGCATAAACCAATTTTGATCCAGTTTTTTTGTTCATATTCGTTCTGTAGACAGAAGGTCGGAAACAGAATGATAGAATTCAATTCCCGATCTTCTAAGGCCCGTTTTAATAGACTACGTTTCAGAAGATTCTCATAATTAAAATAGGCTAAGATCAAAGTGTAGGTACTGTTAAAGTGTGGTCTATCTATTCACAAGTGTGGTCTACATGAAGTGTGGTTTGAGCCGCGGCTGCGTGGTCGAGTCTCAGATGTTGTTCATGTCGTACAGCACCTGCGCGATGGTGCGCGACGCCTCCACGCTGCTCAGCGCGATGGTGGCCAGGTGCGCCTCGTATGGACGGAGTTGTCTGTAGAAACATTAATATTTTGAAATAGTTCTAACCCTTTGTTGGACAACAAGGCAACAGTTGCCTTTGGTTATCTTACAACTGCGTTGCCACTACCTTACAAATTAATTACGCGCGATCAGATTAGTTTGTTTAAGGCTACTGCCGTTGATTTTATCTTCACCTTAACAATTATTTGTGCGGTTAACAAAATATAGTCGTTTTACATCTTTCGACGTTTATTGAAACTACCAAAGAATAAGATTCTGCAGATATAAAATCTGTTAAGCTTGACTCCTTCAACCCAACATAGAATAAGACCGCCGGAGACATCCTACAGTGGAAAGCTATGGGAAAGGCCTTTGCCCATCACTGGCACGATACAGGCTAATAAAAATATGATTAAAAAATTCTTGTACAAAATAATTTGTAGAAAATATTCTCACCTTCGTCCAGTGTTAGAATAAATGACAATATTCCTCAATATAAGTGCAGCGGTCAACCGTATACTCTTTGTAACAGGTCCCTCGTTCTCATCCTGGGAAAACAACAATTAAAAATAAACACCTCACATTTTTTCACCCCTCTCTAAACAACCAAATACACAATCATCCCTTTACTGTTCAAATCACCTTTAAAACGTTTTCTACGTGTGGAAGCACAAACGCTGAAATAATGCATGAATGTTGAAATAAAACGCATGCTTTCTTAGTGCTATAAAGTGACACACAACAAGTATACAAAAGAAAAACAAAACTACCAAATTCTAATGACCTGTTTTACTATGTATAGATACGTATCAGATATCTGTATTATTAGTTAGTTAATGTGAACTTTTTTTTTTATATTCAGACGGCAGATATTTTTTAATTTTATCTTCATACTTAATTTGAAGTAAAAATGAGGCAGGAGGGCGCTAGCTTAAAGATTATGTGCAAGAAATGTAGCCTGTCTACTTTATTTGTCTGCCAAACTTTTACTAATCTAGATATAGTAAAACAGGTAGGTACGCTATATGATCACCTCAAAACTTTTACCAGCAAATAAACTCTTTATGGGATTATAACATTCAAACACTAACAATGACGACATAAAATGACAACTCAAACATATAAAATGAACTCACAATGACATTTCTATTTGCACTAGAAAAACTTAAATGTACAGGCAAGAGCAAAAAATATGTTTACACTGTCATATTTTCAATAGTAGGTACTTTTTGCATGTAAATGTATCTTTAATCAGTGATATGAGCTAACAATAAGTACTTATTTATCATACTTATTGTTAGCTCATATCACTGTGTACTGTACAGAGTTACAGTAAAATTACTTTTAAGTTGATGAACATTTGTAATTTTTACTACTTTCATTTAAAAATTGCCGTTGAAAATGTGACAGTGTAGAAATATCATTGCTTTTGATTCTCCAAATACATTTTTCTTTCTAGTGCTCGTAGAAATCTCACCGTGAATTCTTTGCAACACACAAAAACAGGACAAAAAGACAAAACAATGAAAAACCAACGTAAGACACAAAACGCACGACATACACAAAAGCTAAAACGAACACAACTAAGTGTTACGACTGTTATTACTATGCGAGCTGTTTAAACAACATTCCTTTAAAAATAATTATTATTTAAACATAGATTAACATTCTGGTATTTATAACACAACCAATAATCTCTATATTACTATTATCCAGCATTTATTATAGGTAATACGTGCAAATTTTCATATTTTGTGGATATTATTAGCAGTTTTTTTCATTTAGGTACATAATATTAATCGTTAGAAATGAAAATAGAAGAATAATGAACTAGAGCGTTTTAAGTACCTATACCTTGTAAATGACTTTCTTTATTTGCAGGTCACACATAATAACATAATTCATTGTCATCTAGAAAAAAAAATAAAAAATAATATATGGTTATATATGACACTATGTTACTTCAATTATTAAGAATCACGCGCACTTTTGTGAGAGACTTTGAATAGTTGCGTAGCATGTTAGAACAGTTTACTAACATTATGACTGAGTTATAAATACTTCCTTAAATCAAATCATCATCAACTACACAAAATATTTTTCAATTTACTTCAGAAACTCGCATAATAATGTAGTCAATAAGTGATGTAGTGAATCTCACCAGTTGCTCCGGCGTGCGACTGAGCTCGGCGCGGTGCTGCTCCGCACAACACACACGTTAGTGACGTCACACAGTGACACGGTACAGTTAGTACGCAACGAGGCCGTGGACGCACAGACAGAATTGTGGTACAATATATTGTGTAAGTTTATATGGATAAATTAGAAAGAACGAGCGGTCTTTGCTTTAGTAAGACACATAAATTACTGCATTTTTTTGTTACATGGAATTGAGAAATTCCTCCTTTTTTGGAAGTCGGTTCGTTATTACTGGATAAATAAGGATCCTTGTATAGTTCTATCACAAGAAACTGTAAGTCATTATTGGCTTTTAAAGATAGATAAAAATACAAAAATACTTTTAATCAAAAACTTTTAAAAAGTATTGTTCTTGCACTCAGTTCAGTTGTTCATGAAAATTGTACTATACAAGGGAGATTTATGAATTTTTGTTTTAGACCACTCATCTCTAATTAATTATCTTTAATAATATAATTGTACCATAATTCTCCCTAAACGTCCATTAAAATAATAATAACGTAACAAAATATATGTCTATAATAAAACAAATTTTGGGACACTACAGCCGATCAAGGGGTTGTAAAGACTACTGTTACTGTTTCAGTAAAAGATCGACGTAAAATAATAATTTATATAAAAGGCAATCGCATAGAACTTGAGTATAAAATGCTCAGCCATATTAAAGTTAGTCCTTTCCATATCTACGACGTAGAACCCAATCCAGTTTAGTATTCATTTGATTAATTTTTGTTGAATTTTGTAAGATTTTTTAATTTTCTTGACCTTAAGTACTTATACCAGATTTGCTCGATCGATTAACTTATTTATCTTATGATCCATAGGTAAACCATATAAAATGACTTTGTGTATTTGTCTAATAGTTCAAAATTACTGCAACAATTCCGACTTTAGCATTCCAAATATAATTCTTACACAGTTACCAAATTCAATTGTCAAAAACAAAAAATCAAACAAACAAATGTTTAATTAGATTATAGTATAATATATATGAATGTTGTCAAAAACTGTACTTCGACAGCACCTTCAAGTAGAACAAGTGTCAAGTTTCTAAAACAAAACAACTTCAAATTCACAATAATAGTCTGTCAACTATATTTTTATGAATCAACTAGCGCAATCGATCGAGCAAATCTTCACCCTAACTACTTAAGTCTACAGTTACCCTATATAAATATAAATAAGTAAGTACTAACCATAAGTTCTCTAGGGTTGAACATATCAGCGGCATGTTTGTTGAGCGCGGCGAGTGCTGCGTTGGGCGGGTAGCCGAGAGACACCGGCTTGCCGTCCGCCTCGCCTGCTGCGTGGCGACGCGAGTTGTAGATCGCTTTGAGTGCCTGAAATATTGTTAAAGAAAATATTAGTATGTCATTGTTGATTAATTGATTCTGTTTACTTATATTATAAAATCTTTTCATATGTTAAGCATAAAAATTGTGTGCTATATAAAAAAGTACCATTCCCAGATACCGTAATTATTATTTACTATTCACTTATTTGTTCGTAGAATGTCACGAATTTATTTTACTGAAATTTATTGTTTTGCACACTTTCGTATCGATATTTCTCTCATAACCGAAATAATAGTTAACTTTTTAAAAGCGACTGAAGTCTTTGTTTTGTAAATCAACCAAAAGCAGTTTACGGGGAAGACTAACAAGTGGCGTACATCGATTTCTGCCGAATAGTATGTAAACAATACATGATGATACAAGTTGAAACGTAAGATTTTCATTCGTTTTCCTATACTCGGCTGCAATTTAAAATATCTTCAAATAATGTGTACGTACATGTGGTGTACAATGTTTGTCAGTGAGATGGTTGAGTAGCGCGAAGGTCTTCCGCGGTACTCGGTCGCAGTCCAGCCACATGCACGGCGCCTCGCCGCCTGCCGTAGTGGGGCAGTGGGTTCGAGCCGCGTGCGTGAACACCTCCGTTGAGTTTGTGAAGGATCTACAACAAAAATATTTGAGCCATTAACGAACATATATGGGTAAAATGTATGGATGTGAATGAGGCAAGGGATATTTGTAAGTTTCGTTCCAAATGGCGTTCTTTGGTGTCTGCCTGCCTCTATGGGAAAAAAAGGCTTGATATTATGTATGTAACATGATAACTGGTAGTTAACCAGTGATTAAACAGTGAAAAAAAAAATATTATAAAAGCCTAAAGTCTCGGATTTGAAACTCAGATCGTTACGATTATGTTTCTATAATTATAACAATATTTCTGGACGCATCTGTACTTAACTATGTGGACCTTAACAACTAAACTACTACTAAAAAAATAATGCAATATAGAAACCACAAATACTTTTGAAATATAACCCAAACCCTAGCAAAAATCAACGGAAAGCAAGAAATCTATTTTCATTTTATCCTTGAAACGAAGATAAACGATTTATTATGTAATTTCTCTTGTTTATATCAATGAATTAAACCAAAAAAGCTTATATTAAAATGACACAATCGACTTACTTCCCGCACCCCCTCCAGTGACATATCCAGGGTGTTTCATCTTGAGTACTGATGATAGTGGGCTGTAAGGGAGCAGGTGTGGCTACCGGTGGCGGCGTCGCTGCGGGCTTGGGCGTAGGTGGCTTAGTCTGTAAACAATAAATAATGACGTAAATAACGAATTTTGAAGTGATTTGCTTATGTAAATAAAAGTGTTGGTAAACTTTTAAAATAAGTGTATAGGGCTTGTTTTTAAGTAATGATCTTATTTAAATTAATTAAATGTAATTACTAAATTATAACCTGTTTGCACCAAATGTAATGTTATAAACAAAGACGAAAGTTAATCTAACATTAAATGATTTTACACAAATTATTTATTTAAAAAATAAAAAATGCAAAAAATCGATAATAAAGAGAACCTAAATGAGTTAACACCCAATTAGGACATCATTTAGTACATTACATATCTTAACTTAAGTTCAAAATCTTGATTAATAGAGTAAATCAGGCCCGCAAGGGCCGTGCAAAAATTGCCATAGCGGACGGTATTTCACGTCCACAAGGCGGGGTATTGGTAAAGTTTTCAACTAGCAATAATCGCACCTCGGATAAACCTCATTGGTTACGATATTGCCTCTGCGCAAAGTTAAAATTAAGTACAACGACTCGAGGTACTTATACCTCGGCTGTGAACACAACGATAGCGCGATCTAATTCGATCCCAACGCCATCTAGTTACAAAATCGGCAGCTTTTTTGTATGGAAAGCGACGAGTGAACTTCTGTATCTTCCTTTTTTACCGAAATGTTGGTAAAATGGAGTGTTCTAATGCAATAAACGAGTTAATTTTGTCACCACAATACTTTGTTAACGTGAAAATCTTTTAAATGTCACGGCTCTTCTTGTATGTAGCTCATTACAGTTGTTTTTATTCGAAAGATTTTTTTTATGTACTACAACAATCTAAATTATCGCTTCTTTCTTAATCCTTAATTCATTTCTAATAAATCCTTAGACATGAGAAGGGTCCGGTCACTTTAATGCTACTACATATTATAAAGATTGTATTCTCGACCGCCAAAAGAAAGAAATAAGAAAATACCAAATACATAAAGTTTCTACCGTTATGTGTGTATTCGTCAACTAACTAATATAACTATAGAAAAATCTAAATCTTAAAACAATTTAGGTCATATTCGCGAATAGAACAGCTAAAGCAATTAAAAATTCTTCAAACACGGACCAAGTCACATGCAAAAACTTGTTATGCTTTTAAAAAAATGGTGTATTTACATACCTCCGTAACGGGTTGTGTCACGACCAGCTCCTTATCACCTATTTTAGTGTTGCCGACCATCACTGGCTGGCGGGTGATCACTTGTCTCATCACTGGCTGTTGTGGAGTTTTCTGCCAAAGTAGACAATATTCATGTAATAATGACCAATAAGAGAATAATAAAAAATATTGTTTTCGGACTATAATTAAAACTTGAAAAGAATATACGAAGAAGGGAAATATGTTACCACGAACAAAAATGTAGAACGCGAACAAATCGTATAAGAAAATTGAACATATTTGTTATCTGTTAATCTAAAACGTCTCTATGCAAAGCTAGTACACAACGAAGTTTATGTAGTAAAAAAAACATTGCTTAAATAACTAGTATTATATATTACTAGCTGACCCGGCAAACGTTGCTTTGCCATAAAAAAATTGTCACTTAGGGGCATGAAATACTCAACATGCTCACAAAATTTCATGAGAATCGGTCAAGCCGTTTCGGAGGAGTATAGTAACGAAAACTGTGACTCGAGAATTTTATATATTAGATTACATTTCTATAGCTTTCTAATATCTCCAATTAAATAAGAGTTCTAGTTTTTAAGACAAAAAAAGCAAATTATAGCGGTCACAAAAAAGATTATATCATCGCAAAAATACAATATAATACTCACCGTAGTAGCCTGTATGACACTAGCTTTCCCATCACTCTGCACCACCGACACTTGGTTGCTGGCCTGAACCGTCGTAACCACAGGACTTCTTTGAGGTTGCTGTACATTCTGCACAACCCTATGCACCGGCTTCATCGGCGCATTCATTATAATCGGCTGGTTGTTAGCAACCGTTATAATCTGCTGGTTGCCTTGCAGTAACTGCTGATTCCCCTGTATTAGTTGTGGGTTACTAGTCACTATTTGGTTGGTTGAAGATGCGATTGAGGTACTTATTAAAGCCGGTGGTTGTTTTTGGGTAACCACGATTTGCTGGTGTGGTTGCTGAGGGTTCACGATCTGCGCTTTGTGTGGTTGTGGTTGCGTGGTTATTATTGGTTGCTGGCTTGGTGTTATTTGGGGGGTGTTCTGTAAATATTTTGAATTTTGTGTTAGTATTTTCATAATTTAGTTGGTATAAAAACATATATGAGAATAAAACTATTAAACAATACAATAAAAATAACACTAGTCACGAAACATAGGTAAAAATTAAATAATAAACAATAATATGATAATAACGTACATATTAGTAATTTTAGCGACATTTCGACATTTCAGAAACACCACAAAATACGTGACCATTAATTCTTCTATAATAAAAATATGTTTACGATATCTCGCTAAAATCGCCATTTTTGTATTTATTCATAAATGCTCTTATTTCCTGAATGCATTATTTATATAAGCGGACAGGAAACAACATTTATGAATAAAGGATTCATCAAAATATATAAAAAATCAAAAGAGCCCACTCCTAAATAAATGTTGTCATAAAAGACATGCGCTTTTTATATAAAATAAAACGTTTTTGGGCAAAACGCTATACTTAGTATTTTCGAAAAATTTTGCTTTCATGCCTGGCCAATCGACGCGAATTGTATAATCAAGAAATTTTATAGATAAATAATAATTTCGAAATAAAAAAAATCTATACTATAAAAAAGTACTAATAAAAATAAAAGAACTCATGCACCACAAATCTACATTGACCTACTTAAAGACCTGGTTTTAGGAACAAGAGCACTTTCCGTAAGAAAAAAAACTATCAAAGTTTTTGTCAAAAGAAATATATAGAAAAGTATTTTCTATACATTTTTCCTATACCTCGATCTGAGATCTTGAAACCCTTCCAAGTGAAATCATTTTAATTTAACTAACACTGATATACTATTCCTACTATTAAGACATTCTAGTGAAACTAAAATCCCTACAAAACCGATTAAACCATAACTAACAAACAACAAACAAAAAAAATAAAACAAATATAACTCGTTTACTTTTTTTCGACTCATCACTGGGAAAATTATTCATTAATTCAAAATTTCAAATAAACTACGAAGTTCAAAAGGTAACAACCGCCTCACAAACTCTTGTTCCAAAACCAGTCTTAATAACATAAAGCTATAAGCTAATATCGTGTGCATGGAACCTGAGCGATGGCGGTTTTGACCACCGTGATGCTCTGACCACAGTGGGAAGTGCTCACGAGCGGCGGGAGCATTCTTTGTGTCGACTGTATCACGCCAGAATTCTGCGCGTGCAACACATACATACATTTTAATATTTATGTATGAATTTTCTAACTATAGCATATTATATATTGTTTTTAGTTATAGGTATTTGTAGTCTTATAATCTAATTTTATAGTAAGCGATTGAACGTAACTGGTTTAAATAACGTATGCTGTGCTTTTATACATTTTTAATGTTATATAACAACAACAAGAAATTCTTAAGCTAAGTTTAGACTCAAATGTTGCATAAATGTGACAATATTTAGATATTTTGAACACAAGGACTCTGTGTATACGCAATGATTAGTACTCTATAGTAGTGTTGCCAAACTTAGCTTTAGATTTCTCGCAACGTAGAGTTATGTCTTATCAAATTACTAATATAGCAATCGTTGTATTACCCCTATTTTATTTTACACGTGCCAGCTTTTCATATCAGCTAAAATTGTCTTGACTTATAAATAACCTTCGCAATTTCAATATAGCCTATTTATTCTAATATAATAAATATCTTACATCTATACAAAATTATACAATCATAATTATTACTAATATTAGTAAAATTAATGCGTGAATAACAATTTTAAAACCCAAAAAAGTTAGTTAAGCGAATATGAGGTGAGAATTATTGCAACGGAATCTGGTACTGCTTATAACAAAAGGTAAAACATAATTATTTACACTCAAAATTTGTTTAAAAAAACACTTATTTTTATAGAATTAAACTCATATAAAAAACCATAGACCCATAGAAAGAAAACTTCAAGAAAATAACCTAAAAATGTTAGAGAAAAAGCGTAAAGGAAGAATGAAATGTGATACCCTTGCCATATCTAGCACTTAGCACTAAATGGCACATTATTAGTAAAAAATAAGCGTAACGAAATTGTTATGAGGTGGTACTAACACCTGGGTGGCACTAAATGTAATTGTTATGGCACTAGTGGCACAAAAGTGTCACTAATTGCCACTATTTAGTGTGAGTAAGCATGAAGCTAGGTGTAAAGTAACCTGTATTATTTGTTGTTGGGTAATCGCTTCTGTTGCCTGCGTGATAAGGCTGTTTAGTGTCGCGTCGTCCAGCCCGCCAGGGTTGTTGACCTTTTGCAATATTGTTTATCAGAATAATCTATAGATATATGCTTTTTTTCGTAAAAAAAACATTCGCGACGAAATTTTGAAAAATGTTATTTTAGATAGCCAATACAGCCTTTTATAATTTTCTTTATTACTTGATCCAAATGGATATAGAATTTTGTCACTTATCGGTGATCTTCAAACTCTCGGATCGTATTAGTGAAATATTTTTTTTTTTATACTAGTGAGGATATGATTATCAAATTGAAATAGTTACACTGAAATAAACACACTTCAAATATTTCACGACTTAACTTCGATTGCTAAAAAAATATTCAATCATTCCCCTACTTACTATACTTCAAAGAAGACCAGTTTTAGAGATTCTCAGCTCTAAGAAAGAAAAATTATCTGCCCTCAGAATGAGAGACTACCAATCAGTTGTCAGACTGAGCTCAAATTTTTCAGTCCCAACAATATCGTTATCTTTCTCACCATTGTACAGTCGCCTGCACCAAGATGGGTTTTAAAACTTCAAATCATATAAAAGACATTCAATTTTCCAGCTAATAACACGTTTCTTCGAATTTCACCAAAGATTGAACTAGATAGTTTAATCAATCTATCTATCTGTCTATTCAGCCCACTTCTACCCACTGTTGAGTACAGGCCTCCCCTCAGTGCACCACTTTTTAAGATCCTGTGCTTTTCTCATCCAACAATCTTACATTAGTCGATGACATGACTATAAGAAGTCAAAGTTTTCATAAACTATTTCTTTTTATATACTGTTTCTATATTAAAAGCTACTATTTATATATATAAAGACATACCGTTAAAGTCAATGGACCTCCTCCAGTAGGTCCTTGTACTATGATTATAGTTTTCTGCATCATGTTACCGGGAATGTTCTGTGCTATGTAGCTGAGGCCACCTGAAAATTGAGGAATGTATATTAAATATATGTGTAAAAATTGAAAATGATCAAACTAAATAAAATTCAAATGTTTTTTTTTTCTATTCATGAGTACTTTTGTCTTCAAATCACTAGTTTTATGAAATCAAATAAAAAATATACCTTTGCATAGTTTTAAATCAATTAAATAAACCTAGTCAAATGGGTTGTTGGTAGCTTACCTTGGTTCATAAGTGTTTAAAAATGAATTCATGAAAAAAATCTAATATTATTAGATTAAGGAACATAAAACGTATTGTGTATCCATAAAATAATGCATTACCTTGTGACGTGCTTGGTGTAGCTATAATCTGCATAGGCTGTTGCACAAACTGTGTCGGTTGAGATGCGATGGTTTTCTCTGAAAGAATATTGTATAATAATCGTAAAACAAATATTACATTTAAAATTGTTTCTCAAGTATTAATTTACTTGCTATCAAGAGATAGATAGAGGTATTGAGATGTGTGGATAAAATTAAACCCAAAACATAAAATAATAAAAACACAAAAGATAAAATATTTGTGTTCATCCATATGGCGACAAAAATTTCATGTTGTTCTCCCTGTAATGGCCGCATTGAAACGAATTAACCTATTTTATTGAGACCTTAACTGAAATACAGATATATTTGTAGATCTACGTATATGACTTACATTTAGACATCTTGCAGAAAGATCTAAAAATTAACTTAAATAAATGTAACTGTAATTGCGGGACTTATAAATATTACAAATATACCTTGTAAAATCAACTGGCCAGACTGTGAAGCGAGTATATTTTGTACATCCATGGGCTGTACTTGTAGCATCGGTTGCTGCACTTGTAAGGTTGGTTGCTGCACCTGTATGGGTTGTTGGACTTGCAGTGTCGGTTGTTGGACTTGCATTGTGGGTTGTTGGACTTGTAGTGTTGGTTGCTGGACCGACATTGTTGGTTGTTGTACCTGGAAATTGCAGTTTTTGTTGTTAAGTTAGATTGTTAATAATAAATGTTGTATTTGTTATACTGTAGTGAGTTATTGAAACCTTGATGATGAAAAATATTGTATTAAAAAAAACCTGTGGTAAAAAATCTGAGTAAGTGGGTCTATTAGTTTTTCAAAGAAAAACTTCGTACCCACATTTCTACGACTATTTGAAGATTTTTGCGAAAAATATAATGTTAAAACATAAATGTCCTATAACATATATCATACTACGGAAAAAGTCAAAAAATACCTACATGGGACGCCAAGCCAGGCCGCTAGTTAAAAAGACAAAGAATTTTAAACATTTTTTAAAAACAAATTGCTTAACAACATTACATCTAAAGTAAAAAAAAATAACATTACATACATCTGTTATAAAAAATGATCACTAGTTTACCTGTAAAATAGGTTCTTGAATAATAACTGAAGAGTTTTCAGCACCAGTAGTTGGCATCATTACTGAAGGCATTTCAACCGTCTCTTGTTTCGGCGGCATCTGTTCATAGTAGAAAACAATATGTTTTATACAGAGTCTTTAAAATGGTGCGATTAATTATCTACTAAACATAAATGTGGATTTTCGCGTAATATTATAAGTATTTTTTTCGCGATAAATAGACATTCTACAATGTAAAATTAAATATTGCAAAAAAACTAAAAATATATGTTGAACTACTAATATACGACAATATTTAAAATCTAGAAATTAATCAACTAAATAAAGAAGCTAACATCAAGATAATAATAAATGAAACAGTATTACGGTAAGAAGTGAATATAATTTAGAATGAATTCGCAGCACAGCAAAATATTTTATTTATATTTTTCAATATTATTTATATTTCAGAAATTATTTGAATAGTCAAAGTAAAAAATCTCTATACTTTAGTGTCAATAGGTGAACACTATAATTAAAATATTACCATTTGAGCGAATGAGCTCAACTTACTTAGTTAATTTAAGTAATTTGATAAAATAATCACAAAACTAATCATACCGACACTTTTAGACGGTCAATATTTGGACATATAGGCCAAATTTTGACCTGTTTTTTAACAATCAAGGCCCAAGGCCGTGAAGAAGACCTATGTCCAAACACCAAAGACTTGAATTTATGTTTTCTATCAAATACTTTATCAATTATTTTAAGACTAATAGTAGAGTACAAGGACTACACTACGTACAAACAAGTCATACAATATGACATATGGGAATAATAACATGTTTAGAACGAAGCTTGACGACCTTAGCTCGCAGCGCGCCCAGTAGCAGTCCGTGTGGCCGCTGTTACACGGTAACACAGTACAGACATGGAAAATATACATGACAATGTAGATCTTATACATCATTTTAATATTTCTATAAACCGAAAACCCTGAAAATGTTGAAATTGCTAGTCAAATAGAACCGGGTGTCGAACCGGTAATATATTTTTTAAGTGTGTTCAATTGCCACTGCTAAGCAGTTATAGCAGTAATTGTATAGTAACGGCCGTATAAACCAAAGCGTATTGTATTTTATAGAGCAGAATTTCTCAAACTTGATTAAAAGTGAAGTTCACAGTCTACATGTTTTTTTGAGTTAGCTTAGTTTGCAGAATCTTTTTTCACAAAGTTGTATAGGGCATAAAATAGACTTAGAAATGAGACAGTGGTCACACTCAATTTGTAAGAAAAAGGGGCATGTATTGAAAAATTTATTTACCAAATCCTCCTCATCTTCTAAAGCTGACGCTGCGAGTGCCGCGTACAGATTAGCCGCAGTCTTCGATACACCCGTGCTTTCTTGGGGTGGTGCAGTCTAAAACATATCCAAAAATAATATTAGTTATCTCTTATACGGGAAGACTAGACATTAAGCTTATAATCTAAAATGATACAATGTAAAGGTTTCTAGCGGAAGAAGAAAATGGCATAGGTATGTACTGATGTCCATCCATAACCCCGTAACATTTCTAAAGATTAAACCCGTGATATTTCGAAACATTATTCTATTTTACAACTAGTAAAACCAGACATCAGAACACACACAATAAAACATCAAGAAGTACTCAAAAATCTCTGTCAAAAAAGTAAACTACATTAAAAAATCTAAATATAAAGTTTCAAGGTCACTCACCTCTCTCTTATCCTCAACCTTAACCTTCTTACTAGGCGGCTCAGTATACGAATGATCAGTCACAACGCTCTCGGCAATATCCTTTTCTCCCTTCACATCCTTCACTTGCATCATCTGCCCCGGTTCACCTTTATACTGAAGCACCGGCTGATTAACCTGGTCACTCTTCAACTGTATAATCTGCCCCTGTTCATTCTTGATCTGAATTAATTGGCCCTGTTCGTTTTTTATCTGAAAGTACTGATTCCCCTGGACAATGCCAGAATCGTTGATCTGTATGACCGGTGTCGGGTCAGGCTTGACTTGAACGATTTGACCCGTTTCAGTTATTTGTATGGTCGGCGCGTTGATTTGTGGACCCATTTGGACTACTTGGAGTGGAGGGTTCGAGTTTTTCTTTAGTAAGTCTGCTAGCATTTTGTTTTGGGCCGATTTCTGCAATTAGTAAGAAAAAAATATGGAACTCGAAGTTATTTAGCCTATTATTTTAATATAACTTTTGTAGCCTATATTTTAGATTTGGAAAATTATTAGATATGTCATATGTACTTACAATAGTAAGCTGTGCTTGTTCGTCTATTTGTATCTGTACCGGCTCTTCTTTAGGCACTACAAATATAAAAAATACAAATTTATAATTTCTCAAATGTATAATACAATACGACTGGCAAGGAGGCATTACTAATGCTTTTTAAAAAAATTAATTGAAAAGTCAAAAGTGTCTCACCTAACAAATCTTCGGCAGCAACGACCTGTAAATAAGAAACGCATAAAATAAATTATTTACTTAACATCAGTATCAGATAATTCATTACATTAGGTATATTCTAAGAAGGAAAGTAAATAAATTACATATACCTTTTCAGTGGGTGCGACAGGAGCGGTACTACTGGCAACACCGCCCGGCGTTATCGTCGTACATTTGATCAACGCCTCGGGATCCACCTCCATTGACTGTACCTGAAATACACAAATAATATCATTAACGCTACAGTTCTTTTGGAAAAATAATATACACATGCAAAAGCTATAGTAAGGACCCATTTACAGGTCTTAACTTTTTCTCTGTGAGTATATGAGAACCTTCTGAGTTCTAAGTATCGTTACTAAAATATTATTATTTTTGCATAGAATAATAATAAAACACACTTCTTTTTACATCGAATTTGATATTTTGAGGGAACTAATATTGGTTTTGTAACCTAACTATAGCAAATAAATAAATGTATTTTTATTTACCTGATTAGGTTGTTGTACGACGACGGAGGTAGGCGTAGCAGGGGCCCTTTGCTGACTCTGTTGTCTTTGCGCTACCTATATATTTATCATAATAATGGTTACAATGTTCATAATTATATAGCAGGTTCATTATGCAGAGGATTCTTTTTGTTTTTTTTTTTTTTTTTTTTTTTTTTTTTTTTAAATACTATTATATTTGATTTTTGTGTGGGATTGCTTAATAAAGATAAATGAATATAAAGGATAGATACTAACTTCCAGATGTATTTCTATTCGTAGATTATATAACTTAACATTATTAAAGTTGTATTTACATAGATACCTTAAAAACAAATGACTCGACAATATTTCTGAAAGGTCTTTAAAAACGTGTAGTTGGTAAGTAATTATTTCTAACAATTTAACGATTTATATTATTATAATTACGCTAATGGCAAAAATAATGTAAGGATACAAAAGTAATTTCGAAGACAAAAAAAAATTAAGTTCGAATGAATCTAAAATAAAAATGACCACTAAAATCTTTTAGATTATATCAACAATTCAATCAATCGGTATATTTATTCATAGTAAAAATAAATTTAAAAAATCAAATTAAAAACAAAACACCATGCTGACAAATAAGCTAGCGTTTCAACCATGCCGTTCAAACCAGTTATAATTATTGTTAGTTTTTCAACTAGTATACTTGGCATGCTACACTACGATCGCTTTAAACTGCCACTACGATGGCAACACTGGGTAATGTTGCCAGACTTAACACTTTGGTAAAGCAATATGTCTACTGCGTATTTTGGTTTTATGTAACCAAAGTAAGGTACATGCTTTGTGCAACGTTTATAGGACTAGGTAGTTGGATAATAGTGATTATTTTTTTAGAATTTGGTTGTAAATTCGTCATGTCTATGGTATCTGTCTGTCCGCATGTCACAACCCCCATTAATTTAAACGATGATTGTATACTTATGAAACAGAGGCCCGTGGCAAGCGTATTGTTATTTACATACAATACTGTTAATTTTTTAAGCCCTACCTTTATTATATTTTAATTACGGAACCAGATATGGAGTGGACTTTATTGATCATAATAATATTTTATAGGATTTAAAACTATTTACTTTTTGAATTCGGAATTCTACAGACTAGCTGTACTCGGAAGAATTTCGAAAACTAATTTTAATATTATTTCTTTAACACAATAGTCACTATTATCAATCGAATAGTCAATCTACTAAAAATAGACCGACTCTCCAACCAATCCCAATTTTGTCCTCTATAAACGTGCCTTTACCCAAATATTCATTTACGACATTTCACATTTAATAATAACAATCATATCACTGTAAAACTTCATGCATTTGGGTTATTTTTTGTTTGTATGTTTGTATACCTTAGTTCTCGATACCTTTGTGACCTGCTTATCTACTATGAAAGTAAATTATAAATTAAATCATAAAGATATGGTTTTGATTAAAACAACATGTCATATTCAGTGACGTTGCATGATCAACAATATTAATACATTTTTGCAAATAATTGAAGTCTTTATCTAGTCCCTTTTGAACCCCGACTTCACATTGATTCATATTCTTAGCAAAAAAACGTTTCTATAATACCAAAAAGAACACATCAAAATATCTATAAATAAAACTTGACAAAAATTTGACTCAAAATAAAAAAGAAATAAGCGTTTATAATAAAATATCAAACTCATTGTAAATTGCAAAAGATATTTTGTCCCAATATAAACTGTCCCCTACACCCCTACTTAACTCAAAACTCAACAAAAAAACTTTCCTAAACCAGTATCAAACAACTTTCAACAACTGTCAACAATTGTCAACAACTCATAACTTTTAAACTCTCGCGTTGCATGTTTAATGTATAATAGATACGGGAATTAACGCGAACATGCATTTTACCTCAAAATGCCTAACGTAACCAGTGAGTCAGCCTGCGACCACAGCGAGTGCAACCTGCGCCGAAACGTCAGGCATTTTAAGGTAAAATGCGTGTTCGCGTTAATTCCCGTATTCTATTATACATTAAACTGTCAACAAAAGTCAACAACAGCATCATTAGTATTGTTAGTATGCACTTACTTGCGCCTGTTGCAGTGTGGGCAAGGCCGTGCTTACTTTATGTGCGAGCAAGTGTTTGATCAGCGTCGTGTTGGACGGACTCGACTCGAGCGCTTGAGATAAATGCGGGTGGTTTGTTGTTGGTTGTTGTTGGGCCTGGAATATACAAATATGAACATAACACAGATTTTGCTGTTGCATGCTTAGAAAAGCTAAAATGAAGTTATTAAAAAAAGGGCACGTTTTTTTTAAATCGAATCTATCTAATGGGATGTATCGAAACGAAATGTTATATCACATTTTAAGAAGCTATAGTAACAATATAAAGAAATTAACATGAATCGAATGTTCAATCTTGGTTTGATTGATGTATCAGCATTGGGAAGTACTCAAATTACTTACAGACCACCGATATAACTGTTGCCCAAAAGTCATAAATTAATATATAATATGTTGATTGCTGTTAACTATCAAACAGCAAATAACGTGTGGTTACTAAGATCCTTAAAACTTGCACATATTTTTTACCTGTACTACTGGTTGTGCTACAACTGGTTTAGTCTCCGATGCTGTTGGCTTGTTCGTCAACTGCGCTTTCAATATCGGCGACGAAGGTCCTAAAAATAAAAAGTTATTTCAGTTCAACGTATTACAAAAACAAGCAAAGTTAAAAAAGACTACTTATTACTCTATAAATTCTTCTTAAATATACTCTTTTATAACTAACTAGCTGACCCGGCAAACGTTGTTTTGGCATGTAAATTTAAAAAAATATATTGTCACTTAGGGATATGAAAAATAGATGTTGGCCGATTCTCAGACCTACTCAATATGCTCACAAAATTTCATGAGAATCGGTCAAGCCGTTTCGGAGGAGTATGGCAACGAAACTGTGACGCGAGAATTTTATACTTTATATTTTTATTTTTTGTGAATCTAAACCATTCTCAGATCCCCTTGAACACACACAAAACATTTTAATGAAATATTAAAATCGGTCCAGTCGTTTAAGAGAAGTTTAGTGACATACACACATACAGAAGAATTATATATATAAAGATTCCATCGTCTATTTCTGTCGTTCATTTTAGGTTACAAACCTGCAGCCGGTGTTGTTCTATTCGCCATATTCCGTGCTCTGATACCAATGTATACTTGTTGCGACTCGCCGCTCGGTAGAGTCGCGTTATTTGGTCCAACTGTACCGCCGAACACCGTCCTGCGAAATGAATAAATTGTAACCGCCGTTCTAATGTATTATTTTCATTGAATTGAGAGTTCTCTGTAAAAGTGTGACAAATTCTCTTTATTCAATGCTCTTATTACTGTTACAAACATAATATAGTTCTACCGATCTAAAACTATATTCTGTCTATCTACATAGGAATCAACGGGGTGAGAGGGTTCAAGCTCTCTCAATGCCTGAATTAATCATCCTCACATGGCACTTACTTTGACCTAATTTTAACTTCAAGGATTTAAAATCTTAACATTACAGTACCGTTGAGTTTCTCATATCCCTCTTTAACCAATTTGTCTCTCATTCATTCACGACAGGGTGTAACACAATAATATGTGTATGAGCTTGCAGAAAACTACACAGGGGGAGGTCTATGACCCCAAAATCGCCTCTAACCTGACGAGTCTGGGGAAGTGTGCGGGTGCGATGACCCCCTTCCTGGCGAGCTTGGTGCAGCACGCCACGTACTGGCGGTACACGTCGCCGGCGTCGCACGCGCTGTTGTCGGACGACGGGAGCGCCTCGTACGCTGAGCGGAGCCACGCCTGGGCGAAGTGCTCGTTCTCCTGTTAATTAGAATATGATTTTTTATATACAGAAAGAATACTTAAATGCGTAAGTATAAGTTACACAAGAAAGGTAACCGGAGGAGGAAGTAAAGGACCGGGTTCTGCTTTTTTGTGCACGCACTGTATTACAGAGTAGTGGCAAAATTCCCTGTTTAGTTGTTTATGTGCGATGTCAAACAATTTATTTTCTTAGGAATAAGAACACAAAAATATTGTATCATTGCATATTCAGAGACAAATCAAACATTTCAAGTAGGATCATTATTAGTGTTAAATATCTTTTTTATAGTTGATAGTCATCTTCAAACTGAAACTAAATGTAACCCAAACAAGAGTAAGTAGATTAAATTCTTGTCGAATTAGCTTTATAACACTAATCAAACAGGGTGTACAAAATAAAATAAAATCAATGCGTACCTGAACAGTTCTTTGTTGTAAATGCGTCTGTTGCATAGTAGGTGTGGCCGAGAGTGTTGCAGGCGCAGTGGATGAGGTGCTGGCTATCGGTTGCGGCGCCTCGGGTACTTGTTTTACTGGCGTTTGACTCTTTTGATAAAAATATTATAGAGTGAGGTTACTGCCACCCGAATTTCTGACTCATAAGAAAAAAAACGAATCTAAGTACCTAGGGGTAAAACTTGAGAAAGCAATACTAATTCCTCTTACGACTTGAACTTGTTCAAGATCAATCGCAATGGAACCTTACTTATACTTATTTTTTATAGTACGCGTTATTTAACTTTCTATATCTGAATGTAGCAGTTTAGTCAACACTTGTCTTTCAAGACTTTTGTTTACATTTTTTGCCTTCACAGCATGGTATTATATTCAAACATACGTAGTTATTCACTACGTATACGTGTGTGTCCGTACCTGCGGCACGTGTGTATAAGTACTTGGGGCACGTGTGCACATACCTGTGGCACGTGCGCATGTCGCTCGTGCTCGCGCTCGTTGTGCGCGGCGAGCGCGCTGGGCCCGCTCACCGTCTCCACCACGCGCATCAGTATACAGGCGCGCGGACCGTAGCTCTGCGCCTGGGAGAGAACAGGATATTCGTATCAAAAAGTGAATAAAACGGTATAATTTGACTATTAAAGATAGTATAAGAATCAAATTATCAAATAGATATTGGATTTTAGTAGGACTTTATCTATAAAAAACTATTTTGTAATAAAATTAAACGTCTCTGAACAAAAACTGAGCATAATATGTTCAATCAAGAAAACACACTTAACGCCTTATGAAAACACTCAGCTGTGAATTGCTTGCCGTTTTACACGAACAACCATTTTTAACAAATTATATAAGTTTATACTAAGTTGACAAAATGTGAGGTTAAGGTAGACGACGCGCGACGTCAAGAATAGGGCGAAGTGGA
This sequence comes from Anticarsia gemmatalis, assembly GCF_050436995.1. Lineage (NCBI taxonomy): Eukaryota > Metazoa > Arthropoda > Insecta > Lepidoptera > Erebidae > Anticarsia > Anticarsia gemmatalis. Next base: position 8,266,135 of record NC_134762.1, read on the forward strand.
GGAAGAGTATAAGGAAGGCTGACTCCACTACCATATGGGATGAATAGCGAGGAAGAGAGAGATACTAAGTTAACAAAATAAGAGATTTTTTTTTATTTGAATTCATGTACAATTCACAACAAAGCAACTTACCTCAACAGTGACTAAAGACACAAGAGTATGTATAAGTCCAGGCACCCTGGCCACAGACTCGCTGGCTCGGTCGCCGAGTGACGTCAGCGCGTACACGCACTCCAACGTGCACACGAGTACCATTATGTCGCGAAGAGTCAGTAGCGCACATAAGTCGTGGTACACCTCAGGAATCGTACCTCAACACTTATTACAACACTAGTATACAGTACAAAGAGCAAAAACTTACCTCAACAGTAACTAAAGACACAAGAGTATGTATAAGGCCGGGCACTCTGGCCACAGACTCGCTGGCTCGGTCGCCGAGTGACGTCAGCGCGTACACGCACTCCAACGTGCACACGAGTACCATTATATCGCGAAGTGTTAGTAGCGCGCATACGTCGTGGTATACCTCAGGAATCGTACCTCAACACTTATTACAACACTAGTATACAGTACAAAGAGCAAAAACTTACCTCAACAGTGACTAAAGACACGAGAGTATGTATAAGTCCGGGCACCCTGGCCACAGACTCGCTGGCGCGGTCGCCGAGTGACGTCAGCGCGTACACGCACTCCAACGTGCACACGAGTACCATTATATCGCGGAGAGTCAGTAGCGCACATACGTCGTGGTATACCTCAGGAATCGTACCTCAACACTTATTACAACACTAGTATACAGTACAAAGAGTAAAGCAACTTACCTCAACAGTAACTAAAGACACAAGAGTATGTATAAGGCCGGGCACTCTGGCCACAGACTCGCTGGCTCGGTCGCCGAGTGACGTCAGCGCGTACACGCACTCCAACGTGCACACGAGTACCATTATGTCGCGGAGAGTTAGTAGCGCGCATACGTCGTGATACACCTGGGAATATAGATGCGATAATTTGTATGACGATTGTTTTAATTTTTAGGTAATAAAGCGTTTAAAGCTAGTTGTAATGTGTTAGGACTGTTTACTAAATGTAATGGTAGTTAAAATAATATTTTGTATATGTGAGTTTAAAATAATGATGTAGGTAGTTTGTGACTTCGCTTAAAGACTTCTTTTCGTGACTCTTAATTTGGATAGCATTCGATTAACCCGTATCGCTGATGAAACTAGAAATCTATTATTGCTCTAAATGTATAGTAAACAATTCCGTTATTGATCTACTTCGCATGTAAGTTACTATAGGTAGTTAAAATAAAAATATTGTGTTTTAAAAACTGCTTCTCTTAGGGATTAACCTATTTTCATGAATTTAACGAAACTTAGGCTAAAAGGCATTATATTTCAAGCCTACCTTAGCCTCAAGCGACTTGAGCAAAGCATCTTCATTGACTTCATTCTGAGCGAGTTTGTTGAGCAGCTCAAGCGCGGCCAGTACTCGCGCACGGTCTTGTGATACTAATGCTGACTGGATCGTGGATAGCACGTGCCGGGATATGAGGCATGTGGCTGGATCCTGGCGGCCAAAATGTGATAATTTATATTCCTGAGTTTATTAAAATAGGGCCCAATTCTATTAAGTAAACGAAAGGAACTCATACAATTGTATGCATTAGAAAAAATCATGCTCTAAGTAAAAACCTACACCCGAAGCAGCCACCCATAATCGAAGATTTTTAAAAGATTTGTAAAACAATTTTATCCATCATAGATACATTACCTTAATTACAAGTTCTGTAGATACATTTCCGAGCGTGTCAAGACCCGACTGCCGAAGAGTTCCCACCCAGCAATTTGCACACAGCAACAAAAACCTAAGTAAAGCATATTATTATAATTAAAAACATTATTTATCTACCCGTTCACTGTGTCGAAATCGGAGCGTTACGGATCGTAAGGACTAGTTTCTTCGTATTAACTTCCATGGCGCCGAAATGCCGATCCAGTCCACGCAGTACCATAGAAATTAATACAAACCAACAAAACCTCACTACCCGTACACTCCGATTCCGACGCAATGGACGCGTAGCTTTGAGATACACTTATAATTAACTCCTCTTAGCACTTCTATAATCAAATATAATTTAACACCTTACATACATAACGCCATCTATCAAAGTCATTAGTAAACTCGTCACCAATAATATATCGACCAAGCCAATATTAACTCACATGTGTTTATTTAAGCTTCAAGTCACATTACCTTATAAGCGTAGTATTTTTAGCGAGATACTGCACATTTTCTTCGTGGAAGGACAGCGAGCGGACGATGGAAGCGATTTGTAACACGCGTTGTGTGTACACGCAACTAGCTCCTCCTGCTAATGCGGGAGCGAATAGCTGGCTTTCATCTGACGGTTCTGTTACCCAGTCTTCTAACACCTCCTAGGAATAAAGACCGTTGTTTGTTGTAGTATATTAATTATAATGAATAATTGGGTAAATTGAGAAGGGTTGAAGTGTTTTTATTAGTGTCTGTTCAAGTCAGTTACGTCCGTATACGCAAGCGTATACGCGTCTATGCTCGTGAAATTGTTGTCAAAATACACCCTCACACTGGTCGCGTACTATGTAAGTAATTGATAATTAACTTAGTTCTAAACATGGGATGACGTAAAACACAGAGAGTTGTACTAATGACAAAGCAATCACAAAATCTGACACAATAACGGGGTAACATTTTACAGTTTCCTCTTCTTCACGGCAAACTTACTGTAAGTAACTCAAATCTCATCAAATTCCAACAACATATTCAAACAAAATTACAAACCTCGTCCAAAATCTTCTCAACAATCAAATCCTCTTCCTCCGAATCGTTCATAAGACAGTCCGTCAGTGTGTTATGAGCTGCTCGAGCCTGCACCATCAAGTCAGGTTGTTCTACTCCCGGCTGCATGAACTTCGTCTCGTCTGCCAACTCCTTAGCACCTCCGCCGCCGGCGCGCAGGCTCCAGAAGTCGTCAGGGTAACGGCCCCGAGCCTCGAAGTACGATCTCCCGATTGTGTCTCGAAGACTTGCTGGTAGAAGGAAATTTGTATTGAAATATATGCTCTTACTTTCGTGATGTTAAATATTGGCAAGGTGTAATTGTGACGTGGCCACTCTTTTTTTACATAAAAGATAACGCCATCTAGGGGCGTTCGGTTGAACTAGCCTAGCAAGTAAAGAAAATGTTTCTGAATCACAGTAAGTACTGAACTTTAAAATGATGTTTGTGGTTTCGATGATAAATCTCCTTCTTGTTTTATAAATCTAGCTATCTATAGACTATTTAAGACAATATGAATATTCTTTTATAAAAATACGAATAGGATTACTGTCTCTCAGCCTTATTTGTCTGTAAGTCTTGTGACTTGCTTGTTCAAAATAGAGACAATTTGGTCAGCGTTAAACAAATCTTTCTGTAAGTTATCAAAATATCAATAAAAATATACTCACAATGATTATAAACTCCAGCATGCGCCAATAAAAAGTCCAATATATGCGGCGTAGTACTCAAAGGCAGTCTGTTCGAGTGATCGGCGGCGAGTACCGTGCATACGTTGACGGCGAAGTCTTGTTCATTGGGCATCGGCGACAAGAGCGAGAGCGCAAGACGTTCCGAGGCCGCCGCCACGCGGGACCCAGTGCGCAGTGCCTCACCTGATGCTTAGCGACGATAAATGATTTTGTCTAACGACTAAGTTTATTCTAAAACTATGATGTTAGATGTCAATTTGGCTGTAGAGCGATTTTCTTCACTCATTGTCGTATAAAGAGTTCATACGCTAGGATCGCTGATTCCAAAGAAAAAATGTCGACAGATGTTAGATATAAAATAGAGTGGTAGGAAATCGCGCTACGAATTGACTTTTCTTATAATTGTCAATACATTATTTATTGTTACTTGTGAGTAATCATGAACTGTATAAAGTTGGCTTAGTTTTTTTTCGTGGGTTAATAATTACTTTTACTTAAATAGTTCTCTTTTCAAGTAATTTTCAATAAAATTTTAAAATAGACTAGGGAATTGTTTCTTATTAATCGTCAATATTGAAATAATCCCATATATTTCTAAGTAAATCTGTATTTACAAATTGATTACTTTGCAAAAGCACTACCATAACTACTGATTACAAAGGTTAGCTAGCAAATCTAGCGATGGTATATGATAAATTTACATGGTAAATTAACATAATATTAAGGCAATTACATGGTCTTTTTAATTGCAAAGCCGAGCCCAAAGTTAGCACAATTGACACACTGCTTAGTTATATTGTGTGCCAATTTTAACATTACATTAACTACATTAAATATTTCTAAATACTTTTTAAGACAGTTGCACCTAGTTATTATTTGTATTAAATACCAACTAGAACAATTAATGCTTTAGAAAATCCAAAAATAAATTGAATCTACAAAAACTGAACATCATTGATGATGAACTGAACATATATGATTTAATATTATAAGCGATCGCGACTTATTCGTAAAAATTCTACATATTCACAGTATGACTAGAATTTTAAGTTATAAAATTAAGTAGTTCACAAGTTCAGTTTTAGTAGATTAATTTGAGTTGCTAACTGACTTTATTTTAGAGACTGTCAATTAAAAATATCCATAAATATTACTACTTTAATTATTGTTGTCAAGTCATTGAACATTGATCACAAATATTGAGATAATAAAATCATGGGGTCAAATAATGATGATATTTACCAATATACCTCATGAAAAATAAGATATTTTCCTCATCAGGAATAAGTTAGAAGTTCAGTTAGCAACCGTAAAGGAATAAACTTAATACTTATACTACATATACATTAGATAGACAGAAGAAAGGTTATATCGAAATATGTTTCATGTGAAACATACCTGATATGTACGTACCCCCAGCAAAAGACATCCTTGGTATATTGCTGCCCCTGCCCCTCCGAGGGTCTTCGTCCATGTCATTGTCATCGTCTCTGCCAGGAGGGCCTTTGGCACGCTCATATCTGTGGAAAGGTGATTAAATATCATTGATTGACAAGAACATGATAAGTTCTTTCATATACAAAATACAAAGAAGTGGAAAATACTAATACAGTTTTCTGTTGCTTTAGCTGCCCAAGGTTAAACTTTTTGAGTCTCTGTACACAATTTAAATACTTCAGAAAGGTCACAATGAAATTTTACATTTTGTGTAGAACCTTCATTCAAAAGAATGCAGATCATGGCACAAAAGAATTGAATAAACTTTATTTTGATCACGCAACGCAACAACGCAACTTATTAGAGTCCAATATGAGTGCTAAATTGTAACTTACTTTTCTAAATGTGTCCCATATATTCTCCTTAGTAATGTAGACCCATTGATGCAGGGATGTGGTAGTCGTAATGGTCTCAGAAATGATTCCCATGTGTCATTCTGGTTTACCTACAAGAAAATATTAGGTTTAATGTTTAGATACACATTTTATTTCATAGAATTGTTTCTTATGCAAGATCTGTTATTGTAGAAAAGTTTTAGTCGAATAATATTGTATTTATAGGTTTTTTTAGTTAAAGCCTGTAACATTTAGAACTACTTAATAAGAACCAAAAACCGAATAAACTATTTTTTTTAATTAAAATGAATTTTACCTTGCCAAGTCCACCTCGCTGTTGTACTAATGTGTAGAAAAGGTACAGATCTATCTCAATTCCATTCACTATAGGTGTTTTCACTGGTAAACTGAAACACAAATTTAACATTTCAGAGTATTGTTGATAAACAATCCTTATATGTTATTATAAGTTTATTAATTGTTAAAAGCAAACACATAAATCAGCATATACATATACAGACTAAGATATTATAACGATACTTAAACAATAAGTGACCATAAAAAAGTAAAGGTATTAAAAAAAAACATAATAATGCTTCTGTTCAAAGGTTAGGTCAAAAATAAACAATGTCTGTGTTGATGAAAAAACTGAACAGTTAGCAAACATGCAACTCGGAAATTTCCGTAAAAACGAGATAATAACACAATGAAAACATTGGAGCGCGTGTAAAGAACGGTTCATAACATAACAGGTATGTAATTACATAGCGTTAATACATATCGACATGTCATACTAAAATAACGGTATACTCACTTTTTACTCTCATTAAACTGCTTCAGATCCTTCAGAAAAGCCTCTTTGTCCTTCGCATAGTTGCTAGATTTAGTATTTATTTGTGCTTTTGCCATTATAACAGTTTTTATTAACGGCACGCAAAGCACACTTATAACGCTAAATAACAACACTTATGGATGCCACAGCGCGATCAGAGTGTTAAGGGTAAGACGCGCATATCACATTATTAATAACAAACTAAGTTTTATCTCATAAATAATCAAGAAAACGCGAAAATTTAGATTTGTGAAGAGTTTGCTTGATTTTTTTGACATTGACAGCAAGCCGGACAAACGACTATAACGACGCGGTTGGTACTTTTATTGCCACTTAAAAAAAATTAATTACATGTGGGCTACAATATCTTTGTATAAGATAAATGCTTAAAAGCACAGAATTTAAAAGTGCATGAGATGAGATCAGACAAACAAAGGGAATTCGATTATATCTACTTATATCCTTGAACCCAATGTTCTTCAAAAAAATATAGATGATATTTTACTAAATCATGTCCAATAGAGAATGTTACTAGGTATGCCAAATCGCTTGAAATTTTGACACAGTATAGCCTGTATGTATACATATAAACTAGTTTTTGTTTTAGTCAAAAATACCAAATAGTTTTGATTTTATAAGCATTCAAAGTTTCGAAAAATATCGAGTCCCGCTAACAGCCGCGTGAGCGGCTGTGACGTCATACTACTTTACCGCGCCGCGCGGGCCGCGTCCCGCTTAGTATTAAGTCGCCAATCGCTGTTGTAGGAGTAATAGCTTGCGTAGTATTTTGTTGTGTTTTCGTCCGCTTATGTATAAAATAACTTATAATAATAGTAAATACTATTCGATTAACCTCTCAAGCGCCCGGCCACCGTGTCACGGTTGAATATTCTACCCCCGTCAAGCGCCCCGCCACCGTGGTACGGCAAAACGATCTTCCTTTAAAAAAACGTAGAAACGAAATACTAAAACTATGTTAATCCCTTTCAAACATATTTGACATTGAAGCTGATGAAACGAGACGACGATCTAATGCATACACTTGAATAAGTGGTTGATATAGGCCAGAGAGCACCTTAAACAACATCTGACCTTACGACATGTTCCTTTATGACCAATATTGTAAATCCTTTTTTTAACTAATTTTAAAGATTTGAGGTTATTTTACAGTTGGATTTTAATGTCATTATTCATTAACTACACGATAAGACCTTTCGTCATATTATTTTTTTTGCCTAAAAATATTTTTTAGACTTTCTTCAAACACATGCCTAAAGCACAAAATATTCAGATTAAACCGACTATTGTACTACCACTATCACATATTATTTGTGGTTTATTTTTTTAATCTATAGCAAATTTTATGTAGATTTCAAATATATAAGGTATGACTAGGGTGTTAGTATTAAAATATGACGGAATCGGCGCTTAAACGCCAACCGCCATTTCAATTTCGCGCGCCTTTTTGGCCCGGACGCTTAACGGTATATTTGAATTTTGACGTTGGGGCGCTCGAGAGGTTAATAAAATGGATAAAGGATTTTAAAAAGGGCAATCGGATAATCTACCTAAAATAAATGGAATAATGGTTGCGAATTATTTGTGGAACAAATAGAGGTTTTGTTGCTTCCGAAATCCTACTTATAAATTTGAAAGTTTGTGAGAATGTACATATGTACATACATAAGTACATAAGTAATACATAGAATGACATACATATGTCATTGTACGTATGTATGTATGTACGTATGTGTGTAGGTATGTGTGTACGTACGTACGTATGTATGTATGTACGTATGTTTGTATATGTATGTATGTATGTAAGTAAGTATGTAGGTATGTAAGTATGTATGGATGTTTGTTACTCTTTCACGCAAATTTGACTGAACCGATTACGATGAAATTTGATATATAGCTGAATACCCATAATAACACATAGACTATCCCGAAGGATCGGGATTTACGCGGGAAGGGTTTCCATGCGGACGAAGTCGTGGGCGGCTTCTAGTATATTATACATAGGTATAAGTAATATGTTTGATATTTACGATCACTGCATATTATAATGAAACAGTTTTTAACCGAAATAATCGCATACTTACCGATTTTACATTTTTCCTGCCTTATGGTTAGAAATTGTTTCATTATAAGATGAAGTTATTTATTATTACTTATGTACTTACCTACATAATATTAAATTACATTTAGGTACAACATATGATTTCCTAGTATTTGAATTGAACATTTTTAAAAGTATTTAGGAATAATTTCAACGCACCGAGCGCGCGACCGCAAGCGGACTGTTTGAGCCAGACTGAGCAAGTGTAGAGTGACGTCACACCGTCACCGAGAGCTAGCGTCGTGCGGTTACAACTTGTTTTACTTATAAATCGAAAACTAATTGACGTATCGAAGTAATTTTTTCACCAGTATTTTTTATTTTTAAACGAGAATATGGAGTGCTAAAAATCAAAATTAGGTAACATTCTCCATTACGACTTCGTAACTCAGAGCAGTGCTATAATACAAATTGTAAGAGCTGCAGTCTTGCAGTTGATACTATGTCAAGTTGCACGACTAGTATTATTAAACAAGACTATGTGAGCCAGACTTAGCGTAATGTACAATGACGTCACACCGACTCGTGCGGTTACAACTTGTTTTACTTATAAATCGGAAACTAATTGACGTATCAAAGTAATTCTTTCACTAGTATTTTTTATTTTTAACAGAGAATATGGAGAGCTAATAATCCAAATTTGTTAACATTCTCCATTGGCTCACCCCATTACATAAAACTGCTAGCAAGCGAGCCTTATTTTCTGAACAATCATTTACCAATCTGAGTTAGGACTAACAGTTATGTTCTGTTAGTTCTAATATACTTCTAAACATAAAGAGCGGTAGCATATTATTATGTGTGGTAGTTCATAGGAGCCACTAGCCACGGTCACAATACGCGACTACGAAGGGCCTAGTTAAGCCACAGGACGCCATCATCGGTCACCGCGGCTTACCCGAGCGGGAATGCCGAGAAAAAGTCAATTACTGAACCAAGGGTGAAAAGTCATAAAAGCAGCAGATGATGGGGCGGCCACAAGTTGCGAGTTTGCGCCAATATTGATCAAAATTATAAAGCTTTGCTAAAGGTCCGCAGCTTCTGGACGGGACTCGTAGCTACGACTACTGGCAGCAATTATTCAATTTACCGATAGTCTTCAGCCATGATCATATTATACTTTACGTTTGATGGAAGTAGTTTATTGCAAAATTCGAAAATTTTTGAAAACTAACTACTTGCAAAAGCTGACACTGGTAACGATTTCTGTAAACGCAGTTCTAGTGACATTAATGACAATACCAGAAATGTCAAAATAAACAAACGTGCTGTCAAGTTAATGCCGTGTGAATGTTTGAGGTTATAAAATACTATCAGCATTGTTTATTGTGTTAATTTTATATTTAAATAATTAGCAACATGGTGAAAAAGAAGATTGATAACCGTATTAGGGTTATGATTGATAATGGCGTTAAATTGGGCCACCGGACCATGTTTCTCCTTGTGGGAGATAAAAGTAGAGACCAAGTAAGCATGTATTTTTTGTCTAAACAAGTTCTAAACAATCTTTAAAGCGAAAATCTGTTCCCGTACTTTCTTAAAATATGTGATAAAGCAATATTAAGTGCCCGCAAGCTCTATAAAATACCCTAAGCTCTTTAAAAGCATAAAACTGCTTAAACTGCTTAATAATTAAGAGTGTGCATTAAAGTTCTTAAGATATTTTAAAACATTTTTTTTTCAATTTCAGGTACCCATCTTATATGATATGCTTGTGAAATCAACCGTAAAAGCTAGGCCTACAGTTCTTTGGTGTTATAAAAATAAAGATGAAGCTATCAGCAAGTAAGTTCTACACAAAATACATTAAGATTAGGTATGGTGTGCACTAACAGAAGTCTTGCTAAGGCTCTAGAGAAGCTCTAAGACATAAATCTAGAATACTATGATTAGTTGTAAAGATTTCAGTATATCAGTTATTACATAAGTTCATAATTTTCTCAGTATGCATGTAGTATAGAAGCAAAATTTGCTGATTAAAAGTTTAATATATATATATTTTTTATAATTTTTTTTATTTTTCATTATTGCAATCCTTTAGCCATGGACGTAAAAGAGCAAAGAAGATAGCAGCAGGGAAACTGGAGGTGTCAGAAGAATCTCTATTTGATTCATTCCGAGTTGCTACAACTATACATGGAAGATACTACTCAGAGAGTCATGCTATGCTCGGTCAGACATATGGCATGTGTGTATTACAGGTAAATATTAAAATTTGACCAGTTGAGAAACGCAAGCATTAAGGTAAAATGGAAGACAAAGTGGCTTTTTTTTAAATATACATTTGTAAAATTGGGTTTCATTTTAACACTAAGCTTTTCATATAAATTTATGCTGTTGACTGGCTCAGGGACATGGTACCATGACTATTATTTTTTTTCTATTTTAGGACTTTGAAGCCCTCACACCCAATTTAATGGCTCGAACCATAGAAACTGTGGAAGGAGGTGGTCTTATTGTGTTCCTGCTAAAGACCATGGACTCTCTGAGGCAATTGCATTCTATCACTATGGATGTACATTCAAGGTAGGTTAATTAAATCTTATACATAGTAAGTTCTTTGAAAATACATTGTCCACTTCATGTCATTATGACTTGACTCCAGTCATCTCTGTCCTACCCTAGGTGCACTTGTAAAGCATATAAAACAAAATGCTACATCATGCACTGTAATCTAACAGCATTTATAATGGTCTTCAAGTGTTTATAAAAATATACTGCCTATGACACCTCAATAAAACACATTTCATTTCTATTCAAATATTTTACAATGAAACTACCTATGTATGTTAAATGTTTTTATTTAAATGTGATATAATTTTGTACATTCTTTGTTGTAGGTTTAAAACAGAAGCATACGACACAGTAGTGAACCGTTTCAATGAGAGGTTTCTACTGTCACTGGCTGACAACACTCGCTGTTTAGTGCTAGACGACTCTCTCACTGTACTACCAATATCATCTAAGACTGCACAAGTGGAACCTGTTGATGTCACTCAAGAAGTAAGTATCAATTTAATATCTAACATCAATATTTCCAGTATGAACTTCTTTATACATTTTTATTTAACATTTTACTACTTTAAGTCAATCTTTTGTTTTAAAAAAAGACAACTCCCGCACTAACATTTGCTTTTGCGGCGCGCGGACTTTTACAAACATACAAACTACGGACTTCAAGTACAACCAGACGCAATACAACTATTTGTGGATCGCACAAATAATTGTTTAGTGTGGAAATCGAACCCACGACCTCCTGACGCAATGGCAGCAGCATGGCGACGTTAACCACTGCGCCACGAAGCTGCTAATATTGCTGCTCATAAGGAACGATTCCACAATTTTTTACTACGAGTATGTTCTACCGCAAGACCAGTACCAGGTTTATGATAGCATGCTATCTGAAGCCTAAACATCTATGTTTTTTTTGAGATAATTTGTCTTATGATTTTCTTTTGTTGTAGAAAGTGAACCCAAAACTGACTGAGTTAATATCGTCACTGTCAGACTCACCGCCGGCTGGACCACTCGTAGCACTATGTCGAACATACGAGCAAGCTACTGCACTTGTCGCTCTCATCAATACTCTGGCTGATAAGCAGACTAGGTAGGTCATCAGAGACATTCTTATTTAAAAATATACAATTATAAAACAAATATTGAATGCTGCTATGATAGGAAAGAATCAAGATTTAGCCAAGTCAAGAGGATTGCACTCAAGAACTGTTGTTTTGTCAATGTTGAAATTTTGTAAGAACAATTGAGAATGAAAAGTTTCGTCAAGATGATTACAACACGTAATTATTATTTACTAGCTTTCACCCGCGACTTTGTCCGCTACCTGAATTTTTCTATGGAAATGTGTCATTTTTCCGGGGTAAAAAGTAGCCTATGTCGTTTCTCGGGTATCAAAATATCTCTATATCAAATTTCATGCAAATTGGTTCAGTAGTTTAGGTGTGATTGAGTAACAGACAGACAGACAGAGTTACTTTCGCATTTATAATATTAGTATGGAAATAGTATTACGCACGCTTAACTTGCCAGGTATCTACTGCGTAGAACTCAATTATGAACATAGCATAATCTGAGGTAGCTAGAAACCCTGCTCAAAACTCGAATCCTAGTATAAATCTCGTCAAAATTAAAAATTAATATTTTTCCCACAGACCGCCCCACTGTCTAACAGCATCCCGTGGTCGCGGTAAATCCGCCTGCCTCGGTCTCTCAGTCGCCGCCGCAGTCGCTCTCGGCTACGTCAACATCTACGTCACGTCCCCTCACCCGGAGAACTTGATCACGCTGTTCGAGTTCCTACTTAAAGGCCTTGATGCCTGTCTGTATCAGGAACATATCGATTATAATATCGTGAGGTCGACTAACCCGGATTTTAAGAAGGCAATTGTAAGGGTTAATATTGCGAGGAATTCTAGGCAAACTGTACAGGTGAGAATTTACTTTGATTATGTTATACTTTTGTCATATTTGCCGTTCTGATCTTAAAATTTAACTTTTATAATGAAAAGATATATAATTATTTTTTGTGTTGTACAATTTGTTTAGCTTATCTTCTTAATAGTTTTTGGCGGGAAACTAGCCTTTATATTACACAGTGTACTTACATCATCGTAGAGAAATGACCGCTGGTTGCTCTCTCGACGTGTGGTCTAATCGCGCGAGTATCTAGGAGTGAGTGTTATCTTTCATGGTTCTTGTCGCTTAGCAACAAACTAGTGAAACGAGTGCTCGCCGTCAGGCGCTGTCTCCACGGGCGAGAGAATCGCGACGAGTCCGCCCTTGTATCGTCGGACAATCTCCACGAACGAGCGATAATTCCGCCGCGTATCGTCGCGAGTCGCCGACTCGTAGCCCGCGTTTTCCTTGATTAAAAAGCTTCTCGAAACAAGAGGCAACATTGAAAACAAATGACGCTGCATTTGACAGCGCGCTCGCTGCGCGCTCGTCGCGAACGCGCGGCGGACTCGCTGCTTGTCGCGGCCGACTAGCGACGATGTATTGACGTTTCGCACGCTCGTTGACACTCGTCGTATCGCGGCGATATTATCGCCGTGTGGAGACGGTTCCATAGAGAGTGTATAGAAATACGTGGCACGACGATAATATCGCCGCGATTCTCTCGCCCGTGGAGACAGCGCCTCAGTGTGAACAGTCAGCGATCAACTGTTTGTATAAGTGTCTCTACTGTCTCTTTTGTTTACTATTATACGTTTCTTGAACGAGAAAATAGCCGATAGTTTGTCGTTTTCTCGTCGGCGGTGGGACAAGTGCCTTAGGCAGCCCTTTCTCTTAACACTCTCGTTCGTCACTAAGGTGCACCGTCGTTTGTTTATTACATATAACAATCTGCCGCGTGCTGTGTAGTGTCACATACGACCTCGTCTAGGTAGCGGGTAGGATTTATTTGCGTTGATTGACGAGTCTAGTTTGGCGCTAGCGCTATCTTAAAAGTATTTTTCTACTTTGTCTTCAGTACATAACTCCAGACGACCACTCCCTCCTATCGGCTGCAGATTTAGTACTAGTGGACGAAGCAGCAGCTATCCCGCTAGTGCACGTATCAGCCGCGGCTCAACGGGCACCACTGTGCCTGCTGTCGTCCACGGTGGCGGGCTACGAGGGCACGGGCCGCGCGCTCAGCCTCAAGCTGTTCAAGCAGCTGCAGACCCTGCACAATGCTCCACCACCGGTACTTATAATATGTCACTGTAGAACACTTAGTACACGTGTCAGCCGCCGCTGTGCCTGCTGTCGTCCACGGTGGCGGGCTACGAGGGCACGGGCCGCGCGCTCAGCCTCAAGCTGTTCAAGCAGCTGCAGACCCTGCACAATGCTCCACCACCGGTACTTATAATATGTCACTGTAGAACACTTAGTACACGTGTCAGCCGCCGCTGTGCCTGCTGTCGTCCACGGTGGCGGGCTACGAGGGCACGGGCCGCGCGCTCAGCCTCAAGCTGTTCAAGCAGCTGCAGACCCTGCACAATGCTCCACCACCGGTACTTATAATATGTCACTGTAGAACACTTAGTACACGTGTCAGCCGCCGCTGTGCCTGCTGTCGTCCACGGTGGCGGGCTACGAGGGCACGGGCCGCGCGCTCAGCCTCAAGCTGTTCAAGCAGCTGCAGACCCTGCACAATGCTCCACCACCGGTACTTATAATATGTCACTGTAGAACACTTAGTACACGTGTCAGCCGCCGCTGTGCCTGCTGTCGTCCACGGTGGCGGGCTACGAGGGCACGGGCCGCGCGCTCAGCCTCAAGCTGTTCAAGCAGCTGCAGACCCTGCACAATGCTCCACCACCGGTACTTATAATATGTCACTGTAGAACACTTAGTACACGTGTCAGCCGCCGCTGTGCCTGCTGTCGTCCACGGTGGCGGGCTACGAGGGCACGGGCCGCGCGCTCAGCCTCAAGCTGTTCAAGCAGCTGCAGACCCTGCACAATGCTCCACCACCGGTACTTATAATATGTCACTGTAGAACACTTAGTACACGTGTCAGCCGCCGCTGTGCCTGCTGTCGTCCACGGTGGCGGGCTACGAGGGCACGGGCCGCGCGCTCAGCCTCAAGCTGTTCAAGCAGCTGCAGACCCTGCACAATGCTCCACCACCGGTACTTATAATATGTCACTGTAGAACACTTAGTACACGTGTCAGCCGCCGCTGTGCCTGCTGTCGTCCACGGTGGCGGGCTACGAGGGCACGGGCCGCGCGCTCAGCCTCAAGCTGTTCA
Source organism: Anticarsia gemmatalis (assembly GCF_050436995.1). NCBI lineage: Eukaryota > Metazoa > Arthropoda > Insecta > Lepidoptera > Erebidae > Anticarsia > Anticarsia gemmatalis. Next base: position 8,281,188 of record NC_134762.1, read on the forward strand.
AGCAGCTGCAGACCCTGCACAATGCTCCACCACCGGTACTTATAATATGTCACTGTAGAACACTTAGTACACGTGTCAGCCGCCGCTGTGCCTGCTGTCGTCCACGGTGGCGGGCTACGAGGGCACGGGCCGCGCGCTCAGCCTCAAGCTGTTCAAGCAGCTGCAGACCCTGCACAATGCTCCACCACCGGTACTTATAATATGTCACTGTAGAACACTTAGTACACGTGTCAGCCGCCGCTGTGCCTGCTGTCGTCCACGGTGGCGGGCTACGAGGGCACGGGCCGCGCGCTCAGCCTCAAGCTGTTCAAGCAGCTGCAGACCCTGCACAATGCTCCACCACCGGTACTTATAATATGTCACTGTAGAACACTTAGTACACGTGTCAGCCGCCGCTGTGCCTGCTGTCGTCCACGGTGGCGGGCTACGAGGGCACGGGCCGCGCGCTCAGCCTCAAGCTGTTCAAGCAGCTGCAGACCCTGCACAATGCTCCACCACCGGTACTTATAATATGTCACTGTAGAACACTTAGTACACGTGTCAGCCGCCGCTGTGCCTGCTGTCGTCCACGGTGGCGGGCTACGAGGGCACGGGCCGCGCGCTCAGCCTCAAGCTGTTCAAGCAGCTGCAGACCCTGCACAATGCTCCACCACCGGTACTTATAATATGTCACTGTAGAACACTTAGTACACGTGTCAGCCGCCGCTGTGCCTGCTGTCGTCCACGGTGGCGGGCTACGAGGGCACGGGCCGCGCGCTCAGCCTCAAGCTGTTCAAGCAGCTGCAGACCCTGCACAATGCTCCACCACCGGTACTTATAATATGTCACTGTAGAACACTTAGTACACGTGTCAGCCGCCGCTGTGCCTGCTGTCGTCCACGGTGGCGGGCTACGAGGGCACGGGCCGCGCGCTCAGCCTCAAGCTGTTCAAGCAGCTGCAGACCCTGCACAATGCTCCACCACCGGTACTTATAATATGTCACTGTAGAACACTTAGTACACGTGTCAGCCGCCGCTGTGCCTGCTGTCGTCCACGGTGGCGGGCTACGAGGGCACGGGCCGCGCGCTCAGCCTCAAGCTGTTCAAGCAGCTGCAGACCCTGCACAATGCTCCACCACCGGTACTTATAATATGTCACTGTAGAACACTTAGTACACGTGTCAGCCGCCGCTGTGCCTGCTGTCGTCCACGGTGGCGGGCTACGAGGGCACGGGCCGCGCGCTCAGCCTCAAGCTGTTCAAGCAGCTGCAGACCCTGCACAATGCTCCACCACCGGTACTTATAATATGTCACTGTAGAACACTTAGTACACGTGTCAGCCGCCGCTGTGCCTGCTGTCGTCCACGGTGGCGGGCTACGAGGGCACGGGCCGCGCGCTCAGCCTCAAGCTGTTCAAGCAGCTGCAGACCCTGCACAATGCTCCACCACCGGTACTTATAATATGTCACTGTAGAACACTTAGTACACGTGTCAGCCGCCGCTGTGCCTGCTGTCGTCCACGGTGGCGGGCTACGAGGGCACGGGCCGCGCGCTCAGCCTCAAGCTGTTCAAGCAGCTGCAGACCCTGCACAATGCTCCACCACCGGTACTTATAATATGTCACTGTAGAACACTTAGTACACGTGTCAGCCGCCGCTGTGCCTGCTGTCGTCCACGGTGGCGGGCTACGAGGGCACGGGCCGCGCGCTCAGCCTCAAGCTGTTCAAGCAGCTGCAGACCCTGCACAATGCTCCACCACCGGTACTTATAATATGTCACTGTAGAACACTTAGTACACGTGTCAGCCGCCGCTGTGCCTGCTGTCGTCCACGGTGGCGGGCTACGAGGGCACGGGCCGCGCGCTCAGCCTCAAGCTGTTCAAGCAGCTGCAGACCCTGCACAATGCTCCACCACCGGTACTTATAATATGTCACTGTAGAACACTTAGTACACGTGTCAGCCGCCGCTGTGCCTGCTGTCGTCCACGGTGGCGGGCTACGAGGGCACGGGCCGCGCGCTCAGCCTCAAGCTGTTCAAGCAGCTGCAGACCCTGCACAATGCTCCACCACCGGTACTTATAATATGTCACTGTAGAACACTTAGTACACGTGTCAGCCGCCGCTGTGCCTGCTGTCGTCCACGGTGGCGGGCTACGAGGGCACGGGCCGCGCGCTCAGCCTCAAGCTGTTCAAGCAGCTGCAGACCCTGCACAATGCTCCACCACCGGTACTTATAATATGTCACTGTAGAACACTTAGTACACGTGTCAGCCGCCGCTGTGCCTGCTGTCGTCCACGGTGGCGGGCTACGAGGGCACGGGCCGCGCGCTCAGCCTCAAGCTGTTCAAGCAGCTGCAGACCCTGCACAATGCTCCACCACCGGTACTTATAATATGTCACTGTAGAACACTTAGTACACGTGTCAGCCGCCGCTGTGCCTGCTGTCGTCCACGGTGGCGGGCTACGAGGGCACGGGCCGCGCGCTCAGCCTCAAGCTGTTCAAGCAGCTGCAGACCCTGCACAATGCTCCACCACCGGTACTTATAATATGTCACTGTAGAACACTTAGTACACGTGTCAGCCGCCGCTGTGCCTGCTGTCGTCCACGGTGGCGGGCTACGAGGGCACGGGCCGCGCGCTCAGCCTCAAGCTGTTCAAGCAGCTGCAGACCCTGCACAATGCTCCACCACCGGTACTTATACAAGTTTTTGAGTTGAACTAAAAGAGAAAAGTGGAATTTATGAACATTTTATTGTCTCTTTTGCTGCTAATTGTGCTGTATTTCATTGACTTCTTTTGTACTAAATATCTTTTCAAATCCACAGATTAAACTAGAAGAACCAATTCGTTACCGCTCCGGCGACCCGGTAGAAGCGTGGCTTAACTCTCTCCTGTGCCTAGAAGCGCCCACCCCTGGCGTGGGTGCTGGAGCCCCGCCCCCTGCCGCCTGTGAACTGTACAGAGTCAACAGAGACGCACTGTTCTGTTATCATAAAGCTGCTGAAGCTTTCTTACATAGATTGGTTGCTATTTATGTTTCTAGCCATTATAAGGTAACTATTGAAATTATGTTCATTATAATTCTTTCGATATATGTGATTGTATCTTCTGTCTGAGTGTGAGAGAAGTCCTGAATCAAAAAAAAAATCAAATAAAATCAATTATGCTTGGGTTATTTTGGATAATAGTATAAGTCGAACCTTTTTTTCTTCAGAATACATTTACAACGCTTGCTCAACACAAGTATTCTCGTACCGGTAAATTTCGAGTATGAATCGATTTTTTCTCCCTCTCTTTACTTAAAAACTTTGCATAAACAAACTAATGTATTAAGTTTCCACTATATTATAAGAATACTTAAAAACACAATTGTATTTCCTTACAGAACAGTCCCAACGACATCCAACTATTAGCGGATGCGCCCGCCCACTGTTTGTTCGTGTTATTAGCACCCACGCCGCCCAACAGCACCGCCATGCCAGAGATACTCTGTGTCATACAAATGTGTCTCGAAGGAAACATTTCGGACAAGTAAGATATATAATTTTACATATATTATTATAAATTTCAAGTAAAAGTCTCTATTTTACATGTAAAATGTTGTGTCAATTTAAATGAACTGAACATTAATGTCATAAAGAAGGCAGGTTGCTGTGACAAAATAATTGATAATTATGCTTTTAGACTACATTACTAAACCAATTTAGAAGGAATTCATGTCCACTTAAACGTGTACGTGTATGCACACACCTTAATTTTTTTTAAATTCTTTAGATTCCAGTTGTCCCTAAATAACCTCGAAACGGTACCAATAAAAAATTACAGATATTTGATAGTAAACTTAAATAGCTTCGACGAAACAAAACAATATAAATATTGTCATGTCAAGTAATATCAAACTTAATTTTTACTACACTAAGGTTCAATACTAACCTAACAAATATAATTTACACTCCTTTTTATTCATAGGTCGGTTCGCGACGCGCTAGGCCGTGGTCGTAAGGCAGCAGGTGATCTGATACCATGGAATATGTGCGAGCAGTTTGGTGATAAGGACTTCCCTAAACTGTCCGGTGCTAGAGTTGTCAGAATAGCTACGCATCCGTCTTATCAAAGGGTAAGTTTTACTCAGTGGCGTAGCTACAGGGTGGCAAGTCGGCAAAATACCATGGAAAGGGCCCCCGATCAGAGAAGAATCCCACCTCACAATATTTATTATATATCATACATGTTTAGTAAAAAAGGCCTGTCTTTGATTTATTTTTGCTACCTACTCAATTGCACAAACAAGTTAATAATTTGTAAATAAAGTGGTTTAGCATTTTTTTTTTATTTGGGCATCCGATGAATTTGCCACGGGCTTCGAACGGTATAGTTACGCCACTGGTTTTACTAAACGAAATAATTACCAATTATCTTCATACACACTCAAGTCTACTGGAGGGGTTACCTGTATAAGTGTGCCTCACATAACTGATTAAAAGCCCGGCAAATAGACATTCTACAGTGTAAACAATATTGGGCCTTTACCATACTACTTTTTTAACGCATCCAGTCTAAAACCCTCGTACGCTTGCATTATAAAACAAAGACTTTTCAAACGCAGTAATAGTAATAGTACTATATTATTATGGTATAGCAGTTGTAGATCTCACGAGCCGCTATTGCAGCTCGAAGAACGAGTTAGCTGGAGAAACCTAAACATGACTTTTATTTTAGCAACATATAACATAACATTTATAAATGCAGTATTAAACTCCTATACACATACTTGTATCTCCAACAACAGATGGGTTACGGCAAGCGTGCACTGCAACAGTTAGCAGCGTACTACTCGGGCGATATACCGTGCCTAGACGAAGACAAGTCTGACAGTGAAGACGCCCCGGCCAATGGAGAGAAGAATTCTTTGCTCACTGAGAGTATTGTGCCTAGGTAAGATAAGATGAAATTTTGATGTTATATAACGCCTTGTTACGATACATGCGCGTTTTAAATAATGGAGCCTATTGTTAATCCGCTATTATTTACAGACGTAATTTGATTGAAGATACTTTAATCATGACATGTTTGTGTGTAGTTACTGTTTTATTTTGATATAAATCATTATAATTAAATTATTTTAATATCTGAATCCTTCCACTAACAGTGAGTACAGATATAAAAAAAAGTTTGGTGAAATAGTAAAAATGTTTGAAAAGCTTCATAATGAAATCTCGGGAAAGCATATTTTAATTTGTGAATTTACTATCTTGGAGTATTAATATTAGTAGGAACTCTGTATGCATATTTTATATGAATTAAATTTAGATCTGAGTAACAATAACTTACATTCTAACGTATTTTAATCGGTTACTATTTATAATTGTGTATTGTTTCAGAGCTAAACCACCAACACTACTGAAGCGTCTATCAGAAGTGCGTGCTGAACATCTAGACTACCTCGGCACCAGCTTCGGTCTCACACAGGATCTACTCAAGTTTTGGAAGTCGCAGAAATACGTTCCCGTCTACTTGAGGTATGATTATAATAATTAATGCAACTTGGATAAAAAAAAAATGTATGACATATTTGTATGTTATTCTCATATCATTTGTTTTTTTAATAAGCCCTTGTACAAAAGAAGGCCTACAATAGTCCGAAATATCAGCTTTTAGAGATTTTTCACTTGTAAAGCTTATCATTTCGTATTATGATAATAGGACCCCATGGGGTGATAGGTGTGAACGTTTGAAATGTCATGAAAAAGTTAGGTCGTTCTTTCATTTCCCAGTTGACTTGAGTCTGTTGACTATAACATTAAAACAAGCGTTTCTTGCCTTCATGTCATAAATTTGTATATTTCTATTCAATTATTTGGAACATTAAAAAATGTTTTCACTATATTACTATTGACAAAAAATGCGTTTTGTTAATCTCGCTATATTTATCATCATTTTAAAATAAATAACTATTACTCCACAGTCAAAAAGCCAACGAGCTGACAGGCGAGCATTCCTGCATCATGCTCCGAGCACTGAACGACAACAGCTGGCTCAGCGCCTACAGCGCAGACTTCAGGCGCCGCGTGTCGCGACTACTGGGGCGAGCGCTGCGGAGACTGCCGGCCGCCGTGGCGCTGGCTGTGCTGGTGGGGGATGGGGTGAAGGTTAATAAGCCTGGTGAGTGGGTTTAATAGTAATTAAAGATTTGAGTAGAATTGTATGGATGTATGAGGGTATTGTAATAGGTAGATCTTTTCTGTGTTTTTTTTTATTTGTTTTCACTACAATTACAAGATCGTAAGTAAAATGAAAACCTAATCTTGCTGAGAAAATAAACTGTGGTCAATGAAAATTCTTATTATATTATCCTTCTTCTGTATAGTTTTTCTTGAGCGCCAGTAGATATTCATAAGAAACTCTGTAAGCTTCAGCAACTCTGTAAAATGTTTGCACCTGTGGCTTGAACTGTACAGTGTAATTTCCTCTTTATATTCAGTTGGTATTAATAATCTCAAATAGTATTTCTTTACAAACCGCTGGTATAAAATGTATTCAAAGCTCAGAATAATTCCTCATTACATGTATATTATTAATTTCCAGTATTAACAAAAGAGTTAATAGAGCAGCAGATGTCTGGCCACGACCTGGCTCGTCTAGAAGCGTACTGCAGACAACAGGCGGACTACAGACTCATAACAGACTTACTCACACCACTCGCCAACCTCGTGTTCCATACCAAGACTACTGCTAAGTTAGATGCTGTTCAACAAGTAAGTGTTATTGTAGATAAGTCGGGGAAAATGTCTTATCTCATTATAGTATGTAGTTTCCCCGACCTAATATATTTATGTTTCTTGCAGTCTGCCTTGCATTTTAAATTGTACATAATGTGATGAGTTTTGACTTGACTTGATAGTCACCATATCGCTACTGTACGCATTGGTCGTGGGTTCGATTTCCACACAAAACAAATATTTGAATAGTATAGACAGTCATATAATTTTGATTCAAGTCCTGCTGTTTAAATGTTCTCGCAAAATATCCAGATTTGGGTTTGGGATTCAAAGTTTCGAACCTATCACATTCCTAACGAAGTAACAAAGTTTTACCCTCACCTAAATCGTAAAAATTACCCACCACCCGTATTAAAGTACATAATTAGTGCCTAGGAAAATGATTTATCAGTAGATTTGCATCTACAATTGCATTAATTTACTACGTATACTGGCAGAAAACATAATATAACTTGTAATTAATTGAACTAATTTATTTTACAGGTAGTGTTCATAGCAATGGGTTTCCAAATGAAGGACGTAGACGATATAGCATCAGAGCTCGGACTTCCCGGCTCTCAAATCCTGGCAAAATTCTACGAAGCCTGCAAGAAGATAAACGCGTCGTTCAACGCAGTTCTAGAAGATACAGTCGCTAAAGAAATAGGCATAGAAGATAAGAACACGGATGATGTGACCATGGGCCCGGTGAAGCAGAGCTTGCAAGAAGAATTGTCTAAGGCTGCTAAGGTAATTGCTTGTGGTATTGTCGTAGCTCTAGTTGTGTGGTTTAGAAATAAATTGTAGTTGATTTTTTGTTAAAGTGGGTTTTATTTTTAGTCCATTATTTCTATTAATCGTTAAAATTATTCAATTTCTCTATTTGCTTTGTTTGAATTATTAATGAGTAGAAAATAAGTTACTCATTTTAGTTAGCGAAACCCTTATTAAAACATGACATTGTTATATTGTTCTTTAATTTTACTTTCTTCTAAAGTTTTGATTATTAAATAAAGTCCAAAAAACGTAAGCATTGATCCAGAATTTTTTTTTATAACATACCATTGCTGACTCATTGCATGAATTTACACATCGGCAATTGGGCATCTGAGCACATTTTAAATCACTCCAATAACTTTAATATCTTTGGTATAGTATATCTAAAACTGTCTTTTGTATGAATTCTCAGGAGTTGGAACGTAAGCAACGTAAAGAGCTGTCTCGTCTGATGGGTGAAGACCTCGCGCAGTACAGCATCAAGGGCAGTGACCTCGACTGGGGCAAGGCGCTCGCTACTAGCAAGCAGAAACAACTAGTGTCTGTTAAAAGGTAAGTTAATACATTGCTTTACGGTGAATTATATATGTGCGGAGTATAATATTCAATTCCTACGTATAAAATCTATATTATTATTTTGAGTGCATCCTCATCCTTTTGAGGCTCTCCTCTGCCTTGAGAGGAGACCTTTGCCCAACAGTGTTGCAGTCTTTTAAAGTGTTGAATGTCTGATAAAGCATAGCAGGCCTTCTACAATAAATAAGATACTTTTTGAAAAGTTTCCTTTACAATAATAATTGTACTTATGCGAAAAAAGAATGCAGCTATTGTAATCTGACACAAAATTTGATTAAGTATTACCTGGACAAACTACTAACGACTAACGGACAAAAGGAGAACTTTTACTGTGATAATATCGCGTCGACAATATTGAGTATGATTATCTAGTTCTCTGCAGTTATTTTGCACATAATGGTCTTTTTGTAATACTTACACTATGTCTAAATTTCTCTTGTATATTTCCAGCGGTGAGAAGCGCCTCGGAGATGACAGTAAAGAAATAGACGATCTCATCGAGTCGCACTCCAATAATAAAAAGAAGAAGAAGAAGCACGTACGAAACCAAGTGTAAAACAATATATTATAATATCGTTATGTTGAGTTTTATTTCTAAGTCTTTTCTCTACATACTTACTTAGCAGTAACGCGGTGGCAATGATGTTTGGACTGCTTTTAGACCTTACAATTTGTATCTTATCTTAATGTTAAGTCAGGGAAGGATGCCACACTTCGTGGAGCTCAAAACAAACAACGGTTTCAATAATAATTTCTATAATTATTGTAATATAAAAAAGTGTTGGTAGTTATTCAACCCTTGGAATAGACAATAGATATTTCCTCTTAAACATAACAAATATGAGGAGTGCGCTCAGGTCGGGCGTGGTCCTTCGCTCGTAAAAAAATATCATTTTTTAATGCAACCGGCTGAGGCGCGCGCCCGACCCGCTCGCCAAACGCATACTTCTATACCATTTTATTACAATATAATGTGATCTAAGAAAAATAATATTTTCGTCTAACGCCCGGTACGGGGCGTCTGGTAAACAATTTTATACTATAATTTGTTTGTCCCTTACTTTAGTACACGCGTTCTACTCGTTACAAATGTATGGTAACATCGGTCGCGCCACTCGCAGCACAGGCCCGACGTCTCCCGACACGGCGCCGTCACAGACACTACTCCGCTCCGTGCCGAGGCCGGCCGCGACCCCGCCCGCCTCGCCCCGCCTCCGCCCCGCCCCGGAGCCAGGCGGCGCGGGAGTCGCCGGCCGCCGCTTACGTTTGCTCTAACATTTGTTAACATTCGAAGACCACTTCGCACTTACGCTATCATATCGAGAATAAAAACATCCACTACAAAACATAATTTAGAATATCATTAATATTAGCTGCTATTATCGTAAGTTAAACGTTATTGGATTTCGTTAATTTATACACTATTATCTCATTTCGACTCGCGGGACACTTTCAATGTTCGAAGGAAGTGGAAGAAGGAACTGTACGGAACGAAACGAGTAGGAAACCCTCGGATACACGCGCTCTCGCTAAAGCTACGACACTTAAAATAAATCTCTTAAGTAATTGGTGTTCAAGATCAAAAGTATCCCGTATAAGTTTGGCTAAGCGAGACGACACAGGCGTGCCACTGTGCGCTGAAACTATCTGATAATACATACATAGGTACAGAATAATTGAGAAGGAATTGCACTTAGGAAAGGATTCGCGACTCTTGGCACTTTGACTTACGCTAATAATTTGTCTCGGACGTGAAGAGAGAGAACGCAACAGATAGGACAGAGACAGGAAGTGTGAAGCGACAGAGAACGTAAGGAGGCCGCGGCGCGTGACGTCACGAGCACGACACGGGCACGTGACGTCACGCGCGCGCCGGACATAACGTGACATTGAACAGACACACAATATTCGATACATCTCGTTCCACTACGTAACTAATTACTTTCACTTGAGATAATATATTATAAAATATAAATATACTTTTAAAACGTCAAGAATTTGAACTTATTGTACGTACATGATGTGTGAAGCAGTGTACAGCGTCAGGTGGACTAGTCGGGACAGGGGACTATACATATACATCGTTTGTTATTACTCGAGAGACACAAAAGCAAATGCACTAGACCTTATTGCCACACTTAAAGTTATTGCTACGACATATACATACCGCTCTACGTATAATATATAATTGTAAATATAATCAATAATCAATCACAACATCCAATAGAACAAAAATATTGTTTAAATATTATTGCATTAATTTAGTTCAACTATAACTCAGAGGGGGTTCTCAGTTAAACCGCTGTATAATCTCTTTACAATAGGTGCGATTAGTGTACAGTGCTGTGTACCAGATACTATATGTTTGTATGTATTATTGTATTGCGAACGTCAATACTTCAAACCGACCAAAGTAACGTTACACTTCTCTTAACCGCGTCTCGAGAACGAGATTCCAAATGAAATTGGAGGCTAAACGATTTATCACTAAGGCACAATTTAAATTTCCATTTGAACTTTATTTAACTCTAAAATAAACAAATTCAATTCCCCTCTCAGAGCGGGCGGGGCCCGCGTCGCGGAGATCATACTCGGTACTTCGCACCTACACAGATTGCGCATATCAAAATCACTGCAAAAATATTCAATGTGCGTGTACAACTATAATGCTTCATTTACTATAAAGTACGACATTCATTTTAGAATTGATGACCTTTCTTTAGAATATACAACATTAATGATTTAAAAGGTTCGCTTACTGGTAACTTATCGTTTACTTACATGGTGTATAAAAATTGTGGTTTCTGTTGCCGTGTAATTATTACCTTACATTATATCTATAGTACACTTGCGTCAGGTTATAAACGAAGAGGACAACATACTTTATATATGTAGCGATTCTAAGTTAGAAATATTAAATATAATCAGGCATATCATAGGCGTAGGGTTTATTGCAATAGGAGCACTTGGATAACTACGGGACCACTACGTTTAGACTCGACGTTTTAGAATTATTTATGGAGTTTCGTACTCTCGTAGTAGACCGAGGTCTCGTTTCCGATATAAAAATATAATTTATCGCAAAATAAACTTTGTCTCGAAGAGAACACTATAACTAAAGGTTGGAAGTAACAAAATACTCTTATACCTATATCTATAGTTGAGCTTTATAACAAATCGTTGACAGAGAAAACAAGAAAATTGTACTACGAGTAAATAAATTTAAATTAAGTATCAACATATGAAATAATTAGCTAGCAGATAGAGTAACGTGTAACATATATAATTGTAAGTTTAAGTTGCATTTCTGTGGAGCAGAAACAAGTCAATAGATATAATAACAGTGCTCAGGAAGACAATCTGTCAATCGCCGTGTGTTACGTGTGACCATTGCCTTATTAACCTATAACAAACTATCCTAGTTAGTCAACTATAAATATAAGTGCAAGTGGATTATAAATAGGTATCTATCATATATGCTGCGTAAACATATGATCGCAAAACTATTTATTCTATCGTATACAAAGCGCGTTGCGTCAGAGTGGCACGCGGTAGTGCGCGCAGCGGTGCGCGCAGCGGTGCGCGGGGAGCTTGCAGCGGTCCTACATTACACTAACACACAACTACTATACATATATCTTTAGCTTTTATAATTGATATAATCTCTGCATGGTGTTCGCCATAGTGCGGCCGCAGTACGTCAGCGATGGTCGTAGGCAGTAGAACATAACTTTATCTTTCCGATGTCATCCCTTATTTTAACACCACATCCCAATTACGCATGCTTAGTAACTAATAAAGTATTTGCAGGTACATAAAGTCCGCTATCTAAATGCTAGGAAGCTGATTTCAATAAATATTTTTCTATATTCCGTATTTTGGTGTATTTCAGCTTCCGTACAACATTTAACGCGGATTATCACAAGATTTTTTATTATTGCTTTTTAATTCTAAATTTCTGATTAATTTTCTAATTCTCACCTTTGTTCCAATCATTTGTCGTTCAATATCACAAATAATCACGGTTGAAGTTAAGCGAGAATCGAATAAAGGGAACACACAAGAATCTAAACTGTAGTGAAATATAACATATAACTCAGATTTTTAAACAAGGAGACAACATTTTGCTTCAAAAAGATTACACAATTGTTGGTTAATAATTCACTGACAATTTCTCAACGGGGTCTAACCCTAACTTATAATAAAAAATACAAAATTCGTTGGTTTGATATCATAGGTCGAAATTACAAACATCCAAAGGATTATTGTCACAAAGAATTGGGCGGGTTTCTAAACAACAACGATAGAAGAGGAAGGCAAACGCTTAAAACACAGCAAGTTTAGAAATAGGTAGAGAGGTATTCAATTGGTGTTTCAGTATAGATACAATTTTGTATGATGTATCCTACTTATAATCTAAACATTCAGCTTAATCTAGAACTAATTGCTTAAGCGTTATCCGACTCACTTGTATTGACACAAACTCGAACCGCCGTACTGCGACCGCACTTACTATATTGTATAATGAATCAACATTACTCTAAAATCGGCAGCCGAAGACACTTGCTTTAAGGCATAACTGTCGATCACAGCTGGGCTATTATTGCGACGTTAGCTTGGACAGGATCGGTAGATCACTGCGCGAATGGTGTTCCGGCAATTGACGAAGGCAATTCGTTACACACTATGTATATCTTAATTAAAGCGTCCTCACATACACTCGCGAACATCCACGTAACTATAAAATTGACTACCATCCACAACCCACACATCGCTCGTGCAAAGGAAAGGTAAAATAAAGAAACAAAAATAAATCCATACATAAAAATTAATGTATTCTATTATCAATAACATAAGGTATAGTTACACAAATAATAAAATTAGAGGAAAACAAATTTATACATAATTCTTAACGCGAATAAAAAAAAAACAAATTATACATGCTATCAACACAAGATGCTACTAAAAAAAGAAAACAGTATTTTACAATTTCCTAAAACAATCGCCTAATGCTTCCTAACCAGCGCTCTTGATCATCAACTTAGGATATAATTGTCAATTTGGTTTCAATTTTAGGGCTCATTAATTGAGATTTAGAACTCACCTCAAAATAAAAGGTCAGATATCTACACATGTGCGAGGAAAGTTTAAATTAAGTAATCCACTGACATGTCTAAACAAATAACTGCACTTTAAACAAATGCGCACTTCATTAAGAGTTGTTTAAGTTAAAACACGCAGAGCGTTCGCCACTACGTATAATATATAAAGATAAGTCCCAGAACATTATTATTATTATTAAATTAAAACCTGGGTAATTATAATTAAATTTAACTTTGTGGATTTGTGTATTATTCAATCACAGTATATTTATGTATAATTTCAATAAAGGTCAAAATAATAGCTTAATGACAAAATAAGCAACAAAACAAAAATGTCATATTGAATCATAACTTAATAAGAACTAAAACGATAACAAAAACCAAGTACATAGACGCGAGTTTCTGAACGAGATGCAATATATGATTCATAAAAAAATAATAAATAAAAATAGGAATCATTGTTCAAAACTGATCAAAACGGTACAAATAAAGCGAAACGTTTGCAACACTACATAGCCAGATCTTTTGCCTCGCAATAACTTATAAAATTTAAGTAAACTTCGCTTGGTGTGCAATAAAAATTAAAAGTAATACGATGCCACAATAAATAATAATAATAATTCAACTAAAATTTATAATAAAACATTTGTGCGGATTGTAAGTACCGATCGTTGTATGAGATAATCGAATGTTGCTGCTAATTATTTTGTATTAAGACGAACGAAAACTAAACGTGCGTCGAGTCGGTACGTTCAGGCGTCCATCTCGTCTACGAGTTTATAACAAATAGTGTAAGTGTGCGACGTACCTTGAACATTCCGCTGCGAGAAGACTGCGAGCGCGTCGCACGTGCCGCCCGCTCGCATCACGTGGCAATACGCCTTGTAAAATTTAAGTAAAAAGGCGGTTCAATCAGTTATCACCCGACAGCCACAATTATTTCTATTAACACGAATAATTTCGACTTATGCGTGTACAAATGTAATATTCCTTATCCTAATTCTCTACATTATCTATGTGATACAATCTCAGCAATAAATGTGATGCATTAACACAGTCAGAATGCAAGGTGGGCGGGGCGACGGCGCCGCAGTCCGGCTCGCGAGCACGCACTGAACGTACGACCCGGCGGCGAGCATTAAGTAGAAGGTACGCGCTGGTAACTAGCGTGGGTGTCGGACGTATCCACGTGTCGACGTGTCGACGTGTCGGTACCGCGAGAGAGTTGAGGACCGACGCGTTACATCTAACTATAGCTAATAAGTGAACGCTGCAAGCTCGGCTACGAACATGTACGATAACATAAACGAATGGTGTGTGATGAACAGATCCCGTGATCGCTCCACTGTCACGCTCCACGCCAGGCCTCGACACTTACACATCACAAACACGCACCATTATACATACATTATTATGTTAATTTCTCCTTTTCCGCTTACCTATAAATATAGTTTACATTATATAAATTAAAATATAGAGTGAAAACTACACATTTCTTACGATATACTATGTACAAGGCATTTCTTGTCACTCGACAGTAACTCGTCGGATCGCGTGAACCGCCCCTCGTCTCTCCTGTCACCACTCTTACTATAAACGTTCATACAAAAACCTATCTGGCACTAACATGTATATTCATTACAAAATGTATAATATAATAATATTATGTATATACAATCACAACATAAATTTGATAAACAACCGAGAGAAATAGATAATATATTGGTGTTACGGACATTTGTATCAGAGTCAAATCTGTTCATGTCGACCATTTATATTGTACTCTTTAAAAGTATTAATTAAAATATATTTTGAACTTTTTTTTATTATTAACGAAAGGATTCTTTCACTTTGATTTGTTCTGAATTGCGCTTCAATGTTGAAACGGTTGTTTGTTGTCGATTTCATACCTACAGCGCGGCTCGAAGGGCAGTATGTAATTTACACGTAAAGGAATCTAGCTCCCCTAACAGAGTATTTATTGTCACTCCAAATAATGTCAATAATCAAACATCAATGTGTTCCGATCGCTTGAACGTTCTAGGCGTACTAAATCATACGATCACCATTGATTACATCCAATGAAACTACCTGATTTGTCCCCAAATTATTTGATATGTATACGAAATAATGTTTTTATAGTAAGACATGACAATAAACAGGGTTTTGCTCTATCATTGTTCTGTAAATATTCAGTTAACTGTTGTACAGGAACATGTTTCCTATAGTATATTGTTCGCTAATCGTTGACGGTGTGTTGTTAAAGCAACTGACTTCTCCAACGATCTCCTAGCGACAACAATAAACAATATTCAGGTGTTATTATCATATACAAGTACATTACAAGCTAGCTAGACTATCCTTTAGTACAATAATTTTAATCCACGTTTTATTTTTTTATTAATGGAAGTCGTGGTCTAAGACGATCATTCTCATTGCAATAAGCCTGAAAATTGGGCTAAGGATTTTTATTGCTTTATAAACGTGAATGAATTTCAACCAATCATTGAGCTGCATTTATAGCTAGCTTTGTGATTGGTTGAAATTTTGCTTCGTGCTTTGTGCAATGAGAATGGCCTTACTCGTTCTACCGTGCAGTAATAGTCAATTGTTATACGATTTCAACACTCATGAGGTAGATGAAATATCACTTTATTTCATGTCGAATTCTCTCGCACCGATACTACAGCGCTACGTCCGAGAGCTAAACTATTGTATCAACATCAAAGTACATCCAATTGTCAACATTATTGTTTATTTTAATACTAGGCTTTATCTTCCATCAGTTGCTACAACAACACACCACGAAATTTAATTGGTGTTTGTTTGTGATCACATCGAGTGAATCAACCGTCGTTCAACTATAATTATATCTAAACTAAATTATAAAACAAATTACACGTACCCCACTCGCGTTAAATGAATAGCGAAAGTACAAATCTGTAAATTATTGCGAAGACCTACAAGTGATCCCTTACAAACTTGAGATATTAATAATATACTCGATTGGCCCACATGCGATCAAAATATTTTTTTTGTCGTATAACTCCCATTACACTAAGAAACGATCAATTCGTATATGTGTTCCCGACAGTAAAACATTTCCATTGATAGGTAAGTAAAACTACAACGCAAAACACTTAAGATATGATTAGTCTATCACTTATATAATACAGAGTCAGTATTCAAATCGGACTCGCCGCTCTCGGTTGCTACGCAACGAAGCCTTATGTACAATTTATTACAAATTTTACACTTTTACACTTGCTTTTTGGTCATCGATTTGGGAAGAGAACGAAATGCGAAGACAGTATTGATTTAAGCGATGATCGGAGTGAGTGGCCAACGTTTGGGCCAACGTTGGTGCCAAGTAACAATGGAAGCTAACATCGATACAGATAACTCTCGCGTTCTTCTGTTTTACAATTTGTGGAATTGTTACGTTCGGTTCGGTTTTATCAAACATTTGTCTGGAATTTAACGTTTGACTTCAACCGTGGAACCGTTGGGTTTGTTTGGATAGTTTACACGTAATCCGGTCAGGAGTGTAGTCAAGCGATATTGCACTATTTCATTCGCTAATGCCGACTCAAGAATGTACAGTGACTGACAGTGAACGGTCACTGCACACAATACACTTTTTCTGACCGAACTGGTATTATGGTACATAAGGTATTTACCGTTTTTCTTTACAGTTCATGTTTATACACCACTATAGATACATTTGTGAAGTTCAACTGTCAAGTTTGAATCCAAAAAACTATTTTACACTGCGGTCCCGTGCGATTACCCCACACTGTCACTAATTTTGCAAGTAGTACGATTCATGGAGCGCCTGCGAGTCGCGTCGCAAATGCCTTTCGTGTTGCAAATATAAGTCGTGGAGCAACTGTAAGTCGTGTCGCAAGTGCTGTTCTTGTAGTAAGTACGACTCTTGCAGCCATTCCGAGCTCTGTTCATCTCGCTCGTAGGACTCTTGAAGCGATTGTTGTTGCTGTTGCAAATACGACTGGTCTAACATCTGCGATTGTTGCATGTACTGTGAATCTTGTTGCAAATTTTGCACATACGACGGTTGCGGTTGCGACTCATCCATCATCTGCTGTTGTGGTTGCAGACAGTCGTCGTGATAGGTCGGTACATAGGCGCAGTGGCGGGTGCGGGGCGGGCGGCGCGGGTGTCGCTAGGCGGCGCGCGGTCACTCGCGCGACACGGTCTTGAGCAGCGAGATGGCGTGGCGCACGTACTGCACCAGGTGACGGAACGTGGACGACAGGGACAGCGGCCCGCACTTGCGGTCCACCGCTATGAACAGATCTGCAATACGAGATGATATGATGATATGTTAGTTTCATATTTTTTTCATCTTGATATTAGAATAAATATAATACTATTGTACATCATTCTAGTAATAATAATTCAGAAAAAACCTATAGGTATCACAAAAAATTCTGCAATTTATGACAAGACAGCATAAAAAATTACAAGTTTGCTTCTTGATAAGAATTACAGAAAAAAATGCACAATGCTACCAACTATGTCATACCTAACATTTCAAAAACATACATTTATAAATAAATAAATGAAGTAACAAAACCTGAGTACATACCTCTGTTAGCCCGTAGCCGACAGAGCGAATCAGCCTGCTCCCACAGATCGTGCGCCACATACAGGAAGGCGTAGTACTTATTCAGCAACAATAACGCCTGGTGAGCGTGCGCCGGCACGGAATGTGCCAGCGAACAGTATCCTGATGAAGCCGAGCCTGATGCAGACCCTGACCCCACAGAGCCAGACCCCACAGACCCCACAGACCCAGCTGGCGACGGCGTCGGCGACAACGGAGACACTGACTCTGCTAGCGCCGGCTACAACAACGAGATAGAAACGATATAGCAAATGTTGGTATTGTATGCAACGCGCAGCTTCAAATTATAATGTTACAATTCTGTACCATCAGTGAAAAGTGATACAAGTCAAAAATCACAGTTTTGAGTAATTTGAAGTTAAAGATTCAAAAAATTCTCATTATGTTTCTGACGTTTTAAAATGAAAAACGGTATGTGTTACGAGTACATAATACCAATAAGATTATTTAGACCTAGGTTTGAATTCATTATATTGCACGAGATTTAAGTTATTACTAAAAATAGCCAGTTGTATCACTGTACACTATAATTTTCTTTGCTAATTTTTGTGTAGATAGGTCTAAAACAAATTGCATTATTTTACACATTTAGTTATCGTTTGGTGTGAAATGTTATAAGGTTTGCGTTTTGCCCTGTTTTGCTAGCAAACAGTTATTGTAAGCAAAAGTCGTAAAACTAATATGATCAATTTAATTGTCAGCAATCTTATTTCCTTGTTTTATTAAAGAATAGTATGAAAATATTCATTTGTATCCCTTTACACCAAAGATTTTTTTAAAACTAGTTAGTGATTATTGCTACAAGCTAGAATATATCGTTATAATCAGGGGTGTATTCTGTACCATCAGTGAAAAGTGATACAAGTCAAAAATCACAGTTTTGAGTAATTTGAAGTTAAAGATTCAAAAAATTCTCATTATGTTTCTGACGTTTTAAAATGAAAAACGGTATGTGTTACGAGTACATAATACCAATAAGATTATTTAGACCTAGGTTTGAATTCATTATATTGCACGAGATTTAAGTTATTACTAAAAATAGCCAGTTGTATCACTGTACACTATAATTTTCTTTGCTAATTTTTGTGTAGATAGGTCTAAAACAAATTGCATTATTTTACACATTTAGTTATCGTTTGGTGTGAAATGTTATAAGGTTTGCGTTTTGCCCTGTTTTGCTAGCAAACAGTTATTGTAAGCAAAAGTCGTAAAACTAATATGATCAATTTAATTGTCAGCAATCTTATTTCCTTGTTTTATTAAAGAATAGTATGAAAATATTCATTTGTATCCCTTTACACCAAAGATTTTTTTAAAACTAGTTAGTGATTATTGCTACAAGCTAGAATATATCGTTATAATCAGGGGTGTATTTACCCTAGGGCTAGAAGGGCTATAGCCCGGGGCGGCAGGCCGCCAGGGGCGGCCCAGGGTCGGCCCAAGGGCGGCCGGTAGGCCGCCCCGACAGCTTTGGTTTGGACATTTGGAAAAGTAAAAAAAAAATTAAGACGTAAGGCTGAACACGCCTGAGCCACCTTTCCCAAGTATGCAAGCCGCCCCTTGTTCTTTCCTGCACTGGTTGAACCGTGTATTTTTTATCCACCTCGGTTTTGTTATGTCTGAAGCAAGTCTGACGCTAAAAAAAAATATTTTAGTATATTGCTTACGTCGCCCTGCGCAAAGTAATTTTTAGAAGTTCTAACATGTACTCGTCTATCTAGAAAAATAATAAAGTTATATAGACACCGGGACGGCGAGGCAGTGGAACAGAACAGAATTCAGTGTGTGACGGCGCGAAGCTTCTGAAGTGAAGTCAGTCTTTCTTGGACTAGTAACTATCTTGGGTCTATATGTTTCAATGTTGGCCGGCTCGAGTTCGAGGTAGGCGCGTCGATTTTTCCCCTAGTGGGTCTGCAACTTATCGTGGTGAGGGGGTAAGTAACATTGAGAAGTTGGGGAAACAGCGATCGCGAGGAAGAAAAAATTACTATGCGTGTCCCTCTGCTTGCAGAGGACACAGGTGCGGGACATGTGAGCCGTCAGTGGGAGGACGGGCTCGGTGGGCACTCAAGGTGCCCCGAGCTGACGAGGAGCCAGGCCACTGCCGCCCTCGTCAACCGTCCGATATCGTAAACCCGCCCATCCTTGGTGGGCCGAACCGAATGAACCGAGGGCCTTGCTCTAACCGATCGCGAGTAGACCACCTCTATTAAAATCCCGAGTAACTCCGGCAGTGGCGCCACCTTTGGGGGCCTTGCGTGGTCAAAGTTCACTCGCTATGCGAGGGAATACCAGTCGCAAGCGGCCCCTGGGGCGCCTCTCGCCCTCTAGTGGTATAAGGGTCACCGGAGTATGAAGCCTCTACCTCGGTGGAACGATACTTGCTACCACACTCGCGGGAACTATATGGATAATATAAATTTTAAAACGAACCCCATTGATGTAAGTGGGAGGGGCGAAAAGCCCCAATCTGAGGAGATCGGGGGCAATAAGAACAGCAATCTTCACTGCGTAGTTGCAGAGAGTCGGCGCACGCCCAGTTTCGCGGGACCCTCGCCGGTGAGGACGAGGTCGAAGGTCGCTCGGGAGTCTAGTGTCGATTCCGACACTGGCTCCAACATGAGCGTGGTTTAGGATGCAACTCATCTACGCGAGAGCGGCCACCTTTGGCGATAGAGACGACCGCGCCCTGAGTCCGAGGAGTCGGATGGGGCGGGGAAGGAAAAGAAAGCGCCGCGAAGCGAGTGTCAGACAATGACCCCAAGGACAAATTCGCCATCCAGCTGGCGGATACCATCCTCACCAACCACGAGGCAATGGTGGAGGTGGCTGATAAAGATATGATATGATAAATCCGGTCACCTCAAAGGGAACTTTATATAATCCCTCAAAGACGCTGCCAGGAACATCAAGCTGGCAGTGTCGGAGTCGAGAAGCGGTATGCCACGAATGAGAATCTGGCGCCTCAGGCCAGAAATCGCTCGCTCGGAGCCTCGCATCCGTCTGCCCCTAGTGGCAGAAAAGAAGGCAGGGGCACTTCCCGTGCCCGCCACCAGACCGGTAAAGGCAACGGCACCGATCCCCGCGCTAGAAAAGCCAGGGGCAGCGTTCTCAGTTGCACCGGCTAACGCATCCGCCACGCCACCGCCACAGCACCGCAACTCACAGGTCCCCGGACCAAGGCGAAGCAGGGTCATCAGCCGCAGCTTTCTTACAGTGCGGTTTCTTCCAAACCGCTGTCGACTAACACGACGGCAACCAATGAGTGGCAGTTCGTCGGGAAAAACAGCAAGGCAACCAAGGCGCCCAATGCTACGGAAGCCGACTAAAAGGGCAAGAAAAAGAAGGAAGCCCAAACTTCGGGCTCCGAAATCGGCTGCAGTGATCATCACGCTGTAGCTGGAAGCGGCAAAAAGCGGTGCGACCGACGTTATTGGGGACGCGCAGGCCAAAATATACCTAGCCTACATTGGAGGAGTTGCGGCTACGGGAGCACGAATATTCGAGCTCCCAGGGGTAGCAGGGGTCGGAAAAGCCGACGCCCTGGCCTCTAATTTGAGGGAAGTCATCAGGGAGGACACCGTCCGAGTGTCCAGGCACACAAAGACCGCGGAACTGAGCATTAAAGGTCTAGACGACTTTGCCTCCCTTAGAGGAGGTGAAGGTCGATTAAAGCCGATTTAATAAATCAAATTGATAAGGACGATGTAAAAAACGTTTACGAATTTGTTAAAAATGAAAAATTTTTAGTTATCTTTCATTCCTTGATGGGGCGGAATGCTACAGGAGCCCGGGGCGCGCCATCTTAAAATACGCCTCTGGTTATAATATACAATATTACGTTATAATATATAATCGCACATACGAGACTGACAATCACGCGTCTCCTGCGCCCTTTCCATACCCCCCGCTAAGAGGTGCGGGACGGGGTGCGTAAGAGCTGCGCGAACTTAAATCACTTTTACGTATTTTTCCGCTAATTCAGTTCTAAAATTTGGCGATAGTTTTGATTCTACTATAAAATTATCATTTTTCACATAAATCTATGTTCTATGTTCCGTAAGTTTATATTAATATAATATGTATTCAATTTATAATCACATCAAAGTTAGCTAGGTAAATTACGTGTAAATTGATTGATTTGCAGTTGTATCATTAGTCACTTCCTTTTATGAAAATAATTTTGTATTTTTATGGTTTATGTACAAATGTACCACTTTGCACTAAACTGCATTGTGTCTATTTTTTTATGTATTATGATAGGATTCGATTTATATCACTTTGTACTAATTGAAGTAAAAACTTTTGAGTCGCGTAAGATGTGGTATCTTGAGTCGTATTAAAATACATTTTAGAAATATTAATATGGGTTCAGTACACTTTGATACGAATGAAAAAGTATTTTTTTACACAAAAAAATCCAGAAATAAATGCTTACTTATATCACTACTCACAAAAACAACTCGCTCAATTTCAATCTTATAATAACGGGGATAAGACTGAAATTTAGCTAATTTTTTTTTAAGAAGTTTAATCAGTGAATATGAGAACCGATCTAGGCCGAGATGTATCACTTTTCACTGAAGGTACAGTATTTACCCTAGGGCTAGAAGGGCTATAGCCCGGGGCGGCAGGCCGCCAGGGGCGGCCCAGGGTCGGCCCAAGGGCGGCCGGTAGGCCGCCCCGACAGCTTTGGTTTGGACATTTGGAAAAGTAAAAAAAAAATTAAGACGTAAGGCTGAACACGCCTGAGCCACCTTTCCCAAGTATGCAAGCCGCCCCTTGTTCTTTCCTGCACTGGTTGAACCGTGTATTTTTTATCCACCTCGGTTTTGTTATGTCTGAAGCAAGTCTGACGCTAAAAAAAAATATTTTAGTATATTGCTTACGTCGCCCTGCGCAAAGTAATTTTTAGAAGTTCTAACATGTACTCGTCTATCTAGAAAAATAATAAAGTTATATAGACACCGGGACGGCGAGGCAGTGGAACAGAACAGAATTCAGTGTGTGACGGCGCGAAGCTTCTGAAGTGAAGTCAGTCTTTCTTGGACTAGTAACTATCTTGGGTCTATATGTTTCAATGTTGGCCGGCTCGAGTTCGAGGTAGGCGCGTCGATTTTTCCCCTAGTGGGTCTGCAACTTATCGTGGTGAGGGGGTAAGTAACATTGAGAAGTTGGGGAAACAGCGATCGCGAGGAAGAAAAAATTACTATGCGTGTCCCTCTGCTTGCAGAGGACACAGGTGCGGGACATGTGAGCCGTCAGTGGGAGGACGGGCTCGGTGGGCACTCAAGGTGCCCCGAGCTGACGAGGAGCCAGGCCACTGCCGCCCTCGTCAACCGTCCGATATCGTAAACCCGCCCATCCTTGGTGGGCCGAACCGAATGAACCGAGGGCCTTGCTCTAACCGATCGCGAGTAGACCACCTCTATTAAAATCCCGAGTAACTCCGGCAGTGGCGCCACCTTTGGGGGCCTTGCGTGGTCAAAGTTCACTCGCTATGCGAGGGAATACCAGTCGCAAGCGGCCCCTGGGGCGCCTCTCGCCCTCTAGTGGTATAAGGGTCACCGGAGTATGAAGCCTCTACCTCGGTGGAACGATACTTGCTACCACACTCGCGGGAACTATATGGATAATATAAATTTTAAAACGAACCCCATTGATGTAAGTGGGAGGGGCGAAAAGCCCCAATCTGAGGAGATCGGGGGCAATAAGAACAGCAATCTTCACTGCGTAGTTGCAGAGAGTCGGCGCACGCCCAGTTTCGCGGGACCCTCGCCGGTGAGGACGAGGTCGAAGGTCGCTCGGGAGTCTAGTGTCGATTCCGACACTGGCTCCAACATGAGCGTGGTTTAGGATGCAACTCATCTACGCGAGAGCGGCCACCTTTGGCGATAGAGACGACCGCGCCCTGAGTCCGAGGAGTCGGATGGGGCGGGGAAGGAAAAGAAAGCGCCGCGAAGCGAGTGTCAGACAATGACCCCAAGGACAAATTCGCCATCCAGCTGGCGGATACCATCCTCACCAACCACGAGGCAATGGTGGAGGTGGCTGATAAAGATATGATATGATAAATCCGGTCACCTCAAAGGGAACTTTATATAATCCCTCAAAGACGCTGCCAGGAACATCAAGCTGGCAGTGTCGGAGTCGAGAAGCGGTATGCCACGAATGAGAATCTGGCGCCTCAGGCCAGAAATCGCTCGCTCGGAGCCTCGCATCCGTCTGCCCCTAGTGGCAGAAAAGAAGGCAGGGGCACTTCCCGTGCCCGCCACCAGACCGGTAAAGGCAACGGCACCGATCCCCGCGCTAGAAAAGCCAGGGGCAGCGTTCTCAGTTGCACCGGCTAACGCATCCGCCACGCCACCGCCACAGCACCGCAACTCACAGGTCCCCGGACCAAGGCGAAGCAGGGTCATCAGCCGCAGCTTTCTTACAGTGCGGTTTCTTCCAAACCGCTGTCGACTAACACGACGGCAACCAATGAGTGGCAGTTCGTCGGGAAAAACAGCAAGGCAACCAAGGCGCCCAATGCTACGGAAGCCGACTAAAAGGGCAAGAAAAAGAAGGAAGCCCAAACTTCGGGCTCCGAAATCGGCTGCAGTGATCATCACGCTGTAGCTGGAAGCGGCAAAAAGCGGTGCGACCGACGTTATTGGGGACGCGCAGGCCAAAATATACCTAGCCTACATTGGAGGAGTTGCGGCTACGGGAGCACGAATATTCGAGCTCCCAGGGGTAGCAGGGGTCGGAAAAGCCGACGCCCTGGCCTCTAATTTGAGGGAAGTCATCAGGGAGGACACCGTCCGAGTGTCCAGGCACACAAAGACCGCGGAACTGAGCATTAAAGGTCTAGACGACTTTGCCTCCCTTAGAGGAGGTGAAGGTCGATTAAAGCCGATTTAATAAATCAAATTGATAAGGACGATGTAAAAAACGTTTACGAATTTGTTAAAAATGAAAAATTTTTAGTTATCTTTCATTCCTTGATGGGGCGGAATGCTACAGGAGCCCGGGGCGCGCCATCTTAAAATACGCCTCTGGTTATAATATACAATATTACGTTATAATATATAATCGCACATACGAGACTGACAATCACGCGTCTCCTGCGCCCTTTCCATACCCCCCGCTAAGAGGTGCGGGACGGGGTGCGTAAGAGCTGCGCGAACTTAAATCACTTTTACGTATTTTTCCGCTAATTCAGTTCTAAAATTTGGCGATAGTTTTGATTCTACTATAAAATTATCATTTTTCACATAAATCTATGTTCTATGTTCCGTAAGTTTATATTAATATAATATGTATTCAATTTATAATCACATCAAAGTTAGCTAGGTAAATTACGTGTAAATTGATTGATTTGCAGTTGTATCATTAGTCACTTCCTTTTATGAAAATAATTTTGTATTTTTATGGTTTATGTACAAATGTACCACTTTGCACTAAACTGCATTGTGTCTATTTTTTTATGTATTATGATAGGATTCGATTTATATCACTTTGTACTAATTGAAGTAAAAACTTTTGAGTCGCGTAAGATGTGGTATCTTGAGTCGTATTAAAATACATTTTAGAAATATTAATATGGGTTCAGTACACTTTGATACGAATGAAAAAGTATTTTTTTACACAAAAAAATCCAGAAATAAATGCTTACTTATATCACTACTCACAAAAACAACTCGCTCAATTTCAATCTTATAATAACGGGGATAAGACTGAAATTTAGCTAATTTTTTTTTAAGAAGTTTAATCAGTGAATATGAGAACCGATCTAGGCCGAGATGTATCACTTTTCACTGAAGGTACAGAATTGTGTGTGAAATACTAGACAGTACTACTTTGAGGAATAAAAAAAATGGTATAAAAAAGAAAATTAAAAAAAGTATTAAAAAAAATAATAATCGGATTGTAATAACTTACAGACAATAGTACAGCAAAAAATGTATTAGTTAAATTAACAGTGTTTATTTACTTCTAAATCTAATTAATTAATTTTTCACTTTTTATAATAATAATTTATTGTAAAAAAGAAGTTTATGTCTGTAAGTTACAAAAAATAAAAACAGCACCGCAGAAACAGGTCACATGGATTCGATTTTTTTCACTAATTAAAAAAGAGAAATTCATAGATTAAAAAAATACTTGAATGTAATGATGATGATAAATAATGAAATTAATGAACTTAATATTTCATTTTTTTTTCTTTTTGCGTGTTTCAAAAGCGATTATCAACCGTTGTTATTGTTTGAAAAGTTGATTTCGAAATTATGAATAATAAAAAATTGGAACAAAATTCTTTAACATTTTATCAAACACTTTAAATTGACTCGTCATGTTAATATGGACATGTTTCTACGTTACTCGCTTGGGCAATAAGTGGATAAAGAATAAAAGTGGATACAGACATCAGTACGTACCTTCTGTTGGTACTCGTGGACGATCTTGTTGTACTCCTTCACCTCGCGGTTGTACATCTTGAACATGCGCAGGTACAGCAGCGCTTGCACGCGGAGACTGCAATGTGTTCAATGAATATTAGTATTGTATATTAGAGGGAAATGAATAAAAATCGTTACTAGATGAACATTGAACAGGCTGTCTTAACCTTTTAATGCATTTAAAAAAGGTCTGCCATACTAAGAATTGGTTTTGTGACGTGGTGACTTTTACAAATAACGGTCACAAAATAAAACTGCAGTCCCGAAACAAATATTTGTGGACTACACATATCTTTTTCTGTGTGGAAATCTAACCTACAACCTTCCGACGCTGCGATGGTAGCATAACTTTTTACTATGAAGGCCGTAAAATTGAAAAAAGCTGAATCGAATAAAGACAGTAACACACTATGGATGGATTTATAATCCTATGCACTATTTGGAATCCTATGCACGATGTACAGGAATTTTTTTTAATATCCCACGACAATTTTACATTCGAGGTCGGTAGGTTACCTAATTACTCTTGAACAACTTAGAAAAATAACGAAATAAATAAGCATCAAAACACCTAACATTAGTACAAAAAGGTATTATACCTAGGTACTACAGTTTCACCTCTCCTATAATTTTATGAGAAACACGTCACAATCACAATTGATCACATCTATTGTTCAGTCAACGGAATCCATTAGCGTGGCGACTTATCAGAAATATTAATAATGCAACAAAGAACAATGTTCTAGCTACTCTGATCAACAATTGACAATTATATGCGTGCAGCATTGTAATTGATTAACGGGTTTATTATTACATCAAAGTAACTACTAATTGTAGTAGATATTTGATATTTTTGTTATTAAAGTATTTCTTTCAGGCAGTAATAAATAATTCTTCTTTCTTTAAATGAAATAATATCAAGTTACTAAGCTACTAAAATTGGTAGAATTTAATAAAATATCAGGTTATAAAGTATCGTATGAATTCAATCTACTTTGTCCCTAATGAGGAAACAGTCGGAATATCAAGGAAAGTCTAAATAACTAACAAAAAAACGTTAGTAGCCATTGTTGAACTATAACTATAAAAATCTGTTAGCTGGTTCCTGCATCTATGAGGAAAAGGCGTGATTTTATTGTACTACTAAAAAAAGTAACTCTACCCTTCCATAGCCAAACGAATCAACCGATTAAAATAAGATTTAGCGGCACGATAGGCTATATCTCGGATAAGAGTATGAGCTACTTAAAATGTATCAATAAACAAACTTACCTGAGTATATCAAGTTTATTGAAGGTATCGTGCGGCGAGGCCCTAAACCTCTGCGGCATCGAGTGTATAGACTTGATGTACTCTATGGTCTCGCGGTAGATGGTGAAGGCGCCCTTCGTGTCCAGCTCCAGCTCCAGCACCCGGCCGGTGAGCACGAAGCACAGCACTGACTCCAGGTACAACATGACGCGGGGTAGTGGCTCCTGGGAGCGTTCGGCTGCTGTACGGAGCCGGGTCGCTTCTTCTAGGTAATATCTAAAAGAAAATGGACGGTTAGATAAATTAAGCTTTTTTAAAACTAGTACTGATTTTTAGTAACAATTTAAGGCTGCTTTCTTTGCATTAGGTGCACTCATAAGTAAGTAATTATTGCTGATTTAAGACGGGTATTTTATCTTCAATATCGTATAAAAAATGTTTTCCACAGATTTAGTAGCAATGAAGCTTAATCATTCTTGTGTTTCTTCACGAATTAGCGGAATGGAATAGTTCAATATGTCTGTTCTTGTCTACTATATTAAACGTTCATATACCCCTAATATAGTAGACAGTATTGTCTGCTATATATAATATATATAGTAGACAAGCGTAACGAGCGTATACGCAAGTGCGTGTTGGTGCGTGCGTGTGTGCACATGTGTGTATGTACGTGTACGTACTTGTGGTCCCGCTCCTCGTCGGAGAGCGCGTCGGCGGGCAGGCGCTCGAAGTACGAGAAGTAGATGGGCGTCTGTCCGGCGTACGTGTCCGTCCGCTCGTGGTTCGTCGCCGCTACCTCACCGCTCTGTACACAAACAGATAATTATTATTAGTATCACGAAATAATAAAGTATCAAAACAGTAATTAACGTTCAGAGGAATATATCCGAGAATGTATGAACAGGTATAAGTACACGTACCTGTTCCGTGTGTGGCGTGTGCGTGCGCTTGAGCTGCGGGCGGCGCGGGCGCTGCAGCGCGCGCAGCGTGTCGGCGCGGAGCCGGGCCAGTGGCACGTGTACCACCACCCGCAGGCGCCGTCGCTCCGATACTGGGGGGATAACTTAGCATATTAGTATAGAAGCCTAACAACAATTTTCGGTCAAGTGTAGACCTAATTTCAATCTTAGTTGTATATCGGTATTCACTGACAAAAACGAATAGTTCATGTTAAAAGTTCGCTTACCGTTAGAGGACGCCTCCTCGTGTCTCTCGGAGCCGCGGCCGGACTTGAGCCCGGAGCCGACGTCGGCCTCGGCCCGCACGAAGGTCCGCTCCAGCTTGTCGCCGCCCTTGTCGATCGACATCATGTTGTCGGACAATCTATCGATGGACGCCTTGCTCTCCGCCAGCCTGTCTATTAACATCTTGTTGTCCGACAGCCGACCCTTCGTGTCAGGAAGACGATCGTGCGATTTCTCGCTCGCTATCCGTTCGTGCGACATTCTCTCGCCGGATAACCGCTCGTGGGGGACCCTCTCGTTCGGTAACCGTTCCATTTTGTCGACCGGTATCCGCTCGGAGGAGTGTCGGTCGACGAGCCGGTCCGACGAGAGCCCGCCGGACAGTCTGTCCGCCGACCGGCGGTCGCTCGCCGACGACGAGCGGTCCGACGCGCCCCGGTCCGTCGAGGCCCGATCCGTCGATATCCGGTCGACCGTGAGTCGGTCCGGTATTCGATCGTTGGAGGTGCGCTCTGTGGGTATCCGGTCGGAGGGTATTCTCTCGTAGGAACTTCTCTCCGATATCCGGTCGACGGGGACTCGATCGCTGGGCGGTCGCTCGGGTATCCTGTCGGAAGGTACTCTGTCATTGGAAGACCTCTCGACGGAGGGTCGGTCG
This sequence comes from Anticarsia gemmatalis, assembly GCF_050436995.1. Lineage (NCBI taxonomy): Eukaryota > Metazoa > Arthropoda > Insecta > Lepidoptera > Erebidae > Anticarsia > Anticarsia gemmatalis. Next base: position 8,310,564 of record NC_134762.1, read on the forward strand.
TGTCGGTCGATGTCACGGCGTCGGTCGGGCCTCTCTGGCCGGCGGTCGATCTCCTGCGGCGGCGACAGTCTGGCGAGCGCCTCCTCGTTCCTGCGCTCGATGGAGCGGGAGCGATGACGGCGCGAGTCCTCGTCGTGGCCGGACTCAGGCGTCCTCTCGATGATGGTCACCTGGCCCTTGCCTTTTCCTCCCTTGCCCTTTCCTCCTTTACCACCCTTTCCACCACACTCGTCGCTCTTTGCTTTAGGTGTAAATACCTGTGAACAACCAGACAAATGAGATATTTGCATAAGACAGAAGATGATTTAAAAAAAATGTTACATACTTAACATGGGGCATCAATATTTCAGTATACAAACCTTGCGAAAGATATGCGTCTTAGTGTCTTGCAGCGCGTGATGCTGCGGCGGGTCGGGCTCCACGTCACTGTCCACGGTGACGGGCTCGGGCGGGGGGAGGTGCGGGGCGGCGGGCGGCGGCGTCGGGGGGCGGGGCTTGGGGGGCCGGCCGCGGCGCTTCTTCGGCGGCCGCTCTTCCGACTGCCGCACCTTCGGGGGACGACCCCGCTTCAGAGGCGCTGAGGGTTGACTTGCACCAGACTAGAAGAGATAAAAGTAAGTTAAGCATATAGTAGGTATATACACTCGATAAAATGGACAAGGAACTGCATACCTGTACCTTTAGTTGGGTAGGTACTTTAAACACTGATTAAATGCATTCTGCTGCCGTTCAGCTGATTAAAAGCAGGACATATTCCTTCAATTAGAAGGCTTGGAACAAAGCTTGAACTTTCCAAATCTATGAGACTTCGACTGGTTCTTATTAGAACAGTGTTAATGTTAGATCTACTCACCGAATGTCTAGGAGTATCCTCATCGCTGGAGGCGGTGGACACTCTGTTAGGAATGGACCTCCGCCGGCGCACGGCGCCGGGCGACGGCGACGACGCCTCCGAGTCCGACATCTCGGATATCGGACTCTGCTGACAAGATAAATACAATTATTAGCTATGCCTTACATATTTAAACAAACTGATCTTTTGTTCATATAATAAGTAATTGGATACAATATGTAGATACTTGAAAAGTTCTAACTAAAACTCTAGTAGATGCTAGCCATGCTAGGTTATTGCAAGATTTAGTTTTGGGCATAAGGAAATGCTATTATTGTGTTGCAATGCAAAAATTTTACTATTGCTCATAGAATCGTTTATTACTTGATAATAAATGACGCGCAAAAAGGTTTACGCATTAATTACAACGTAGTATGGAGACTTTACTTGTGTTAGTGTGGATATGCTGTCTCATTTACTCACATAACGAGTAATAGAGACGCAACTTTACAATAAGACAGATACGCAAAAACAAATAACCGTGTGTAAACCACAATTACGTTGTTATAAAAATCTTCAAGAACTGCACTTTTTAAATTCTAACCTCAACAACAGACATGGATGAAATATTCCCATGCAACGCGCCAACAGTCTGCCACAACAAATCCTTTAGCCTAAGGTAATCACGCCACACTTTCACCCTATCTTGATCAGCCACCTGACACTTCAATCTATTCTCAAAACTCAAAAGACCACAACGTATATTGTACTTCAAAATCGCGAGTTTGATCCACTTTTGTTTCACATCTTCTGAACCATACATTATATGGTAAATCAAGTTATTGAATACATCAAAATACTTTTCCATTTTATTCATATATCACTATATAATTCCACATTGTATTAATCCCGATTCTACAGTACAGTTATATCACGTCCCACGCTGGGAACGCGAATGTTTTGACTCAGAATCAACGCAAACATATTGACTACTTAGATCGTAATGCTTACTAAGACTTCCAAGGAGCAATGTTTATCTTTTGCAACTCAACACCTGAGAAAGGATCGCACGTCTAAATATAGTTGCATATGTAACGGAATACGGAAACTGCATACGTTGTTTTAGCACGGACCGTTGGAATTCTAAATACTGACTATTTGCAACTTATGCAAAGAAGAGAGCGGCAATGTGATTTCTATAAAACTTTTAGTGAGAGATAACGCGCGGAAGCAACAACAATATATAACTTGATTCAAGACACATTTTTAAGACATTTGAAGGTTGACAGTTCCTGCTATACATCTCTTTGACACTCTCATACATCTTTTATTTACTAACCACTAGTACGAAAACATTAGGTAGTAACACAAACGTTAAGATCTAGACATTATTAACTTACCGGTTTCCCTTTAATTTCAGCGAGGGCATGTCTAAGCTCCTTCCCCGAGTCATAAGTCTCTGGAGGGTGCGCGGGGGGAGGGGCGAAGTTGGACAGCGACCACGAGGGGCGCTGCGCGGGCGCCGGCGGGGCGGGCGCGGGCGCGGGGGCGGGGGCCGCCGGCGCTGGCGCGGCGACCGTGGACTCCGCGGAGGAAGACTCGCTTTCGGAGTCCTCGGATGGTGAGGAACTACCGGAGCTGGGACTGCCTGATCCGAGCGGGGATATTGGCCTGGAATAGAAGATAAAATGTTAAGAGATGTGTTTACGTATGACTTCATCAAGGTACTACGTTGACGTATTGCAAAATATTGCTGTTGTTTGTTTGTTTGTTGTTTGTTTGTCGTATGGTTAGTGGTCAACCTAGTGTCAAAGTTGTTCAAGCCGCCCAAGAGGCCTTTGACGTGGCTTAACGACTGTTATCTTAGTAGACAACAACCGGGACCGACTTTTAACGTGCCCTCCGAAGCACGTAGACGCCCAGTTCAAATACCACTATGCGGACACCCATCTATGGAATGACCGCGCCAATGGTTGCTTAACCCACAGATCGTTTACCGATCGGTGAGCGCAACTGGCTATGGGTATTTAAGATTGCTGTTTTTAAAGCCTGTATTGGGCAACATATTTGTCAATTTCAGATACAGAGTGAACTCACATGTGTAATAAAATTCTATTCGCGCTTATTGTAGCTAAGGGCGGCCTTAGCATCACCACTATAAAGAACAAGCAATTTCAACTTGCCTATAAAACTTAACATTTCGTAGTCTAAACAAATCAGTCAAGTCTTAATCAATCACAAATACTTAAGTGCTTGGTGGACTTTCTGTTTACAGAAGCTTATTACTTGCCACTTGTTCAAACTAAACATAATGACTAACGTATAAACCTACACGTTACCAATCGTTTAGAATAAATAAAAAACGTTCATGACTATATCAACATACATATTATCCACAATCATGACTAGTACTTTTTGATAATAAGTCAGCTTTTTCACTGTCAAAAGGTCAGTCAAGTTGACACGGTATCTGAAGGTCGAACTACATTGTAGATTGGAAGGGACAAAGCTTTAGTCATAGTGTAAGGCCAGTAATCCTTAAATCGGCGCGATGTTAAGCTGCGATGTTCTAAGTCATATGTCATAGGAGTTTAGGTTTATTTTAAATTGATTAATATCTCAGTATTTTTGCTGCACCACTGCTAGTTTACTTCGGGCCTAAGAATCAGTTCATATCTGACAGAAGATGCGTTGGGCGTAGTTTACATCCCATTTTCGGTCGCGTAATACCAGAATATACAGATTTATAGAAAACTACTCGACCGTTCACACTACCGATGGTGCGCCGTTGTGAATCCCATACTGTTTAGGCTACGCCCGACACATCTTCCGTCAGATGTAAACCGACCCTTAGTTATAACACTTCGTGTGAACTAAGCTTTAGTCATAATGTTAGGAATACTCACGGTCCTATCGCGTGTGTGTTCGCGACCTCGTCATCGCTTTCCGACAACCCGAGGTCCTTGTTCACCACGTCACAGCTACTGGAAAAAGAAACAATATCATGAAAATAAATTGAAAGCATAAACGATCTTAATTATAATGAACATTCGAGTTTTAATATTAATTGTTTCCTTGGTCAACTTTTTTTGTTCTATAGTATAACGCAGTGAGATTAAGGCTGTTTTTGCCAAGATTTTTTTTAAAAGTAGATAACAACCACAAGCCAACAAGCGAATGAGCTTGGCGAGTAAATGTGTCAAAAGATGTTGTACTTACCAATTTATAAATGAATTAAAAAAAAAATAAAAAAGCAGCATTTTTTCTAAAATTATGAGCCAAAACTTCCCCCTATTGCCTGATCCAAGAAAAGGAGCTTATAGTTCAAGATTGGCTCGAAAGCTCCTCTCCCCTTACAACCGTGCTTAGTTTTAGGTAAGTAAAAAAAGCAGTAGTATGATTTTTGTTAAAATGTTATACTTACGGTGACACAGAACTTCTTGAGTTCGATATCCGGTTGTCTAAACCTGTAACAACAAAACGTAAACATTAATAAAGAACTTCAAACATCGTATTCATATCATAAAATATTAACAATCATTGTCTCCAGCCGTGTTACTTTAAACTTAAGGTAAAATAAGTAAGTTTGAAATTATTGTAAAATTTCGATTTATATCGGTATACTTTACTTTAAACTTTTTTGCTATTTAAATCGACTTTGCTCGCATATCTTAGTAAAAATTTCCTTACAGTAAAAACTTCCTTACAGTAAAAACTTTAAAAATCTTCCTACTTAGATAGCTTTAGAACCAAAATCAATCTCAATATTGTAAATTTTAAAGTATTAGAGAAGAGACTAAGAACATAGTAAAATGTATTAAAATAATATATAATAATATATAATTAAAATAATAATAAGTAATTAAGATTAATAGTCAAAAGCAATGTACATCTTCAATTATAATAAACAATAAAATAAAATATCTAAGTACAAACGACGGCGAAAAACACCACGAAACAATATCTCACTGAAATACACAAAAGGATCCCGGGATAGCTATTATTATGCTAAGTAAATACGTTTAACGCGAAAGTATTTTTTAGATTTACCCGCAAAGAAGATTGGCTACTCTTAGCCAGATTGAATGGGTAAATAAAACTAATTGGTGATAGACTTCGAGACTATTAAACAGAAACTATAAACTAGACAGGTCTGTCTAAAATTTACCCTAGATTTTCTTAAGCGGGTTTGTCTATCAATCCACCCTTTTATTCTTAGGTACTAATCCGTAATCAATATTATAAAGCAAAAAGTTATTCTGTCTATAACGCTTTCACGGCTCGACTGAATCGATTTTCATAAAATTCCTGAAACATAATCTAGCAGCCACCGGTACACACTTTTAATGTTAAAATGTCAAAGTACTTCACCAAAACTTGCGTGGGAAGTCAATTGACTATCACTTTAACTATAGTAAACTTTAAATTAACAATAAATCATTTTTTTTCCTACAATACTGACGGAACCGAGTATGTTATTGAAACATGAATGTTGTTCTGTTTCTCGACTTACGGATAAGTGTCGAATAACTCAACTGGTGGATAAAGTGACATCAAATGTGACAAAAATCTGTCAAAATTTTAATTGTTACGCTAAGTAAGTATCTCTTGTTATAGTCTTGTGTTAACCAAATAAAATTCTCAGTCCGCCTGCTACATACCCTTATGCATATTCGCTGATAAACCAAATTAGGGTTCCAACTTTATGTGTTATGTCCTAGAGTTCGTGTGTTTGTATACGGAATCCAGAGAGTATTCATTAGCTGAGACAATCTCACAAATAACCCTATGCATAACAAATGTAAGTGTAGCGGTCACTAAAATACATCGGTCTTAATAGAAAACGTCTAGGACAAGGTGATTTAGGGCGAATCGAAGGTTTTATACACCTCTGTTTCTCCTTCGTTGTTTTAAAATATTGATATTTATTTTGTCTTTAGTAATAAAAGGAGCAACTCTTTGTAAGGTGAGAGCATTTTTGTGTAAAGTTCATTGACCTAGAGAACAGCAAACACAATGCCTCGCTAAAATTAGGCTATTTTTTTACCGGAAAATACACGGAAAAATACACGCCACATCACATATAAAAGCTAGTTTATCAAACAAACTATAAAACACAAATGTCAATACAATGTCGAAATTGATAACCATTTCGTAAGTTTTAATACTTTTAATCGCAATAATTGGATATTTTATCCTCATATAAAGTCATTATCGATTGGTCACGGTTAACCTTATAAAATACTTATTTATAAAAATATACAAGAAAAAAGAAACATTATATTGAGTGTAATTTGTTCAAGACTACGTCTTATTGTTCCTACGTTGTTAGGTAAAGATACGTCACCGCAAAAGTTAAAAATAAATACACAATTTCGTAAGTTACTTTTGTTTGTAATTGGCGTGACGTCAGAGACGGCCATTTGAATTTATATAAATTGTGGTTAATGTATTGATATTATTATGAGGCCTAGGGCTAAATATAAGAGATACTTAGTAGCTTATATCCGGTTGTATTTTAGAAGAGGTTAAAACATAATATTTTATACCTGATTGACAAAGAAAAAAATTAATCTTTCATTATAACATGAATTCATACGATGATTAATCAATTAAACTTAAAATATGTATAACTACGAGTTGGGCTGTTTTTTTGCCGGATCAAGAAAAGTAAACTACTTAACAGCAACTTTGTCAAACCGTGTCAACATTTGACCTAAATTAATATACGATTTGATTTTGTCGTACAGATTAGTTTGACCGTAACATATACAAAGCAGTGTTTGTAAGTGCATCACACAACTGAGAGCCGGGCGTTGTTTACTTAGGCGTAGAGTAATGTAAACATCTCCGCGTTGTACGCAGGCGGTTAGTAGCAGGTTCGGTGCCGGGCGATACCCTGTCGACTTTAAACAACCTATAAAAGTGCTTTGAACTCCACGGTGCACGTAATTATGTTTTGTGTAAACATAAACCCGATTCTCACGGGGCTTTACAAATATTAGAATGTTTAACTCCACTCACGCTTGTTATGAACAATATTACCACTGAAATGTATATGCTTTAAAATATTCAAAGTATAAAAACCCTTTCTAAATAAAATATAAGGTTTCAATAATGTTATTCGAATTCGATTGAGATTGAGTGAAATCACATTTATTATATTCATAAACACAAGTAAAATCCATCAATAATATCAATTGATCCCGTCAATCATACTCTTTCGTGTTACATAAGAAAAAATGCTTCAAAATACTGTCGAAGTTATGAAATAGGGGATTAAGGTAATCGAATATACAAGTAGTCGCTAAAAGGTTAGAGAAAGATAAACTTTACTATGATTTAAAGTCATTCGTGGTTATTCTACGTACTTCACATTAATACATAAGTCGTAGCCGAATTTAGTGGCTAATAACGGCTGAATACATTTCGTAGTACCTTGAGACTCCGTGACGTAATAGGACCGTCGACCGACAGTCCTTCAGGGTCGTTGACCCGTAGGGTTGCGGTGACTTGTCGATGTCAGACAGATGACGAGGCTGCGGCCTGTACGCCTCCGAAACTCACAATTAAATAGGCCGTTGCGTTTTTACGCGAGTGCACGACCCCTGCCCGAATTCGTTTGAAAATTCATACACAGTTTTTTTTTTCGTTGTTGTATATTTACTCTGACAGTAATGTTCTTTGTGGAATGGAATTTTGTGTGCGAAATATTCTTTGTAATCTAGATAAATGTAATGTAAAAGCATTTTTCTCTAAGGCCAATATTATTACAAGTAGATTACGCCCCCGTTCCGACCTGCGTGAATGTCAATGGCCAATTATCGCCGATTCTACCGATTATGTTCAATCATATCGTGGGTTTTTATAAGCTTAGTTTTCAAATATTGAATGACACAATTTCGTTTGAATTCATATTCCTGTAGATTACGTGTAATGTAAAAATCCCTTTAACGCAGATTAGGTAATGAACAACATACCTAATACAAATTTTAAATTGATTAATAACTTATAAAGACAACTCCCGCATTAACAATTGCTCTTGTGCCGCGGGGACTTTTACAAACATACAAACAACGGACACAAAGTACAACCAAACGCAAAATACTATGTGTGGATCGCAGAAATAATAGTTCCGTGTGGGTATCGAACCCGGTACATGGGTAGTAACGTCGCGACCGCCTTAACCACTGCGCCACGGAGGCCATTAAAAAAACATTTTATAACCATTTACATTAAAACCCATTCTTGTAATTTTACTTCTAAATAAAAGCAGCTTTTAACTTCGTACTGAAAACTAAACTTCCCCAACCCAAGTAGATATTAAGCCCTACTATAGATAAAAACCCAGTTCATAGTTTATACAAACATCGTTCATAAATAGGTTAAAGCAGTAAAATGACGTCACGGTGTTACGGAAGCTGCAGCACACGAGTGCAGCGGCGATGTGCTAACTTGTGTTATGACCACCCACGTTACTTAGGACGCGTACACATTCCACTTGATATGTATGAAGCGATGTTTTGACGCATTGTTGCTAGATGATTTTGTTGAATGTGCTTTTTGTGAATGTTTTTTGTCTACTGTGTTCATATTTAATTTGAAACACATTTTTAGATAAATAAATAGATGAAAAAAATAGTACAAAGTATACGATCGAATTAAGTTAGTCCTGTGATTGAATGAAGAAGAAAACAGGCATTGAAAATTACGAAAAATGAAAATATTAGCCTTAGAGAAAAATGCTTTAACGTTACATTTATCTAGCTCGATTAAGATAAACCAACGATTTGTGTAAATGTATGATATAACATCTATTTACCTATATCTATACTTTGTTTTCTGAAAATGTAAAAAAAATTATAAATAGACATAGTTAACGTACTAACCAACGATGATTATGATGTTGATATAGTCTCTTCTAAATAGCAAAATTTATGTTCGTAATTATTTCCAAGTATATAAACAGGTTTATTTAATACGTTCTAATCGTTGACTAAAACTATTAAAGCAAACAGTTCTCGAACTAATATCATCATCCCAATTATCTGAAGAGGCAACAACCTCATAAATGGCAGATAATATCGTTCCCTGTGGACTGTTTGGTCAATACAGTTTAGTTGAGACATTTGTATGAATGAAAATTCGTTTTTAAAAGTACAAGATTTTCGCCTTTAATAGGTATCTTTGGGTGTATGGCTGGTGTAAAATACTTTTGTTTGACATGAACAATTTTGATTTTGAGGGCTTTAAAATGAAGAACACGAAATATAAAACTAAATTGCCGCAGATCAGCTTTTTCTGGACTACTAAAATATGTCATCTATTTGGGAATAGAGCCCGGTTGCAATGGCAAAACATGTTTATTTAGTTCCGTCTTCATATACGATAACTCTGTATGCTATTTAAAGTAAGAAAGCAAAAAAAAATAGACAAAGGCTCCAAGTTTTATAACACTGTACACGTGGCAAAACTTACGAAGAATCTCAATACTGCGAATCGAACACTTTTACGAGGAAAATCTTCAGTGTTGCGAGGAAACCTGCATGCCTGATAGATAATACTTTATTATTCTATTGAAGGCTTCATAGACATACACGTGTAAGGAAATTACTGTGAACTACTTAAAGGAATATAAAGTTCATCGATGCATACATGCATTTGGTCCTAGGTGTAGTAAATATGTGTAAAACAGTTTTTCTGCAAATAACTACCGGTTTTGACTAGCTATGCGTTAGTGCTTTTATTATCCTCGCATGATTAAATTATTGTATCAACAGCATTGTAAATCTTTTGGCGATTGAAAAGAGTGGCCGTGAGATTCTTGCTAGCTCTTCTCATAAGGCTCTATCCCTTTTCCGAGCTAGTGGAAGATTCTGTAGTCTAAGGGTAAAGTAACTAACTCAATATGAAGTAAATAAAGTTATGCCATTGGGTTAAGCAGTAGCTCTAGATACAAAAACAATGTTTTAATTTGTGTTAAAGACATTTTATGGCGAAGGACTAATAACAAATGATGGCTATTAAAAACGTTTAGCTTGCCTTTTGCGTTGTCAGGTAATAAATTAAGCTATTTGTTGTAGAGTAAATTATAATTATGGTTTATTTTGTCTAATGGTATACGAAATCGCCAGAACAAAAGAAATAGTTTTAATCTTCCTATTTTTCCGATTAAATTCTTATTATTCCCTCATAATATTTTGCAAGAAAAAGGCAAGAATAGCGTAAAGGGGTGATAAGGGAGTTTTATGGCTGAGAAATAACTAAGTACACTAATAATGATTTTGATCGCATGATATGAGCTTACTTTTCTATACTTATAATAAATCTGTAGAGAGGTCAATTCTGTACATTGAATATATTTAAAAAAAAACCAATGGGGGATGTTTAGTAACGGATACTGATACCGAATCTGCAATTTATAATTTTCTTTTCTGTCTGTCTGTCTGTCTGTCCTCCGTCTGTATGTGTCGCTATCACGTAAAAACTACCGGATAGAACGCACTGAAATTTGCTATACGCATAGAATAAGTAGTGGAGCAGTCTCTAGGATACTTTTTATCGCATAATTTTTCATAGATTTTTAGAAAATTGAAAAAAATACGTAGAAATCTTTCGAACCTGCGTTTCCCTAGAGATACCATAGATGGCGTTGCGAATCCATTTCACAACATTCGCAATATAGTTCGCGGCGCCTGCCGTATCGATACCTGTTGTTCGCACCAACCAATAGATGGCGTTATAGTCCGCAACGAAGCATGTTTTTCCTAATTAATTTATTTTGATTGCTTTATTGTAAAAAAAATACCTTTGAAACAGGCTATACATTTATAAGATTTTCAAACATAAATGTTGTATGATTTATTACACATAAATGTTGACTGGTTTACGTGGGTCCGGTGCGGTCGGGATATCCTAGGTGGCAAACCGAATAATTTCGTTTGTTGTCGTTGTTCGCCGCTACTAACAGATGGCGTTGTAGTTCGTAACACATAACCAAATTAATTGGTTGCATTAAGGAAATAAATTGGATAGCTATGCAACAGTCTATAGGTAAGTTTAAAAAAATAAACAACGGATGATATATAAAAAATAATTACGGGTTACGCGGTTCCGGACGTATCATCGCAAGTACCTATACATTATTAAGCATAAAATGTGTTTAGGCATCATTAGTTCAGAAAAATACCTCAGATATAAAATTCAAGGGCGTACAAAACTCATACCGGAAGGTCGACCAACAATGTTTCAATTTAAATACGAATCATTTAAAACTGAGTACGAACTCAGTGACCATACATGGTTTGAACACAAAAGATATACCTACCTACTCTTTGAGTATGGTAATACAGTGATGTTGTGAAATATGCGTCAAATTTATACTTTCACGGATAATTTTCCTGTATCAGCGCCTTCTACACTCCAGCAGAGTCCGGCAGTCTTGCCCCCACCCCAATTCCAAATTTCCATATTGCATAGTACTCATCATCGCTCTAATTTCCCCTCTAAATTTCCTATTGAATTTTTAAGAAGAGCCAAGGTCAGGCAAGCGGTCCTAAAAATGCCTAGCCAAATCTATGGCAACCCTAATCAATGTAGGATAATATGTATTTTGGAATTAAAATCTAAGTAGTTCTATGTTTTGCTTTTTATTTTCAGGAGAACGACCCAGTAACCCAAGTGTTATCACGTTCCAAATAATTCCATTTTAAATACTTAATTCTAAAACTAGGTCAATGGCCTTACATTAAAAAAAATTGTAACGTTATTCACAAAAAAACATACTTAGTACAAAAAGGATATCTTTTTGTACTAAGTATGTTTTTTTTATCTGATTAACATTTAGGATATTTATAATATTTAAAAAAAAATCGCATCGCCTTTTTGGAATAAACGATAATTTTATCTGACATATTAATAGCGTTCGTGGTCGAAGTAGTTACATATCAAGGATGAACTTTTGTTTTGTCATGAGAGAGTAAGTTCAAATCCTAACGAGTGACATTTCATTTTTGTACAATTTATTTATTTTTTTAAATTTTGTGTTAATTTTTTTAGGTGATTTAATTCAATATTATAATTTTTTTGACATATTTTTTTATTTAAATAACATTTTTATCACAATATTGAGTGAGCGAATATTTTTGTTGTCATAAATTCCGCAGTCTTTTGAAAGTATAAGTAGGTACCTACTTGGTTATTCAATATTTTAAATCTTAATGAATAAGTAGTGGAGCAACTTATAAACTTTTTATCTCATAAAAATTCTTAGTTTTCTAGAAAATTGCAAATATGTAGTAAAAATCGTTCACAGGTAAGCGTAATAAAAAAGCGTATAAGCGAAAATTTTAGCTTATATTACAAGCGTCGCTGTGGCGTATTGGTTTATAGATCCGTTTTTAATTTTTAATCCTTTTGGTGAGGGATCGAACCTCATCGGAGACAGTACTTTTTGTGACTGTTTTACGTTTCAAAGTACTTTTTAAACATTTTCTATGGATTTTGTTTAGATTTTTGTGGAAATTGATATAAATTTTATTTTATAGTGCATTATTTTATTTGGCATCTAACCTTGAAAGTATCTAGGTCTAAGTGAGCTGCAACTAATGCAACAGCACGACATTCACGCGAGCGGAGCCGCACGGGTCAGCTAGTATAATAATAAATGTAAACCGCCATATTCATAAAAATAGATGAAGTTATGAAAGACTTATGAGATATTTTGTTTCTCTCACTCTTTAGCGAAATGAAAAAGAGAAAACATATTGTAAGTACTTAGTTTTTTTACTAAAATAGGTTTATAGTGTGTTTGTAAATAAGAGGGATTTTTTTATTAGTAACTACTCCAAAGTATAGAAATTCAGACCCCAGTTGAAAACAAAGTAAAGATATTATTTGCAAACGATTACTAAATCGTACGCAGTATTGAATGAAAACGTGTAAACATTGGTTTCCTTTGATGTAATGTGCGCAACTACACATACAAACAACATCCGTTGACTTGGGCAACATACTATATATGGATTGGTTTAACACCAATGGTTATTAAGTATTTGTTTAAAATAGATAATATTAATGTGTCGGGTCTTTTCTTGTTAGGTGTCATAAAGCGTGTAGGTTTTAAAAAATGGGGTTTTGAATGGTTTCATCTATACCTTTTTAAACAGTGATCAGTTACATTATAGTCTACATATTATTATATTTTGAATGAATACACGAAAATACGCTCAAATCAGGGTCTTCTTATGTCAAAGCTATTGAGAACGCCCGTAGATTCTCCTAACAGGATTTCTCTTATTAGTTAGTTTGTCGTTAATCATAAAAAATAAAATATTTCGATTAACTTATTATCACAGACATTAGACATATTTGCAGGCAAGTTGTTCGTAGCGTTCGTCAAAACACTGTTTGTCAAGTCTAGACCAATGTCAGGTCCAAATACCAGTCTAAATACCAGTTAACACCGGATTAGCTATGTCCTACGTCATAAGTACGCAATACTTTCTAGAGAAGCCATGTTTCGCAAAAAACTGAGCCTATATAGAAGGTAAACTTTATAAGATCTATTTATATCTCTACAATGAGAGGATAACGTTTATTCGTGTACAGAAAAATACGTTTTCATTGACAAGCTGTGACGTCACTCAAGTCCAATGTTACGTTCGAATTTGTGACGTCATACGCGCGAACGTTGTAAATGACTATGGAACTAACTAACCAGGTGGGGACTAAAAATAGCTTTTAGAATTAATGAAATAATCTAAATGATTTACTTCTAAGTTTTTTTAGCATACTTTTGAACAAAAACCGCAAAACATTTTTTGATGAACTTTCTTTGTCTCAAAGCTTCAGTACAAACTACTACGATCAATTCACCTGTCAGTTTGTGACCAGTAATAATCGTTAATTCCCATATAACATTGATAACAATCTTGCAACGTGAAAGTTTAACTTACAACGACATATCGCGATCGATATGATCTGAAATATGACCGAGTAAACGCCTCAATAGGGCTAAAGTTGTCTACCTACGATATATAGGACAAAGTAATCTCCACGTGGTTTTAAACTATCTTGGCTTGCATAATATGTTACTGAGATGCAAACTTATGCGCGGTGACTTACACATACAGCCTGCCCGCGACCACGACCGATGAGAGTCGGTCAAAACGTCGAGTATTAAATAAGGAATCGTTATGTTTACATTGACTGCTCCCGTGGCGCACTAGATAAGGTTGCCACGCCACTACCATTAAGTCCTAGGTTCGAATCCCACACGGCACAATTATTAGTGCGCTTCACAAATAGTTGTTTCGAGTCTGTTAATACTTTGTGTCCGTTTCCTGTATTTTTTTTCGCGACACAAGAACAATTCATAGTGAGGGAGTAGTCTCTTAAAAAAACACCGCAGTAAGGCCTATAGTGCATCTAAGTATAACGTGACGTCACACCCCAGTGCACTAGTACCCTCTATAGATATAAATTGACACAATGTAAACAAACTATCTGCCCTCCGTCATGCGCGTTGCACTGAGTGCGATTCGTAACGCCTACGTACCGTCACCTTACTTGGACACGTATAATTATATGTACCTTGCTTAAGTGCTTTATAGGGAGTGTTATTTGTTAAGGTAGTCGGTTTGTTTTTCAATGTTTTGATTAGGGTAAAAGCGAACCTTCTTAATCGATTTTACAGTGTATTTTTTGAGTAACGATTCTGGTACCCATCTGTTCAAAGACCTCAGTGAGGAGGCTTATTAACTTTAAAAATCAGTCAATGCTTCCAGATATTAGGTACATATCAAGCTTAGTATGTTGTATACTACAAAAACTAATATTATGATAGCATGCAAAACGTGAATTCCATCCCTAATGACGACAATTTGGTTATTAAATTCCAATTCGCAGAATAATTAACGGCGGCATCAACAATGGCTGTTCGAATAAACTTCTTTAGGCACAAATTCCCGAATGGTAATTTCACAAACATATTTCCAAGAACATTTATTGTTTGACCAGGAAAGTCCTTGCGAAGCCACAAAAGGAGTTTATGAAGTACGAAACAAGGAACCATACAAACATTAATTTCAAACAAAAACTGTAACAGTGTCCTTAGAAATTGGTCCTTCGTTGCGTAAAAAGGGGTAAAAAATGGGTAATATATACACTGGGCGGTATTTTTTGCCTTCATTGTTTACTGCAACCAATTAGTTACGAAATGCGAGACCAAAATAATTCTCCATTGAAATTTATTTGTTTTTTCACAACCAGTTAAGCAATTGTGATGTGGATCAATGGATGGAGTAGAAAATACGTTTGATTTTTTGTGTCCTTACTGTTTGTTTGAAACAAAGCAAATTACCGTCAAAAATTGACATTGTCCTCTATAAATCAGTGGGTATTTGTTTTCTCTCGATTTGTGTAGGGTGGGGAAGATACGAAACGTTTACTCCACGATTTTGCATGTCAGTGATTCAGAAACTAAATCTAAACTGGGTCTGACAAGCATTTCAATGGAATTGCCTATAGCTTTGTTGAAAGCTTGTGAAGACAAGACGTAGTCGAGAGGTCACATATTGTATGATAGTTTGTAGAATATTCTAATTGTTATATTCAAGGGTTTATTCGCAGGCATCACCGGTTTCATCACTTCTAAATAAATAAATATTAGACAGTTTATCAGGTGGATATCTGACATTTATTTTCATACATTTTCAGCCACTCTATCTATCGGTTTTGTTATCCAACACTTATTCACAAGCCGAGGAACTGTCCTTAAGCAAAAAATAATGTGGATAAGTTCGAGACTTCTGTCTAAAACCTACAAAAGGCAACCATTAGGTACAATATCGCTTTCATAAAGTATATTCGGAAATACCACAGCGCGGTACAAAAAACGTGTAACATAGTTTTTAATTGATACTGGCGTTCGACAAAACTATAAAAGTTAGCTCTCGATTGCAACACGAAGCTTGTTGATGCAGTGTCACTTTATTTTGATTATGTTCGTGTGACATACGCGTGTACGCGGTTAATGGGACCACAGAGGGTTTGGGCGGGGCTTCTGTGAAAGCGGAAAGCGATTTTGAGAAAAACATAAACCAATTTAATTTTGATGCATTTATATTTAATTAGTAATTTGAAGAGTGCTCGGAAATCTTTAGTAAAAGGTATAAGATGAATGCGTTTTAAAGGGAAGCTAGAATTATAATGTTTATGTTACATATTTCTATAATGGATAATAATCTACTTAATCGTTTAATAGGTATCTTTTATTTTAAGCCATTTTACAAATAATTAAAATGTACTAATTGCAAATAATGGTCAACTGGAAAATAAATCGAAAGGTCTGTGTGGTTTAAAAACGCTGTATTTAATTATTTACTGTAAAATATATATAAAAATCAATAAGTCCAAGTAACATGTCTTGTTCATGTCAGAAAACTAATGATGTATAATTTACAAGAGAAATTAATGCAATACCATCATTATTAAAGACAGGAAGGAGAATGTACATGTAATTAATTTTAAAACCGTTTTTAACAAGTATATTTATATCATCAACCTGCCATGCTTCATGACAGACAGAGGACTTCATAATACCTGTCACGATAATTGAATGCAATTACGAGTATATAAATTATTTCTTACTAGCTCTTCTCATAAGGCTTTAAACCCTTTACGAGCTAGTTGTAGAATCAGTAATTGTGACGTAAAAGTGTCAACATTTGACCTAAATGAATGAATTTATTTGATTTTTGAATGTTATTAAGCCATTACTGATCCAATTACTGCAGCAAGGGTCTTCTCCAGGGAGGATGGGGTTAGAATCGAGTTGAGTCTATCTACCACACAGCCTAGTGCGGGTACGAATTTCATGACAGCATGCACAGTCCCCAAGACTGTGCATGCTGTCATGAAATTCGTTAATATTTTTTTAGACATAATAGGATTCATTATGATAATAATGATTATTTAATTAATACGTTTAATCGCTCGCAATGAGACCGCACTATCAATCAGCTGAAATATTTCACCAAACATTTGCGGGTAGATAAAATATTTTATTTGTGAATTCAACTATAATGTCGATAAATGAGTGCAATAATTGCAATGAGTGTTCGACAAAAACTATAAATTGTCTTCCTGTAATAAATCCTCATTTGCTATTTGAGCTATTAACAGGTTTTGTAACCGCCATTACACGTGCCCAAGTGATTTTTAAAATGTTATTAAGTAAAACAGTAAAAGTTTTTTAAATATATTATTAAGAACAGCTCGATTTGGAAATAACTTTTTATGTAATAGTCGAGTTACTTGTAGATTCGTCTGCTTGTATTTATTTTCTTATTCCAAATCATATTGACGTTTTCATATTCTACCGATGTAAAGATCATGCTATTTAGCAACAAAATGTATAAATTGAAATCTTAAAGAACTGTACATTATTTAGGTATAAACAGCTTACTTAGCAAGGAAGTGAAACAGATAATATAAGTAGGTTAAGAGGTAGACTTGTCGATTCGTCATGATTGTTCTGTACCTACTGCGCGTGACCACGTATTTGGCTAATTGCCTATAAATTACAATAACAATTATTTAATTAAATATATAAAACATAAATAACATCAATTTGGTCCCTACGGATGTAAATATGATACATCTGCGAATAAAGCCTATTTTTAACTTGTTTTAGTTTTCTTTTCACGTACAACAGGTTTATACTGTACTACACGGAAATACTAATAGTGGTAATTGCATAATAAAATAATTATGAAAGCAATAAAACCTTTTATATTTGCGATAAAAAGGTGAACTTTGAAACACATTCAATAATGTATTTTAATACGTTCACCCTATAACAAGTATCATACAGTCAAAGAGATTGGTTGTCTCAAAAACTGAATGCGTTGATCTCAAAAACTGTCAGTCCGATTTGGGTAAAATTCTACTACCACATTTTCACACTGAGGTTTGGGATTTCACAAAGGTATGACGCAAAGGAAACTATAACATTCTAACAAAACCAAATTACATTTGTATATACTTTTAAGAACTTTTAGGCGTATCTAATACTCCGTCACACTTTATCTATGGCGTCTGTTGACTCAATATTAGCACCGGATTTCCCTATGGCAAAGTTTAAATAAAATCTTGGATTTCCCATGGTGATGTAATGATAGGTCCGCTTTACGAAAGAAAATTGTCAAGGAAGATTATCATTTGCGAGTTGCTTTTTGATTCTGTAGATTACAAAGTTAAACAACTTTTTTAACATATAATAATATTGTATACGAATGTTTGTTTGTTACGCCTTTATCGGTAAATTGCTGGATCGATTTCGATGTCAGTCGGTACAGAGATAGTTATAGACACAAAGGCAATTTTGTTCCTAATAGGGATTCAAATGGGAGAAGAAAGTTTGAACGCAACTTGAGGTCAGCTAGTTGGTACATTCCACAATCCTAATTAATATATTTGACCTATCAAAGACATATTATATAAACATGGGGTTTATATAACCGTTAATTAAAACACTAAGGCAATATACGGGCACAATACGTCGATAAATAATGTGTCGATACGATCGAAGACTTGCGCGTGCGCATGTCAAACGCTGCGCCGCATTATTATCGCCGGTTCACTTCGCACTGTTCTCACCGTATTAGTATTAGTAGGAATTGAGAAAATATACGCATATTTTAAACTTGCGGTTTGTCGGATATCTTTTTTTTGTAATTTTTAGCTGACTTCGAAAAGAAGGAAGTTATTTTATTTCTTTACCCCTCTGATTCTGAGAGTAAACGCTTGAAATGCAGAAACACCTAATGGTTAAGGATAAAAGGATTTTACAATGTTTATTTGAACTAGATTCTTCCTGCAGCAGAAATGATTTATTTAATGGCGTCATTTGATTCTCGACCCATCCATCGGTTTCGAGTGCATATAAACTTCACAGAGGTTAAGTAATATTTAAAAGTCTCTGTTTCTTCAACACATTATAAATGTGACAGCATTACTAAAACGTTACTCAAATTCAAGTGACGTTTTTTAAGTGCGATCGTTTAACCATCAAAAACTACACACGTCATTCACATTAGAAAGAATTTCACCGTTATTTATAAAACGTTCAAAATAGGGGTCCTTGTATTATTAATAGATCACCCTCTTTTCAAGTAGACATCGTTTAGAGATGGAGACGACTGAAGAATGAACATTAGCACTTATCCACTTGATGTATTGTAGTGCGAGTGTTCTAGTCATCACACGACAGTCAAGAAAAAGACTAAGCAGCAGAAGTATGAACAACTGATACCTCTTGTTTGTTAAACCAATGACAAAAGCTTTACGAATCCAGATAAGTCATAATTTTTCATAGGAGGCTTAATAAATAATACGGAGAATTATTTACCCGAAATGACGAACAATTTGTACTCAAGTGGGCCAGTGGGTCCAGTAGCAGAGTGTCCAGTTAAACTGAAGACTTATGCTGTTTATAAATTACTTAACAAATGAAAGCACTATGCTACAGGATGCAGGATGTTGCTGAGTTTTGGAGAGGCGCCGATGAGTAATAGAAAAATCAAGATAAAGACCCAAAAATTGCCTTCAGTTCAATTTTTTTTTATTTTCTCTATGCGGGGTTAAAGTACATCACCATTTACAAATCAAAGCCATATTCCTCATCACTATCATGAAGTTAGAAATGACACATGCCTCGTGTCATGACTCAGTAGTACCTAGAACCATTCATGACTTATCACTATCAATAGGTATACAAGTGGTGTTTATGTGTTATTAATAAAAACTAGCCGACCCGCACAGCTTTGCTCACTCTTTTCTCTCCCTATAAGAACCTTTTCACAGTTACCAGGAGATCATGACTACTTGGTGTTGTTTTCATGCTCTGTTCTTCCACCATGTGCAAACACGGTCGAGCGGGACAAAAAGTATCCTTAATCCGTCTCCCGGATCTAAGCTACCCCTCCACCAATTTTCAACCCAATCTGTTCAGCCGTTCCTGAGTTATAAATGGTGTAACTAACACCACTTTATTTTTTCAGATACATATATAGATGTTTAATAGAAAATTCTCGGTAAGAACAAAATGCCGAAGGTTCAATTAGAACGATAGTATAGTAAAAAGCAGGTGTTTTACGACTGCCGGATCCCTCGTAAGGAATACTGTCGTGATGTTATGTAGTAATTGCGAACACCCTCTCAGGTATTATATTTTAATAGGACAATTAATATGGAAAAAATATGCACAGGTTGCAAGTTAAAATTGTTAGCAAAACATTGGTTTAACATATTTTTAATTAATGGGTGTGAGATTGTATCTCTTAGCTGTATCGTGGCCGTTTTAAGTCGTTCGTGTAATATTCATATGCCCGTATGTTCGTGTATTACTATAGAATAAGTATCAATTAAATGTAAATTTGGTCAATTATACGAAAAATGTTTGATGTTCAAGAAAAGAGGCGCGAAATATGATGTAACAAATACTTCATTTACTATCTCTAATATTTGTTAATGATAATTATTTCGCACTATTACTTCATGATATATTGCACACGATTCATCAACACAGTTTTAAGTCCTTAATCGATAAGATAACACACTTAAAATTATAATAAAAACATTGTTTTGTGTACATTGAATTGCATTTACTTTGTATTATGTATGCACCACCCTAAAGTACACTGGTAGATAAGGTATATGACAATAAATAGATATTATTATGTGCATATAAGTGACCCACCATATTGAACCAGTTCCCGACCCAATAGAACATCACCGCATTCAATGAGCTGCTGCAGTAGGGTCAACCGGTTCTGGTATCCAAAATCCGAAGTGAGTAATCCCAACATCATATTGTCAATATCACTTACACATTATATCAATATCACAAAACACTCTGTAAGCACTGTTAGTTTTAAACTTTTTAATGTAAAGAACACATGTCGTTTTGGCGCGAAACGAAGACAGATGCGCTCGCGCCGCTTGCCGGTTGCGACTGCGTTGCGTCTTCCGAAACCTATTACAACGGACAGGTGGTGACAAAGGAGACCCTACTTCCCCTCTATTCACAAAATAAACTCGACTAGTCGCCCGATCAATCGCACAACTCCTCGCCGGGCTATTCTTGATTGTTAGAATTAACAAATTAATTAACAAAGAAAGTACAACGGTACAGAAATAGCAATCAATGTTTCAGCACGCACTTTTCATTTTCAAAGTTCACAGGATTGAAATGAAATGGAAAACTTAATAAGAAAACGTTTTCTTTTAAAAACAAATCAATTTAAAAGGAGTTGGATCCTTGAAAGTCTCCAAGGAGCGGCACTTCGTTTAATTAATTTCTTTTGGGGGTAGGTTATCACGTGTAAACAAGACAATGAATCTAAATATTGGATGTTAAATGTTTTGACGTATGAAAATGGTGTATCGATGGGAATACCGAATAACCCAATTGGAATTGGCTAAGTGCATGCATGGTGTATACGTGAGCGGGTGCACGTACCACCCGCGCCCCTTCGCTATTATTACTCGCATCGGACGAGGGTGGTTGAATCGGGGTTTGATTATTCGCACATCAACATGTTTGCATTTCATCGATTTCGTCTGAGGTCTCGCCGACGAGGCGTTTTGGTTTGAAAAAAATTAAAACTGGTCATTGGGTATTTGTATGATAAAAAGTAATAAGGATGGGTTATGAGTGTAAAGGTGGATAATGTTGGGATGCGAGATAAGGGTACCGGTGCAGAGGGCGCGGCGGTGAGGTGGTGAGGTGGTGCGCGAGGCACGCGACGCGACGCGTTTATTTATTTTTGTCTGCGGCACGTGGGTACCGTCGCGCTCGTAACTGTACGCGGCGAACGTCGCGACGCACCGACGCGCGCGAGTGTACTGACCGCGCGCCTTTCGGACGCGCGTCATTCGTTGCACTATTATATGCATACGGCGTTAGATTGCTACGGACATGCCGCTAATTAAACGCTTACATTTATTATGAATGAATGATGGTGCCATTAATACCGTAGTTTCGTTATAATCACATTGAGAACACATCAATAACAATATTTCATAATGTTATTTGCATTTTAATATGGAACTGTATCGCTGATTCGTTTAGCAAAGCCTATTAGTTTTGGAATTCATTATTATTTTAAATACTAATCAAACTAATAAGTTTTCTTTAAATATTAATTAAGTATCGTTAATCGTGGTTGGTAGACGATTGAGCGAATCAAGCGTCGAGACGAGATTCACGTTGATATAAATGTAATATCAAGAGAATAGGAATAAAACGTATTGGCGGAACACAGTGCAAGTGGTCTATAGTCCGTATACGAACAGAGTACAGACAAACCAATCTATTTCCGGAACCGTCAGATATTTCAGCTATTCAGCTTGCTTGTACAGTAACTACACAATCGACCAATATTAATAGCTACGAGTTTTACGAAATATCCTTCAATTGAACAACTTTAGTGCGTCATTTAAATTTCTTCACTTAAGAGCACAGTCATTACTATAGTCTGATAAAATTCCACAATCTCCACTGAAATTATTCAATTGCTTTGATAAGACGGTAATAAATAGAATATCGTAAGATTTCCCAACTCGTGAAATAAAACAAAGCAATAATCGTAATGAAATTTCACTGTCAAAGTATTGCATAATTATTGGAAGGACCTTTTTTTATCCCGAAGCATCAGAATCTGACAATATAAAGTAGGAGGGGAAACTCCCAAAAGGAAGACAAAAGATTCACGAGCCCTTGAATACAACCAATGGACGCTTTTAAATATACACTTTATTCCTCCGCAACGTCAATTCGTATACGCCTTAATGACATTGACGCGAATTATCTCGGAAAAAATATGTTATGACGTCATGCAAGTAAATATTACGTATAATGTTTAAATTATTACTATCGAGTTTTTCCTCATAGTGTTTACTTTGTAGGGTAATAAACATACTACGTAATAACACTTCCAGATGGCATACAATATCCAATTTAATATGAAAATTAAACAGATTTGTGGGAAATAACTTCGAACTAACGAGAAAACGGTAAGGTTTCTATTGTAAATGAATATCGAAATATCAGATTAGATGTATAATTTTACGGAACAGAGGCCGCGGGTCCGACCAAGTTTCACGGCGGGAGAATTAACGTTCCCATTTCTGTATCTGACGGTTAACGCTAAATTTGATTGAGCGTTTTCATAATTAATTACTTTTTGAAAATGGACGACTCTAAACGTACTTTTAGAGCTATCTCAGATGCGATACAGTGATTAATTCAAGTACTCGTTAATAAATTAGTTTTGGTGTATCGTGGGATTATTTGAATACTTTACGATTTTTAACCTGGATTATGTGTAGCGCAATCAGAATTGATACCATTTTATAGTTAATAATATAACTAGAACAGTGATTTTAATGTGTTTTATGATGATAATTCACGCGGTTATTAATTTAATTGCTGGGCGAACCACTGTACCGTGTTATATCATTCGGTTGATAAAACATTTTTTACACCTCTGTTATCTAACATCAGCAAATTCGCAGTACATTTAAACGGCGAACTTTGTACCGCACAAAACAAACACGGCACCCGAGCTCTCACCTGATAAATTATTACAACAATTTAATAACAAAGTGATCCACATTATCATCAACGCTCATCTACAATAGAGGGTTGTTCTCGCATGAATACAGCGCCGAAATCACTACCCTAAAATTAATATCACGCTGGAAAATTAAACGGTCCGCTTCTACAGAGCTTCGGGCTCTAATTCATATGCATATCTAACTTAGCCACATTGGCACTGACCCTCGCACACAAACTGCCAAATGAGATACGACTTAGCGGAATCGCCCACCAGTGACGGAGTAAGCTACTACAATCGGTCGGGTAATACAATTCCCCTTCAATAGTTTAATGTGTGTAACGCGGACAAGTAAAAATGTTAATTGTTTATTCTCAACTAGCGTGTTTGCGTTGGCCAGTTGACTTTATTGTGTTACGCGCGCAAATTCACCTTGCGCCCCTCATCCGGTGTGTCGCAGGGGATGGGGCAAGGTCGGCTCAAACTTCACCGAGCGCCCTAACGCGCAAATTATATAAATTATAATAGCTTTTAATATCGTAACTGTATATCGTGAGAAAAAGGGTTCAAAGACGACATCAACCCATTGATCGGGATTAAACTTAGTAGATGACTTACAAACTCAGTAAATGGGCCACGTGTAAATTTAAATAAGGGCTCGACCCGAAAATTCCTGCTAAAAACTTGAAACAAAGCCGTTGTGGATCCCTAAGTTGAATCAAAGGGCTATAAATCACGGGAACAATCAATACAAGAGTCGGTTTGATCCCACTGACTAAACTCTTGTGCGAGTGGACACACTCAGTTGCGATAAAGTTCCGCTCACGTAAACGCTCAATCAAACTAAGATTGAAATGTCAAATAAAAATATTATAAGTGAGAGTGATATGACAACACAATTGGCAATTACCTCACGATGAGGTAAACACGTTTAACATACGTCACACGGTATGTGTGCACATGTGAGCAAACATTTTAAAAATTCCATCTATGGTAAGTTGTGAACCGCAAGCGTTTAAAGCCGTGGCAGAAATCACCTAAAAAGCGGAGCAGTGACAAACTCGAACAAGAAAAAAAAATTAGCTCTCAACCGGGAAGCGGAAAGTGCGACGCTTCGCCTTCAGCTTTCAGACGCCATTATTTCATCCGGTATTAACTCGGGGAATATTTCGCAACACCCAACATCTTTTTAATGCGGAATAAAACTTGACGACGATACTGTAGAGTTCAATTTTCATCGAGATCACATTGTTTTTACAGGAGTTTAGTTCGACGGCGCGGTCGACGGCGACTCACTTCTGTTACCGACGATACGGTGTGTTATTGAATCGTAGATAAACTGTGTAGTTGAGACGTTTTATTTATCGTCTGTGTAAAGATGACAGGTCCTTGTGGATGCCAAATCGTCTTTCATATTAGAGCTTACTGAGATTGTGCACGAGTTTATAGTTTTGATTGTGGTGAATTTTCCATGAGATCGACGTCGTTGGCGGTCGGTGCATGCAAGTTAAGCCAGTTAAGCCTCGGCTCGGCGCAACCCTTTGTGGACGTTGGTATATAATGTGTGTCTAAACACGCCTTTAAATATTGATTGAACCGTTCAAGTGGCACACTGTCAGCAGAGAGTAGAGGGTGTTTTAATTCACAAATACCATTTGTGACAGGCCTGTAGACAAGTTTGCGAGTGGGCCCTTGGCCTTAGTGTGACAATAAAGCAGCACGAGAGATGGATAGATAGGATGTAAAAACGTTAGCGAGTATGGACATTGCGTAACCGAATGATCGTCGGCCGTCAAGCCAGAGGAAGTGTATGGCGGGCGGGGTCGGCCATACGCGTACTGCATTTTAATGCCGTGTCCCGTATAGCCCGTATTCCGAGACCTCACACCCCTACTATTGCAATACGATCACAATTCAAACACGTACCACTCATAACTCTTTTGTCTGTGTGCTGTGAGCTGGAAAAAATGTGCGTGAGCTATTTTTCATAACCTAAGTTGTACGTCTCGAGAAGTCGAGACTAGACGTCGTAATTGCTATAGATCTGTGTCAAACAAATCAACCCATTTCGATTTCTATTAAACCACAAACACAAAGAAAACATCGGTATGTTTTGCCACAATCCATAATCGAAAACATGATTTGTTCCAATTTGAATATGAAAATCCTTCTAATACCAGTCAAAACTTAGAATTTAATCTTTTTCTGACACGAAATTAATGTTGATTTAGTTACGGAAAACTGGAATACGGGCACAATCGAGACTGGCGCCCTAGTTTCGTTTTTATTTCACTTGTAAGACGTTCTCAGACTTGCGTATTATAAATATAATGTTTAGTATCATCCAATGTAAAATATACGTCATAAATGACGTCGTAATCCATGTTGAATGTAAAATAGAAGGCAGAAATGCTTCGTACAATGCTTTTCAAAACTATATTGGAATATATTTGTGTGGGTGTCAGAAATTGTAGCATGCTTTTTAACGCATCAATGTTAATGCAACATGATATCGAAAAAAAAAAACACGAATCCGCGTCGTATAAGTCGAAAACCCATAGTTGCATCCCACTCACATTTCTATAGTCGTTTTATCACCCAGTCACCCACCTATAAAACATAACATGGTATGGTGGTGAGCGCGCACCTTCCGGAATTCACCTCTTCAATCCCTTTGTTCCCAAGATTCGGCGAAATGACACACACGCTGCTCTCGTTCCACCTTATTTATTAAACACTCTGTTTGCTCCGACAAACTTTACCGTTATTCTCATAGTAAACGATAAACAAACAGATAAATTGGCAAGTAATTCAGGACAACATCGCTTAGGTACGTATGTTTATATCCTTCGGCCCCGTAATAAATACTTCGATTCAAATAAAAAATGTATCCAAATTGATTCAATTCCGTCGAGGATATAAATGAACTCTGTTATTGCTAAAGAATTAAGCTGTCGATAAATTTCGCATTTGACAGGCGACGGTCCAACCTTGGATTTATGTTGCAAATGCCTCATCTTCGGGTGAGATTAGAGGATATTGTGACGAAGAAACGTTTACACTTCGTTAAGGTTCCGAGGTGGCACGCGGCTGAGAGTGAAACGGAAATTGTTAGCCGCCACCTACTTTAAATATTGCCGGTTTCCATTGAGCAGGCCGACGATGCTGCGGCCGATATAGTCTAAATCGGTGCACATCAATACACTACTAGTAGTGCTATCAGTAGTAAACTAGTGTCTGCTCTACAAATAGATGTAGCTACGTTAGCGTATAACGTAGTAGCGCGTAGTATGGGCGTCACGGCCGAGGCCGGGGGTGGGACGCCGAGCGCCCGCCCGCTCCCTCCCCACACCCTCGCAGCCCTCACTACCTATGGCCACGATAGATGGCGCCCCGAGATTAAATTGGCATATCGGATACACGATTTATTTCGCTCACCGATCTAAATGAAACATTACTCCTTCGAGTGAAATAAAAAAATAAAGTCAACTAGTGTCTACATAAAATGTTATATCACTTATCGTCGAGTAATAGATTCTCTTTAGAGATAGTGGAATCCTTCAATTTCCCGTCGGCGCGTCTCGATTGGAGCGAGTTGGAGTGTATCGGAGACTCGCCTTCAAACCGTACTTTTCTTTAACTTCTCAATTCTCCGCAAGACGGGGTAGCGATGCGAACTATTCCCGACTACGTACGCTAATATATTATTTATTGGAAGATGGTCGGCTCTGTTTATTCCGCATGCATCGGGTTCACTGTCAAATTCTCACGTTACCTTCGCACAAATGCGCGGCACGTGCGAGACGTAATTGAACGTCACAATATTTTGCACAACTTAAAGGAGTTTTTTAAAAACAAATACTCATTTGTGCCACTCAAATATGCAAACAACGTTGCAGATGTTAATATAAGCCGGCGCGAATGTAAAATTAACTGAACTCGCTGGATTTTTATTTGAATGCGCTATCATTTGCATAAGTACCAATAATAATGATATGCTCGTAAAGCAGAAAGTAAGAAGGCGACCGACTGCGTCGGAAACTGTACGCGTTAATTAAAAGTTGCACAAGATAACACAACTTTGTTATTGAATAAATAAAACGTCCATTTAAATGTCTGCGGAGGGAAATGAACAAATCCAGTCGGTGAGGGAATCGTCGCCTTTCTAGCGGTAGCAGGCGAGCCAGATGAAATCTTCATCCGCGACTGTCCCGCGGCTTCGGCTCCAACTTATCGCACAGATTAATAACTGAATCGGTCTCGGAGATCGATACGCAATAAGATACACGACGACTGATAGCCGATATAACAATGTGTTTGTACTGCACTCCACGAGGTTGTAGTAGAATAACAATGTCAAATCTTAGAGTGAACAAGAACGACACAATTTGTTCAAGCATACAGAAACTCATAGTAATTTGAAGGCGTGTATGCAAGTCGTAGCGTGATATCGCGATCCGAGAACAACGAGATACCGAGGTTAAATCCCGGTGGTATCCCGCCAAATATTGGTAAACAGCCGCAAATGAAATCCCACCGACTGTGTACCGACTGAAACTCTAAATTGTTTCAGCGCTCCCGCCCGCTTTATAACAATGAATCAGTCAATTTGAAAAGTTAAACCGGCAATTTTTACAATCCATTATGCTCCTCGATGTCGGAGAGTAGACCTTTTTGTTTCAACTGTTATAACCGACATAAAGATGAGTAAACGAGAATAGATCAGTCGGATATTTGATGCAAATGTTTGATGTACTAATACAAATGAAATCATATTTCCATAACTGAGTTACGGATTATTTTTATGTAATTGTGTTTTGAAATCATCATTGATGCGTGCTTAACTGGTAGTTTGTATTAGTTGAAACTAGATGGCGTTAGTTACATCAAACTTAAGCTTTTAATAACAGGAAACTTTACATAAAAGTATTAGTTATTCTATAATATTCTATATGCTTTTATGGAGGTAATAAATGTGTATTATCAATTGCAATAGGTGTTAATAGTATAGATGGAGTGCCGTGATTGTAAATAAAAGTGATAGGGGATAGATTAGAATGATAAATGCTATCTACATGTTTGTTGATAGTCACGTTTACACTCGATGTTTAGTTTACATAGAATATTTATTTATTTACTTATATAAGAATATTGACCATTTAAGCCATTCATTTATTTAAACTATGCTAAATGATACAAAAATATACATAATATACAAAAAATAAGAACATGAGAAGTTGTTTACTTTATATCAGTTGTATAGATATAAGGTTGAAAGGTTGTATTGCGTACTGAAATGTATCTTGATTTCATCTAAATCGGGTCAGAAGTTTTGTCGAAAAATCTGACAGATAGACATACAAACTGATTACATAAACCTTAAATTCGTTTATATAGAACTTGCTACACATTATAATCCTAATTTTGACAAACGAGTTCTTTAGTAAGTGTAGTTTTACGGTAAATCTAGTAAATTGATTCTAGTCAGTACTTTTGGAGGCCGGCCAGTAATTCCCGAGATTTTTCTTAAACATGAGCTAATACGAAGACGTTTAAAGTATGTATTATACTCAATACAAGTATTCGCATGAATAAAACAAGTAAACGTACCATTCAAATGATTGTTTATCGTCACGAAATAACAGTTTGCAAGTTTAACAGTTTCCAATGTAAATATTTGCGTTTTTATACATTCTACAGTAGCAATCGCGTAATGTCACGACATGTGTGCTCTGTCTCTTTCACCCACGATTGTTTTACTACTTAGGTGGTCTAAGCAGAAGGCCTACTCTTATTTTCAAAAGCTTTTATTTCCATGGGACTAGTTGACATTGTTAATGCCAAATTCCGTGGGTATATTACACCTTCATGTAAACGTTCGGGTAGAACAGGCGCGATATTACGTATTTACTATAAATACATACATAATATCACGTCTTTTTCCTATAGGTTAGGCAGACACCAAAGAACGCTTGTTACGATCCTTACTAATTTCCGATTCCCTTCATCTACGTATGAAATTTGTCATTATTCTTGCTTAAAAACATAGATCAGAATGTGACGAGAAAATTGCATTGAATGTTGAATTATCCTAGTTGACCTTCAAGTACTACCGATAAAGAGTTTTCAACTTAAATTCCAGGTAGAAACATTATTAACGTTCTTCGAAATGCGTTTGAGCTGCGGTCTTTTCGTGGTATTCAAAATATCAACGATAGAACGTGGGTGTATCAATACACATACGCCCACACGGTCAGGAAAAATAGCCATGATTGCTGTCAGTCATGCTGTTATATGTAAACAATGTAAGTAATGCTATATTTCAGGAAGGCCATAACTTTTTGAAATACAGTCACTTCGTAAAATTAAACTAAAATAAAGCTATTTTGAAATGAAATTTGACGTGTTTTGCAAAAACAAGAAATGTCACTAGCTTTTTCAGTTATATCACTGACAAAGAAATTATTGTTTACATACTACATGGGGTCTAAAACTCCTACATTCTGCTATTAACAATATCAGTCCCATAGAATAGGACCAACCCTGTTCATCAAACCTAGGTGACTTATATTTGTTCTAATTTATATTCTTGTATAAATAAGAAAAGATATGTTGTATATTTCTTTATTGTGTGACGTCACACTTCAGTCCACAAGTACGTACCCTCTATAAATATACACCTTTTTTTAAATTCTAAACTTTACCAAATTTTAATTAAAAACTGCACCCGTAACCTTAAAATATAACTCCAATTCCGTTTTACACGTTCCTTAGTACATAATATTGTACATAATTATACTCAGCAAAGTCATTGATGATCACCGTCGTCTCCGCACATACAAACACGTGTTCCGCATGTATAATTAACTTATGTTTTCCTTCCAAGTGTTTCCCTGCTTATACATTTAAATGTATATTAAACTTTATGATACGCTTACGGTAAAGTTGCGAGGTTTTTTTAAGAAGCTAATAATGTTTCAAGAATGTAATGGAAACTCGTTATTATTCTGATGTTGTAAAGTGATTTGTTTTTTTGTGTAAATTTGTCTGTTGTCTTATGGAGGTACAAAAGTGTAACCAATTGCAAGTGTGTAACCTATTTTCATTATTGAGCCAAAAAATTACGCTATAAAGTCTTATATTCAGAAACGTTTTTTTCTGGCAATATGGAAAATATAATAGATTGTATCTTTAAATTTACACTCAATACGAGATAATGACTTGAATAATAAAACCCACACAATCGCGTAATTGTCTTTTTTCTACAAACAAGAAAAATTAAATAGTAAACAAATGGCTTAAGATTTATCTAAACGACATCTACAGACCAAAGTACAGGACAATGGAAAAACAATTCTTGGCATTTCCCACTACATCACGGCAGAAATTGTATAAAATTGCGATTGTGATTACAACTCACTATATAATTAGTAGGGGAAAAGTCTGAGTTACTACTTGCACGTAATCTTGTACCACCACATTAAATATTCAAGTGCAATATAATATCGATGAAGCGATTGAAAATTCCAAACTTCAACACTCTTGGAGCGAGTGAACAGGTCGAGTTTCAAACTTTACATTATAAAGTCCCATTAAACCGTAGAGCATTGTACTACTCGACTGCTAAAGAAACGTGACACCGCAAAAAAATCATACAAAAATTGTGAAATATCAAAGCAAGTTTTCGACTTGAGTTTTCAACAACAAATAATTGCTTAATTGAAAAAGTTCGCGATCACGTTAAGGAAATTATGAGCACAATTTCTTAATGTTTGTATTTTGAGCGAAGGGTTACGACTTACGATTAGGTGTTTTTCAACATTACTTCACCATTAACATCGCTTTTAATGATGAAACATGTAGATGGTGATTTTTCCACTGCCTGAGTTTTAACAATGAAGTTATATTCAATAAAATATCGGAATGACAAATCAGTTCTCTATACTTTACGACAGACAAAAGCGACAGTCAATCAAAAAACATACACAACAAAAATCCTCTCGTATTTTTTCCCACAGAAAGTCATCACAATTTAAACTATAAAAGCTTTATGAAACGCCAACAAAAATACAAAAAGCGTATTGTTTTGAAACGTAATCTAACCCTTTGCCGCGACGAGTATAAAAACGTCCGTTTAGTCCCTTTTCTATTATGTCGCTTAGTACTCACGGTTCCTAACGGTTTCCTTTGGTGCTTCGACATGAAGACTAATGCCATGTTTAATGGACATGTTAAATTATGCAAGTAACAAAGTAGACAGGAATAAATACATTAGAAATGGACAGAAACTCGACACGTGGTGGTGGCGATTATGCAAGAGCTCGCGTGAGATATTAATTATAATTCTGATGTTCACAGACTTGTATCCGTGAGTGGATGAAAGGATATTGGAATGTATGTACCGTTGATGCTTTGTTACTAAGAGCACCACAGTGAGGTTTTGTTTTAAAGTAGTTACTCAGCTGCAGAATTCGAAGAAATTCGAGGTAGTTTTGCCGTGTACATTTCATATCTTACGTGCGGCAAGAATCTGTTACAGATAGTTTAATAAATCTTGCAGACGTACCGTATGCTCGAGTCTCTTAGCAATAGAATGCGAGATGTTCAGTTGATGAAGATTCATATTCCTATTACAACTACTGCTTTATTGGCAATGAGAGAATTCGCTATGGCCTGCCATGTATCAAAACGATTGCTTGTTTCCTGCATGTAGCAATTTTATAATCAGCAAGATCAATAAACGTTCGAGAATGGTTAGCGTTCAATAATAACTTTATTACGAGTGATAACTAGCCTACGTTCTCGTTACTAAGTCGCGGACTTATCAATTAATTGTGAATCGATTACCGCGGAACACCATGCGAGTATTGATTAATATTTAATTACTCGTCTACTTCATTAATGAGCGGAGCCGCGGAGGGAAGTTAGATCGTAACTATACGAAAGCTCTTTATTTGGCGTACGGATTTAGTAGTTGAGTGTAACATGTTGAACAGCCGTCGGTCGGGCTGCATGTCGGCATCCCAACTACCTAGTTATAACGGCAGGATTAATTGCATGCTTCACATTGAGAACATTGTTTTGATTGAGCGTGAGATTAATTGAGGCGAGAGCGATATCGGGGTAAGGACAGAACGCAATTATACGGAATACTTGGAGATTTCGCGATAGAACATCGGTAAACAGTGAAAACATAAACATTGTTATTTTAGGCGCGGTGCCAGGATTAGACGGTTCACGAGTCAACACGAAGGTGTCGCCAATATTGCGTGTTTATTTATTATTCACGTCGAGTTCTGCTTGTCCGATGAGGAAAAAGAGAGTGGCGGCACATAATGTTTAGATACATTATTCACTCGTTACTTTTACTGTATTAACAATAGAATGGATAATGACAAGTGAGATATTGCTGCCAGCTTTCTACCGTTATGGGTTTTTAACATATTACTGTGCTAATCTCAGAGGAGTAAGCCGATTAGCAAGCTTTAAACTAGATCATACTATTAATGTCTATCAAAGAGCATATGAGCCACGAATCGTATACTTGACTAGAATGTTTAATAAAACTGTCCTAGCAAGATGACTATCAGTTGTACAGTTGAATAAAAAGATAAATTGGCATCGAAACACCGCAAATCAAAAGCAATTCATAAGCAAATAACGTAACAAGATAATAGCTATTGTCATATTAAACGCGTAGCGAGTTTAATCACATAATGGTTTGTTATTTATTGCACACTAACAACACGTACCAATAAAAGCTACACCTTTTCAATGACCTAAATACTGATTTATTTATCAGTACTGAACCCTGAACATAACTCATAGGGGCGATGGGGGGAGGCATGGGTAAAAAGGGGGGAGAAACGGAAGATGCGAACAGGAACGGTTTTACGATTCGACAATCGTAAAACTTGGAAAACAATTCTGTTGAATACGTTATATTAGAAAGTAAATCGTGTTATCATATATTTTTTGGGAGGTGTTTTTGTTTTATATTTTATAGAAATACACATTATTATAATATACGACAGCAAGAATATACACGAGTTTGAGACAATATTATTCTTCTGTATGTCCGGTTAACTTATATGGATAAATTTTCATTTTTGTTTTCGCTCATTTCCTTTTACTTGATGCATTGGATAGTTTATACGAAACTTATCCATAACCCGTAAAGCTGGCTCATATAGTTATTATACTGGCAGCATAAGTAAGTATATTTACAAATAATATAAACCACAATATATTATTATGACATACATTCTCACTACATCTTTCTAAAAATAAACGAATAAACAAGAGTTTTATCAACAAAAACATTTTATAATACGGCAGTCTAGGTAATCAGTGGAACGTGTAAGCCCTATTTCATAAAGCCAGCACATCAAAGCCTTCAGTGTCCAGATAATGGCAATTTTGGTCGCCGGCTTACGAAATAAATAGCACTATGGCTCGTAAATGCGTCGTCAACGGCAAATATTAGTTTCTCGATACATAATAGAGGTTCAAAGTAATCTATCTTAATTATGCTAACGTTTTCGTTTCGTTATTTCGACTTTGATCATTGATGTGGGAATTAGAATCGTTTGAATGGAGTCAAATTGTTACCAGGGATTGAAGCCGTGATAGACTGTCCAATAGATAAAGTGGCAGCCAATCTTAAACCAGTTAAAATTAGGCTTATTTATTTTATACTTATACAGAGACGTCTGAATATCAATTTATTGAAATTTAACAAATACTTTAATTTCCAAAATTATAGACTCCGAAACCTGAAGATCTGCCATGACTCTAGAATTTATTAAGGTTACAAAACTTAAATACAAGTTTTTATTATAAAATTTAACAGTTATATTATAGTTTCGTTAGTATTTTCTCAACCTGAAAACCATTCCGTAGCTGCGTAGGAGAGCTCAACCACGATATAATGTACTTAATTTTTCAGTAACAAATTGGTTTTTCAGTTGACAATGAACGTAATCGTTATGAACGTGATTTATTTTATTTAATGACTCCCGTGTCGATTGCCGTGGGTGTTTTATTTATTAAATTAAAATATTCATCAACTATCGAAAATTTACCGTTGTAAATAATTGTCTCTTTGGTTTATTTGTGCCATTTATCAACTACCGGCTTTCAGCAAACAATTATTATTATAAAAACAATACATAAATTACTTATTTTGAATTTCCAATCTGTGTTTAATGAGCTCTATAAATAAATCCAAGATTAATTGGGTTTACATTCAAACAAAGATATACAAAAATAAGCCGACAAGTTTTTTACTTATGTACACTAAATATAATCTCTAAACGTATTTTCTTAAAGTTCATTTTTACTATTCCATGTCGAACATTGAAAAGGCGGGATAATTCTTAGTAAGCAAAAAGACAGAATATATTGGACTAAAGTGTACTTCACGAAAATCTCGAATAATAAGGAAATAATTCAAATAAGATATCGACCACATGTGTCTTGGGTATTGAGGCAATAGGCGTGAAAGTTTCACTTACAAATACGAATGAAAATGCGTAGAAAAATTAACCTACCGTTCAATATAAATCAACGATCATTGGCATACACAAATAACTGTATTTCAAACCTTTATAATATCAATATGAAATTATTAATGTAGCTCCTCTATCAACATTTATGATTGTCAAACACGATGGCATTCATTCACCCATACAATTTACGCTTCAATCAAACATAGTTAGAATTATAATAACAGGCTATCAAATAAATTTGTTATTTACAGTCCTAAACATAGCACAATTATTGTCTATGTTTATTTCAGTCAATTCCATAGAGTACAGAACCAACGTGCCCCAACTATTTAAGTTGACCCGAATCGTTTCGTACTCAGACAATAAAAAGCC
This sequence comes from Anticarsia gemmatalis, assembly GCF_050436995.1. NCBI lineage: Eukaryota > Metazoa > Arthropoda > Insecta > Lepidoptera > Erebidae > Anticarsia > Anticarsia gemmatalis. The sequence goes on from NC_134762.1 coordinate 8,345,900, forward strand.
GTACGAGTTTGCGAAAATAAAAAATCTATTTTAGAACCTTTCAATTTGCAGACAGAAAAGGAAGGTTTAGTCGGTTTTCATTGAATAAAAAAAAGAAATCTAATTCGCGAAACTGACTCCCGTTCGTGTCACAGACAGGCCTACACCGATTCGCATCGGATGCGACGGGCCCTCTATCCATACCTAAGGACTATAGCACATGCGACGCGTTTAGGGGATTTTGAATCGCCAAATCGCGCGTTTAAGCGATCGGGTCAATATTGTTTGTAGCGTCAAAACCGCGAGATGGGGCGATTGTATTTTTGTTATAGTTTCAGCAACGATTTGACAGTATCTGGGTTTTGTACGTGTGCGAATTAAAAATCCCAATGGAGAATGCTAAAAGTATTCTGTATGCATTCATGTGAAATTTGTTCAACCATTTATTCATCCCTTTGATATTTTAATTAAACAATCTAGTTATATTTAACTTATTTACGTTATTAAAACAGCTAGTTGTCAGCTTTCGAGAACAAATGGCAAGTTATAAAAGCCCTCAATTTACCGCAACGAAACTTTATGAACTAATCCTATTAAAGTATCATAGTTTTGAACGTTCTTTACGTTCGGTGTAAATGAATGAGTTTCAATAAAAAATGCACTTAAGAATAAATTGTTTTTCTTGTTCATGAAAAAGTTTGAAGGCAGCCATTATTTTCGTAAATCAATTTGCGAATTATTTATTTATTTATAAATTATACGATACTCTATAAAATTTACAAAGTAATATTTAAAACGCAATACGGCTATCGTTGTTTATTAAAAAATCTAAGTTGTTATTTACAAAATGCTCGTTATCGCGTACGAACTCACAAACCGTACGATTTTAATCTGCACTTCGCATTTTTTGTTTTACTTTTCGTGGTAGATTCACGAGTCGCGGCCGCTCTGGCAGGTGATGCGACTACTGTGAGCACCGAGGATTATAAAACAGTGTCGATTTAACTTTAATTTGAATACTGCGAAGGTAGACTATAAAATAGCGCACATCTAGTTACCGGTCGCCTTTGAGTGTTTGTGGCTCGTCTAGGGCAATAAATGTAAGCGACAGCGCGGAGGTTGCTCAAAAAGATTTTTAAAATTCCATCGCAGCTGCGAACTAGAACGTTTTTATGTCATTATCGCGTGCACCCGCTATAACGATATAAGAATGGAGTGTTATAACATAAAACGAATACGCTAACGTAATACACCACTTTCTAAACAATTTAGTTTATTGACGTACAATTAAATGCGAGATAAAGATGCTACGGTCGACACGATAATTGCCGTAAGCCTGCAATCATGTAGCCACTAGTTATAAAGTTCGAACATTAAACATTAATTATGTGTATATAATAGCACAAATGAGTTACAAAAGCAGTAGAAATTACATTGAAACGATTCCGGTTATGTCCAGTTCGCTCATATTCATTATTATTCAGTTAGCAAGCGCAAATATTTTCGCTTGCAGTCTTGTTTTACGAGCGTTCGTCTATGTGTGCGTGTGTATATGTGTGCAGTTTGCACGTTAATGTTTTGTGCTTTTTTTCACAATTTATTTATTCACGTCGCCGACAGGTGGCGCTGCCGGGCGATCTGTGCCCGCGATACGTGTAAACTGGCTCTTAATATTTCATTCCACATTTTATTTAGGTGCAGTCAACCTTAAAGTGAACGCCTACGTATTGTTTTAGGGGGGCACAATTTCAGCGTTCAACAATGCTGTACATTGTACTTTATTTCATTTCAACATTAAGTTTCGTTGACTTTGCTCATATAATTAACAAGTCAAATCTTTTGCGTCTTATTTGCACAACAAATAAATGCGCTGGAAGTTTTTCTCGGTAGTTTTAAAAGTAAGTTGGTTGGAGTTATGAGCCAATTAGCGGGCAGCTAGGATGAAATAGTTTTATTTTAATCGAGGGGCGACATTTTAGGCATAGTTGGCCGAAGGTGGGGCGAGTAAGTAGCCGAGGTTATCTCTACAATAAACAAGCTCTTGTATGCGCCTTAACGCCTCGTCTTATATAAGTACAGAGTATCTAAAGACGTCCTTTTATATACACACCGACATTTTTTCCACCATCAATCAGCGTTTTCGGATTCACTCGTTCTCGCCCGGGATTTGGGGTGAATATTTATTTGTCTCATTTCTGTGTATCTTGCAAACATTATGTGCTTATACGGAGATGTTGTCAAATTGTGCGTGTATTGTATAGCAATCATAGTGTAAAATTGAATAGCGCATAATTTATTAAGACTTCAATTCTTTACACTAAAAGAGATTTATATTTCAAATCTAACTTTATTGACTTTACAATAGAAAAATAAAGACCATGAGATTGTTTGCAAATCTTTAGTCCTTACATCGTTACTAAATACCACTTACTCGCAATTATTTTCAATGCTGTATAATATAAATATATAAACACAAATACTTTAAGTCTTTTCGTAAAACATTTTACTTCGGACCTATCCCCAGTAGCTTGTACAAGCATAAAAAGGTATTCAAAGTGTACAAATATTTCAGTGAAAACGTCACTTCAACCGCACAAAGGAAAATCCGTCATAAAATAAAATACATGTTATTTATAGAGTAAACAGGAAAAATGGCACTTAAATACGCCGTGTTCGGAATTACAGATAATTTTAATAGACTCAATGCACTTGAATATGCGACTCAGTGGAGATATTACCTTGGTTTTTAATGAACCCTGATAATATTTATCTATCCTCTACATTTTAAAGACAGCGGAATATTTTTTACGCTTTGTATATATTTTACATAGTTGTAGTGTATCCAGTATGTAATAGTACATAGATAAACTGCTGCGCATGAGCATGACTTGTCCTAGGACACTCACTGTTATCAAAAATCTATTAAAATACAATATGGGATTTACACAGGTCGATTTCGCTATACGACTAGTAGATTCAGAAATTGCTTGCTATTCCACATGTCTGTACTGTAAAATCATTCCACTTAGAGTGCGTGTTAAATCTTAATCTAAGTATATGAAGATGCGCAACTTTTGAAATTGTTTTTACCACTCATCCGTTTATTCTCTTAAAAATATAGTAAATACTTAAAAAACACTGGCTGGAGACTCCATTAACGTGATAGATACGTAATTTTAAAATACATATATACAGTTGTATGTATTATGACGTCACTTACCGGGTTTAGCAAGGGGAGCTTTGAGATCGTTGGATGCCAACTGAGGGTTTTCTTGAACCTGAAAATGATACATCAAATCAATTTCCTTTCTGTCCATATGATACATTTGATAACGGCTGTTCAAAAGAAAGAAAAATATTAATTTTGTTTTAACTAGCTTCTACCCACGACTTCGTCCGCAAGAAAAGATTTCATCATTTTGGGATAATCAGTATCAGGCTATAAGCTATCAGTATTCCAAATTTTATTTAAATCCATCAATTAGTTTTTCCGTGCAAGAGTAACATACATACATCCTCCATTCTTACAAATTTTCGCATTTACAATATTAGTAGGATACTGACGTTTATGATTGTCAAAGGCGTTGAGTGTTATTATTACCGGTACGGATTTTTACGTAGAAGTGTTTCTTTGAAACTATTAAGTTTATAGTACTGTTAATTAAGAAGTGTTTATGACCAAACTGTTTTACGGGCATTGAAATACTTCCTGCCTTACTAATAACTTCAGTAAACGTCGCGCAGGTTTGATTTACGAGTATATAGTGTTATTATGTCTATTTTACTCACTTAATTTGCATTTAAACAATGATTTTAGCAAAGAAATCAATTTCTTTAGAGCATATATTTAGTAGAATATTTTGCCCTTCTATTGTATCGATATTACATGAAAATTACCATCTGCATTCTGTTTTATGAACATCATAATTTCTATCACTACACTATCGATCACACCACACTACCAAGTGTGCGTGATCCGTAGTGTATCCGACTGCTAACAACCATGTCCCGGGTTGGAATGCCGGGTTGTGCAAAGTCCTATTGCTCTGTTCTATTAGAATATTTCTCAATAGTAGCCCATAGGCTCGCCTCCTATTTCATAGGACTATTGTTAATAGCGAACCGTGGGTGTGTTTCATACTCCTGTCTCCTCCTTTGGGTATAACAGGCGTGATACTATGTATGTAAAAATAGTACAACGTTTAGTAAAGTACGATGTATTACTTCACGTGACGTTCTACTTTAACTGTCATAGGAAAGCTATTGCTCAAACCTAGGGTACCTACATAACGTGGCGACTGACCGACATTTTCTTATTACGCAACCGTTTTCTGTTTATTGAGCGTAATTTCTTCCTAGTAACATAGATTGAGGACTAAGTGTAACCCCTTTTGCTTTTTATAATAACGTTACTAAACGGTAAGCAACGTTGGCGCGGCATGCCTAACGATGGGTGATCTCTATGGTGCAATTGAGATTAGAGTATCCGCGCTTCGAAATACTTTTAGTTCAACAACTTAGTAGAGAGCCTTATATGCATCCCTCATGACTGGCAATAGTATACAAAATTCAGAATTTAAAATATCAGTGACCGTAGACTTAAGCAGCTGACGGTGGCCTGGTTGATGCAGCTACTTTTTTTTTAAATACACAAAATGATGCACACCATGGCTCTTTTCTAAATTATCGGACTATATTAATAGTGGAAACCGATTGTTTTTACTTCAAATAACAGTCGATAAGTTTTGCCTATAGGTAGCTAAAAAACCTTTGTTATAAAGTTGAAGCATCACTAATCGCACGAAACAAATCATTGTGGTCTAATATACTGGAATAAAAGTTGCCACGCGTTCAAAGGATAATCTACCAAAATCTATTTATAAAAATATGATATACACTAAACGATATAGTGTAACAGGCTCGATCATATATCTTTGGCATATACGCCGAAAAATGTTCCCAATTTTATTATTCTATCAAAAACTACCAAACTCTCGACCTTATTTTCTTAACAATAAGGTTGGTTATCGTGTGAGTTTGTCAGTACATTAAGGCATTTCTCTTTTAATAAAATTAATATTTTTTATCGCCGTGATGAGGATTATACCATACGTTTCGACAGTATTTCTGTCTGTTATAACCTTTGAGCCTATTCGGGACATTATATTTACGTTTCAGCGTTTCAGGATTAAAATGTTTATTTGCGAATAGTTATGCTAACATTTATTGTCTGTGTAAACTAAACTTTGGGTAATTTATTCCCAAAAAATGGAGAGAACTTCGAAATAAATAAATCAGCTTGGTTTCCACCACAGATGTTTTCATACATTAGTTATCACTTAATCTAGTACCTAGATAGGATATTTGACGCTAATTCATAAGCCTTGTGGTCATTAAATTATGGTAATTAAATAGTAATTCTTAGAGTGCCATAAAAGATTAGAAGTACTTGGGATAGGGATTGCGAATCACATAACCAATCCCACGAATCCTGACCGATCAACGCTGATATTAAAAGTAATCCTATTATTGTAAGCCTATCTTGTAAGATATTACACCTACAGAAGTATAGAAATTATTGATGATGTTTGTTACTTATTGTTAAAGGCAACTCCTGTACTAAAAATTGCTTTTGTGTCGCGGGAAGTTTTACAAAATTGAACAAATACAAACAAACAATTGCCTGACTGACTGACTGAACTAAAATAATGTTTTCTTTTTGTACAATACCTATATTTTTTATTGACATATTAAAATTCATAGTAATCTTACAAATAAGTACTGAAGGTAAGTACATATTTTTTGGTGCTATAGACATAATTCAATTTTCCCAATCAGTTTCAAAGATCTCAAAAACCTAGATCTACTATCTCCATATTCCAAGGCCTTCAAAAGAGCAGCATCAGCTCCACATTCACTTAACAACAGCCTCAGGTAGATATCAAAGCGACACATCAATTGTGTTTTGTCACCATAAATCAAGTCGGGACGTATTTTTCGCGCGCACTCGACTCGCGATACGAAGTATGCTTACACAGACGTTTCGAACGAGAAATTTACATTTATTTACAATAATTATTCGGCGTTTCCGACAGTTGGCAATTGTGTTTTACTTTTATACGAGTTTTAAGAGGCAATGTGATTTTACATAATTCATTGTTATACATATCTATAGTACGGACATATTCATAAATATAAATATGTTTTTCAAATATAAATACATAAATGGTTAACTTAAACTATGTCCAACAAAATCGCTTATGCATTTTGTCTACCAGAATGAACAATGAAATACATTCTCGGGTTTACTATAGTGTGATGTCGATGTCATATAGCCTTCCTCATTAAAGTGCCTTTCAAACACAAAACAGACTTCAAATCCGACTTTTTTATCGACAAGATAACTTCAAACAAAAATCTATTCTACCTTATTATATTAGTATCGATTATAGTTAGTCGCTGTTGCCATGACAACGGTCCTTAAAGTACGTTTAAATCGCAAGTGTCGCAATCGTTTTAAGTTTCATGGTACGGTGTAAGCGATAACTTTTTCACTTGTTGTAACAAATAGCACGGAGTAGACTATACGTTACTGTCTGCATATTTTTTTCAGAAAAAGTATTAGGGTTAAATTCTTTTATAGTAACAACGGAATAAAATAGAATAAACTTTAGAATGTTGTCTATAATCTTAAATAGTTGTATGGTTATATAGGGGATTAATGCGTTCAAGCATTGACAGACAATCGATTTAATTTTACTTGATTGACGTTTCGAACAAGCTTTAAACTATCCGATCGATTATACCTATACTCATCAGAAACTGCAAAACAAAACAATTACAAAAAGGCACATTCAACTTTGAAGGCAAAAGCCATACTTTTTTTAAATTTCGTAATTTAATATTATAAATACAATGTTTACCTTTTTTAAGTAAGGGTTGTAGATGTATTTGTTGTCAACTTCTTTTCTCGGCGTTGCTGCTATGCCGTCCAGGGGCTTTGGTAAAGTCTTCATCTCCTACAAACATACATACAAATGAGAACTGATCCTTAATGTTACTATTTAGAAAACTTCAGCTTGATTCAAGATCTTACCTTTAAAATACTTTCTATTTGCGGTTGACTATCTATAGCATTCTGTAAAGAAAAAATAACAAATTAAAATCATATACTTTAACTCATATTTTAATAACAGTATAATAAAAGATTTTAAAACGCTCGAAACTCTTCATCATTGTCAGCGACACACAAAAGACTACAATAATTGCCGCAGATTTCATATAGAATAAAATTTCTGAGCTCAAACCGCAAGGGAAAAAATGTAGGCGACACGGGGACCAACAAAATATGACGTCACTTAATGTGCCTGTAAACGGTTCGCTCTTTCGCGCTTCGTTATTTATTGTGGGTGTACAGGAGCGGTGGTGAGCGAGCCACGCCGCGTGACGAGATAAGGCTCGTAAACCATTGGACAAATTTGCAGAATAAAACTACTTTTACGAGAATACATGACGCCTCCTTAGCGAAGCGGGCGATTAAAATTTAGGGCCCGTTTACGGCCGCCTATGACGTATGATTTACGACTTTTAAGGCAATAAATGTATTGTATTGTTGTCGAAGGAATTTGAAGACCTTACATATTCAATCTGCGCATACGACTGGATGCTTTTATTCTACGAAGTGGGAAATCTTTGTGATTGAGGTTTGAGCTTCGTGTGGACAAACATAAGAAAGGTATTTAGTTTTGCATCAGACGGAGAAGAATTAAAAGAAATACACATAGTAAATGTATACCACAACAATAATAAATAAGATAATATAACCAAGAAGAAAGAAACTGTACTAAAAAATACACGTATTGTTTATAAAGAGAAATTCGAAGAGGACTCCGTCCAGCAGTGGGCATTGAAAAGTGGGTAGCGAGACAAGACTACACAAGATGGAAACAACGACACAAGACATATTCTTCTCTCTTTCTTCATCCCACAGCTGAACAAAGGCCTCTTCCTACGTTCCAGACCTTTCGGTCTTGAATGAGGACCATATCTTGTCCAGCCTTCATCTGCTGGTGCAGTCTTCCCATCAGGTTATAAATTATTGTAAAATACTTACTTGGTCATCTCCTTTCTATAACAGTTCTTTGGTACACGGGTATTTTAGTGACATTTATACATTCATGCTTAGCAGGGGTGATCGGAACAGATCAGAATAAGGAACATTGAGATATTGGGGAGATCACCATCAAGGCATGCAAAGACATTGACCGTAGAAATAAAAACATTGAAACAAGTACAAATGTTGGATATTTGTATTTAACATAACACATTTGAAGATTGAACATTGAACTATAAAAACATAACCTTGCAAAAAATGGATTTGTATTTGAAAATGATCAAAATGGCGATTTTACGACGACTGAATTCCCTTTTAAAAATTGGATTATAATATCCTGAAAAAGGTGTATGTAGCCTTTAAATTTCCATCGACTAGTAAAGTGGTATAAATATCAATTAATATCTTTCAATGGAGTTGTAAGGCGTACTTTTTTGCGGGTTCGCACCCACTTGTTGACCTTCCAACGAACACCTATTTAACACCTACATGCCAAACACCTAGACGGTATGTGTAGGAGTTCTATAGTCCCATTACAACCATGAAAGTGGGATGCGAATTCGGGTTACAGACATGTCGTATTGCCTTAATTACAGGAACATATCTTTAGCGTAAAGGAATATAGTATTCTGTATACAAAAGAAATAAGTTCTCTTTTGAAATTATTGAAGTTATTTGTGATAGTTGTTTATTAAATTCAGATTGGATATTCTTTGTGAAGGTATCGTGAGAATACGTCGGACATTTTGGAAAACGTATTTTGTATAGTAAACTTTAACGGTAAAAAATAACCAATGAGAGCGATTTTAAGATAGATTTCTTTTCTTTTTCAGGGTATTTCCATTCCCATTTTTAGGTATGTGCTTAAACATCAAACATTAATCCCATTCCTTATTTGTTGAGTGAGTCTTACCTGTGGTTGAATTCCGTTTGGTATCCGAAGTGGCGGCGGCCGATGTAGAGGCCCCGTGGAACCTGACCCATCGTTCTGAAAGATGTATATTATTAGAATAGGCCTTATTATCTCTATACAAGGTGGTATCAATACACTTGCATTTCATAAGGTATTTTTGAATATAGATGCAGTATATAGTAGGGGTAAGCTTCTTGTTCATTATAACCTCAATATAAAACTTCAATAAAATTTAGCGTGACCCGGGAATCGAATTCGGATCCTGCTATACATGTACATTACTTGCTCCATAGTAACAGATCAAACATTCACACCTTTACTTTCTGTTCACGTACTTCTAATACAAATATTAGGTTTTCGCTTTGAGGTACATTTTATCATTTGATCGTAAGTTAAGTGTACGCTTTTCACGTATTTGATTACATCTTTGGAGCTGTGAGATTGTGTCACTTTTCAAAGCAGAAGACACTTTAGCAAACAAGATATTGGATTCTTAAAATGCTGCCCAGTGGTCATAATATAATTTTTAAACATGGTTTAATAGTAAGATATATGTAAAATGTGTAGAAAATTATGCAAAATTCCTCCATCGTCGTCAAAACGTTACAACAATACAAACACAATCAATGAGAGCAAGTCCCCTGATTTACAAAGTTGCCGACATTCGCCGTATCAAATGTATTCTGGCATTCATCAACATACATGTAACAACTTCTCCCGAGTGATCGAACTTCGTGGCGCCGTTTTGGACTTAACTACATTAAACTTAATTACAATGTACGCCCGATGAATAATTCACACAGGAATTAACTAGTCCAAGATGTGGCTCTGTTACGCCATGAAGAGCTACAAATGAGACGTGAAAAGGCCAGTCACGCATCGGGTGACCCCTTTAATCACTACCCACAACATTATTACCCCTTTTAACACGTCTCTGCCTTCTTAACACACAAACAAATACTTAACACAAACCAATTTTAATAATAAAACCTGTTTCTAAACACCAGAGGATCCAAAACTCGCAAAAAGTTGTGTCGTCACCGGCCCAGTTGAGCATATTTTAGCAGCACCAAAGCGATTCAGCACAAAAGATGGTGTTGCGCGAGTTCGCAAGCAAATTTAAAAGTTTCATGAAAAGACCACATTTTCCTCGTTGATATTGCTTTGTAAAGCATACACCGTAACAATAAACACCATTGTGCGCCGATAAGCTCACAGTTATAACGAAATTTCTCTCGATTCACACAACCTGCGCAATAAGGCGACGAGGATATCTGTGTGCTCGTTTACAAGCGAGACACGTGTCTGTTATTATTTATCATAACCTCAGACGGCGGAGGAGGAGCGACCATGTTTGTGTACTCATTGAGCAAATCCGTTTTTTTACCTTGTTGTGAGACATGTGGGGGCGTTGGTGGTGGACGCGCACGCCGTTCTGCGGGGCGTGCGCCGGCTTCTTGAACTCGCTCTCCCGCCGCGACGGAGGACCTGTCGACAATACACACACGGCGTCAGTATAATGCATACAACGCATCATTATGTACCACCACGAACTAGGACGTAGATGTTATCCAGCTAATCATATGCGACGAGCGCACTCGTACCACTCATGTGCCGGCGAGGCAGTTTTTCTTAAGGGAACATTTAGCTAACGCCGGCCACACCTCGTCTCCTGGGAGAAACTAAGTAATTATTGTTTGGTGTCAACGTTTACGAGCACGCCCTGAGATTTTTATGGATTAATAAAAGAGCGACATCACCTTAGTGTGGCAAGTCTCGAAATCATAAGGCACTTTAACTCCCGTATAACTAAAAGAAGGGGGAGGAGGTTGCCACCCCGGCGGCCACCCCCCGGGACTCTCGAGAGGGGAATCTCGGCTAGGTGTTTAGCTGGTTTATGGAGATTGCGATCAGGACAAAGGAGTCCAAGTTACGACGCCTAGATTGCGCGCTGATCCATATAGTCCCCTCTAAATAGATAGCTACCTTACCTTTTTCTATCAGAGAATTATGGAATAAGTTTTATAGAGACTGCGTTATGTGTGAATTAATAACATGAGGTAGGATATAAATAGATCAGACTGTTCAAAATGGTTGTTACAAATAGCGTTAATTAAATTTCTGAAATAGCTACAGCTGAATACTCCCAAATTGTGAGTAAGTTAATATTACGCGTAATTCCGCACATTTACATTAGCCGAATTAGTTGATACGCCTATATTTAGAGTTTGGCAAAACGGCGAACGAACGTTGACCCGTAACAAGGTAATGATCGGAAATTATAAGGGCTCCATATCATAATGATATCACGAAGGAAAGTTTTGAGGCTGGGACAGAACCGGATAATCCGATCAGAGTGAATGATTAACATAATGGGTAACTAATGTATTTCTATTTTAGATTTATGATAAAAATAGAATTTTACGTAGAAAGAGGTGTTCAAAATTCAGGTCATCTTAATAAAACCTTCAGTATCAAACAAAGGAAACAGAAAAAGAAGAAACAAGTAGCGGCTGCACGTTTCTTATAAAATTCCCGACATATCTTCCCATAATCTTCGTAATGCAATTTCATTTATCGTCCAATAAATAGGGTCATTTGGTGCGGCAAGCAGCGCGGGTGCATTCTCGTCCAATCAAAGACACGCACGTTTGTAATACTAACATGTGATTGGACAATTTACTATTCCCATTACTACTTGCGGTCGCGACTGCTAATGCGTATCTAACAAGATCCGATCATAACTGAATCTTATTGGAAATGCACTTAGGACTTCTGGGAAGACACCGTGTGAAAAATTGTAAAGTATGGACAGTCTGAGACAATTTGCTGAGAACTTTATGTTTCATCAGCCATCAACAAATACCCTATTTTTGTACTGATTTTGAAGCAGTAACAGCAACAAAAATAACCTTTGAAAGAAAAAGTCTAATATTAATTTATACTTATCTTTTACGATTTCATATACTTGTAGTACGCAACTATTGTTATTTTTACTTAAGATAATGCCCATAGTCTCAAGAACTGACCTAATACCGTAAGCATGAACAAACGATTTACTCGTAGTCAACCATTAACCACTGAGCATTAGTATGTAATTTAAACAAAAACGTGACGAGCAATGTTCTAGTGAATTACATAACAATACACTTCTACATATTTACCATCTAAAAACTAATTTTACGCATTTCAGACATGCCAATTCTGACAAATCGGACATACCACTGCGAATTGGGTAGTATATTTGTATCAGTGCAAAAATAAATCACTCAAAACCATTTTATCAGTTGGAAAACTTTTATTCAATATTGAAAGAGTCGCGTAACTAAATCGGAAGCAATCATCTGTCGACAAAAGGTGACGGGCATACAATAAAGAAAGACCACCAACGGCCGCCTCGATTCCAATACTCAGTAAGGACCTCCGCATACTGTAGAAACTTTTTGTTGTTCGCGTTCTCGCGTTTTAGTCGCGTAACCATACTTGTTTGGCGTTCAATCGCTCGTCACCTCTATTGGTGGGTATCAGTGGTTTGAAATGCTCGATTAGCCAGCAAAAAGTGGTTGGTGTGCTTAGCCTGCTAATGTGTGAATACCGTTACTTGTAAGAACTTTCATTGTCGTGAATTTTCTTGCAGAATTTATTTCATTTATTTGTCAAATTACTAAGTAATATAAGGTTTTGTACCAAATAAATCGGTTAACTTTACATACGAATTTGAATGAGAGCTAAAGACTCGATCCGTTCTGATATCTACAAGAAAACTACAGATCTTGGGACAAAGACCTCGTCCTATCGTATGATTCAATTACTGCAGCAATCACAAACCCATACTTTATCAAAATGAGTAAGTTTTTATGCGAAAATACAATTCTTAGTAGATTAGATTACACTATTTATTACGGCAATGCATTCTTTTAAAATATCACGACAGAACACCTGTGCGAATGTTATATATTATCTTGATTATAATTTTATGTGTATTAGTTGTATGAGACATGTAGCAGGTGAATGAATGAGCTATTTTAAAGTAAAAAGATTAAGAATGTGACAGCTGGCTTCTCTGATTGTCAGTGCTGCCACAGTGGAAACGTAAAACAGAGAGTTAACTTCGTATTGATATTGCGATTGACAATCTTTCATACATGTTTAAAGGCTTACGTATGCCTTGATTTGAACGCAGAATTTGTAGAGATATTCAGGCAGTGTTGTTGCAACAGTTTTTTTTAACTCATTACTGTCCCCTGCTGGGCAAGGGTCTCCTCCCAAATGAGGCCTCGAATCCTCCACACTAGCCAAGTGCTTATGCCTATAAGCTTATTGGGTATTTATCAACAATATCAATACGCTCTTAAGACAGCAACCTCCTTCTTCATGAGCTATAGGCGGTTTTTTTCATTTAAAGGTAGTGTTCTGGAACATAAAACCCACTGTCTCATACATTCTGTGTCAATGCATCGTAGGGTAGTTTAATGTGCGGCGGCGCGGGCGGCGGGGCCAGAACAATGGGCAGTGCTGGCCAATGACGCGCACCTGCGGCCGTTGACACGCGCGCGGCGCAACGCACACGCACCGCACCGTTTCAGCACTAATTACACACGTTACTGATCTTTTTATAACTGTTATTGTTTAACATGATTTCGGTATACATTGATTTATTTTATATAGACAGTTACATTCTACAGTACAGACACATAGACGTAACAATATACTTAAACATTATTAAACATATTATATGTCTACCGTTAAAGTAATTTGGACTCAAGAAGCTTTGGTCATCAGTTTTGATTTTGGGGACTCGATATCAATATATTGTAATGCAGTGGGTGTTAAAAGAGATTGAAAATTAAAGGTTATAATACCTTATTTGTTTACCCGACGTTTCGATCGAATTGCGTCGATCGTGGTCATCGTAAATTCGCATTAAATAATCGCCTAGTTTTAAGATATAAAAACAGTATACATTATAAGAGCAGGAATTAACGATATTAAACGCTGACGATGTATAATCAACTTGCGTTAAATAAATAACCAGAGGTGGAGGTTAATGTCATGGAAGATTGGATAACGATGTTATTTAAAATAAGTAAGGAAAAACTTAACAAAAATATTATAAAAATGCACTTTTTTATTATTTTGTTACACATTAATTATGAACGAAAACCAGATTTTTTGTTATTTTAATTATTAGACGATATCATGAATAAAATCAAAGTACGTATATTAAATTGAACATATTTTGTTTTTAATGGATTATAGTCTAAAAACAAAGCTGTGTGTACTTGTAATGGGCATTCATATCAGAATTGTATATTATTGCATGTTACCTACAAATGTTGTTATATTTGCTGTTGGTATACCAATAAATAAATAAATAAATAAAAAGCCTTGGAAGTGCATTAAAAAATGTAAACTAAAAATTAACAAATCGCTTAAAAGTATCATGTAAATAAAAAGCTGTATAAACCGTAATATTATTCATTAAAGCTATAGCAGTTTATATTAAGTTGGTGTACGTTATCCGACGTTGGATAGCTGATAATGTTTATACCGCACCGCTCGCTTTGGACATAATTGAATATTAAAAACGTTAACATACTCTGCGTAATTTATCGCAACAATTTGCATGTTTATAGATTCCAACGTGTCACATTTCATCGCGACAGCTGTTCGACTGATTGTTTTGTTTGATAACGTTGTTCAACAAGAGGTTACATTCAAAGGTATTAGAATAACAAATAGATTTATGAGTGTGATTGTAAGATGTGTTGACGTATGGGTGAAAGGTTACTACTTATCTGTTTTACTGTGATTTTTAAAGCCGCTTTGTTATGTAAAGCAATCTAAAAAGAATATAATAATCGCGCTCATAAGCAAACGTAATCTTATGTATCTCATCAAATACAACAGCGTACAAGACCATAAGAGATTCCTATAATCATAAACATTGTAGTAAAGGTCCTTGTAGAAACGAAAATGATGAGTCAAATGCCGGGCACGCGTCGCCTTTGTTTGTCGCGAGGTCGGTTCTACCGCGAAACGTAAGTTAAGCGGGTCAATGCGAACCGACGACACATCCCGAGGCCCTTCCCTTCGCTATAAGGAAGTTAATAACATTTATTCAACGCAGCACATATAATACACACGATTTATAAAAGTACCTCTTAGACACATCGCGCGACGTGCCAGCTTCCGCCTCATACTCGCATATTGAACAACTCTGACCTTTGCGTAAAAAAAACTATTTATCATAACTTTCTATATTGAATAACAAAACATTCGTGATTGTTGCCTTCCAATACGAATTGTTCGAAACATTTGCATACTTTTCTCACTGAATAGACAACCAATTCTAGCTTTGAAGTACTCATGAAAATAGTTTCAGAATTGAACAACAACACACGTATACCTAAACCGATTATCTGAAAAACAGATAACATTTTACTTAGAGCCGTGTCGAACGTTTAAGGTAAACGAGAATCGCTCTGTCATTATGAGTTTACGATTCATATTTATTACGACACAAAACGAAGAATCGTTGAAGAACTCGTTGCTATAAAACAAGAGGCTTGAAGTCTCGAGCAGACATTTTTATAAGTTTTCTATGCGAGTACATTGCGAGTGGCGTGGTGCGCCGGTGCCAGTATTTTGTATGCAGACGACCGACTGCATAAACAGAGTGAATACACTCGACAACAACGCACACACTAACAATCACCTACCTCCGATACAAAGGAATCGTGCACTCGCTGAAAATTTGCGAGATTAGAACAACACCAGCACGGCAAACTATGACAAACGATCTATCACTCCTAATAACATGGAATTTGCGTTCGTCACGTACACAAAGAAAACAATGCTTCAGTAATACGTGAACGACGCATTCGCTCACTCGGTTACCACAAATTATGTTAAACTAGTAGACAAAAAGTTGTCGACAGACATAATCCAACTAGCAAAACCAATCATAAGTGTGATGTATATCAATTGCGTCCAGCAAACGGATTAAATGAGTTAGAAAAGAACATTTTCGAAGCAACTTTTGTAATCTTGAGGTAATTCGCAATAGGTACCTTAGACCCTCCCGGTTTCCTCGTCGATAAATAACTAAGTTTCTTTCACGTTGATCCTAGCTCTAACATATTTCATTCCTTTTAGGATTACGCCGAGAAAAATCTTTTCTCAGTAGTCGGTCGTGTCATAAAAATAAGATAACTCCGTTCATAATTTCATAGGCTGAACGTTTTGGGTTGTGTCCTAAATGAATATTAGTGAAACATATTACGAACAGCTCGGTCGACGTAACTGCCTCGATTTACACTTCCCTCGTGCAATAATCCTGTCCAGGAATAATTTAGCATATTACGACAATGGGATGTATACGATGCTCACTAGGTCCTTTACCGGTAGGGACGTGGGTGAGATACATAAACTTTTTTAGCATGGCGTTCCATTTATGTAAGCTAACAAATAATCTAAATAAACATTCCGGGGTTTCCTTGTACCGTGGAAAGGCCATTCGGACGAAAGTACTAAAAGCTTTCTGGCTGTTTGTGTAGATCTATATCGTGGTGCGTTCCTTTTCACTATTATGTTTTGTTACCGAATCCGAACAGTGATCCGTCCTCGTGTTTTACGGCATTAAAGTATTTTAGACATTACGTACTTGCGGTTACTAACGTCTGTAATAAGGCTTCACTGAATGTCTGACAAGTTATGTTTAATTTCCCTCTGTAATCAAAATTGTGCGGTTTTAATGTCGGAGGTCACGAATAATATAATTCACAAATCGTACCGTAGACAGAATCTGATTAAATTACTTTTGTGAGGATCCTAACCGCACATTGAAACACGTGCACGAGTGAAACAGAGCCGCGTGTCTGATGTGCCAATCGTTAGTTACGGAATATAAAGGCAACATATTATGGATAACAATTGACAGTAATGAGATTCAACGCGTTGAATATATGTTTGAAAGTGACGCTTGAAGCGGACCTGTACGTTGCGACACGCCACAAGGGTATGCTCAATGGTTACATCAAAAATCGCACTCGAGGCGGAATACGAGTAATTCTTGAAATTTACATATAATCAACGTATATCCGAGGTCTGGTGGAGCACGCTCGATGCGACGTCTGCCGCCGACACTCGAACATTTGTATGCACATCACTCGCTGGCGGATTTCAGACGCAACTTACTAACAAGCGTTTGTTTATAAGTATTACTGCTTTTTAAAAATCTCGTGTTGCATTCAAAGCTTTATTCAGAGTTTTTCAGTTTCCCGTGGATAAACAAAGCAGCCGGCGCCAATGTTACGGTATTATACACATGGGTGAAGTTGTGTGGGGCAATAACGACTAGATTCAAAGATTACCTCCGTGCCGCGGAATGGCTTTTATATACACTGGTGATTTTATACAAATATTTCGTAATAATTATAATGCTAACGTTGAGCAAACACTACACAGAGGGGAACGAACCACTGCGTATAAGAAAGTGTGTTGCTTTTGTATCAAAGGCGGGGAAAACATTTTAGGGAATAAGAGACACGTCGGAGATTACCGAATATTCGCAAACAGAGCGCACCCCTGTTCCACCCGTTCCGAAATTCTCACAATGAAAATAGATTATAAGTGGGGTAGTGTAGAGGAGTGAGTGTTGAAACACCCGTCCAGTGTCAAATAGCAATAAATTGTCCACGCCGGTCTACACGGTGTATGGTCGCAGCGACTCGACGTCGATGTACGGGTTATATATTTTTTGCGTGTTGTTCATTTTTCCCGGGTGGCGTCAGAATCAATTCCCAGTTGTCCCCCGAGGGCAATAGCTCATATCGGTGTCCTGAGAACCGCGCCTCACGCCAGTACACTGTGTAACTAGACAAGAATGTAGGTCAGCTTGTTTATACGCGATATCAACGGCGGATAAACTTATTTATGTCACCACAATTATTATTAACATAGGAATGACATATACTTATTTCTGATACGGTTGTAAGTTACGTCGTTTGTAGGTCATTCACATTATCGACAGCGATGCAACTAAAGCCATCTATCAGACTGGTTTGAATTTGCAAGTGTAATAGTGTCACGACGCACGCATATTTTATAGTAACCCTGTACAAATTGTGTGATGTGATTGAGGCAACAAACTAATGAGTCTTAATAACCAGAGTAATAAACAGAAAAAAGTAACTGACAACAGAGTCCGCAACGCCTGGCTTCCTGTACATTTATCATCTCTGCATGCGCGCCGTGCACAAAGAGGTGCGCTAAATAAAAAAGAAAAAACTAACAGAAATAATACGAGTAATTTAGCATGTACGTCGGCTTTACCACCTCCGAAGAATAGCCCTCATAAATCTTTCATTCGCCCGCTACATTTCACCTACTCACTTATTAAAATAATCCCCAACTCTATACAAGATTGTTTGAACGTCGTTATTTGGTAAATCCCCGATATAACGCCGAAATCCGTATTCCATTTAAACAATACATAGTAATCTCGATTACAAATGTAAATGATATTTGGGTGAGCCGTGTAATAAGGGCGGGTTTGGATGAATGTCAAGGGTGGATGTTTTGTTTTGTTATAAAATATCCGCGTTTGTGGATACGTAAACGATGACTGATAGACTAGCTGGGATCAAAGGCCAACTGTTGCGGTAGTGTGCGCGCGTGTGTGTGTGTTCGTGTTCAAAGTTGCGAAATTGTTACGTAATTTGCATACTCTAATGAAATAACACCTTGATAACGTAAGGAAGTTCAATTATCGTAGGTTGAGGACATAGGCATTGTTTTTTTTAACTAAAATGTACGCTTGAGTGACTGAATCTTATTTATTCATTAATAACAGTGAGTTCAACCATCTATCCAAAACGTTATCAATGCATCAACATTCAGAACAATTGATATCAAATAACTTTCCTATTTTGAACACTAACTTATCCCTTCAAACACTACCCTATTTTGAAAATGAAAATAAAGCAAATAAACATCAAATTATTATATGCAAAACTAATATAGAAAGGTGAACTATCTGATTTGACCCCTCTCATCGTTCAAGTTACAAAACATACCAGCAAAGTTTCGAAACACAAAGTTAAGTACATTATTTGTTCACATAATCAGTAACAATTACTATACACTACTATACAGATACAAGGCACACGTAAGAAGTAATTAATTCTAATTACTCTGCAAGTAATTACGACAAACTGTCTGTTTGTAATGTTAGTTAGAGATATCATGAGAGAACTATTATTACTGCGGACTTCTAGCGTAATATTTCAGTTCTTGTTACTAGTAATTAATGTCTAAGTCAAAGTGCATATTATTTTGAAATACTTTATTTATTTTCCTTTACATAATTATGGAGATATGAATATAAATATACTGAACTAAACTATGAGTAACTAACATAAAAGAAAATATTTGCATTTTTTATATTATACAATTATTTTGGTTAAATATGAAGAGAAAGAGGTATTACAACATTAAGGTAGTAATATGAAAGCTGTGAGTTCGATGAATAAGTCCTTGATAGAGCTGCCTAATGAATATCAGAATGGTCATGGACGTTTTGGGACCGGGACTAGGATCCCAGCTTCCCCCAGCTTCAAATATATGAAATACTAAGTAGAAAAATAATACTAAAACGTCACTCAATGGTACTTATGACGTTACGATACGCGTCGAAATGACATAATAGTGTAATAGCATGTGATATTTTAAGCTTTAAATTGGTACCGTTTAATAGCGCTATGAGCTGTGTTTTCCCCGAATTCACCGTGATGTACCAGTAACCTACATATTGGAAGTTGAAGGGCAAACCTTGCGCCAATTACCGCTTTGATATCGTGTCCAGTATTTACCTGTAGGCTTTGACTATGAGCTGTTTCACAGAATCTCTCACGTATACAATCGAATAACAGTTCATCAGAATCCAAATATTGGATGCTGCAAGTCTCTAAAAGGTGATAAATCAATATAGTTGCATTTTCATAATGACTAGTGCTAAAATCATCGACGACTATGTTGTCTATCTCATAACATACTAGCCGACTCGCGCAACTTCGCTTGCGTCACATAAGAGAGAATGGATCAAACATTCTCCCGTTTTTATAACTTTACTGGTACTCTGCTCCTATTGGTCGTAACGTGATGATATATAGCCTATACCCTTCCTGGATAAATGGACTATCTAACACTGAAAGAATATTTTAAATTTGACCAGTAGTTCCTGAGATTAGAGCGTTCAAACAAAGAAACAAACTCGTCAACTATATAATATTAATATAGATGTTTGTAATAAGTATTTTAATGCAAGATATTATGATGCTGCAAAATCATGGAATTTCGTGTGCAACGTGTCCAAAAATGAGCAAAAGTTAGAGTAATACATAAAGTTGGAGCTAACTGTAGCGTATTATGCGAAAGGCATTAAGAGCCGCGGTTTTCAAAGTACGGACTGGAAACTTTCGTTTTATTTACTGAAAAAAATAACACTACTGAATATGACATTTACGAGAGTTATTCTTATTAAAATATGAATAACAAATGATTGTCTTTTACTTATTGATTTCGAAGTTTGCAAGACCACTAACGACCACGAAAGTTAAGGAGTTTAATAAGCGGACCGGATTTTGGAAAATTCGCGGAACGTCAGGTCAACCATTATTATCATTTTGTTGGGAAATTCTCAGAATCAGGTTAGTTTGGAACACTGCCCAGTGGGGAAGCGACAGGAGACCTATTTACTTAGTGATCTGTGGAGTACGGATGTTATATTAACCCGTCTAATCGGCATATAAAAATCAATGCGATGTGTAAATACATTATCGACAGATGGTTGAAAATAACAATATAATCAAAATTCAATCACGTCTTTTCTGAGAACTCATTATAACAGAGTACCCACATAAAAGCAATAAGAGCCGGTAATCAAAATCCATCGATTGCTTCCATTAGCAACGGTTAGAACAATGCTCCCGCCATCGCTCACGGCCGCGATTGGTACATCGAGCCTTGACTTTACTAGGTCACAACTCGTGCGCATAAGATTTGCCGATGACATTCCCTCCCCAACACCCGCCCGCGTCCTGCGCTCATCTGACTTACACCGCTGGAGACTTAATGACGTCACGAGGTCACCGGCAAATGTAAAGGAAACGTTTCACGTACTATTCTTAAATTCCTTTTGTTTTTTTGACACGAGTCAAGCATGAGTCAGTGAGTAGAAATATGTGACGTGTATTTAATCTTTCCCACGCTTTCGCCTTCGCTGATCGGTTCGGTTTTGTTCGAGATATGATTGATGAATACGCGCCATTTTTCTTAAGAGATGCTGTAGGTCGTAAAAGTGTACGAATAGTCCTACAAGTTTCGTTTTAGTGTCGCAAATATTTTACACACATTTAGTTTTATTGAATCTTTTTCAATATAATAATGTTTTCTAATTTCATGGCAACATAAACTTACCTACGTAATACGATTTCGAAGTAAAAAGCTTTTAAAGTGAACTAATTTCAGTGGACAAGAATAAAACAAGTCTATATAAATTTTGGCAACGGCTTCAAACGCGATATAATAATTGAAATGGTACAAACGAAATGTAGTAAGAAGTTTATTTGAACGATACAGAGATACGAACAAAGGAAGTTTTTACGTAGTTTACAGGGAAAAACTAAGCGCCGCAGGGTAAAAACCAATATGTATGAGATTAAACACAAGATAAGGTAAAAAAATAAGTTTCCTAAACACCGAAGTTAGTGAACAAGATATGAAAACAAAAGTAGGTACATAATATTTGATTTTATTTGCGATATATTGTAACAAATACAAAGCTATTCCTTACCTCGGCAACACAACAATACGTTTAAGTAATGATTTTAATAACGACATAATATATTATATAGCGGTGGTGTTACTGATAACAAAGGTCCCGGGTTAAATACCAGGTCGAGACGGGATTTACCCACTTAAATCTTTTAAACATTATCAAAAACAATTTAGTGACGATCGGAAAACTGTCACCTTATTTGAAAAGCTCAAATAAACAACTTCAACTAAAAGTTATTAAATAAAAAAGAAAGATTAAAAGTACAAGATGAATATTCTGATTCGAAACTTTATTCAAACTGGAAATATTCCGCTCGGAAAATACTGTGGAACTCAAGTCGTGTCGTTATCAATATTTCTGGCGATCGCTCGTTCCACACTCCACAAAGCATTCCTGAACCCTTAATTTCTATTACGATGGCGACCGTGCCCGTATCGTATCGATAGGGGACCAAATAAAACAAGGAACCGTGAACGAATCGTGTGAATTCGTGTGCCAGTTATGCCCATAACTGGTGAGTTTCATTCACATTTTTCTGAACAAAGAAAATCTCAACTTGGTTTTCATTTA
Organism: Anticarsia gemmatalis; assembly: GCF_050436995.1. Classification (NCBI taxonomy): domain Eukaryota; kingdom Metazoa; phylum Arthropoda; class Insecta; order Lepidoptera; family Erebidae; genus Anticarsia; species Anticarsia gemmatalis. Next base: position 8,368,316 of record NC_134762.1, read on the forward strand.
CACAAATATTTCTGGACTATCAAAGGTTGAGTTTTGTATGTTTATTGTGCTTGTAAAATCATGTCTGTTTTCTCCGAAAAGCAGACGGAGTATACGGACATATCCAATTTTCAATGGGTCATTTTTGTTTGTTTAAATACTGATATTTTTTCCTGGAATTGCAGTTGAAGAATACTTCAAAAGCTATGTTTTATGGCAAATTATAAAAATATGCAAAAAAACAGACTCACTATTTATTTATAGATACACGAATAAATCGATAAAATCTTCAATTGAGTACAATTAACTACGTAAAACATCAAAAAAGTCCCTTTTAATTCTTCATCTGGATTCATTAAAATATTAAACGGTAGATGGTACAATGAGGTACATTAAGGCTCATCCAATTCGTGCGAATACCCCCGCGGGAGCTGCGTTAAGAGTCAACTTGTCAAATTCACCGGCACCAGTCGAAATTTTACCGAGATCTGTCCTTTAAATTAAATTCGCTTATGAGAGACGGCAGATTGTCGACACGTTGACACTGTACGAATATGAGGTTTTATTAATAGAAGAGTTTTGTTTTAGAGGCAGTTTTGAAACCGGCTTTAAAGCTTTTTAAAGTTGATTTGTGTATGTCACATTGATGGTAATTTTTGAGTACATTGCTGTTTGACGTAAGCTGTCAATCACTATAGTTTAGGAAAGAACACAATGTACAGCATAGTTGTTTCTAAATAGTTGTTAACCCCTCTGGTCTTTATCAATATGGATTATCTATATCAAGTTACTGGAATCAATATGAATGTTTTTTATAGCTAAGGTTCGTAATAAAAAAGATAATAGGCACTTAACGCCGATTAAAATTCTACGTCAAGTTAACTATTTAATAATTCGTAGTGTAATAGAGGGCTAGTAGTGCATCGCAGGTCACTAGTTTATTTATAACCCACTGAATTGTATATTCAGTCCGACTTGCAATTTGCAAACTTGCATGAGAGAGAGAATTTTTAATTTGCAAATTCCGTACAAGAGTCTACTTGTAAAGAATATATAAATAAAAAAATATAATAAAAAAATATACTGTATTTCGCAAATCAATTACCATTGGAGACTTGTATGATGAGTTTTCAATTAATTCGATAATACAATATTGACATTGAACGCTGTAAAATTAAACACGGCGTATTTATAATTACAGGTTGAATATGTGACGCATAAATATGTACGTGGCCCAAATTTCAAATTGCAAACTCCGACTCCCGAGGGGTTCCGAAAACGTATCCATTTAGAGCACACTCACACAATCGTAATACACGTATTAACCAATAAAATATATAAAGCAGCCCCAGAACATAACATACAAGTTTTTATCACGTTCCTGAACAGTTATTTATCAGTCCGTCAGTTTCCCTAGCTCGTTTACAGACCTCTTTCGCGATAATGCGATCATAACCCAATATTTTCAAGTCTTTCAGCGATATTTTCACTGAGATACCGAAAAGCCCTTCCACTTTAATAAATTATCGTTAGAAAATGTTCGCTGCAGTAATTATGAGAACTTAAGGTTATTGAGTTACCGTTTTTGAAAGCTTATATCCACCTTAATAAGGATTAGAGTGTTCAAATAAATGTTTTTACATTTCACGTTTGTGTCTTGGTGAGATGTCTTAATCTGTTTTGCGTCGGAAACATCGTGTACAATTAAATTACGAGACATTTGATGGTTGGGTTTAGACATTCTACTGTGAAGGAAGAGTCGAACGTTTAATTCGCAATTACACGTTCAATAATTGTACAAAAAGATGTAGTCATTGTTGTATGTAATTGTAAACACTGCAGGTGTTGGAACAGCGAAAGTTTCACATCAATCGTTTGATAATTCTCACGAAGATGCGACCACTTTCGTGTCTCAACGGCGAGAGGAAAGGTGTACTTGTATTTTAATGATGTCACACTGCATCTACGGCATCATATACTACAAAAAAAAATACAGGTGCAAATTAAAACATCGTATCTTAAATCAAATTATTCGGATATGCCCGGTCAAATCCGGACATCAGATCAACGACCTTGTGGTTTAATAAGTAGAGTTCATTCGCGTCAGTTCTTTGTTAAACATTACAAACATAATACTACGTCTTCTTCCCATAAGGGACCATAGTCTACCAGAGAAAAACATACTGTTTATAAAAAAACGACATCATAGCGCAATAATTGTTTCAGAACACCGCTCATACAAATATAACGTTTTACGTTATCATCAAAGTACTGTATTTGACACACACATTCCACAATTCATCCACTACAAGCAAATGAGTATTCCATCAGTCTCATACATCTTCATCAGAGGCATGCATAAGTAGTCGGTTCAGGATATTAGCCACAATAGCGCAGTGACAAGTCAATCCGCTGCGTGTGTCGGTCGCATCGCACTTGTCAACGCAAGCCGTCATTTATCACCCTTGCACATCAAATCAGTATTGGAATGCGAAGGCGCGATTACACTGTTCAAACTGTGGTCACTGTCCACCGATACTAATTTAAACTGAGTTGCTGTGAGCCGATCAGGGTAAATTAGGTTGGTGACTCTATTACGACTGTTTAACAAAAGTTTTGAGGACTGATTTAGTAGAAGATAGAACACTTCTAAATTTGTTGCAATGGATTACACGTTCCTATTAAAACATTTTTTTTTTTGAGAAACATTACTGACAAGATTATACATCTTGTCAATAATGTTTCTCAAAAAAAATGTGATGTGAATAAAACAAAAGTATGAATTAGGATCGTAGCAAGTTTTCGGCGTACATTGGTCTCTACTTAAATGCGTAATGTTAATGTATCGACCACAACTTTAAGAGGAGTTTATGTTTTGAGACAATCGATTTATGTACTCGCACTTCTTTACACTTATCCAATGTATAAAATGCGCACTAGTAGTGAAGTAATGAGCTCAGTACTGCATTTATTTTAACAGGACTCGAGTTAAAATTCCAGCCACTCAATATATTACAGGGTCGAGAATCTAAGCAACAATCAGCGTTAAAGAAACACCCTAATGGAGTCAGAGTACATTGTGAGAACAAGTCGTTAACGGAATTAAACCAAAGCATGTCCAATCGCACGCTCTTGTTGTCCGCAATGTCAATATAATCACGGATAAATAATGACTCCCGCGCAAATTACCTTTATGCGGCATACAGTCTGGTGCAATGAGAACATCTTTATTTTCAACTGATGATACTGCACTGCTATTTCGACTGACTGAGATCACGATTCTCCGTATTTTTATACTATTTATAACTTTTCATGTAGATTATTTTGTACACTTTAATATTAAATCTGGGCAATTTGATTTAATATTTTATGCACCGTATTGAATGTAAATCTATTCGACCTCAATAATCTGTAGATATTCTCGGAATAAGAAATCCCGATACACGCGTGCAAGTCAATAACTCAGTTGAAGGCGGGCGATAGCTAACTCAGCGGTTCCGTACGTCGCCGCTGCTAACTTATGAGACGCATGCATCAGTGAAATGTGTTTTCTAACATCCTAACAGACTTGTGTGAATTTCTACACAGTTTGTCTGGAATTGTGAAACAGATATTCTCCCGTATTAGACGACGCCCCGTTGTTTTGCTCACGTGCCGTGCCATTATGAGGAGTGTTATGTTTATTTCAAACGACGTTTATGGCATTTTCCATTTGCATTTGTAATGTTTATGAATTGATAAAAGACTTGCATTTAAATTATGTTATTGCAATTTAAATTCATCATTTACGCTCAATAAAAAAGTAATATCAAATCCACCAAGATTGAATAGGATTTTGATTTGCTTATTGATTGAAGTTGAACAGTTCAAACAAGAAGTGTTGGAGTACTTAGTTGTATTATGTCAGTAGGTAGTGTAGGTACAAATAAGGCTTGTCGCGTGACCAAACGGTCGAGCCAATAAACCATCAGTTTACGTGATAAGGCGGCCGGGCCGAGTTAGTTACGGTTTAAGCGGAGCGTTACAATGGGAATTATGTTTTAACGACTTTGCTCATTGTTCTACCAACATTAATTGTTTACACACGTATTGCATGCAGAAACCACCGGTGACGTCATCGATCATAATACACAACCTGAATAAAAGAGTTTTTAATTAAAGTTCCCAGTCGAGCCGCGACGGCTTTGTGGCAATAAAGTGATCACTCAACTACAATATATAAAGCGAGTATCGTAAAACGGAAATTATATTTCTAAGCCGTAAACCTGTGCAATAACGTATTAACAGAGACGTTTGTTTATATCTAGGTGGTAATGATTGCACGTGTTTCAGTGAAAGGTCAGTGTGGTGGGAGTAGGCGGCGGGCTCAGCGTGTGTGAGCAACACGCGACCACGTTCGGGGGACACGGCTGATTGTTTTGAATAATTTCACGGAGGAAATAGTTTGAAAAGCGTTGTTGACAAACGAGCGCTTTGTAGTAAAGGGGGCTCGGCGTTTCGTCTGCGGGCGACAAGTCGCGCGTCACTCCGCGACGTTCGTCACGCGACACGAACGTCGCTCGCGATTTTTGAATCATTTATCAACCGCTTGTTTACACCGCTTTACGCTACACAGCGACCGGTTTCGACGCCTGCGTAAAAACTGGGTCATTCTTCATTACCGGCAGAACAAGCTAGCTTGAGTCAATTCATTGATTTCCATCGCTGCCTTTTTACTTTTTGTGTGAGAGTCGCGTGACGGAATGGCATTCCATTATGATTATTGACAAGGGTCAATAAAAAGCAGATATTAAAGAGATAACTGCCGCTATAAAGTGTCATTAAGTTGCTAACTAATCACATTGCATGAGCGCGTTTTACATACAGTGTCTATCAAAATGTTATTTATGAACAAAATACACGTAGTTTCGAAAACAAAAGCCTTTTGAATAGTGGTCTTATTTATAATCCAGATGTATGCGCTTCAAAATAATGTATTTCGGTTTTATGTTTAATTGAATTACATATATGATCAATGAACGTCCCAAAAACCGGATTTGAATATCTTTCGAGCTGTTGGTTTTAGCTAAGCTAGCTAGCAAGCGTCTGTAATAATTCATTGCTTTAGTTATATTTGTGAAATACATTTATTAACATTCGGACAGTAATGGGTTAAAAAAATGTTTAAATTTCTCCTACCAACTCATTTTGCTGTGTCTGTATCTTCTAAAAAACATTTGTAAGGCAATAGAGCATACAGTACGATACGAGTATAATCCTAAAAGAGCACAAGTAATAACAGTGTAGGTACGAAGAAAGCAAATAGGCATAGCGACTGACTTTCACATCGTCAGTGCATGCGAGTGCAAGTATAATAATACGTGTACAACGTACTTATAAACTGTTCGCCTTACTATGTTCATATTTTAACACTAACATACATATTTACTGGAAATCTTCATTTGAGAGATACCGAAATGATAACCTAGACGTGTTTATCTCTTTTAATGGTAGTTGTAAGTAAAATCGTTAACCTGTACTCTGTAACTAGTACTCTTCCAAATGTTAAGCGTTTAATTGAAGCCCTATTTTAATATAACTCATTAAAGGGAATCATAGGAACTATGCGACACTACCAGCGAAAATGTGATGATTGTAATAAGTAGGTAGTTTATGTATGTATATCTTGTCGTTCAGTCATACAGTCTAAGAACCGTTTTATAATATTTTCCAGTTAAAAGATAAACATGTTTGTCATTTTACGATCAGAATCTAATCTGCGCACGTATGTATCTGCAAGTACCTTCCACAATATGGTATGCTTTGCATATATAATTTATAGGGCATCAAATGTCTCCAAGCAAGTAACATAGTCTAACCAGTTTAATTAAGAGTTACAGGGTCCGATCGTAAAACGCGACGATAGTTGGCCTTTATGCCGATGTCTTACAATTATTTCCTCCTGGCAGAATATCATTATTACATTTTATAGGGGTTACGTTTTTATAGCTGTTCATTCTTTCGTATAAATCCCCTTGGTTTTGAATAAAATTGAGAGTGTTTTACGTCGTTAGTGATTGTTTGGGGAGGATCTTAGACGTATAAAGGCTTTGTTATAGGTATAATGTTGTTGAGAGTTCAAAGACTCTTGTTATTAAATATGTAGTTTCTAGGTAAACTAAGTTTATTTATTGTAGGAGGACGTCATACAACATTAATACATTGTTACCCTCATTGTGCAATATAAAGTCTTATGTTAGAACTGTTGATGAGAGGGAATTGATTTAGTATGCAATACTTCTGACCCTTTAAGCCTAATAGAAAAGCTACAACCCTATTAAATTAGAGACAGATTGACGGAAACAGTTTGTTCCCTGTCAAAATGTCACGGAAAAGTATTATTGGTGAAAGCAAAACATTACTAATACCTGGCGTATATAGTGACTCTACATTCGAGACCAAAATAATGACAGTGTTTTATCATTCGCCCGTCAACAGCGTACGGACTGCTACAGACAAATGTAGTGGTCTCGAGTGCACCGGCAATCTTTCGTCATGTCAGTGAGCGCATGACGTGAACGTGACGCGTCATGCTCGGTGACGTCACCGTGACTCAGTGACCCCGGGCCTGATCGCGCCTCCCGCTCTACCGACGCTGAATCATTTATCAGACCGCCGCGCGCCCGATACCAAACAAACTATTATAACAAAATGGTGTCGCATTGTGTGCAAAACCCAGCCAATCGTGCGATTTTGCAATTTTCTCTATCCACAAATAGATAAATTTCATAACAGATAGCCATTTTCACAACTTATTTAATGGACGCATCGGGGATGTTGTGTCATACCCGATTAACAAACTCGTGTAAACAAATTGAAAACTTGTCAACTTTGTTATATTTTGTTGACAAAAATCTACCGTGAATAATGTGAGGTGTCGTATCGTATTTCTGTTTATTGTAATGCGATGACGTCACGCAAAACAACTCCATTGTATGCACGAAGGTGGGTCTCGTATACAAATTGACCTAAATTAGCTTTTATGCAAATTTTATCTGTCTGGACCAGAGAAAAAAATATCGAATAACCACTCAGGTTCACCTGAAAAATTGTATATTCTGTAAAGTAGCTCGGCGAGGCGAGCGCCGCGACCGCGTATCAAATAACTTTATCCGCTTTTGTTATGGTAATGTCCTCCCCCGAAATTATCCGTGCTGCGTATAATCTTGGGAGAAATAAAAACTTTCCACTACGTTTGTAAGGATTCCGTTTTGTTTTGTATAACCTCACCGGACGTGATTGAGACAAGTTTGCTATTTATGTTAATTTCAATATGATTTTACTACTTATTTTTTTATGAGTTCTATTATCCTAAAACAATAGTATTACTTTTTCGTCTATTTTTCTATTAAGCAGCATAAATATTCAAAACATTTTCATAATATACATAACTTCTTTTCACGTCCTTCAAGTACTATGTTTAAATTGTCATCAATCTGGCCAAGACCTTGTACATTACGGCCACTTCCTTCATACCAACGTTACATAATCAGACGTCGCAAGATGCTGTAGTACGTGTGCTCCACATACAGCTGTTATTAGTTTGATGTACGGACCCGTACGTTCACGCTTTCTCTACATTAAACAGAACTAACGCCATAAAATATTGTTATTACCATGTACCAATTACCATTTGGTTTATATTTGAGAAACTTAGAGTTGAATTTAGGTAAACGTTTTTGTAACAATTATTTCTTGCTGTTATTGTGAATGTAGAGGATATGATAAATGAATTCTAAGAAATGTGCCGACAAAAGGTTTAAATAGTCTCGCGACACGTGTATGTATTTACACAGTCATCATCATTACGAATAAATCTCTTTAAATCGATTGTAAACAATAATAATAACACTAACACAATTCTCGGACAAATTTTAAAGCTGTGTAGCAAATGGTGGCAATAACTGGCACTCACCACAAGACTATCGGTTATCGCAACAAGGAGCTATTAACACACAGCTGGGGGCATCTGCTTATACGCGCAACAATATTAACAAGATTCATTATTTACTTACTTACAAGGAGACTGCCACGGTGGTCTCACAAGGTGCCTACAGCCATTATTAATTCTATTCGCAATAACATTTTAATTCCTCGACTAACCATCGGTTTCTGAGGTACATTTAGCGGTAGTTTATCTATAGAGTTTAAGCTCATATAGAAATGACAGTTTGGATAGATAAACTACCGCTAAATGTGCCTCAGAAACCGGAGGTAAAACAAGTAAGATAAACTCGAACTACTCTGTACGTTTCGTAGACAGCCAGTTGAACTATCGTAGGTATAACCCGACCCCGGAGCGGGGGAAATCCATACGAAATTAAATGGAATTTCTACGCCGATGGTTTGCGGATCTCTCGAGCCTTTTCCGGCCGGTATAGCAACAAGCGATGATCAAACGGGACTGTCTTCAATAATTTGATCGGCGAATACCTATTTTCTTTGTGTAAGTACAAAGTTAGGTTACATTCGTAATGTCCAAAGTTATGATATAACAAAGAGCTAGTGCTTAACTATCTGCAAGTTGAAGGACTTTTTGAAGTAGACTAAGCACTGGTTAGTTTTTCTGAGAAATAAGGTTTGAAGACAAATGAACGTTTACGGTTGCAGAATATTTCATTTTCAGTTATAAGAAAGCTCCATTTCTGGGAAGCAATCTTTGTTATAATAAGAAACCACTGAAAGTAAGTTTTCAATGGTTTTATTCTTGCAAAAACTGGAGATGATATACTTTATAGGTGGGTATACTTTTTGTGAAAACGAGCTGGCACAAAACGTATTACTCTCGTGATCGTTGCGCTCAATACCTCGCCGGATTTGAATCCGAAAGTTGATGTATTTCGGCCAAATTGAAAGATTTCGTTGCAATGTTTGTATTGGGAATTTGGTCGTGTGATATTGGATATTCGGTAGTACCTTAAAATCTACTTTTGAAATTAAGCTACTGATAAATTGATGTATAATATTCCATAATTCTCTGATACATGATAACTAAAAACCGCACTCTGTTCGTATATGACAATTAAATCCTCACTAAACACTAGCTATCTCACAAATTAATTAGAATTACTTAGTTTTCAATAACCAGTCCACAATAGATCACCAATAGTGGGATTTTTGGACACCAATTGTCCTTTTCTAACATAGAGGGTACTAAAAACAGTAGTTAATACTACTGAATAATTTTCCTATATTTCCCACACATAGGATCATAAATTATCTTTTGAAGGAGAATGTACTTACATGGTGGTGCAGGACTGGGTGGTTCAGCGCAGATGCCGATGGACTTGCTGGGGTCGTCGATGAACGACTGCGCGAGGTGGTAGTCGCCAAGCTTCGTCTGGATCTGGCGGCTCACACTGTCCTGCCGGCCCGTCACCTGTGACAAACACGTTATTGTTAGAAATGCTATCGATTTGGAAAGAACATTCAAATGAAGTTCTAGAATTGGTAATGGTCTTATAACAAGTTTTGCTTTTCTTTTAATTACGAAGTAATCGTGCACAGACAAAGAACTGTTATAGATTCCTATTTTAATGGTCACTGAAATGTAAATTGCATTGCAACAAAAGATTAATAATAGATTTTCTTTATATTTTGTAGTTGTTTGTGTCTTTTCACCTTCTGTATCATTCAGAAGAATCCGATTAAAAGACATAGATAGATAAATCTCTGACTGATGTGTCTGCAAATCATGAGAAAAATGGCAGAGAACATACTTCAAAAGCTAAATTGCATGATAGTCTTATGAGCTCTAAAATCACCACTCCATTATAATTTAGCGTAGTTACAAACTAAACCGTTAAAGACCTACCACGAATATAAAGGTAAACATCAATACAATGTGTCATAACGACCAGTGAACGGTACTAACAAACTCACTTCTATTCCCTTACGTTGACTAGCACGCCAAATTTCCGACCTCGCTCCATAACCTAGTTTTACCTAGCCTTGAAAATGTCTCACTGTATCTGCCTACAATCTGTCTCTACGTTTGCCAGCATTGTTCACCAATTATCACCTTAATTGACTTTCTGAATAGAATAAACGGAAATAGTAAACCTTATTTCCCTTTCTTTCTAATAAACTTCGTACGTATATTTTTATCTCTTTCGAGTTCTTATGTTCGTCTATAAAACATTTTACTAGCGCAGCGAACGTATTTTGCAAACAGTGTACGCGAACTACCGAATTTTCTTCCACAACATGTATATGTACATAAAACATTGACGAGATAAATGGAAAGAGACTAGAAAACATGAGAACTGACCTGCCCTACTACTGCAAAGAGCATAAGAAAACCATAGTAATTGTTTTTCAAATCGACGATATATTCCCCGAATTAGTGGGAGGAGATGTATCGATTAACCTACATTAAGCGAAATATCATTGAATTCATTCAGCTCTTTGCTCATATTTTGTGAGGGCATTGCCATTTATCGGTAACTATACATGCATATTACACATGAACAGTTTATTAAAGAGTTTCTTATAAGGACTTAGTAGAATAGAAAGCATTTATGCCGCGCCTGGAGTTCGTTTAAGTAGTTAGAAGAAAAACTCACATGTCACTCGATTCGTGAACTCATGTGATCCAAAAGTCTTATTTTAGTGCTATCTAGGTCATTATTAATCTATTAAGGAAACAAAACGAACAAGTGTTCAGTCCATATGTTAGTGATGTACGGAATGATTCACGCCTGTACCGGTCTATTTAGGCCGAGAGACGACACATGGCCGTCGCCCTTGCGCCGGTGATGCATGCGCTATTTGCGATTACAACTGCCTTTTGTATTCTTTAACTTGTTTATTTATGTTTTGTTTACTTTGTGGTGTTCGCTGTTCAATTGAGTTTTATTATAGGTGTTGAAACGTATAGTTTTTAGCAACGCGAAGGCAAAAGCTGGGATCTATTTTGACTACGCCACGAGCGCAACAGTAATATCGCGCTGGCATTATAAAAGCAAAACAAAACCCCTGTAATTTCCTCAATAGTAGTATAATATGTAACTAGCAATCCTGTTAACCTCTCGAGTAAAACTCGAGGCGAATTATTCTTGTGTCTTTTTGCTACAAACAAATTAGACATGTTGACCTACTTCCGTGTCATTTACGTGATACTCAAAACTATATTTAACTGTAAGCCATTCCATTCATACACGCTTGCCATAGAAACATAGATATCGCTATTTTATTATAAATAAAAACCCATTACTATCTCACTGCTGGGTAGGGGTCTCCTCCCAGAATGAGGCTTGCTTATTTTCTTTGAATTCCTTGACTAATTTTAAGGGACTTATAAAAGCGATTTTTAGGCTGCCTTTCTACTTTGAAACACATTTTAGTAATTGTTTAAGACAGCACCCTGAAAACACTCCTTTTTTCTCGCTCTAAATCTTTGAACCAAGTTTGAAGGACCAAGAAATCCGTCACTGGCTAAACTAAGAAAGAAAGTGATCTTAAGAATCGATGTGAACCGCAGGTGAAGTCATAGTGAGTCGTAAATGTTAATATTATTGGAGATATAATCCGGCAATATTGAACATTTGGCCAGATCATGGTTTTATTATGTTGGGGTTGGAACCGGGATCGTTAGTGAAGTGCTTTGGTAGATTCGCACACGCGCGTTGAATACTAAAATTGCAATAATGCAGAAAGTATTTGTAAATTGATTGTCGGTTGCTTATTTCGAGTTGGTATCGTACTTTTTATTGGTGTAAGTGAGGGGTGAAAAGCGTGGGTGTCGAATATGGGGTTTCGTGGTCTATTAAATTTCGGTAGGCAGATTATTACTTTTAAAGTTTCGCGTTGCATGACTACGGTTGCGACGTCAACTCAAGCCGAAATATCGTACATAATTTTCTTTTCACATTGAAAAACTAGACTTTAGATTGCTTTAATAATTCTAATAAGAATGAGACACCATAAAAGGGTGTACAACTGTACACTGAACTTAATCGAGCTGGCGCTACAGATTATACGATTTATCAAACCCAATAAGACTTCATAAGAAGAAGGTACATATCAATATACAAGTACAATATTGAAATAAGAAGTACATTTATTCTCTCCTCACATCGACTGTAAATCCCCAAAACGTGGCCGTACTTAAACGCGCTAAAGTCTTAATAAATGACGTCATTAAACCTGTTTGCCATAAGGGTCAATATGGTTGTCAACAGCTGGTGACCTTCACCAAGGAGACTGGCCGGGGGTGTTGAGTTGCGACGTTTTCGCGGAAATCTAGGGAATGCCGATAAACAGCCCCCGCAACTTGCCGGCTACGTGCAATACTTCCAAGTGTATTGACCTTTATAAGTTAAGATGTAGATGATTTTCAGAAGGATCGTGAATAATGAATATAAATGTTCCCTTTTAGTACTCTTTTTATGCGACTAGCGATAAATAAATTAAAATGTGACTTCTTTTTACTTGGTCTTCGTTTATTGGTACTATTCATGTACGGTATTGACAGATTTTAAAGCGGTATTAGCCTCTCTAAGAATACTCCTAAGAATCTCCCTAAGGATAATCCCCAAGAATCTCCTCCACCATACGCTTGCGCAAACTAGATAGCACCTTATTTGTAGATATAGACACACGTATAAAAACTACTTTACAAAAATAACCAATTATAAAAAGTGGCCTTCAATGCAGATAAATACAAAAGAGAAAACACACGTTACGCCTTTAGGTAAATGAAGTTTTAAATTAATTAATCCGCCAACATTTCAATGTATCTCGCGGGTGTGCTGTCAAAACATCAAGGTGTGGTATTATTCTCATTAGTACAATATCATGAAATAATTCCACCAGCATTGGCTATTGATTGAAACACAAAGCTCTACAATTGATATCACTCACTATAACAAGAGCACGGATTAATTAAAATGTTCGCCAATACGGTGGAAACGTTCCAATGATTGTATAAGACTTTATTTAATAAAACCAACTTTGGTTTCAATTGATTCGAAATTTTGAACTTCGTGAATTTTGATTAGATGCAGCGAGTAAAAGTAGGTCAATTTGTTAGCTACAGATTTGATTTATTTCTTCGAAATGTTACAATAATAACAGATTTAAATAATAGCTTTTTGATTCACAGCAATCTTAATCAATCATGCAAGATCATCAATGTTCTGGAGATAAATCCCGTCATTAAATACGATTGATAAACCAGAAGTATCAAAGACCCCACACCATAGACCACACAAATAGCTCTATCACCACAAACGAGTTTACATCAACTTAACCTAAAAAAACTGATTCAATTCTGAACCACAATAAAAAAATGCATCTATACATTTTAACAATGGCAACACAGATCGGAATCGAATAAAGTAAATGTATTTTAGTTCGCCGTGGAATGTACCGAGATTTGATTGAAACGGCAAATCATTTACCCAGACCTGTTCCACCGAACATTTTCCGCGCGGCTATTTACTAAAGTACCTTTTTACGTCCCTTTTATTTATTGTATTCACATAATCCTGTAGAACGAAGACTAATCATTATTTTAGCTGTGCGTTTCCACGTTTTTATAAGTCTTTGTAAGGAATGATTCGATTTCGGATCTAATATAATCACATCCGATAAAGGTCTTTGGAATTCAACGAGCGTATGTTACGTTTTCTTCGCAAAGTGACCTTTTTTCGAACAGGAGTTGTATCGCAGCTCAGGGCCGAGGCTCGACTAGTACCGTCCACATTGTTGATAATATCAATGCTCTTGATAAAGTCGTTAAATACAACGGCATGTCTGTTATTAACAGACATAAAAAGGTCGTTATAATTTTCCCGTCGTATCTACATCCAGTACATTAAATTATAGATATCGATTCACTAATGTAAATATTGACAGTTCCAATCGACTATTTATAATATTTGCTCGTAATATTCAAATCAAAATAACCGTTTCTCAAACGAGCATCTTTAAATTTTATAAACTTTGCAGATATCGCGGTCCAAAATGTGTACATGTTGTTAGTACGTAGTAATACTACTATGTTTAAATTCATAAAACTATTTGCCCTCTCGTTGCGTACGTAAGCTTCACAGATGAAGTGAGATGTAGGTCAATAGACACATAAAAACAATCGTTCTCTCAACGTAGTATATCTAGTGGGTTATGACGTTAAAACGCAGGATTAGAATATGTGGTAACCCGAAACAGCTAAGCAAAACTTAGAGTATGTTGGGAGGCGTTAAGCACTATTTTCCGGAAGAAAATGATAGGGAGCAACAAGTCGATTCGTCTTACGTATCGGCGTTCAGATACAGCACATAGCGAAGGCGGAATTAACAGCGGCACGGCATCGCGCATCGCACCTCGCCGATATAAATCTCACCATTAAGGTGAACAAGTGAATTTCGCCACATGTTATTCGTATCTGTGACTATCATAAATCGAGTACGTGCGGCGGGCGCGGGCGTGGAGGCGCGCCCGCCGCTGTGGGCCACGCCGCCCCCCGCCGGGAGAAAGGACGTACAAGGCGAAAGGACGTACTTCAGCGGCCGGTTACATCAACCAGTCACCATCAGGCTCGCCCTCGACCTCACTGCGCCGCAACCTGTACACGTGTCACACACAAGGTTGCCTCAGGACATATCGTGCTGGGAAGTCCTACGTCCTTATCTGGTATATTATCATAGCTGATCTAGAACGGCCAGTTACTGACACTATTGGAAATGCTGTCCTTCAATAGTAATTAAAATCAGCGTGACACACTTTTATTTTTCTACTTATTCATACTCTAAGGTAAAGATAAGATGACAGTGTTGTACAATGTATCTGCATTTTACATTTCCGCGCCTTCCTGGAAGTAGTACCTTGTATGATCGAACGACCAATAAATGTTCCTTCCTCGAGGAAGGATGACGCACGAACATAACTTCAATTTGGCATCAGAGGAAAATACCAGCGCGACGTCACCACGTGTAATATGTCGACATTTTTTCCCTTTATTGATATGTTATTTGATTTACACTGATATCACGTTCAATTTAACTTAACATTTATGTGCCTTAATTGGTATATCTAGCGAAAAACATTTAAGGTAAAATAAACTTTTAGTTCCAACAAATTAAAGTACACATTACTAGATTTATTAAGTCTGTTAACATGCCAATAAAAGGCAAAACTAAACTTTTATCGGCGTCATAAAGTAAAAGACGAGACATTACAGGTAGCAACAGTTGTAAAGACGCAGAGATTTTGCGAATACAATAAAGCAGAAAAAAATTGGCGAGTCAACGGCCTAGAGTTCACGCGAAGGGTGCAAAATAAGTACAGGGAGGACGACGCTCAGAAGGGTCGTATTTTATTACTAGCATTAGTAAAGATAGGGTAGGCGATGCAATAACGATAAAAGACGTACAAAATGAACATATTGTAGCACCTGGCAGGTAGTTATGCCGTGTACGTACGATGTCACAAACCTGTGAAAAGTCATCGACCCAAATCGGGTCAAAGACATTATCAGGTACACGCGGCTGATTAATACCTATGATGTCAGAATCGGGTATAAAGAGCAGATTTTTGTATAGCCTATGATCGAGTTTAGGGCGTCGACTGCCGAATTTCAGAGGTGAAGGTCGGTGACCGATTTCGCAACGAGTGCGCGCCGCTAACTAAGTGTCTACCGTCTGAGGTACACGTGCTAGATTTTGATACACATTTAAGCCTATTTTTAGCACTTTAGAACTACGATCTTTATCATGTGTTATAATGATAAAGATCGTATAATAAATTACGATTATTATAAATAAATATCTATAATAATCTATCGTATTTTATCACAAAAGTACAGTATTTTTTTACATAAAACGTTTAAAAATCCATCCCCAATTCACTTAACAAAGTAAAATAGATATCATGTTAAATTTTCACCTTCACCATGAACATAAGTCTGTACATAGAATGATTAAAAAGGCATATTTTCATTAGACATTTGAGTAGGGGGTGGGTGGTGGTCGGAGATGGCTGGGGTAGTAATGAGGCCGTCTAGACACTGCAATACTACATTGTATCTGTACCGAGCGCCCATTGTGTGTGTACCACTTAACTTATCGTTTACCTTAATGAATAATGAGATAGAGTGTCATACGATTTATGTGACTGTGTGAATACTATTGATTCTGTTTCGATATTTAATGAACGAAATGCTCATGGTTCTTTGGTTTAGTGGATCTGATTTTAAATGGACCTTTTCTTGCTTTATTTGTATGTGAAGGATTACATTCTAGTAAATTACACGAAAACTTTTTGCATAAAACTAAAATTATTTAAAACATAGACTTAAACAAAAAAGACGAAAACACAACCTCTCTTTGTTAAATAGATTCAATAATGTCAAATTTTGAAGCCCACATTTTCAGAACAGCTATTTATTTGGGTTAAGAATTCAGACTATGAATTTAGACGAAAGGTACTATGGATCAATGTTATATATTCATAGTAGAGGTATATTTTGTCCGATCGGTCGTCGACTTGTCCTTATCAAACCGCAATGATTAACCGGCGACATTGTAACGAACCTTATTCAATAGAAACCTGTGACCATCTATTATTCATTTAGTTGTATTATACAGATGTTTAAGTTATTGATTTGGTTAGAAATGTCACTTATATACTGGTAATAACGGTTTGTTTTTTTAACTAACACGCTTTCCACAGTTTAAAAATGACTGGCCGAAACGTCGCGAAATAATTCTATACAAGATAAACAAGCGAGAGATTTTATTGACTACTACTTAGTTTAAATCACTTACCCCGGTTGCTACTACGCTATTGAATAGATAAACTACCGCTAAATGTACTCAGAGTACATTAAGCGGTAGTTTATCTATTCAATAGCGTTTTTTATATGAGTTTAAACGCTACGTTAGAGAATCAAAATATATCTCTCTATCTAATCTATATTATTGAATATTTTTTAACAAGTTAAAGTGACTTAACTATAAGTCTTTCTGCAGAACTTTCACGGCTAAACATTTTAATTTATACGATGACATTTTACACAATTGCTGTGCATAAAAAGCTATCCCAAACATACAATTATTTTTTAAATAAGAATAAAAATATAACACGTAATTAAGTCCCACGTTTGGTTGTAAGTCCAGACGAGCAATCAAGAATTCTCTGCGGGGAGTTAGTCATTAGTTTTAAGTTTAAATAGGATTAGTTTCATGTCTCAGTTTAGACAACTATTTAAGGACAATGCTACTTAGATCGGGTGCAAAACTAATGAAACTGTTTGATAATTACTTTTTGTACAATTTTGAAAACGCTTTTTGACTTGATAATAGGCGGAGAAGATATTTTTATTGTATTTTAACTTAAGCAAAAAAAGAGCCCAAAGTAATTACGTTAAGAGTAGGTACAAGATATTTTTACATAATTTCAACGAATGCAAAGAAAAATACTTAAAAGATTTCTGTTCAGAGTGAACAGATTCATTGTCGTGTTTTTTGAAGAAAATGAAGTCAAAATTATCAATTAACTAATAATATTTTTAGTTTCTTTTAATATAACAAATATTTTATTTATATTATAAAAACATTTATTTCGCGGTATATGTTTAAAATTAGTAAGTATTTTTGCACACAATGGGCCAGACAGTACCGCGCAGACAGTATATTCTACATAACACAAACTACAATAGAAAACTAACATTGCATGACTACAAGTGTTTCGTATTTACTCATTATTATATCGAAACACTGACAACATAATTATCGTATAAATCAAATAACTATCCAGTCCATCGCTCAATTAAATTTCACTCACAAAAGAAAGGAGAAAAGATAAATTGCATTAAAGGAAATAAGCCATTGGATGAAATTTTACAACAAAGAAAATACGTACGTTTATAAATAAACGGTCAGAAATAGATATTAGTGTTCCGAAAGTATTATCTTCCGTCTCTCTCTTTACAGTGATGAGTGAAAGAGAGGTCCGATAAAGCTATGCTAGAGTCACGTTCAATACCTCTGAATTTATATTTACATTTACGGCCTTGGTATGAAATAATAGCTCAACAATAAGAAAACGGTCATATATCATAATATTATAAAAGATAGTTTTATTTGTTTGTTTTATTGTATTTCTTATACAGATGTTATAACACTTCAAAATTCCTGAATACAAACGGCGTGACGATTTTTATATGAATTCAAATATCATTTTGAAATTATTGCTTAATTTGTGTGAGTTAATATAGAGTTATAGGTATGTGTAAGAATTATTGTTTAATCAAGATATTTACTCTACTATGTTCCGAAAGAGAATTTCCATCGAAACTTATGCAGACTCACATAAACTTCCACTTCTCTCTATCATAACAAAGTATTTTCAAAAATACTTTCTTTGTGTACATACTACATAGCTACTTTACACGAAAAACTCAAATGCGATAGACATACTAGTTTAAAATGTTCACTATCTGTCAGTCAGTAGGCAAACATATAATTCTGTTGAGAAGAATATTCCGCAATTAACAAAAGCTAACAACTTCTTTTAAATTCGATCAAAACCTCGCAAATGCATTTAAAAAAACAATAATCATATCGGAAAGTATAAGTCGGATCATTAGTCTAATGGTGGTCGTTGACGAGGTAGAAACGCAAACACCACGTTCCCGTCTGAATAGCCAACGGGATCAATCAAATTATTCTCGATTCTCATTAACTCTCCGATTTTACTACGAACGTAAACATAGCGATAAAAATAATGATGTACACAACACCGATCGAAAGTGAAATTCATCTGCTTGTCGATAATGATGTTAGAATTCATGCTATAAGAAAATTGGTATTTGTTCATCGAACAGTTAGTTTGATTATTATACAACTACAGTATTTAAAATAAAGCCACGTCATAAGCCTTCGGACGGCTTGAACAACTTTGACACTAGTTTGACTACTAACCATACGATAAGAAGAAGAAGTATATAAAATTAAAAAATTATTTATAAAATTGTAGTGTTAAAACATTTTCAACGTGGGCGTATTCTAGTGACTAGTAGGCACGTTTACTATCGTAGTTTATTCCGTATCAAAAACATGTGTTAAGTTTCAACAATGTCCAGAACCCCGCCCGCCGTCGCCTCCCCCCGATAGGTTCCGTTTCAAACCGTGGAGAGGGGGGCGGGGTAGGTTTAATTACAGTTGTATTTGTGTTTATGCACACATGTGCCTCTGTATGTCATAAAGTGGGTCGTGAGTGCAACCCGCCGAGATAAGCCGACCGCTTTTAAAAAGTTATTATATCTCTTCGTTTTGGAGTTGTTTCGCTCACTCTTTAAACTGATCGAGTGATATTGAAGCTGTTAGAGGGTTATTTACATTGTTATTAATTGTGGGCGCGGAGCAGGTGCGACGAGAAATGATTAAAGAGTACCTCTCGGGTGTCAAGCGGGAAAGTGAAATCGATAGACGTTGATTGAAATACGCGCTGAGGAAAAGCGACTGTATGAAAGGGAACTAAAGTATCTGTTACGTTTGATAGATAGTAGATACTAGGTTTTATGTCAATAGTGACGGTAACACGTAGTGATTTAGTCGTGTTGAATTTAAAGCTGATTTATTCGTAGAATTACGCAGCTACTTCTAATAAATACTAGTGTGAATAGTACAGATTGATGTTAGTTATTAAATAAGAATGACTATAATATACAAGTCTCGAACCGTCCACCAATCATCGTGCAACATCACAAGTGCAAGAATTTTTGGATACGGTCCAGTAACTTTCGTGTTTTTAGCATATAAACAAATAAACTGTCAGTTTATTTTTGTAGTATTAACGGCAAATGCGATAGTGTAGCGAGGAAGCAGAATAATAAAGATTTGTAAACTAAAAGTAGAAAATAATAGTGACTGAGAATAATATTGTTGTTAAATTCGATACAATACTTTGTACTTTTAAAATAAATCTTAGAAGTGACTAGAACTGGCCAAAATCATTTATTAGTTAGTGAGAATCTCTGCCAACTTTTAGCTTGATTCTCAATTTTTCCTAATGCTATTTCTGAACAAATTCTTTGTAGCGGTGTCGTCAACATAACAGAACAAGCTCAAAGTTATAAAGCAACAAACATTTAACAAAACACTAAATTACGTGTCCAAACAAACTTCTTACCGGCCTAAAGTAAATAAACATAAGTTTTATAGTCAAACAACAACCATTATCTTAATTTCGTTGTACCATTTGAGCACTTTGAAATAATTTTGGCAGCAATTTACATTGCGCTCGAACACTTGAACAGAACGTATCAACGTAATTACGTGCCACGTAAACAATGCTCGGCCTCGAACCCATTTGACACTGGCGATGTCCAAACACACTTGATCTTCGTCAGCGACGCAACTTAATGAGCAGCGAAGGAAATTAGTTTATTATCAGGGGTCTGATTCGAGTGGTTTCGGGTAGCTATCACTTAGAGCTAGGTAGCGAAGTCTACGGAGTTCAGCAGTAATAAAACCACATACTTCACTTTTACTGCGGCTAATCACGCGATGTAAAGACAGTCATATCGCAAGATAGGCGTTCGTAGAAACAGTTATTTGTGCAACCGGCCCCACTGAGTATTTAACGTTACGTGCTTAAGACAGCATGCGTGTACATTATTTTGATCTTAGATGGTGAAATGACAGCTAGGTAAAGACTAAAGAAAGTACATATAATAATCAGCAGCTCATTTATTATAATTCAACTGAAACTATTTTAAAATGGCAACTACGCATCAAAAAAATTTTCTACGGCATTGGTTAAGGAACAATCGTTAACAAGTTTTCCTATTAAGTACTAATACAACATCGCTTGAAGTAAGACAAGTATCAACATCGGCAACAGATTGGCCGGTCGAAACGTGCACTAAGTTTTAAAGTGAAAACTTTTGTTTGCGGCATTGTGACTGGACGTCTGCCTCACCAGACAGCCTTCATACAAACACTGACTATCTATAATATGTACATACAATATAGGTTGATAGTTGCTACCTTTTGTCTAAGCTCTTTGTTCTAAAGTCCACAAGGACAATTTTGTAATTTTCGCTCCTAGATACCAATTTTTTCGAGTGAGGTCATAAAGCTCACGGATCGAGTTATAATCGATTCGATTTTGGCTTCTATCAGAATTCCAGCAATTTCATTTTATGAAGTCATAACAGCAATATTAAATATAGAATCGAAGAATAGTAGTGGGAAAACTGCAATTGACTTGGGTTTTTTCTAAATGATCATCCGTAATTATGAAAAGTAGGGTAATGTATTTAACGAGGCTTTGAGTATGTGTGTCACTGTTGTTGTATGTAGCCATAATGTTTTCTTAGTATCTATATTACAAAACGGACCTTCTAAGTATATAAAATCTAGTAAAGAGTAAATGGGTCACTATCGAACTAAACCTTGTAGAACAAGTCTATGGTACTCTCATATCCAAGGAGTTATGCACATGTTTCCCAGAATCTGAAGTTACGAACAAATATTGATCAAGCTGTACTATATCCATTTTGTCTAAGCAAACCTCATGTACCCACATCCACGTGTACAGAATAGCTACTACGAATACTCGAAACGCAGACGTTTTCGTGACATAGCTAGGTAGCACGCGCGTATCGACAAGCGACACGTGATTGTGGCGAGCTCGAGAACAAAGGAATGCACACTGTAGTACATACGACAGTAATACATGTAAATGTATTGGTAGCCGGAAACCATAGTAGCGCCCAGGTTAAAGGTTCGCGAAATTTCGTGGAATTTTTCGATGATTAACGAGTAAAAAGTGAAATTCTAGATGAATTTCGTGTATATTTGTTTCACCTCTGACTATTCTAAAAACTGCTAGGTTTATTCTCGGGTTGAATAAAATATTTTGTATGTTTTTTGCACGGTGCATTTTTATATTTCATATTTCGCTTTCGTGTGTTTAGGACATTAATAGATGAGCAAATAACTCATCATACTATAATATATTTACCGCCATATAACAGGTAATGTAACATTTGATACATTGCAACGAGTTAAAAAATCCAAACTTCAGTATGAAACTGCATCGACTCACTTTAAAAAACTGTCAAAATGAATTAACTCCGTGCATGACATGTAACGATCGCAGTGCACATCATATGCATGATTCGCTTGCATTTAACAAAATCTGTCAAAAATCTAACATTTCATTCGTTCCGTGGATTCGTACGCACCAAAACAGTTACATTGGCAATGTTTACATAACAAGTTCGGCCATATTTGTTTCGTAGCGTATGTGTAACATTTGAATTCAAACATTACGCGACTCTGAGGCAAACAACGTAAACTTATTAATGTAAATAGTGGAACAAAGTTTGCAAACACGCATTACTTGGAATAACGCATCTTTACAATTAATATTACATTTATTATACTTTCTATTTTCATGTTCGCAACTCTTAAAGTATTCCCAATACCAAAAAAGTCTTATACCTAGGCGGGAAGATAAATAAAATTGTCACTTGCTTAAAACTCCTAAATAAGCAAATCTGCTTATTTAGGAGATTTTTTTACCAAATGAGGTATTTCGTTAACAAGCCTGAAGCCACTTAAGAATGCTTAATTAAAGTCGTGCACTACAAAGTTCTAAGATACAGCACAAAGGCTTGCTTCAGACTAGATCGAAAGGTTGTTGAGAACCCACTAACTGACCAAGATTTTCTGCAAATTCGAGCAAACCCAATTTTCGAATACCCTTTGTATCAGCCGAAGAAAACACGATTTGGGAGTGAGTTTATATTTTCTCTCATACGAGTATTATTAAAATTAAATAATTCTAGTATATTGATTACATTGATAGGATGAAATGTAAACAATGTTAGTGCTTTAACAAAAAATAAAATAGAACACCAAACCCGTAGGCCGTTTCACAATCAAATATTGGATATACGTGGATTATTCGACATGCTGACATTTCTATTCTAAATGGGTTTGTTAAAACAAATACATTTTTCAGTTACAGTGATATTCGCGAGGCGCATAGCAATTCGAAGCACTCAATTTAAACGTATTTTTGTACACGTTTCACGGCTCCGATGAATACTAATGTATGTGAAAATTACGTGTACGATATTCTCTACGAAGTTGATTTTTAAAATGAACGTTTATTTAAAAGAAGATTTGTCCGCTATCGTTTTAGTTTTAGCTTTTCGATCATACTACACTTTGATAGTTTAATACATATTTCATTAGTATTCTTTCACAGTCAGACCATTTTGTTTTATGCAATATGTATAGCTTTTTATCAACATGACTATTGCACGTGTCAAGTTCTTCTGACTAGGGTACCTACAGTTTCCTTCGAATATAACCTTAGGCTTCAGTTGCCTGTAGTTTGTGTGTTTAGAACCGGAAGGTTGAACCAATGTTACGACGTATTTCAAAGTCACGTGCAATTTGCAAATAACCTCAACATTGAATTGTATTGATAAGTTTTACATATATTACTAATGTTTAAATCAAATAAATAATGTACTTATTTGTAAATTCAAATTCTTATAAAGAAAAACTACTTGAAGACAAATTGAAAAAAAGTTAGCTGCAAATCGATCTCGAATTCGGATGAAGAACATAAATAATGACTTTTTTAAGTCAAAAGCAAGGGGATTAAAAGTAAACCAATTAGTCCACCTACAACAAAACTACGCTAGAATAATAATTATGTTTACAATTTCACACTATCGAACGTATCAGGGAAAACCTATTAGATTTTTTATATAACTAGCGATTAGTACAATTTGAAATGCCGATAGCGGTAATCGATGAGTAATTAGCATTGAATTATATAATTACGCAGATACTCGACGGAGTTTAATTAATGGAGGGATCAAACGCAAGCCAGTACACGTGGCTTCCTAGTAACATCAGACTACTGCTTCTACTAGATGTTGTATGGAAACACGATCACGAGAATTGAGGACTAACAAATGCTTTTAGATCAATTTCAGATAATCCTTTGCTTCTTGGAATTGGTAATTCTACGAAAAGTCATAAACATACTGCGTAACTGAGCGAATACTTTTTTAAAGATTTTATAAGGGATAAAAATTGTATAGCTGAGA
The DNA here is from genome assembly GCF_050436995.1 of Anticarsia gemmatalis. Lineage (NCBI taxonomy): Eukaryota > Metazoa > Arthropoda > Insecta > Lepidoptera > Erebidae > Anticarsia > Anticarsia gemmatalis. The sequence continues at coordinate 8,392,419 of NC_134762.1, forward strand.
ATTTCAAGTATTTTATGGATCTAGAACATAAACCATATGCAGACTTTATCTGTTCTTCCTTTATTCACATCAACATTGTATCAACCACATTGTGAATATTTTGGCGATTGAAAAGAGAGGCCGAGAGTTTCTTGCTAGCTCTTCTCATAAGACTCTTCCCCCTTTCCGAACTAGTGGTAGATTCAGTAATTGTAACGACTATCATAAATGATTATATTTGCCTTAAATTAATAAATGATTTGATTTTGATTACAAATAAGTGAATAAATCGATGACTTAGATTACTGGACAAACATATTGCCACTTGGATTAGTGTCATCGTAACGATGAAACAAAAACCATTTTCCGTAAAAATGGACGAAGAGACGTACTAATAGCGCAGTTATCGAACTACCACATAACCTATCGACTTACTGCGAGTACTGAGCTAGTGCAAACTGCACGAATCGCTCGCAAAAACCACTACGCATTTACTACTTCATATGGATTTTATTTCACACGTTGAATTGAAAATAGGGGTGAAAAGTGTTAAGGTTTGTGATCTTGTTCGATTTTAATTGTCTTCGAGTTTGACAAAATAAGGTTGTGGATTTAAATATGAAGGTAAAAGGGGAGCGAAGCAATGTACGCGTGCATTATTAAACAACTCTCAAATGTATGATCAGACGTAATACAGGTCTCAATTTTGTTTAAGTACTAGTAGTTTTACTTAAGTATCTCAGTATTGTTTAATTTGAAGATCTTACCTGATTCTTAGACATATCATTCTCAGTTATAATAGTTAATTACCTCAGTAGTAAGAAAAATATCGACAGTTTTAAAATTATTATCTTGGGATCCACAATTAATCATTATCTACTTCTTGCCAATTCTCTGATAACAGACTATTTAGTACCTCAAAAACCAGTTATTGTTTTTATTATTACCAAATACTGAATCAACAAATATCTCAATTTTATGTATTATTTAGCTCACTTTCTCTATCACTTTCTTTATCTAGCTCATTTAGTATGAAAGATAACATTTCTGTATCCAGCGGTAAAGTAAGAATTCAAAGCGAGAAACTAACTCATTACAGATCGCAATAGTGTTACAATAAAACTTCGCAATAAATAGCAAGTAGTTTTTGTCGTAGCGCGGTATGCGATACAACTACGTTAATTAAGCAGGGGACATGTGTGTGTGTTATGGAAATAGTTGATAGTACTCGATAGTTACGTGCCTGCAACGTGGGCGCATCACGTGTCTCTATGTCTGTGTTACTGTCATTGTTCTACTGTTCTAGCAAATACGTGCCCGTTTGGTAGTTTACTGTTTGAGGTTTAATGCAGAATTATAGTCTATGTGGATGAATGACGTTTTCATTTAAAATGGTTCTTCACGAAACATGGAGATTCTAACGTGCATTTTTTAAGACTTTTATGAATGATCATTGCTCTTCTATTTGAGACTGCGCAAGCAATACTTGTTGAAATGGTTCTTCTTTTAAACATGAAACATGGAGCTCAAACGTTTGTTCTTTCAGACTTTGTGTGACAAATCAATGCTCTCTTTATACCTTATTATTTGAGACCAGGTAGTAGCGCATCGTTTTTATTTCTTCCTGGAATTGACTATTTGCTGAGACATGTGACAGATCTCCATAACAGTGAACCAACTATCTGATGCGATTCAGTTACAAAAACGTTCTTGACATAGGAACGCTACACGTTGAGTCATTGAATCATTGAGTAGTAAATAATGAATGGCATACTGACCCTGACAGGCGCCGGGAAGAGCGACGAGGCGTCGGGCTCCGGGGCGTGCGCGAGCGACATCTGATGCGCGCGCATCTTACGCTCGCGCTCCCGGTCGCGCTCGCGGTCGCGGCCCGCCCACGCGCCGCCCGCGCCGCTGCCGCCGCCGCCCGAGCCGCCTCCCCCGCCCCGGTCCCGATCCCACTTGTCGTACCTGCAACAATTACATAACACATTTAAAACTCAATCTTAAACATATACATACGAATCAAGAAACACAGACAGCCGATACATAATATTCTATCAAAAAAGTTGTAGACTTTCTAAAAATATGTTTTTGGAAGAAGGCAGTCAATGAAGTTCAGGCACCTTTGTAATGTTAAACTCGTAAACAGATTAGCCTTTGAGATCATGACTAGTCCGAAGATCCCGTTCATGCAAGTAAATAAGGATAATAGGTATTCAAACGAGTCTCATACACTGTATTTAAATGTACACCCATTGGCAGTGGGTTGAATATAATATTTATAATGTGAAATGTTTTATTAACTTTATACATATTGGGATAGACCATGTCTTGAAGTGAACCGGTTTACTGCCAATACCGTTCTTTCTATGTGAAGAATTTGATACAAGTTTTGTATGTACTTTAAAATCGTAAGAAAACCGGTGCTCTTGACATTATAATTAGGGAAAAAATATTAGCATAAAAGAATGGTTAATTCTTTGAACTATGCAGATATCTGCGAATTATGTATTTTAAGGTGAAATAGTTTTGCCAGGAAAGGAACAATTTATGTCCTTTACAGCAAAAGCATGAATCTGTCAAAAACGTAGAAAACCTTGAATGATATGGCGAAGAAATATGTGCCGTAAATGTAACATAACAAAGAACGCAAAGGTTAAATCATAGCACACTCTATCATCTCAACAAAAAAAGCGTCAAGCAACAAAATAAAACCAGCCGCTTTTCACCACTCGCAGGTTTTATACGAAAAATCAACATCAATATGGAGAACACGTAGCCAAAATATATAACGGGATTATATAGGTATCGTTCAGGTTTTAATCCCTAACTTCGTGTAGAGCCTCGAGCGGAATAACTCACGGGCCAAATGCGAGTAACGTAAAAAAAAATACAAAAAAACTTTTTTCGCACAATGCTAGGTTAGTAACCTACTGGAGCGAGTCTGTTAGTTCAAATCTTTACCTTTTACGATGATCATAAAGATATACAGCTGACAGACGTTTTCTTTTACACTTGCATGTACAGGCTGTTTTTTAATCGTTTCTTTTTACTATTGAACTGAGATAAATAAGCTAGTTAAGTAACAATATGATCATAAAAGCGTCTCAATTACGGTTTTAGACGCAAAAAAATAAAAGACTGATGTCCAAACATTTTTTTGTGTTGATTTTAATTTAATATGATATTTGAACCAACAAACATAAGCACATAAGGTAGATTGATGAGTGTTGTTCAAAACGGTGTCAATGACCCGTAAACTGAAAGTCACCCTGTACAATATAGGTAGGGAGCTAACTGCTTATTACAAATGACCTATTGTCTGAAGTTTCCGACGACCCTAAGTGACCAGAATACGAATACATTGTAAGGTTTCGGCTACACTTTGATGTTAGAATTACGTTGAAATAATAGTACAGAATATTTACTTTATATCGCACATTGAATTATATACCTTTTTACGATTTCTATAGGTGTTATTATTTGGTTATTTACAATACGAAAATCAACAACAAAAATGGCAACTGAAATGCCAGTTGTAGATAGCAAATCAAAAAGTTTCGGTTTCGATAAGCCTGGTAGACATTTTTTGGGATATGATGAAATTTGCCTTCCGAATGTTTATTACAGGGAAAAGATGCGTAATTTCTCTAAATAAATTCTTGTTTATTTTCTATTAGTATAATTATAAATTAAAGTGCGATTGACAATGATACATAGACGTAATTATGTATGTAAATGTATTTAGAGGTTACCAGAAAGCTATCGATGACTCACTTCGTAATAAAATATATTGAAGCTTTACGTGTGTTTAGTGGAAATGTATGACTAATACTTATTCGTACTTATGTCGTAAGCATTTTGAAATATACACCTTTAGGTAAATTATAGTTACAAAGTCTCTTATTTTTGTCCCTGCAAGTATCATGTTCGTCATGTCAGAAACGTATTTAGAAATTAATTAACAAGCGATTGTACTATAAGATTTTGATAAAACTTTGCTACATTTATAAGCATATCAGTCTTACTAATCAGCAAGTGGTATCATAGTGTAAAGAAATTAATTGATTATTATATACAAAAAATCGATTGATGCTGAAAATTGTTATTAGCCTCAAAACAACAAGTTCTATGCTAACCAGACAAATGTTGTTGTTTTGTCAGATTCTCCACATAGTATTTCTTTAAATATTAAGGTTACTCTTCGAATAAACTAATCCAACGATGGAAAATCGACAAGTCAAAAAGGTATGAAATACGGTTTTTGTGTTAAGAACACAAGAACAAAGAAAAGGTAGGTACTTTTTCAAGTACTTTCTATCTTCGATGAAGCAATTAAGAGCAATATCATTTTATCGAGGCCATATGATAAATCACTCACATGATGACACGATTAGTATCATGACGATTACATGCGCAGGCGCAGATGTATCAATAAAGCACAATCTGCTTCCCATTAAATCACATGACTCAATAAATATAAAATTAATTCGATGAAGCCATAACTTGGCTGCTTTAAACCATAAATATAGAATTATGATTGTATTAGGGGTTTTAGGCAGATATATTACTGTAATGCGTCTTTTATGTTTGTTGAAAGATTTGTTTATTTCATTTGCTGGTATGGGAAAATTATATTATTATGTCATATCATAATCTGTCTATTTACTCAGCCTATTTCTACCCACTGCTGAGTACAGGCCTCCTCCTCAGTACGCAATTTTTTACGATTCTGCGCTTGTGATGTAATATCACTGTCAGAAAATTTGGCCTCTAAAACGGTGCTAATTTTTTGTCTTTATTTGATGGAATGGTTTTCTAGTATTTCAATTTAAAAAAACCGCAATCGAATTCAAAACCAAAAACCTCAGATTTCACAAAAGTCATTATGAACACGAATCGAGTTTATTTTCCTCAATCACAAGTACTTGTTAGCAAAGTTCAAAGTCAAAGTGTAATCTATAAAAGAAACTGGTAAGACCACGTTATTTATCGATACTCTTAGTTTAACGGCTAGTTATCTATTACGGTTAGTTCAACAATAAAACAATAGTGTTGGGCTTGCGGTAGCACATCGTAAAATAACAATAACATGACGTGGCGACTCCATTATACGATATTCGATATAGCAGTTTTTAATGTGAAGTGCAGCGAAGCGGGGCGAGAGGGGAGGAGGGGGGAGCGCCGCGTTACGGTAAACAGTTGTAGTTTAGTACTAATGCACTGGCACATTCATAGAACACTGAATATGGAAACGTGTAATTGTGATATCATTGTTTCCCGCGCACTCGCTCTTGTCTGATTCTAGCATTTGTTGTTTTTTAATCACACGTTTATTTTTTTCCTTTTTTCCTGAAGAAGTAAAAAGGTATGACGATGGCTGTGAATTCTTTTCTGCTATTTCCAAGTGCAGGTGCAGTCATGCACGGCGGACGCGTAAGACAATTTCACTACAAAGATAAGTTGCCAATAACGGCAAAAACATGCTTAAAATCTAGTAAAAAAGCCTTATGCTTATAAAGGTTTTACTTTTTTAAAACGTTATTTTTAAACTTAACATCAGTATGTCATAAAAAGTGCTCTCTCGTTTTATGTAGTCGTCTCTCAGACTATAAACACGTATTGTGCCTTAAGCCTCGTGGGCATTATAATCGAACATGCACTTATATTGACCGACTTGTTTGCATCTTGCACGCCGTCCTTGACTGGCTTGTATTATAGAACTAGTTTTCACATCGATATATTATGACATCGATTGAGTTATTGCTCAGTGTGAAGTACAAATGCGATAGTATTGTAGATTTTTCGTTTCATAAGTTGGTCCGGATTTCTACTCTCAAAAGATGTTTGGCAATAGAGCCAAGATGACTATCATAAACCTTCAAAAACTTTTCAAGTATACCTGGAGAGCTTCTAAGTATGTTAACTTATATTTGTGTGGGTACTGTACTAGCTTGCGCGGTTCATCGCATGTTTTGGCAGAAAAAGAGGCTAAAATTTTCGCGTCCTCCTGCAAATTTTCTTTAAAATCTGTGCAATGGTTTTGCTGTGACAGCGTAAAAGACAGACTTTCGTATTTCAACAATATATAAGTATGTTGGCAGTACTAATCCGTGCTTATAAAGTCTCCCGGATCCATTAAAATTGTCCAAGCTTTATCCTGTCCACCCAATCCTGTATTGTTAAGACCAGTCCAGCACCTGTTTAAAGGATGCGAAAACTGACTCTTGCCATCTGTATCCGAGTATTGTATGATACTGTTATATTGGGAGCAGCTGGCGAATTAGTTCATAAAAAAATTGTACTTAATAATTTGCGTGACGCACGCACACAGTCAAACGCTATCATAACTTGAAATCTGTATAGGATGCGTGCGATGTGCGCACGAGTTCCTGTGTTATATGCGTGTGAGTGTACGTTATAAGCATTGAATAGTAGTAGGTACTGTACGCGTATGTATTCAATGACTATTACTACTAGGGTTATTGATTAGACCAAGTCAAGGATTTATTGGAGTGCTAAAAGAATGCTTCAAAAGAGAGGTGTGTAGAAATGGAATATACAGTATTTTTTGGGAGTTTTCTATTTTGATATAAAACTGTATTCAATTGTCAAGTTTTCGGTATCCTTAATTAAAAAAAACTAGATAAACTTAACCATTTACTGTTCCACTGGGGAAGGGTCTCATCCCGGAATGAGAGAGAGGTTGGCGTTGCTTTATCCTAAACTATATTAAAGAAAAAATAATCGAGGTATTACAGCTATCCGTCAATGAGTGAAGGTATAAAAAATGCTATATAATTTATGGAATCGCTCAACGTTTTCACTTTCGCTGTACTCCCGTCAGTAGTTGTTTGAAAGATTTATAGCGCAGCCGGTCGATTTAGCCCCAAGCCTCGATTATTACGTGCGTTCAAATAAAAACACTTACTTACACATAATTAAGTGCGCGTATGCAAGAGAACACGTTTATTTACAGCTTAGATCTGCGTATTTAGTCATGAATGTAAGTGAAATATATCAGATGATATATTTCACTTAAATTCATCATTCCAACCCGCACTTGGCCAGCGTGGTGTACTCATTCCTAACCCCTCCCTAATTACAGGAGGAGGACCCTTGCCCAACAGTGGGACATTAATGGGTTAAATTTATTTATTTATTTATATTAGATGATTGTGACTCTTATTACACTGTAAAAAGTGAAAAGAAAAACACAGATGAGTCTACTCTTTTAAAGCTAGTATTCTTCTCGCTTTTAAAGATGTTTCCTATTGTCTCAGATGAAAAGTGAAGTATCTACGTCAATCTTCATCTATCAGTCATCAAAAACTTCAGCAACTTCAACAAAAATGTCAGTTGACAAACTCACATCTAGAACTTTCGAAAGTAAAACAAAAACAAAGTTTAATCTATCAACGCTTGCAATAAAACTTCACTAATAACAGTTTTAATAAAACTGCACTAAAAATACTCTACAATAAACAAATTAATGTTGGGCAATCGATCATAGATTCATTTTAGCATCCATTACACCACCCACGGAATATTGCGGTCTATTTTCGTCGACAAACAAACGGACAGTAGCGAATGGCGGTACACTAATCATTATTATTTTTAAATATCAAGAAGCGTAGTGGATACATTTTATTTAAACACATTATACACATAGTAAATTAAACACATTACTGTCCCAGTACTGAGCACGAGTGTAATGGAACGATAGAGGACCTTAATTACACAAGAGTAAGTAACTTTGCATTCCTTCAAAAAACTCTAGCAGGCAAGGAATCACGCAGTTTTACTTCAAAGTTAGAACAAATGATAATTATTACTAATACACCTATAACTTCGAAAACATAAATATTGCTGTATTTGTTTCAAACCCGAGTATATTCTGTCCTAACACAAAATTATAGATCTAAGTAAAACAATAATTCATCAAATTACTACCCAAGTACCCACATAATTGTATTTAATTTTAATCGGTGCGAAAACTGTGTATGAATAATGAATGAAAGTTATAATAATATAATGAAAATGAGTAAACCGCAATGTAAACTGCATGCATGATCTGTGAATAAATTATAATGATACGCGGATGTCCGTTGTCAGTTGTCAGTGCCGGAGTCGAACGAATTATTCAATCATATTTATTGAAAATGTAAAAATAGTTGTTTAATTTTCAAAAGAAATTGACATGACGTTATTGAAGCATAAAAGGTTTGAAGAAACTGTAGCAAGTGGAGATTTTTTGGTAGTATATTGTAAATGTTTGCTTTTAACATCACAGAAAATTAAAAAGTACGTAAAATCTTTGGAAATGGCATTCACTGTCTACTGCCATAGCTGAAAGTACTGTTTTAAAAATGTATGCAACCTTTAATAGTTTATATTTTTTATTATAAGTGGATCAGCTAGGTATAATAATATTTTATTTATCAGGTGTTTTAATTTATTACTATAACTTTACTAAACGATAAACAAAAATAATAATATTTCTGTCTCACAGTAAATAAATACCGGTACTAAAATCCATAATCTTTGAAGTCAAGACTAAAAACCTGGTCACATGTGTCACCTGTTCTCTCTCCATCTCTTTTCAATATCGGACCTCTCGCTCTATCAAAGGGTGTCGAGCGGAAGCTACTGCCCTTCCTGTTTAACCCTTAGTATTATTAGTGTTATATTGTGGTTATCCTAATAAATAATAATATGTTCATGTTTGTACGACAAACGATTATTGAGTGTGGAGTTTGAATCACGATTGAAACAAATTATCATAGATTTTTTTGTCAATGTTTTCTGTGACAATGTCTTATATTCTGCAGCAAAATGGGGAATCCTGTATTGCCATCGGTCGTCCAATGTAATAGAAAACTATTCGTACCAAAATTTTATACAAATGCCTCATATAATAAGGATTGAAATGTGCTTAGCAAAATAAGTTGAATTCTGAAAGGACTACTAACCTAATACCTTCGTAAAAAACGTACTTAAATAACATACTCTTTCAAAGAAAGTTAATCTCTATTTACATAAAAAACCCGTTTGTTAAAGTTACAAAACAAATGATTTACTTAAGTACCAACAAGGTACAGTTAGACACATTATATTGAGCACTTTGTAAGTGGATGGACAATAGTGACGTAGTAAGCCTTGTAAGGTAAAGTTATGTTCAATACGGATTAGTGTATTGTTTTGGAAAGAAGAAAACTATGGTTAGAAAAATCGTTTTAATATTTTTTTTTCAATAGGAGTTTTAGGCTAAAAATATCTATAATAATAATGATTTAAATATTTTTTTCATACATTAAAACTTTGCGGGTTGAAATATACTTGATTTATGGTGTGATACTAAAACGTTATTAAATTTCTATATGTAAGCGACCATAATTATTTCTGTTATTAAAATACACTTCCTAACGACAGAGGCAGAAACAATATTTCAAAATTGAGAGACTGCACTGTAAATCACATTACGAAAAGAGAAGAAAGCATAATATAAGCGTTTAGAATAAAGCAAAGCAAAATGAGACAAACGCGCTCAAGTCGCATAAACCTTTTGCAGTGTGGGTGAAGTGCTAAGACCACCCGGACCGGTAACAAGGTAGTTCGATATTCAATGCCAAACATTGTATTCATCGAATAAACAGTCTCACTGTACAATAGCTAGCGATAATACCAAACAAACGATTAGCAAAATCATCATGTTACAAAAATCTGAAAACGTTATTCGCATTGCACAAAATTCCAATATGCAGGTAATCTCTTAATTGCCCTAACGAAACTCCCGATTTTCAATGGAAAATACACGGCCAGTTAACAGCAATAAAATCTTCCCTTTTCGAATTTCCCGATGACGCATTAAAAATGTTGATAAACGAAAAATATGAATGCAAAAATCATTCCTACAATTCAGTAAACACGTTCCATTTCGCGTGCATTTCGTTCTATGTTGAACGCAATCAGTGCAGTTAAAATTTTTAAATATTGAATTAAAAGTTGTTTTCGCAGTGAGGTTATCAGTGTGAATGACCGATATAGATATGATTGTTTCCGCCACGTGTATCGCTGGCAGTGGGACCACGTCCCGGCATTTAGTCGCCTTAGAACGAGATAAGAGAAACAAACAGAACATCAGAGAAGGCTTTTAACACCGCCGACATACTTGCATATGTAATAGCTAAAGTCAACGTTGCACAGTTTAAAGATAATATAGTATTTATGTACAGGCATTTGTTGGGAACATAAACGAGAGACAAAAGCAGCCAGCAATAAAATGTAAGCTATTAAGTCCGGAACACAATCAGTTTTAGCAATTATCTATGTTGTAAGGAAATACGGTAAAGTTCAAGTTCGTTTACGTTCATTTAAATGTATAACGGTTGATTTTAATCGCTTTAATTTGACTGTGACGGGGAAGTTTATAAATGACGCAAGACACTCAGTTATAACATAGTGACGACTGATAAATAACAAGGAAATGTGAAGAGTTACTTAAACAACATTCGCAAAATTCACTGTAAAAATACCCAAATTAAAGTCTTAGTCAAAATCATTTCCTTCGCTACAATAAACGTTAAAGTTAAGTTACTAAGAAAGAATATCGTCTTCGTATTTCACCATTAAACCGGTGAAGAGAGGAAAGATTCACCATCTATATAAGATTAAGTCTGTCTATTGTATAACGGTGTACTCCCGAGATGCACGCGCGAGACTAAGTGATTACATTTGGTAGAAGCACCCTCCACCTGTGCAAATTGCATCACACTTTCATACCCTTACGAACTTAGATTATATTCTGTTAATACTTATACTAATGTTATTATGCAGAGATGAATTGTATCAATCGGAATTTTGTAAGATTATAACTATGAAATTAGTGATCAGATTCTCGTTTGTAAAAGGTAGATTATTCCTGATTTATTCTTTTTCGTGTAGGAAATACGTATCAGAAACGATTAAGTAGACGAATATGTTACTTTATACTGCGAATGTAGCTTAAGTTTTAGATTAATTACGAATGAAAATCACAAGATCTTGGACCATTAACAACAGTAACTTGATCAGTCATAATAATCATAACAAAAATCTCTAAACTACACAAAATTGAAAACTAATTTCACGTATCGCGGCATACTCAAACACAAATGAAGCAACAAGGGGTGCACCAGCTGCCGATCGTTTACCAATAACACTGTATACTATTACACAATCACACCCTGTATTTGATGACGAAACTTGGCACAAAAGAACCCCGCACCGTTCCAAGGGACTTTTGTCCCGCACGGACAGGTAGTTCCTTTGGGTTATACAACGAATTTCTACTTCCTTTGTTAACCAATCAGTCCCTACTGGGCTTTTTAATAGAAGAGAAGCGTGGAAAAGTTTTTGAGACTTGATTTTGTACTGCGGTGGTTTAGGTAGGTCGTGTTATCGTTAATGTAAAGTATTGTTTGACATGTTATACCGACTGTTTTCAATAAACTATCTTTGATACAGGATAGGACAATTATAGATTAATTGACTAGACATTCCAGTTTTACTGTAGTTTGATATTGTGAAATGAATGTCAGCTACCTATATGGAAAAACTACAACGTGGATATATTGATTGAAAACGATCTTCTATCCTGAATATCGTTTCTCTGAAATCTGAATTGTGGTTGATACACATAACATTTGATTAAGTTTACTGTTCACAGTATGAGGCTTAGTCACAGTCCTTTTATTTTAAGTGTAGTCACATAACTAGACATAATACTAAGAATTAAACTCTACGAAAAGTACACATTTGACGATATTCCAACAGAAAAAAATATTCTTAGTGAGGTAGTGTTGTAAAAAAATATTTAATCGTTTGGTACAAACTAACATTGATGCGAACGTTATCTCCTTGTTATCATTTGTTTAGTGAATTGACGTCATAGTGTTAAACAGTTTTGTTGTGGATATTTATCTGTTAGGCCTTAAGCTCATGTGCTATTTATAAGCTCACATATATAACAGGAATATATTTTAACACGCAACCTTAATAACCTTTATATTTTAGTTATTTTGTTTATGAGAAAAATACTAAAGTTAAGTTTATGCTTTATTTCTTGAATGTATGTTAAGTTTAGCGCGATTTTTTCTGATTATTATCATAGGTTATTTTGTTTTAAAAGATAGTTTAGTATAGTGTGTATAGTCAAAAAAACAAACGAGAAATTTTTAACGTTTCTGAATTTGGACGTTTTACAGAAGGTTCACATTGACACTATGAATATTTGAAAACTCCAAAATACTACGTTTAAATAACTAAAAAGGGCAAATAAAAACTCACGTATTTACCGTAAAAAAGTAAGTAATTCGATTAAAGGCGCGGCTAAGTCGAACGGTGTCATAGGTTAGGTTGTGAGGTCATTGACACCGTTATATTTCAGAGGACATGTTTATCAATGGCCGATAACTTGTCGCCATTGTTACAATGATGATATCACGAGTTTTTCCCATGTGTTGACTATACAATTATGAATATGTTTAAGTTCATACACCTCCAGGGCATTCGTTTTTTCATGTAACATGTGTCATGATTGTCAAAGATGTCCAAGACCGCGGGCTCTCGAAATTACTTACGAAAACGAATACATCGTCTCTAATTAGTTTATATTATATGCATAAAAAAGTTAAAGACATCTCGTCTTGAGACAACCACGAGATTACTTGAGTTTTCGCATTCATCAAGCTATCTCATTCATTCCTAATATAACATGAGGCAGAACTACAAATTTAACAAATAGCAAATACAAATACCCAAGTAGACAACAATAATAATATCAAATCAATAATATTACTAACTTGTGAGTAGACTGAAAACGCCTACATACAAATAGTACGTGTAATCTTACAATAGAAAAATTCGCTGTACTTTAACAGTACAAGCGTGGGTGTCATACAAAGTTCGCAATACGTTAGTACCCTGTAATTACGAGGCCATTTCTATACATTGACCGTGTAACCTAGTACGAAATTGTGGAAGATTTTTTATTTGACGCTCTAAGGCTGCCTTCTGATCTATATTTAAACTTCTGAAGGGCTTTTGCACTGAAATACGCTTGATATTCAAATATATTTTTAGTAAGAATTGAGACTTTAATATAAAAGTTATTGGACTTAGAATTTGTGGTGATAAAATCGTAATTTGTGTCGCCATGTAATTCAATACTTTAACAGAAGATATAATTGAAATATTAGTAGTTCAGGACTAAACTATGTGTATGTATCTAGATTAAGTTGCTTGCAAGAGATCCATGTGGAGTCGCAATACTGATCTCTTCACAAGAAGTATCTTAAAAGGAACGTTTAATTCTCGAGTCAAAAACTTTGTTAAAAAAATATTATTATTCCAACAAAACTGCCAAAAGTAGCAATATTCCTTTCTCACGGTACTTTCTAGAAAAAATAACTAAACACGTTTGCGCTGACATTCTAGTATAACATTTAAGATTGAGATAGCGACGAAATGCGAATATACGATTTTGTGAAAAATATGATTCTAGGAACTAGCTGACGGTCGGAAGAAATTCGCATTATAATAGGCTAGGTTTATATAATTTTGTATAAAGGCTGCATATTTGATGTGTAAATGCGAAACTTTGTTTGTCTGTCACATTTTTACAGCTAAACCGCTAAACCAATTATGATGAAATTTCTTCTTCTTATACGTATCACTCTTTGTCACAGACTCTCGTAAATTTTTCCAGTGTTCATGGTCACCATGTTGTTCAGTAAACTTTTGTATTGTATAATACAGAACAAGAACTCCAAGATCCGTACAAGAAATTAGACAGTTATAAACAAACTAGCTGACCCGCGCAAGTTCGCTTGCGTCACATAAGAGAGAATGGGTCATAATTTGCCCCGTTTTTGTAACATTTTTTACTGGTACTCTGCTCCTTTTGGTCGTAGCGTGATGATATATACCCTATAACCTTTCCGGATAAATGGACTATCTAACACTGAAAGAATTGTTCAAATCGGACCAGTAGTTCCTGAGATTAGCGCGTTCAAACAAACAAACAAACAAAGTCTCCAGCTTTATAATATTAGTATAGATCAATAAGATTTTAAAGCATTCGTCTCTTTGTTTCTATTCCCCATAGAAACTGAATGAATACTACTCAAAATACTATTCTTGTTCATCAAAAATTATGTTAAGCCTACGATGAAAGGTGAACAGAATTCACAATTCGGTAGTCATTTAAGGCTTCAAATCGTCGCGACAAATCTAAATATACCTTTAATTTAAAATGATTGATGTCTATAAAATATTTCGCTACATTTTAATTATGTTTCCTTACGGTTTTATCCAAGAATAGCACTAAGATGGTACTTTGCGTGGGAGTCGTATAAAATAAAGGTGAATAACCGCCCACCTGTTAACGTATTACTACAACAGTTCATTTTTAGATTAAATAGGCATATCTATAGTTGTATTCGTAGAAGATATTAGGTCCCTATTATTGGTTATTGTGTACGAATGATATTATTTTCTTGTGATTCACAACATAACTGTACTAAACATATTCTTGTTGATGATGACATAGAACAAATATTTCTGTAGAACTTGTCAATTTGACAGTCAGTGTATCCCGTGCCAAAACGTCAAGAAATCCAAGGTAGAAATGCGGAATGGCGTTTACTCTCAAGTAATAAAGATAAAGTCAATAATTAGTGCAATACTTCCTGAGTAATATGTGTTATAATGTTTACTAAAAAAACATCAACCTGTATCAATACGAATGAGACACTCTGTAGAACTAAACAGTCTCATGATTTTAAGGTTAATCGATAAGGAAGTAGCGTTTTAAAAAGGTTCAAAAGTTTGAATGTCAAGTAAATATGTGTGCTACATTGATGTATTAAACTTTTCACAAAATGCTTACACACTTTTTTCTTGTAAGTCCACATTCTATTGTTATCAGTCAAGTTCTTAGTATCCGTTATCTGTTTGACCCGAATCGTGCTTTCAACAATGTATGGTTAAACCATTACTTCCTAAAAACGTCAAGGGACTTAAAATTAAGGAGACAGAGTATTAGTTATTCTTATGTTTCATTAAAAAAAAACTACAAACCCTATTATCGTGCCTGTTATACCCGAAGGTATGGATAAAGGTGTATGAAATACATTCATGTTTATAAAGTTAACGCTATTTACAATGTTATTGCCATTAACCGGGCGTGTCTAAGAAAAAAAAAACCAATAAAGTCAATATGAGATAATTTTCTTCTCGTTTTAGTATTATTATCAAAAGGGTGAACTTATAAAATTAAAGCTTTCAAAATAAAAGTAAGTTATATTGTAAAGAACTAGGAACATAATGGACATTATTAATTCAGGCTTTCTCTTAGGAACGGCTAAACTTGTTTTCATAGAGAAACGACGTTAGTGAACACTATACAAACAGGACTACTTCTTTTATTAATTTCTTATAGTATATAGGAACATACATACATAATATCACGCCTGTTATACCCGAAAGTGAATGCAGAATTATATGAGACTAGCTGACCCGCGCAACTTCGCTTGCGTTACATAAGCGTTAAATTCCTCGTTTTTGTAACATTTTTCACTGGTACTCTGCTCCTATTGGTAGTAGCGTGATGATATATAGCCTATAACCTTCCTCGTTAAATGGACTATCTAAAACAGAAAGAATTTTTCAAATCGGTCCAGTAGTTCCTGAGATTAGCGCGTTCAAACAAACAAACAAACAAACAAACTCTTCAGCTTTATAATATTAGTATAGATAGATTATAGAGATAGAAGATAGTCCCATGTAATACAAAGCGAGCCTAGTGCCATATATCGGGCACGTTACCAAACTCCGGGCTACTATTGGGAAATATTCTAATATCAATTAATAAAGACCAATAGTCCTTTGTCCGACCCGGGTATCGAAAACGAGACCTCCCGATCAGTACCTCGATTCTCTACCACTATCGACTACCGACAACCGGCTAGCTGTCGAAATTTTGACAGTTAGAATGTACTGCCAAAATGTTTCCTACGACACCCGTCAGAGGCGCTGATCAGATTTTCATACAACATTTCTCGATGACAGTTCGGTTGTCGGTAGTCGATAACAACTGCCTTTAATCTAGTCTTAAATGAAGATTGAAAAAGTAAAGCAGTTTCTAGTATAAGTTACAAAATATAAACCAACTTTGTATACTATAATGTCAGATAATATCGCAATTTGTGTGCACGTAAATTGCAAAAGATAATTTGATTTTGTCGAAAGAAGGTTAAACTCACTTCCTTACAATGTTTCATATATTAGTTTTAATGAGACGTGGGAATATAACAACTGATTGTATTACCTTGTATAAAAGTTATTTTTTTATATTTTTTGCAAAAAAATTCAATGTCAAACATTATACCGACACCTTTTGAAAATATTTACATTGTGTCCTTTAAAAGCAGGTTTACGTGATGATTATTCAATATTCCCAAAACGATTTCGTTTCGCAATCATACTAAGTTATTTATTATTTAATAAAATCACCACTATAGTTCTTCCATCCTCCAAATATCTACTAAGTTAATATGCTGAAAAACTTGAAGCTTACCTTCGAGAATTAATAAAACTGAAGTGTCGATTGATCACCGATACGATCGAAGAAAGTTAGTAGTAATACCATTAATATAAAATATGTAGGTACACTAGCAGGCAATTTATAAATGTGTGAATTTGCACGAAGGCTGAAAGGTGCCTGCGGGTAAATACTCGTAGTTAAACACATAGAGCTTAGTTCAGGATTCCACCATTTATCAACACGCTTCAAAGAAAAATGAAAAAGCAAATTGTAGTGTCGCTTTTAACATTCATGAGTTTTTTATGATAAATAGTTGAACACTCGCTTACTTTGTCGCCTGTAGATTATATTTACGGTCGATTTTATGTACCATTCATTAATCGAAGTGCATTGGAAAAGTAAATATTATTCTATCTTGTTTTTACGACTTGAACTTTAAATGTAATGTAAGGCTCATCCGCCGACGCGGACGTAGCGCGTGGGCGATTGGGCGACTATATTTATTAAACACTGTTTTCTATCGGACGGTTAAATAAACTTGTCAGTAGACGATAAAGAGTTTCGGAACAACTAGTTTCGTGAGTTAATTTCACTTAAACAGTGCAAAATGTCGAGTAAATGGGCATAGGTACATTTGTCAACAGCAAAGTTAAGTGTTCCCTTGCAAATAATTAACGGGTGGTGGCGTTGCGTAATAACCTGACAACTAAGTACCCAGACGGTATAATGAGTTAACTGGCTCGCCGAATGTACGGGAGCCGGCTCCAGGATGCATTAATTGTACTCATTTCGCAATCTGTTTAGCGATTTTATTGGATAACTCGTTCACGTGAGGCTGCGACGGCCGACACTCGATACCTTATTACAGAGATAACGTGACTTACAGCCACATGCTAGTCCTGCAAGAAATAAGATACTCGCATTTAAATATCGATATAAACATCGTTAATGCTTCATAAATAAGTGTAGTTATGTAGAGATCTAGCTCCGCACTCAACGCTCGGTTATTGAATGATTAAGCCTACAGGCCAATGAACTCACTTGGCTGTCTAGCAAAAAACCAATATACACTACGCTGTTCGAATAGTCATTTTAAAAAGTATCTAAAGGAACTTAGGTTTAACAAACACTTTAATAAGTAATTATTTTTAATTAATACACTTGGATCCGGTTTCGCGACCTCTAATCAATGTAAAATATATCCGTTAAGTTTCAGAAGTAAGGCCATTTATTTCTCGCTACTCGGTGTGATAGTGTTTACTCTATGTTAACTGTCGAGTAATAGAAATTCACCGCAGGCAAAGAAGGAGCGACTTGATGCTTAACATATGTTTATGTCGTTTAGTATTCGAGATACCGGATATCAGAGTGCTGCAATAACTGTGAGAAACTAACAATTACATAAATATTCTTTCAACACGAGCATCCGTATCTCGATTCTTTCGTATTGTAGGAGAACAGTAGCGGATCACACGCGCAGATAAAATATGAACGGTGACCGACTACTAAGATTTGTGTGCGAGCAAGTACATTTACCGAACAATAGGCCTAAGATACGCCTCTAAAAAGTTGTTCCCACTGATTCCGTTTCCCTTTTGCTTCATGAATATTGTACTAGTCCTCAAAAATTTATTAAACGAAATGTTCCCAGTTTCTTTGAACGTAAAATTTAATTTGCCGAGGTAGAGGAACGTTATGGTCTAAATATTTTGTTTCTGGGAAACGGGAATTTGAGCAAATGGAAAGAGTGGAATAAACATGATGGCGGATGTACCATCGGTAGTGAGCACGTCGAGATTTAATTAATAATTCAGTGTATGTAATTATTACATAATAAATGTGGGAAACGGCTGAAAACGCAAATTATGAATTGCGGTGTGTGACAAAATATAATTCATGTGAAGTTTGCGACCGTCATCACAATATAAATTATGAGGTTATAAGCGGTATTATAGTTCCGCGATTTTGTTGAATTCTCAGGCATTAGGATGTTAGATGAGTAACAATTATGATGAATGTTTGGTCCTCTTCATTTTAATTTAGAGTGATTTGTTGCTGACAAGTTATTCACAGTTTAGGTGTATTTGGTAGCTAGTGATATATGCAAGACTATACGACGATACGGACTAATTTGCACTGCGGCGAAAACAATACCTGTCACTTCAATAAGCGCATCGAGCTATAATCCTCTCCCGCAAACGCTCAAACTCAATTCATCGATTCCTATTACCTAATGCAGGGTGATATAACAGTACACTACATAAAACTATTTAATACTACATACATACATATTACGCCTGTTATAACTTAAGGTGTATGAAATACGTTTAGCCATTAATAATGTTAGTCCCATGCAATGGGGGGCGAGCCTATTGCCATATACCGGGCACGTTACCGTACTCCGGGCTACATCAAATCACGCCCTTTTTCCCATAGAGGTAGATACCAGAGAATGCCACTTGGTACGATCCTTACACACTTCCTTTGGTTTATTTACATTTATACATCTATAATATTATATAATAACATTATCTTTACATATATAATACTTCTGTAAGTGTGTATGTCACTGAACTTCTCTTAAACGACTGGACCGATTTTGATGAAATTTTTTGTGTGTGTTCAAGGGGATCTGAGAATGGTTTAGATTCACAATTTTGTCCGCTGGACAATGTTTTTTTATTAAATTTTTATGGCAAAACAACGTTTGCCGGGTCAGCTAGTTTTAATATAAATTTGAAAATATCAATACTACTTTACCCGACTCGGGTATCAAAACCTAGACCTCATCGCTACCGCGACACAGAGGTTTTTAACTATTTAATACGGTGTATAATTTAACTGTTGTATTCATAGTAGGAGGTATCGTGCCCTATTCGTAGTGAGGTTAATTCAACCCACTTGGAATCCAACTTATTGGATTATCGCGAGCTTACCGTATGTGCTCCGTATGCCTCTTACTGTACAGCCGTAATACTGTTTTATATTGAGTTTAAAATTGTACGTCTATATAGAAGTTATATTCTTTTTGATATATTGGTATATTTAAAATGCCTAACGTTTTGGCGCAGGTTCCACTCGCCGTGGTCCCAGTTTGAGCAGCTGTATGTTTGGTGATGAGGAGAAATGTCAAGAAGAGGTTTACCACTTCATATATTTCAAATAAAAGCCTGAAATACTTCGAGAAGAAAATTTGTAAAATATTGTGAAACATCAATTGATTTGCTCACGTGACATACTAACAAGCATGTACAAATGTTATGCGTAAACAAATGTTCAAAGTACGTAAATATTATGTTAAGTACCTACATTATGTAAAGTCAAGGTTGATTCGGTTAAATAATCTTCACGATGACATGCAGTTTTTGAAGTAATCTGAAGCAATGCAATATTCTTACACACATAGATTCACGCTAGTTATACGTAAGGTGTAAGCAGAGGTGTATTGAAATACACCCACGTTTCGCTATAAACAATGTTAATCCCATGTAATAGGGAGCAAACTCACTATTACCAAACTCCGGACTACTATTGAGAAATATTCTAATACAAATTAGAAAAGACTTGTTTTGTCCGACCCCGGAATCGAACTCGATACCTCAGGATAGGCAGTCGCTAGCAATCAATTTTGGATTTTTTTGGTTCGCTTTTATGAAAAACGGTGAACATCACAAAGGAATAATCACTGTATCGCGAGAGCTTAACAAACATTGAAAGCGCAACACAAAAGAGATTATATTTTAACACGGTACAAAAATAAAGATACCTACTCTGCCTGGATTCTTGAAAATGATAGATTTTTTGTCCATGAGAAGAAAAACAATTAAATAACGAATGAATTTAAAACTACTGGATAAGTCCCGGATAATTGATGAAAATTATTTTTTTTAAGCTTTGCTGCTATTATTATAGTTATTCTTGGATCCCATAAGTATCAACATTTGACCCAACGAAATAAGATTAAATAGTGTCCATTAGAGACTGGTACATAAAGTTTTACCTATATCTTTTCATCATACGAAAATTGTTGAAGACGATTCAGAAGTTCATTTAAACCAAAGAATTAGAACTTTTTGAAACTTATTATAAACCGTAATCAAATCACTTATATTAAATGTGATAGATAGAGTTCACTACTTCATTCCTAACAAAAACATACATTGTATTCACAAGACTTAGAAGCCTTTTAAAATCGTACAACGGAATAATCAGACAAGTGCATACAAGTGTACGATCTTGTATTGTATCTTTTATCAATATGTTGGACCACATCGCCATTTGTTGACAATAGTGACCGTCGTCGTATTGTCAGTTCATGAGTTAGTTGACCACTGACAATTTTTTATATTGAACGGGATCTTTGATTTTTAAATACCGAAAGTGGGATAAAAATATTGGTAAATAGCTTTTCCTTAGCTTGTAAAAGGCAAAAAGTGGGTAGTGCCAAAGTTACTTATTTATGATATTTGTTTTAGACTGCCAGACGAAAAGCGTAAAAGCGAAATAATCTCAACCAATTCGAGTATTATAGAAAATCTCTACATCACCTTATGAATTGTATCGTATTCATTGAATACAAGTTCAGAATACATTTTTATTAACAGATACAAGTTATTTAAACAATTAATTACTGAAACTAATATCTAAACAATAATACACTCAAACAACAACAGAAGCATTTTCTGTACAGGAATTCATCCATAACAAAATGCAGTACACATAAGTCTACGCTATAAATACAGTAAACAAAATTCTATCAAGTTTTTATGAAAGGTAAAGGTCAGATGATAATGTAATGTGTGTACTGAACACGATTGTATTCATATATACATAATACTTATGTGATAGGTAACAAAAAGGCCGTAGTTAATAAGGCATGGTTGAACAACGGTTGAATTTCGCTTTATTGATTACGTGGATAGTGTCGCTACGTATCGAGAGATGTGGAGGACTTTCCTGATTTTCATTTAAATTTAATAAATAAATAATATAATATAGTGATTTATAACTGCGAAAGATACTATGTGCATCTGTCCGTTTGTACTTTAGATATTTGTTGTATGTTTACCAAATCCGGGAAGAGAACTAAGTACATATATTATTATTATAGAGCATATTTTTGTGTATTTTACATAGCTCTAGACATTATTCCTCTGTCTATCAAATTTTCGAACACTTTAGACAAACTTTCGATTACCTTCTAGGTAGATGTTTGAACTTTGAATGCTATACTATCTTTTTGATTTGAGCAAACTATTTACTCATTTAAAATCTTAATCGCGAATCATACATCGCGAAAGTTTTGTTACGGCCGCGTAAATACCTAAATGCCTAAGTATTACATAATATAACGTAATTCTATGTCCATCAGGAATAATGTTGTGTGTACCGGCGGTGGAAATCTTGGAATCGTTCCAGTATTTACTGTATTTCCTTCTAACATATTAGACATACCTATTCACTTTGTAATATGACTAGTTGTATCTGAATGTGGACAATTTAATCGTATGAATTCTACAAATATTACTACATCTTTACGTAAGTAAAAGTTTTTTACCTTCTCTATCTTATGTCAAATGCTTTGAGAGTGAATGAGACAACATCTACTCGAAAATAAATCGCCCTTTACAGAGGCTATTTGGTGCATTTATGGTGCGATTACTAGAGATCTGAGTGTCAAAAATATTCTAGCCATAAATAAAACCACTGCTCTTATTTGATTACAGTAAACTACATAATTATTATCTACCTGCACCCATCTTTTACAGATGGTTCATGTGTAATGACGATAGTACATCACATACATATACATAAAAATAACGGCAAATCACACAAGCTAAGGAAATCAAAGAAACATTCCCATCCGTGCAGTACAATCTGGGTACACTACAGTTCGCATGATACGTGTATATAAAGTTAAGCGTAATGCGTCTCGAACATGCGCCAGTATCGCTGCTGCATAACACACTGAATAACTAATAAACACTTATTGTGAAATAAATACAGCTTAATGTATCAATTAGTGTGATATATTAATAGTTTGTTTAGCAGTTATTTTCTTTGGTTAATTATTTGTTGACTAGCGGCCCGTCCGACTGCACTCGGATCATAATTCATAACCCTCAAAATGATACACCTTTCTGTAAAATCACTAAATTTATTGGCAAAAGCCGCATGATATTAGAGATTAGATTAGATTTTCTGTGTATCATAGAAGAAGAATTGCGCTGCTATAGTCACAACAAAAACAGATATGCGATTAAAAAGCAAATTTTAACGCCTTAATATTTCAGAAGCTTAAAAGTTCCCTTCTTTTCTTCAAATTAAGGTAGTCATTCAACAATGATGTGTGTCAAGAATTCGTGAAACAAGATACTTTATGACAAGTACTTCAAGTTACAATGTTTTCGCATATTTCTTTATTCCTTTTGACGTGATTTATTTCACCTGAGAGTCTAGACCTTTACTTTGGCCTACTTAGAGCGTTAGAGCGGTTACAGACTTGCCGTTTTCTACAATACAAGCTGTAAGAGCTTTTATTTTGCCTATTTTTTACATAAAGAAGACAAATCATATTATTATAAACGTTTCAATCCTGCATTACAAAATGTATCTGTGTCATTTCAGTTCACTGTAATTTTTAGGTGTCAAAAATTAGAAGAATTGGCCTTTGTATGATTTGAGCTAGTCATTTGGCAAATTATAAATTAATTTGAAAATATGAACCAATTCGGACATACTCACGTACGTCTAACGTCGTCCCAAAAAACGCCTAATGTGTACAAGCTCTAAAGGTTACATTTGAACGTAACCTGACACAAATTGATCATCGAATCCCTACAGACTGTGTACAATTTGTATAACTGTTGCTAAGAGAGAATATCTTTAGTTCCAGACCAAATTTCTAGTGGATATACACTCAGCGGCAGAAAAAGTGGCCCAAGCGCTTATCGTGAATTTGTAAACAAATTAAGTAATATATGAAATATATATTGTTGTAAGTAGTTGCGAAGTGATCTGTTTTGCTTTATGGAGTGTTTAATTTGAGATTAATTTAAGTGACGGATAACTTTTTCTAACAATGTGTGTTAGAACTGAATTCAGTGTTGATTCAAGAGGTCAGTTGAAATCTGTTTTTTGAAATATTGCTGCACGGAAACGATTTTTTTTATGATTTTTGTTGATTATTGGTCTATTTACATGTCAGAAAAGATTTGAAGATGCCACTTACTGCTGAACAAGTGGCTTAGGTGGTCTTGTTGTCCGATCAGGGCCATTACCATTGAAAGGTGGTTGCATTTTTCAATGTATCGCGTACAGCTTTAAGGTCTGCGATAAGGAGGTATCGTGAGACTAGTCTCTACACGCGGCGACTAGGAAGTGGACGAACACCATGTACATCCGCCAGAGATGACCGATTTGTTAACCTCGAAGTGCTGAGAAACCGCTTTCTGTCAGCGTTTGAGATTCACTAGAGGCTTCAAGCTGTATGCAGAGTCATTCTTAGTGAACGGAACGTAAGGCGAAGGATAAGAGAACGTGATTTACGGGCAGGAAGACCAGCCCGAGTACCAGAACTCGAGAGACACCATCGAGTTGCGCGATTACGATTTGCTCGTAAACATGTGAATTGGTCCATCGACCAATGGAGCAAGTTCTTGTTTACCGATGAGTGCTGAGTAGCATTAAGAGTACCAAATGGTCGTGAGAGAGTGTACAAACGCCATTAATAACGGTTTCTTCCCAACAGAACTCGTCAGACGGTCAGTTACAAAGGTGAGTCTGTTATGGTGTAGGGAGGTGTATGTTTGGAGGCACGTACGGAGCTTGTCATCGTAGATCAGCGCCTAACAGCAGCCGGGTACATTGAAGAAATCCTCCAAGACCATGTTGTGCCACTTATGGGTTTCATTGGTTGGGAGGATTAACTCTAATGCAGTTTAATGCGCGCGCTCATAGCGCCCGCGTTGTGGAATCGCACCTTGCTGATATCGGGATTCAAAAACTGGCTAAGCCTGCTCGCAGTCCAGACATCAACCCCATAGAACATGTCTGGCACATGCTAAAAAACAGTGTATGTGCACTGCCCAACCCACCAGAATCACTTGGTGAGCGAAGAACCGCTCTAGTCAGAGTGTGGGATAAAGTTCTTCAAGAAGTAATTAAAACATCCTCCAAAGCATGCCAGAATGCATGCAGGTCACCATAAATGCTAGAGGAGTTAACACGCGGTATAAACTAGATTTTTTCTTTGGTGCAGAATTAGTTTTTTGCAAAAACTTTCAATAAGCGATTTCGACAAAAGCTGTATTTTTTAATTTTTCCCATTTTTGATTAAAAATTACGACTATTTAGTGTAAATTGTAACTAAACTTGTGTATAAACTGTTTAACTAATAGTTATAGCCAAAATAATAACCATATATTGATATTCTAAAAAGTTTTATCGTAGTTTTGCTTTGGGCCACTTTTTCTGCCGCTGAGTGTATTATAATAGATATGTCAAACAAGACAGCAAGAAGTAGGTCATATCCGAATGTTGGTGATACAAGGAATATTCTAAGACATTTCTGAATCTCTTGATATTTGCATTGTTGAATGACTTTAGATCATTCGTAACATTATTATTGGATGAGATGATGAGAACAGAGTGAGTGAGCAAGAACAAAGACCACTATTGGATACGACTATTGGTAAGAAAGAAGTTTATTTGTAGAAAGTGCTATTAGATTTTTTGATGTGAGAGATAATTAAGGACCTTCGTAAGTATTCAAGTGTTGCAAGAAAACTTACTATTATCGATAAAATCGATAATACTTTTTTGCCTACAGGGATTTATGGCTAAGTTCACGGTTTTACAATTTAACAGAAAAAAAGCCTAGTGTTAATTTAACGCATTAACGGCAAACCCCGCGAAAGGACGGCATCATAATTTTTTAAAAGCATACTAAAATTTACATTTGTTATGTCGTAAAGTCGTGAATAAAACCTCAAACGCTGGGTTTAGTGTCTTGCCCGGGGATTAATTATGTGCATACTTTGTTGTGGAACTGAACATCAACAAACAATACGTAATAAATAACGACGCGACGAGTTTGCAGGAAATTAAAAAAAAATGGCCGTCTGTGACTGTGTGACCCGTACGTTGATGCATTGTACTAAAAATAATGTGGCGTTTTACATTATTTTAGATTAAAACATTGTCTTTAATGGCTTTTTAAAACATGTCGTATTATATTCAAAAGTTAAAGTTACCAAAGAGTATTTATTTAATCATAAATAGACGGGATACATTTTTATGTTCTAGTTTCTAACATCGTTTTTGCATTAACATGGATAGATATATTTGAGTCCGCAAGAGCAAATATGATTATAGTTTGTATACAAAATCGTTCTAAAATGTTTTTAATTCAAGAGTAGCCAGTCCATTGACAAGTTCAATGACTATTGACCCCATTTCCCCTACAATTGGCATCATAAAATTACATGAATTACAAGAGCAAGTTACAATGTATCCTCAAACAATTATGCGCTACTCATCAACACATGATGCGGGCCATCACCGTTATTTATAGGGAAAATACCGTAAAATATGACTACTACATATTAAACAAATGAGAGAACCGGCTTTACTTGAAGTTGAGGATACAAACTTCCTTTTGCATGTTTTCCGTATGAGTGTTATATGATGGAACCTTTCTTTGGTAGAATTCAGAAACTAAGGAAACTTTATTAAAGTGTTTTGACAAGCAGAAAGCTACATTAACACTGGATAATAATTGTTAATTCTAGTATTGCATGATTATGATCCACTGTAAATACAGTATTAACATGATTGTATTTCTTGATGTTTCGGCTCAATACTCATAAAGCATCTTTTGTTTGTTGTTGGAATATTTTTTGTGTATTGGTAGATTTCAGAATATAAGCTATTTATATTCATTGCCGGTCAGTTAAGGTCAATTTGGGTAACTTTGAATCATTTGGGTAACATTGACAGTGGGAATTTGAACTAGTTTCGGTTATTTTTTCATATGAAACCAACACTATTGATAAAAGTTTGCAAAACTAAAATAAATCTTTATCAATTGTGTTGGTATCATATGAAAAAATAATCGGATTGACTGTACTACTAGAAAAAAATCATGGATAATGTGATAATATTAAAGTAGTCTTACCCGACGCCTCCGTTCAGGGCGGTGACCAATCCCGGTCGCTCATAACACATATGCATACCAACAATGTCTGCGGTACACTTATCAACACTTATTGTATCTACGAATACACAGTACACAATATATCCTGGTCAATCCACACCACGAACGAACATTTTTGATTGAAACTTGAAAACACGACGCTGTTCGATATTATCCGTTACACTGTATCTGTAAGTTTATATGGAATTTTATAAATATGTACTTTACTATTGCAGCTTTTTAAAATAATGAAAACTGCTTAAGCCCGTTTTCTGAGGCACATTTAGCGGTAGTTTATCTATTCAAACTGTCATTTTTATATGAGCCTAAATGCTATTGAAAAGATAAACTACCGCTAAATATACCCAAGAAACCGGGGGTAACTGTTCCAGCTAGCGGATAAATGCCAAATAAGTTTGCCAGATAATTATTTCTACTCCAGAACTCCATATTTATGATAGAGACTGGTTGACTAGACACTACTCTACATGTAAGTCAACAATGTTTTTCTGGATAAACCAATCACTAGTCAAAAACCGGGATTTCCTTCCTCTAGTTTTCCTGAGCTGTGATTCATTTTAAAAATAATCTAGATAATAATATCTAGCCATTGGGATTTCCCCGTCTTATCCACTTTGGAGAATCTATGACATAAACATACTTCTATGATCTTAAGTAGTAGATAAGATAAGAATACACTTGTAGGGGTCGTAAAGACATACCCCCTTATTCATAAAAATATATGAAGTTATGAAAGGCTTATAAAGTGTTTTGTTTCTTTCACTCCTTAGCGAAATGAAAAAGAGAAAACATATTATAGTAGCTTTTTAACTAAAATAGGTTTATAGTGTGTTTATGAATAAGAGGGTTAGTTATAAAAATGGCTATAAGATACGCTCTATTTGCTCTAGTTCAACCTCTAAGAAATATAATGCAATAGTAAAGTAAATAATAATAAAATCCTCTTTAAATCTCTGTTGATTCATCATGTAGCACTAGATTGCGGTAATCGATTGATATTTTACAACAAATTAACAACAACTGGGAACTCATTGGCGTTTGACTGACGTCGCTCAACTATTCGATTAAAGTGGATCTTCCATCAAATAGTTACCGGTACGATCGCGAACAAAATGTCATGGTTAAATAGTAAAATTAATTTGTATTTTATACTTCGAAATGTTATCAAAGTTATGGATATTTAATTAGTAAATGTTAGAACATAAAATTAGTAATATGACGACGATTAATTGTGTTGTCCTCTTCCTACAGCCGGTGAGAAAAAGAGATGCAATGTTTAAGGTAAGCTAACCACAGAATCGTCATCAATGTCATGTACGCATTAAGGAAAATAAATTATAAGGATATTGCACGCTTTATTAACCCATAGGAACTGATTAATTCTGATAGCATCCAAATCCGAAATCCAAATCATCACTTAATAAAATTGTGGTTATAATTATTACATTTAAGAGATCATTAGTATTCGTCTGACCTTGTAGAAATCGCTAATTACATACACAAAAGTGTCACAATATTTTAACTATAAAGTTTATACAGTGGGCGAAGTCATTACTTTAATAAAAATAAGTCATATGACAATGAAGATGTTGAACGTTATAAATTGTCCAAACGAACATCTCAGGATGGTCACAAAGCTATATAGAGCGATAATGGATTACATTTTGCGGGTAGTATAATCTTAAATTAAAGAAACGGTGATTACGGAGTTCCGGCCCGGTCGGATGATTAATTGGAAGGCAGGACGGCGGATACTTTTTGCCTTATTTAGCTAACATCGGGTAAATAGAATGTGGCGGGCGTTTTTTTTCTCTCCGAGGGTCATGAGGAGCCATTACGCGGGTGTTTTCCCATGTGATTGATCTGAGCTACGCGCCCGCTCACACCCGACCAACTACACCCTGTTTGGAACAACGGCGTGTTTATGGCAATCCTTATCTATAGCGATACACACATTTATCTCAATTTCTCCTCGTTATATGGCTGGGAAAATGTT
This sequence comes from Anticarsia gemmatalis, assembly GCF_050436995.1. Taxonomy (NCBI): domain Eukaryota; kingdom Metazoa; phylum Arthropoda; class Insecta; order Lepidoptera; family Erebidae; genus Anticarsia; species Anticarsia gemmatalis. Next base: position 8,421,198 of record NC_134762.1, read on the forward strand.
ACTTTATCGAAGTAAAACTCTGTGTCACTTTAATTACTTTGACACTCTATAACCCGAGCTCATTATTATGCGAGAGTCACAAAATTTACATTTTACTTTAATAGATAATTGTTCGTGGCGACCCTTTCTGGAGCAGGCGTGGGAAAGGCTAGTTCGTCATGTTACCTTACTCTTTTAATACCCGAACATTGTTACACGATTTGAATGACAATAGAACAGATGGTCAAATAACTAACAATAACAGGTAAAGCCGGCAGCTATATGCGGGTGCATGACAACTAAATATTTTTATGAATGTCTGTCAAGGTTGCGACAGCGAATAGTTCGATGTTTTAAAAGTAGTTAATTTTCTATACGAGCCAAATACTGAGTGTCCTACATCTTGGATACATTAACCTAGTTTAAAGTCGAGGTCGTTCTGTGGTCACTCCGTCACGGGGATTCGCGACCAAACAATCTACTAAACAGACAATGAGTTGACGAAGTGTTCGCACTCATCAAGGGCCGTCTCCAGACTCACGAATATTGTTTAAACTAGAAGTTGGGAGCAAAATATACAATTCCTTTATCTTTATCCGCTGGCCGTAATGCGGTGAAATAAGCGCCCCGAAAGGGATAAATAATGTTGTAAAACGGACATATTCTAGTGGATAGTTATTCAGCTTTTACAAGACCATTCAAGATAACCCTTGAGACGTTGGTACCCTCGTCGGGTCCCCGTGGGAAGACCTCAGTTTATTCAAAGATAAGAGTCTCGCCAACTGACCACCGGACTCATTTAGATTAGCTCCTATTAATATTCAGTGCGTGCCAAGTAAAGCCTCTTAAATTGTATTAAAAGGAATGAATAATTGATACCAACAAATTGGTGTTTCATTTTCATTCTGTCAATGTAATGAACAAAGTCAAAGGCAATAATTCCTCAAGCATGTTTATGTATAAGACGGCACACGTGAATAACTCACAGATGTTATGTTATTTGGCGCTTCATGATATAAATTGTACTTAATTAGCATGCGATAACCAGCTCATTAAGTAACCAATACTTTAAACACTGACAGTGCATTTTAAGTCGATGATATAAGCTCTAAAGCTACTTATTATTAATCAAGCTGAACTTTTGATTGTTAGAAGATATGATTATAAGTTAGAGAGCAAGCAAGTGTTCGTGTAGATGAGTTATGTAGTAATGCGCCACAGCGGGACAATAAGGAACTAAAATGTATAATAACACTTGCGCCGGCAACTGTACTTAATGACACCTGAATTAACTAATGAGTTAGAGCTGCTAGTGTTATTTAATCACCTCCCCTACTATTGTACTCCGGATTTATTTAGTACTCATTGTGAATGATTCCATCAGGTAATGTAATATCAACATCATAAACGTTTTTATTATTTCTCTGATGTTTACTTTAATTGTGTTCATTATAAAACTTACTTATTGGTCGCCTCGCACACACAATTAGCATGCAAATGATTGAAATTAATGAGTATTAGAATTTAAATTCATCCGTATATAACCTTGTTGATATCGTGTGCGTGATTCGCCTACAGATAATGATCATCGCTTATTTATTAGATTTGTGTGTTCAGACTTATCATAAACATGACACTTTCTACCGCCGGAGAATTTCTAATTCGTAATCGATTCCAATTTTGAACAGATATCGTAAATAATGAATTCCCAGTTGGAGCAATCAAGTGCGTCATGCATGAGTCAACATCATGGACATAACATCCGTCGGAGCGGTTCGTTTCTTACAAAAAGCCGATGCGGTCGCGTCGTCCGAATCTATCCTACGATCCAAACACTGCAATCCAAGTGATCACTGGTGGTCCTGGCCACAGATTTCACTGTGTCGCCGCACAAACACACAGAGACACTGAGCTCTGACAACACGCACGCATTCCGTGTCCGAATGCAAAGCGCATCACGTTCACCGCTCACGTCCGTGCGAAAACCCGCCAAAAGCGAGTTCCCCGAGTACCTTTTATGAGGTATCTCAAGTGGAGGCATGCGCTGTACGCGGCGCACACGGGCACACGGCAGGCGAGGACGCGCGCGACTGCCGCCGACCGACCGCCGAGCGCCGAGCGCGCCCTGCGACCAGCGCGAGCGCGACGCGACGCGACGCGGGGCGGGAGCGACCGACGACGCTCGCTGCTCCTCGCCCGCTCGCAGGTTATCGTGAGTCGACTACACAGATAATGATGTCAAAAGTGGATCGGACTAATGCTCTCTATTATGTTGTAAATGTTCCGAATAGCCCGATGTTGCACCGTCAGCTCCGGCTCCATCACCACCACAAAGCATTTCAATATTTGTCCATGTGAATATTTAATAATCTCACGTTGCCACTATTGTTATGTTAATGATCCGATCAATTACGCTCACTTCCTTTCAATTAATGTAAAGAACAACTTCTATTTATAGAGTTATTGTTTTTAACTCGGTAGAGCCGATTGTTTATTTGGATGATCTTTTTTGTTTGCTGGTTATTAGCCGGTTCAAGGTTAATTTGTTTGTTAACAGTGTATAAAATGTTTATTGGTTACTTTGGGCAACACATAAAGATAGCCACACAGAAGCACAGTACATTTTCCCTTATTAAAATTGAGGAGTTTGCCACGCCTTTGAAAATTGTACCAACAAAGAAGTATTAGCGGAGAATATCACTCATCGGAGTGAACGCGCGCGGCGCAAAACACCGGCCGTAATTTTTATTGTACCACGCTGTTCAACGCGTCAGACCAAAGTGATACTTGTACACAAATAACAAGACAAAAAATCGCTTAACCGCACCGCGTGCCCGCAAAGTATTAGTCAAATCGAATAATGTTGATATTTTGACGAGCCACCGAATGTGCACCGTATCGTGATTGTATTGGAGTCGTTAACGCATTGCTCACCTTAATGCGGATGACACATTTCGTATTACTGGATTTTATCGGTTTACATTTGGCTTTTAAATCTAGCCGTATTGTCCGCGGTAATAAGGTCGGTTTCCCATCGCGTAAGGAGGTGACCGCCGTCGATTTCCATTTAGCCGTGTGCCTCTATATTTTGGTCGTATTAAGAAGCGAGCTTCGTTTGATGGATGTTTTAGCCGGTTGAGGTTTTTGCGGTGGATTTCGTGAAAGAGCCGTGACGTAGTGGACAGAAAAGTCTGTTTAGTACGCTTATACGTAGAGCTCGAAGAAAAACGCAAAGACGTTTACAAAATTGTAAACATGAGTTTGAAAACTGCTACACGATCAATTCGGTCGGTTTAATCGTCATCAAAGCTTCTAATTAACTTCACATTCGCCACGTAACGTTTATTACTATACTGTCGCGTTTGTACAAAAATAAACACTGACACCAATTAGCACATACTAGTACGGTCTCCAGCGAAACTATTCCATCGCGACCAATTATTAGTCACGTTCAAATAGCGGGGAGCGGGCGAATGTGGTAACTGAAAATAGTACTTGTATTGACCATTAAGTGAATTGCACACGGATAACTAATTCGTTGTGACCCAAATTTCACGTGACAAGCGAAGCGCGCCTGCGACGCGGCCGTAGCGGAAATAGGCGGATGATCCCGGGGGAGCGGGGAGCCCAAGTTTACAGCCGCACGGGGAGCACGCCCGACCATCCGCACGCACTTTCTACACCTCCTTGCATTAACTTACGGCCCGCTTCTAAATTGCCAAGTAACCCTATCCAGATGACGATTTCATTTTCAAATTAATTCCGTCTCTCTATGTACAGAATCGAAACTGACAGAAATAATTCAACAAAAAATATTTTCTATCTAAGTGTTTGCTAACAGACGCCAATGTTGAAGATTGATTGGAAACAGTTAATTCCGCAGTTATTAATATCGAGTCTAAGTCGGTTTGTACAGAGATATTTGCATAACAAAACAGCGGGTCGGCGTTCCTAGATTGTACATTTGAACATGGCGATTTCGTGTTGCCGTGCGACAAAAAATTGAGCTTGAAGAATTGGGGCGTTGACTTAGACGTACGAACACTGGCTTAGGAGTCTTTGTATGCAGCGGTCTTTTTAGAGTACCGTAATACACAGGTACAAGGGAACCTTTTATGATGGGACTTTTGTTTACTTTTCGGGTGTTTTAGTACACTATTGTTGATAATAACCGCTTTTTGAAACGAGGATTCAAAATTCTACGCTTATAATTAAATTTTAGTAGTTTTACAGATTATTAAAGTCCCCAATAAATTTAAACCTAGAATAGCAATTAGATTACGTTTTCGTAGGCCTAAATACTAAAGATCTATAAATACCAAAATCTCAGAAAATACCTCTCCTATTAGACATAATCAAAGTAGAGAAATGAGAACTAACTAAAACTAATAGAAGGACATTAATTTCAACATTATTAGATTATGAAAACAAAGATCCCACCCAAGCCTTACAAAGGAACATAAAACTTATTATACAAATTCATTTATAGAAATCGTCCATTCTAACTTTGCGTTTTTTACCGAGAATCGAATGTGTGACCGTCAGTTTTTTGTTCACAATATTTATTAGCTGAATAGAAAAGAGCTTTGATATCGCAGTTAGATAGAAACAGCTTTTTGATTGGTCTTCTCAGGTTTAGACACAGTGGGAATAGTGCAGTATACTGGTAACTCTTCATTTTGTATATTTAATTTTACATAACTATTATAGAGCCGATGAACAATAAAAAAACTCTCAAGATGTTTTAATTCATGAATATAAAATTGTAATTAATCTGGTAACTCTTCAATTTATATATTTAACTCTACATATAGGGCCAACGAACAATAAATAAATAAACTCTCAAGATGTTTCAATACATGAATTTAACAATGTAATAAAATTATTCAAAACTAGAAATAAATTATTCAGATTAGCAGGGCTTTGTTATGTGACAAAGAAGTGCCTCTCTGTCACACCTTTTGAATATTTATACTTAAGATTATGTCCATTTATAATTATTATTTTATTGCAACTTATAAAATTTTTATAGTTTGTTGCTCACTGCCACAATATTGTTTTGTAAGATGCGTTAGTATTGCAATGATAAATCATTGATAGTAGAGTTCAGGCTTACAACTAGAATGTTTGATAAAGTGAGAGAGAGAGAGAGAGGGAGAGAGAGAGAGAGAGTTTTGATAGCTGAATACTGCAACGATACTAAATTGTAAGTGATACTCAAAATTATTTTTATCCCTACAATATACGCGAAACAGTGACAGCACGAGACATAAGTGGAAATAAAAATTGAGAATGGTTTGAAAATTTAGTCCCTTTTGAATATTCCGAGGTGCTTCATAAGCTGTCAAACATTTGTACAAAACTCATTCACCGTCGCACACACTGTGTCAGTACATTCAGAAGGCAAGCAAGCCTCGACGGACAGAATCCCGGTTAAATATGCAAGCAAACGGCCAACCGCTTCGGGAATTGGCACTAGAGTAAAGAACGATACACTATACACCGTGTCTATGTATGTATGTTTGTATGTTTGTATGTAGCGGTCCTTAATGTAATTACGTCGGTTACGCACGTGGGGGCGAGTCTATCAGGTTTATTTACACCGAATACATAAACAACAGCTAGTTTGAAATCAAATGGTGTTTAAGTACTAACGAGGTGGATTTTGTAATAAACTCTCCGGGGAGTTGCTTGGAAATGATTAGTTTTGAACTTTTGAAGTCTGACTTTCTGCTTTACGTGTAGTTAGTATTCAGGTTTAGTGTTTCTTTTAGAACTATGGGACGGCTTTGTGTACGTTTAAGAGCACTTCAAGATTTGTTTTTTGTGGATTAAAACAATTATTCTAGCCTGTGTACACCTCCAGCTTATTCGATCTCGATGGTTTATTATAAGTAGGTTTACAATACGCTGGATACGAACTAACGACCTCTCGATCATAATTTAAATGCCTTACTACTGAACTATTACAGCTGCTATTAAAAATTGTCTTACTGGTCGATCGATTAGTAGGACTGAAATTTGAAAATATTGCAACAAATTAATCCCTTTCTGGATGAGCTTGTATTACATGCAATTTTAGGTTTTTTCTCTATCGTATCGCTTTCAATTGTACCGACGGTTAGTAAAAATCTATACATATCAATAACAAGAAAATATATGAGTATTTATATTGTTAAAAGGATAATATAATACAATAAGCAAACCAATGCATATATTACATAGGTGATAATGAAACAGTGTAGAACTGTACACAGACTTATTTACATAAATAATTTATAAATGTACATAAACACGATGTTATGTAATCGTATTTTCCTGTTAGAAAATTTTCAATAATAACCTGAAGAATTGAGTTAGTACACAATAGATGACGATGTCAACATTATTTTAGAAGAAATAAGCAACCTTACAATAAATAAAGGTAAATTTTGAGTGATTGAGGTACAAATACAATACAAATTAAGGACACAAAGTACCACCTAACACAAATATCTTTTACGTGTCAAAATGAACACCAAATTAATCCGTTTGCATATCATTACAGACACTGCAGAACACATGAAATGCGAGTGATACAGAAAGACAGAGATAGTCTAACAAATCACATCTTTCTCCTATAGGAATAAGCAGAGAACCACCAGAGAACACTATTATGATCTTTATTATGATCCTATCCCTATTATGATCCTCAAAACCCCCTTTCCTTCATTCAATTCCATGAAAATACAAGTGTAAAATAATAACAAAATGGTTGCAAAACTCTCAATAATATAACAAGCCGTTGTCGAGCGAACACGTCGTTATCAGCGGCGCGTTATCAACGTCTAAATGAAACGTTTCCGAACGTATTAACCGAATTCAAGGCCCGCCTCACTGTTTGTAAACTTCGTTTATTTTACAAGATGGCTGACTCGAATGGTATTTTATTTACATAACGATGCGCTTGCTTGTACCGCTTTTTGATGTTGGATTAATTTCTGTTTATCGATAGTTGTAATTAACTAAACGTAAATATAAACAATTATTAATGGTAAATTATACCCGCATAATGATATTTCACCCGTTTTTCCACACACTAGTTTCTTGTTACAATCGGAGACCTGAGACTATTCCAAAACCTGCTAAAGTAATCTTAGTTCTACTGAAAGAATGATAAAGGGCTATATATATTGCGCAGCTCTATCGCCTTTTAACAGTTCCTTGTAGTAGGTATCTTGTATCATCAGTTGTTAAATCTATTTTAAAACTCCGTAAACCCAATATAAGTAGCTACACAAGGCAAGAGTTTTTTAAACAATAACAGAATTACTATTGCTACACTTCGAAAACATCTTAAAAATTCTATAGCGTATAACATTTTGAATACACATAGTGATAGTAGTATAGAAATAACAGAGCAACATGACAAAAATGTCACTAATGTGTTAATAGGCGTAGAATTTGCCAGCCGACCGACAAACCAAATAGTAACCTACTTAGAGCTGTCTGTTCGTTCGTGACACACCTTCCTATTATATCCGACGTTTGAAAAACCGGTCTCGAAATTATCCGCTTTGTAATATAAGAGGTTTAAGCTCTATTAAAATTCCTAATATCTCTTTGGCCAAAATAGTGACCAAATCCACCGATAAATGGCAAGTCAAAGGACTTAAAGGTGTTTCTTAGATACGAATATTTTTCTGTCTGACGCCATCTGAATCATCTGCAATAGATGGATACAGGCTAATGACGATGATAATAGAGATTTTCAAGAACCTGGTTAAGAGTAGGACAAACAGGGATTTTTGGTGTAAGCGTGAGGACTCTTGCAGAAGGAAGAGAAAAGTTGTAAATGATGATGATAAAAAGCATATTTCAATAAAAGTCAGTCAGAATGCAAAAGTTAGATCCTTAAAGGTCAAATATTATAATATTTCCAGTTACTACTTTCATTTTCACAAGAATCGCTAAACCATACAAAACTTTAAACTAAATTCACAATAAACTCCCCAGATTCAAATTTAAAGCTACCTTTAGTTGCGTTTTCCCGGAATTTGTATAATACGTAATATCATGAAGAGCATTGAGGGATTTAAAATCACGTCCGTCGAAAGAGTCTTATCTTTTGAGCACATTCTAATAGTCTTGCCTCCTCTGCTAACAAATTCGTTTCTTTAGTTCCTTTTGGGTCTATTATCTAGATCAATCTTTTGTCTTCACGTTGCACTCTCGCCGGTTTAACGATTAGCGAAGCAAGCAATCTTTGGCAATCCGATGCGAAGTCGTATTTGTTTACTGAAAGGAATCTCTCTTGCAGATAAAATTAGAATTAGTTTTTTTAAACAGAAATAGACATCTATAAAATTGAGTTTTTTCTTTTCGTTGTTTAAGAAGATAAAGTGTTTATCTCAACGGCTTATCGCTTTAAGATGAAATCGTTAAAGGATTATAGTAAAAAATATTATCGGTATCTCTACCAAAAGTACATTTACGTTAAAGCAAAATATGACAATCTAAATCTTACTATCAAACAGTTAGTGATAATATTTATCTAGTTTATCTCTGCGATACCGGCAATCTTGTTGATAGCGGTTATTCGTATAGATAATTTCACTAATATGTATAACTAATTAAATTAACATCCTCTGTGTTCTAGCATCATCGGATAAACCAAAAACGTATTAGAATCATTAGGAAAATCCAAATTCGTTGCCGTGCGTAAACCATCAAATGCAAAGGTATCAATATGACGCGCCCGCAGTACAGCGTTGTAACAAAGACGTATCACAGACTTGCATTTATTGAAAGCGAAGTAGAAAAAAATGCTTTTCCAACCCCATCTAGCCAGACGGAAAAATACGTCGTTGCCGATTGTTTCCCTGTCCGGAACGCGAAATGCAAAGTATGAAATAATTATGGCGGTGAGAGTGCGCGACATGTCGCTTCGCTCCCCCTCCGCCCTCCTTGCATCCCTCCCGTCCCCCTCTTCCCATCAACCGATCGTCCTCGTCTCCGATCTACCCCCTAGACTTAGGTGGCGACGCGTCGACAAAACGTCGCCACGAATGCGGTTAAAAAGGGACTTGTTGCTTTATCAGTGTCAGGTTTTCGCGTGAAAATTTGTTGAATAAGTAATGTCGCGTTACACGACCTATATTCCACAACGTACAGCGGTCGGGACGTTCAACTAAAAAGTTTAGGGTCCCGATTATAAGGCTAAAAGCCATCGCGGTTGCGGAATGGACTAACAAATTCAAAATTGCGCCTTTTCGACGTTCAGTAATCCTCATCGGTGCATAATGTGGGCAACAATAGGCGAGCACAGAATGCATTAGTGTGAGTGCACACACAGTTAGTTTCCGTGGATGCATGAGTAGGGTGACAAGGACGAGATTCGAAAGAGGAATGTCTCGCAATCGATTCTTTGGAGCGGGCGGTCGGCCTGGCATCGCGTCCGACAGAACGTTGGATAATTGAAATACCTGACGGGAGACAGGATTGGGCGTTTCGGGAGCCGCACTGGTATCCAACGTAAACATTTTGATGAAATGTTTGTCATGATTTAACGGTTTTCTTTGCAACTAGCTGCGCTGTTCGTTTGACGTCACGTCTTTACTTTATGACGAGGTAATTTACAAGTCTGTATTTATAAATTTAGTGTACATTGCTTCCTCTTGAGGTGACTTTGGGTAACCTTCGGGTGATCTTATTAAATCAACACCGGTCATTGAAGTTATCAGTGTGTTTGATCCGCGTGACATAGATTTTTTTACGAATGAAGGAAATTACATTAGCATTTGTCGTTCGCCTACTTTATTATTGTTTGTGTCGAATAGTTTTGGTCAAGTTTGTAAGGTAAATTTTTCCTGAACCTAAATAAACCAAATGAGTAAACCATCTGACATTTTAAGCTATGGTACAAGGAAAACCACAATAAGAAAATATGTTTAACATGATACTATTGTAAGACAAATAGAGGCAATAATACCATGCATCTTAATTCACACAAACCGAAAGTTTGTAAAGCACATTCATATAAATCATTCAACCTACTTAGCATTTTATTTAAATCTAAACTGTCCATTGTACGCGAGACGAGATGACATTTCATATAAGCAGACTTTCAAACACTTGTTTTTATTCGCATTGAACGGAATACGAGAGAGTTGTCGAGACACGTAACGTCGTATGTACAATACAATATGTAACCCGATATTGCCGCTATGATATTCAACTGATGTTTATACACACGTAATACTGAACGCAATTCATTCAGTCCTATTTAATTGGACGTAAATGAGACGCAGTGTACGGGTTTTATTTTTGTAAACATGGTCATTGTAGTAATTGGTATTGATGGTGTGGATTTCAGGACATTTATTGGCAATTTTAAGGAGTCTTTAAAATTACATGATTATTAATTTTGGCAATTGAAGCTGTTTGTATAATAAAATAGTACCAAAGAAAAGTGAGTTCCGATTCCAGATTTATTGTGCAGGATGCGAAACTAAACCACATGACATGTGCAAATTAAGATTGTGAGAATTTTCTGCTAAGAAATACTATTAATTCAAATGATTATAACGCTGACATTATAAGTATCAACAGTATAAAATTATTCGAATATTAGCAAATCTTGGTCATACTCTATCCAAATGTATAGAACAGAACAATTTGTTTTAATACTATCGTGCAATAGGTACGTCTAGACTGTAGACTGTAGAGTGCAGACACATCACGTCTGTGCAACTGTATTCCACACAAATATCACTTACACCGTCTATGTTTCATGCTCTCCTGGTACTTTGTAAACCTTTGTATTGTATTCATTCTTTGTTCGTTTAATTTGGAATTGGTGTTCAAACCACCTATATGCCGTGAGGACATTATTAGGGCACAACAGATGTATTTCATGGTCTTTATTTTACAAAGCTTCTTAAAATTTGTTTACCTAAAGAATTACCACCAAGCATTTATCCATCGCATATCATCTTCTGAATCATGCACAACACCGGCATTCCACAGAAAGGGGCAAAAGCTTCGAAAGGGCAAATAGATGCAGCGTTACATCAGGGAACGTTTTGTTTTTGGACTGCCTATAAATCTTTATCAGAAAGAAGATATGGAACTGAAACAACTTTAGTTTTGAGTGTTAGTCTTAGCTGAGCGAAAACAACTATGACCAAAGTTCGTCTCCTTCACTTTAAATACCAGTCAGCCAGTCCTTTGAAACCTTGCAGATCATCACAAATGCAATAAGCCTAAGCCTTGCACATAATATATTAATCAACACACAGTGACCTGTTGATTCCTTAATACGCATGATATTGTGTTACATGTAATCTTGATAACAAAGGACTGGCTAAGTGGTCATTGTGGTGAATTACGTAGTCTGTCAAACTTGAAGCCAGTCAGGATAGATAGCCGTATTATGTAGCTGTACGTGTTTGGAATAATGACGTCACGGCTCATCATGTCAAAGGTATATCTACAATATGGATAGACTAACTACTATTAAAACAGAGCGGCGCTTCTATTCGCTATAAATGAAGTTAGTGGTCCGCCACGGCAAAGCCCGGTTCAAACAGTTATATATTACAAAAAACCTTTACAACTTTTACACATAAACCTTCCTCTTGAAACACCCTATCTGTTAAAAAATCCTGCATCAAAATCCGTGCCGTAGTTTTAAAGATCTAAGCTTACATACAGACATAGGGACACGCGGGAAGCGACTTTGCTGTATACTATGTAGTGAAACAGAGACAAATGTATCAGTTCCAAAAATGTGTTATAGGGAATCATCGCTTATTGCAGTTCTAAAACGTCGTTTTTAGCGACTGCGTTGACGTTGCAACGACAAAAAACAAAAATGGCAGCTATTGTCTGCGGCAACATTTCGTATGTGTGCGAAAAACTAAATCCTCAATCGTCGATTTCGAATATTCATATTGTTTTGCTCAAAAAGAGGTGCATTTTTGATTCTGATATTTAAAATCTACTTACAAGAGCTCACAACCAGCACTTATATATGCTATAGTGATTAGGATTATTATTAAAGATATAGTATAATTATAGAGTTTTATTTCTTCTTCGCCTATCAGAGTCTTTCCAATCAGCCACCGTATTTTCACTTTAGCATCTAGCTTAACCTCTTATGTCATAAGTACTCGTGCAAGGTACAAAGCTTATCAAATTGTCTTCTATGTGCTGCAGAAATATTCATACAGCAAGATCTGAAGCACCGCATCTTATTCAGAGTACCACGCGCCTCAATACTGCAATAAACTAGTTGATATGAAACTGTCGTATTAGCATCCGCGTCTCGTCCGCGACCCGGCCATGGCCCGCGATCCGGTATGCTCAATGAATCGCTTTTATATCGAGATTAACACACAATATCATGGAATAATATAGCAGTTTTTTTTTTTCGAAAACTTTAGAGGACGAATGGTTTGTGGTTATAGAAGAGTAGCTAAAAGAGGAAATTAAGAGTTGGTCATTCATAGGGGCTTAAAACAGCTGGTTAAATGTAAGGTGTAATGCACTCCTGACATCAGCAATAAAATAGGTGTGCTGATACAAAAACTAAAGGACTTTTAATGTGAGAAAACGTTGAGGGACGAATCTTATCTTGTAAACAGTAAAATTTAAGTACGAAAGGATCAAAATGCGCATCCTCGTATTTCCAGTTAACTGCCATTTTAGTGCTGAAAATTAATAGAATTGGCCTCTAGGTGCTATTGTACTTTTGAACTGAAACAAAGAAAACTTTTCAAAAAGCACGTTTTCAGAACTTGCAGCAATAAACGCAAACGTATAAAGCGGGTTAAACAAAATAAACCTAGCGCTGGATTAGAACTCGTAATAGACGAAAAAATACTACTATTGACTACGAAATGGAAAGCTGTAAAAGTGGTTTTATTTTCACCGAACCGTTTTAAAATCTCATACCGGGAGTTTGGCACACAGCGGGGTTAGTTGGTTACGATATAATCGGGCACCGACTAACTTTGTGCTTTTTTCAATTTAAATACTTTCTAACCGCCTGTTTCAGCACCTCCTGACACGTTCTGGATAGTTTAACTGTAAGAATATTGATAGGGTTTTAAGCGTATTTTGTCACTTTATCCGTGGGTAAACTTAAGACTACACATGACTGCAGAAATTCATAATTTTCAAATTTGCTATCGTAAAATTTACGGCATCTACGAAAAATATCGTTAGGTGCCTTTGCCTTGGATGCTATTTACATTATTTTACTAAAAAAATACTAACTAAAACAGTACATAATACACAAATATTCAAAACCTTTGTTCTGTCTGTAGTATCGATATTATTTCACCAACAAATGCAACACGCAATAAAATGTTCACTAAAATGCAACAGTTTTTCATTAGGCCATAATATCTGTAATGACTGTGTTAATGACTCTCGAAACAATGTATGTTATGCCGTGCTAATGGTTGTTACATTATTAATACTCGTGTTGTTTTAGTCAAGTAAAAATAGTAGTTGAAAGACTCTGCGATCTGTGATTCAAATCTAACAGTTTCTGCAACGTGAGTCGTATTCACGAGATTGGCTTGTTTTAATTCGGTCTATTCCTTAAGCTACTTGAGGGTTATTTGATTTCCTAGTACATTTCCTTGAAGACAGCTCCCGCCTAAGAATTGCTCTTGTGTCGCGGGGACTTACAAATATACAAACAACAGACACAAAGTACAACCAGACCCGAAACAATTATCTGTGGATCGAATACACTAATTATACAATGCATTTTATTAAATACGTTGATTTATTACCGCAATTCAAATTAATGTATCACTAGTTATACAATAACTGTGTTACGGAACACAATGAAACTATGGTTTAATAATATTATAGCTTTATTGGATTAGGTTTAATTACAATTTCAACGGTACAGTAATTAGTATTCTACTATTTCATTAATAGTCAAGAGAAGGAAATCTGAAGTAATTAATTGGCTATGGATCAATCAAATCGGTACCTGTTAAAAGTAGTGCTAGCAAATTTTTTGTTGGTAAGTTTTTCAAGACCTATTCGCAGCTCAAGACATGCAACGGTAAATCATAGAATTAACTTACATTACAATTTTGAGGGGCGAGTTCCTATTGTCTATCAAAAACAGGCTATCTATCGACACATAAATTGCATGCGCTACTGTTAAAATGCACTTTGTCTAAAATTTCTTTAGAAGCAACTCAAGGCAATGGCGATCTTATTTTATTACGTGCTTACGTTAAGTTGACGTCTGGTTGATGCCGAGGCCGAACCATACCGTGGATACCATGATGATACTCTTCCAAGGCGATATTTTTGTTCGTGTGGAATAATTTTAGGCGATTTTTTTCAATATTTCCATAGCAAAAAGTGCAATAATCACTGTTTTAACTATTGCTGGACTTTTAAAATAAATGTATTTATCAAGTTGGATAAGGAACAACAAAACTGTAGTATCCAAAACCGGGACACAAAAGCACAATTTCGCGCATTCCTCAAACAAGTTTATGCATCACCTTGCAAATATTCGAGCAACGGAAACGTAATATATTGTAACAGATAGATAAGATACAAGGTCGCAGATAAACCGAGTGCAATTAATAACAACAGTAATTGCTAATATGACAGTGTTTTATCTTCTTCAATGAAGCAAGGAATCCTAAGAAGATGACCTTGGGAAGACTGACTGAGGCCTTTTGTATTATTGTGTCAACCCGGAAATTTGCAGAATTAAGTATCTATTCAATTATATCTTAGGTAATATGTGAAGAATAATATGTATTTGTAAGCTTATTTAAGGACATCAGGGGGTGAAGAAGTGAAACAGTGAAAAAGAAACCTTGTATAGATAAGTAGAATGATAAACAATGTTTAACAAGCCTTAGTACGGTCAAACAATGTCGCTTGGTTATGAAGTTATGAACTGATCTTCGTCTGTACGGCAATGGGTAGGGTTTAAACTGACCAATAAACTAACTTCTACCGCTTGCAAATTGATACCTTAGCAATGGGTTTAGTGATGATAAATGGTTAATTACTCAAAGTTTAATGACAAATTGAATACCTCAGGAATATATAAATCAAATACGATCTCTCACAATCACAAAGATTTCAGTAAGACTGATTCTACACATCAACTCCCGTTTTCAGGCGACATATAATATGTATGTTAATTCGGCAAGGGATGCAAATTTAATGTGAGCGAGCGACGCCGACGGACGTGCTAATATTTACGTAACAGAAGCGGTGACATCACCACTGTATGTATCGCTCGTCTAGTATCATCACAAACAAGTGCATTTAATACTGCT
The DNA here is from genome assembly GCF_050436995.1 of Anticarsia gemmatalis. Lineage (NCBI taxonomy): Eukaryota > Metazoa > Arthropoda > Insecta > Lepidoptera > Erebidae > Anticarsia > Anticarsia gemmatalis. The sequence continues at coordinate 8,436,494 of NC_134762.1, forward strand.
AATACTACGTAATGACTGCTTATCAAAATAGATGAAATGAATTATTTCTCCCTTTTGAGTAAAGAAGAAAACAGGAAAAAAGTCATCTGCAGAGATTCGAGATAACCATATATGTAATTATAATTATAGATTCAAGATCCACACAGCAAAATGAATAAAATGTATGTTTTGAGTTTCATAAAAACAATTTTATCGTAACCGCATGTCCGAAAGATGTCACTATCTAAGAACTGGTCGGCTGAATCACGAACAATACACCCAATACTAAGTGCCATTAAAACAAATGCTTGAAACAATTCAAAAGACATGTAAATACCTTTACAACCCGGCATAATAACAAGGGAGGCTGGACACATCTCTCGTAGGTAGAATACACGGTCGAATGGCTGCACTACATAACGCAGCGATAATCTCGCCTCAGTCATATCACAATGGGATTCCGTATTGTCATCGAAATGTGGGTGAACAGTTATATCTATGTATTGTGACCTTTTAGGATCGATTCAAGGCTCTATTTTGTGTAGTACTTCGTTTTGGCTAAACGTGATATGACTGTGAAATGTCATTGTGATAATTGAAATAATCTTGACACAAATGATTAACCTTTTGCTATATTTTTTGACTAGCTTTTACCCGCGATTTCGTCCGCGTGTTTTGTGACTCAGGATAAAATTTTCATACAAATTTTCATCCCCAATTTTATCCCCTTGGGATAGAATTGACTAATATCCTTTCTTAGCTGATGCCTAAGTTATAACACCTGCCTGCATGCAAAATTTCAGCCCGATCCGTCCAGTGGTTAGGGCTGTGCGTTGATAGATCAATATGTCAGTCAGTCACTTTTGAGTTATATGTATTTAGATAACAGCTGAGTTCATACTTGACACCGAAGAAACAACTCGTTTAACAGGGCGTCATGTCTGTGAGTCTTGTCTAAAATGAGGGATCAATACCACACCACAAAGAGAAGTTACCAGCATAGTGACAAAGAATAATTAAATTTAGCACTTAAGTTGGCAGTAACCAAGACGAAAAAGATACATCATATTCGAAGAAAAACAACTAAGAATCTTCAATAGGTCAATGGCTTTTCCAGAAAAGCGATAACTTGAATTTCATGAAGTCAAACACCAAGAATGGATTAGAAAACGTAAAACTTGTTAAGAATAAACAAATTAAACGAGATTCTGTGAAGTTACGTAAGATTAATTTATTGGAGTAAATTTAAATATGATTATAATACGGGAGCGACTGCCTTTTGACCCGCGCAACCTCTGAGATATAAACTTATTAGAATTACTGTCTATTTTGGAATTAATTGACGATTCTTTACAAGATTTACTAAGAATAAATAAACGCTGATGTAAAAGAAAATGTGGATTTGCTTTTTGGGTGTCATGTTTGTGTGAGAACCGGTTTTCGTAACCTATAAAATTGCATAGATTTTATATTTTGGAAACAGATGTTCTTTCTAGATTGTTCTATGTATAAAATTAAAGGCTTATTACAAGATCAATAAAAATGACTGAAACACTTAAGAAGGCGACAAACTACACGATTAGGCTCTTCAAACAACGGTAATGCCCAATGAATGAAAATACTGTGAAAGTAGATACTGGATAGCAATCAACAAAATTAGTCTTCCATACACTTCAAGAATCCGTAGCCACTAGCGAAATATGTAGGTAAATCTAAATCAAAACAAGCAAGCGTGCAGCAAACCATTTATCGAGCCATTCCCATTAATAACACAAGTTGGCGCCATGACATTTGATAAACGCCTTGCACCAATCTAATTTATACGGTACATCATATTTATAGGGTATATCATTAGTACTGCCTTCGTGGTGCAGTCGGTAGTGTGTACCACTGCTGATCGCGAAGTGTCGGCTTCAATTCCCATGCCGAGCGAAGTGTTAATGGTCTTTTTTAATTTAAATTATATTATTCTCAATAATAAACTGGAGTTTTGGTCATAAAAGCTCAATATTATTTTGGTAACGTGCACGGCATATGGCAATAGGCTTCCCATCATAAGAAACTAACCCTTTTATTAATAAACACACTATAAGCCTATTTTAGTTAAAAAACTACTAGGTACAATGTGTTTCTCTTTTTCATTTCGCTAAGGAGTGAAAGAAACAAAACTCTTTACACGCCTTTCATAACTTCATTTTTTTCTTTTTTAAAAAGAGGGTAACCATTTAACTGAAGATACCGTGGGAGTTCATACAGCTCATACACCTTCGGGTATATGATGTCTTGTTTGCATTTAAATCATTAATTTTATATGCAGCAGATTAATGATGACTTTAGTTTATAGACTCGTATATCACCAAGTCTTAAGACAAGCCGCCAAAGACCTGAGTCAAAGCCGTATTTGCGATTTCCAAGTTTACGACGCTGTACTTATAAATCTTGGAATTATATAGTCCGTTAAAGGAATATGTCTAACTGTATGCTTTAATGATGTATAAAAGTTTTGAGAAGAGGTATATTGCATAGGTAAATTTTCCTTTACTTTTCTGCGAAAAAGTTTCAAAATATTACCGGGAAAAAGTTAATAGTACTTTTTTCCTGTACTTGCTGAAGGACTAAAGGAAACAGATAGCCATATAACACGTATTCATGCGAAATATTTGTATTGCGTTGCTTTTAACGAGTAAACATAAAAAAATATACAAGGATACAAGCGAATAATTTTACTATCAAGTCTTATATTAGTAAATATAATAATTTTATTATTAAAAATACAATTTACTCACACAGATGTTAAAGAAAATCGCCAAAAAAAACGTTTCCTCACCTTGAAACGTATGTATTTTGGTACGAATTTGCATACTGGTTTTGACGTCGACACACGACCTTACCATACACAATACATAATAACTTAAAAGGGGGTATTTATAATTCTGAATGTTTTCATCGTACCTAAGAAGTGTAGGAATGTAGGTAGAATAGAAGAGAAGATATAAATAAGTACTACTTAAATAGAATAATGGATGGAATCGAAGGAATGAAAAAAATAAAATGTTACGTCCATTTAGACCCGGCTTATAACACGAACATACATTTTACCATGGATTGCTTGACGTTTCGGCGCTGATTACACTAGCCGTGGTCAGAAGCGCTTCTAATAACTGAACTTTACAGTCAAACTTACGATACTATCTATCTTAAATTTAAATACTAACTATAGTTAACTAAAATGTTTTTTTACAAACAAAATGCAGAATTTTATAAAAAACAGCGATCAGGAACAGTATTGACCCAGTGGTAATCTCCAAGGCATTGGATTCGAATCTGTGATTGAAGAAAGTATAGCTATTTGGAACTGTGCCGAGTGAACGGGGATACAACGATGTACTCGTTTTCTATGAAACTGCAGAATAAAACAGTCGAAAGCAAGGAGTAACGTGCATTGTTCGCCGCTAGAGATATATTCCTTTAAGAATTTGTTGGTGTCAGTGTTAAGACAGCTGTGCTCAGATCATATTTTTGTTAAGAAATAAAGATTTCTGCTGACTGGATTGAAGATTACAATAGCTTTTATTTTTCTATAGCAAAGTAGCCTAGAGACTTTTGCCAGCTAATTTAAAAGAAAAATAATTTTCTTAAGTCAGTGTGTGATATATTCTAATGAAAGACTTAAAAGAATCGCACATAACAGAGACGCGGAACAAGGCCTGTTGATGACTATTTAACCTTTTACGTAAAATGGACAACATTTTGGAGACAGACAGTTTATAAGCCAAATTGCCACAGCATAGTTTTTTTATCCTGACAAATCATTAAATACGGTAAGGCGGACGAACACGCATGCTCTAACTAGTATATCCTAAGTAAGACTCTATCAAACTACGGTGGTGGCGCAGAGATAAGCATATGGCGATAGTAAATAGATATAACAAAGATTTCGTACAATCAGTTTGTAACACGTGCACACTCACATTGCTATATTTATAAGTATATTATGTATAAGTTTATCTAAGTTTTTATCACGTGTGTCGCTTCAACAGCTGTCGTGCGAAATAACATTGAAACCGATTATTTGTGAAGGACATAAATATTACCTGCGTCTGTATTTATAAAGAATATTACTGTCGTTAGTTGCTTACGCCATCAATTTATTATGTTGCTGAGCCCATATTACAATAACATATCTTCAGATAGGGCCCACGATTTTAAGGGTTACAAAAGTAAGCTATTACTTTGAAGAATTTAATTCAAATATAGGTACAATATGTCGTAAAGATCTAACATGATTAATTTATTAAAATCTGTCATACTATTGTAGTACAATTAGTCTTATCTCCCTTTTATTACAAATATTATCACATTACCTTATTACTCATTTATTAAATAAGCAAATCTTGTTGGCAAGGCAATTGTAATATCAAATATTGTGTTGCAGGTCGTGGGCAAAAACACCTGTTATATCAAATAGGTGAGACATTTTCCTCAAAAATGGACGTTGATGCATGACAGTGCATCTCTATAATGATTGAGATATGAATCACGATTCATTTGTCAGCATTAATTAGCATTTAATACATAGAAACTTCTCATAGCATTTTAATTAGAAAGATTTTTTAATAAAAATATAAAAGATATAGTAAGGTACGTTGCGATCGTAGTAAAAACCGAATAGCCTAGGTGATGAAAATTCAAAAAATTTGTCTTAACGAGGAATACTCCAGTATTATGAAAATAATATAGTTCACTATAGCCTAGTTCACGTTATGTCTCGTTTGCTTACTGGTCAACCTGGTGTCAAAGTTGTTCAAGCCGGTCGTCCATTAACGACTGATAGCCGGATCTGATCTGCAAGTCATGCTTGGTTCTAATATTTCTTAACGGCCACCCATCCTTGGAATAATCGCGCTATAGATTGCTTACCCCACAGATTGCTTACCGACCGGTAAGCACAACTAGCTATGGAACAGAAGTTGATCAACAGTATTAAAGTATTGACCTGGTTATTATTCTCAAGGCCCATAATGTCCCAATTTCATACAGGCTATAGCGAAAGCATATACATAAAATTTCTCCATTATTACCAACATACCATGAATCGGCAGTAACGTTGCGTAAGTGTAAAATTAATTTGTCATCGTATTTAATAAGCCGTAAAATATCTCGACCACTTCATGGTAATGCTTTTAGACAATAACTTTAAATAAATGTATAAGTTGCTTTCAAATATGTCTGAAAGAAAATAGGGCACCAGATTCCATCATCCATCATTACCGAAGATAAATTAATGCGGTCAATTTAGGTCTCAATTTTAGCTACTTTCGATGTACCTACCCCTTTTATTGTAGACTTTCTTTCCCACCAACTAAAGAAACCCAAATTAGCTTAGGATTGGTACTATTGGGTGAGATAATAGATTTTTTGTTACAGATGATCAGCTAAAATAGGTCATAAAACTTTTGCTGCAGATGAAATCTGGACTCAGGCAAGAAAAGGACATAGGACACTTTCTAAACCCACGAAAAACCGTGTACGGAAGCTAGTCGCACATACGTCACGAATACATAACAGTGAAAGCGAGTCACATCAAATTTTGAGTAAAACTGCCGTATCTAAATGACACTGAGTACAATAACTATTGAAACATCTGAGAGCATTGTTTCAAGTCTATTTCAAAGGAAATCCTATTGTTTACTTTATGATCAAAACAAAAAATAAATACCCTACGGCATTGTCTATTAAGGGATAATGTTTGAAGAGGTTCGGTGCGATGTAAGCGATATCGTGGGGCTTGAATAGCATAATAAATATTTAATTATGTTCTTGATTCTGGATCGCCTTTCGATCCTGTAGATACCATCTATTAAGTTTATCTACTAATTTATTTTTTAGTCTAGTTCGAATAATATACAGCAAACTTTAATTAGTGATATTGCTGAAGTGAACTAAAGTGGCTTCTAAATTTTTTTTCAAATGCAAGCCACTACATAATCTCGTGCAGGTTGTCACCAGGGTTAAAAGCATCTGCAACGCAAAACTACTTCAGCGCTGGAGAGCTTTAAACTATCCAATGCAATCTCCCTATCTCAAAATCTGTTGCAGTAACCTATCTAAAGATTAACAGTGCCCGCTTATCCTCAATATCCTGGCAGACAAGACTCAGTCGGTTATAAACATCAAAAGCACCGATGAAAACCAGACTAGAGCAAAATAGAATACCTGTTTCTTGGAAGACGGGAACGTCAACGGATCAATGGAATCCTGATATAAATAGTATGTCAACAATGCGAACACCACGTTATGTAGGTACCGGTGTTAGGTGTGTGACGTAATAACTAAGAACGATTTTGTTTCAGGTACGGGCACGTGTCTATCAATTTTAGAATCGTTTTGTGAATTAAAAACGTGCGTGAAGTAAAAGTGAAAAAGAACGTGCATGAAGTAAAAGAAGTTTGTAAAGATCGCAAGATTAGCATACATTGGTCTCCGTTTAAGTGCCTATGAACCCCAAACCATTTTTTCGCCGAACTGCTAATTCGGTTCTCAATTTTTTTTCCCATTTCTGTCCCACTGCAGAGCAAGGGTCTCCTCCCAAAAGATGGGGAGGGGTTAGGCCTTGAGTCCACCACGCTGGTCAGGTACGGGTTGGGGACTTTGCATGCCCTCAATAAATGTATTACACAAATTTTAGGCATGGAAGGTTTCCTCACGATGTTTTCCTTCATTGTTAAAGCAAGTGATAATAATTATTTCTATTTTTTCTCAAATTTGCATCAGTCAAATTGACTATACTGCATCACATAAGCACTTTTATATAAAAATCTTGAATATGTATTCATATAGGCGTACGTAGTCTAGGGTCTTATGTAGTTCTTTACACACACGATCTTGGATACGAATAAAAGTGATGAGCATTCGCTCTTGAATGTGGGACATCATTTGTAAACGTCTGCCGGCAAGATGACATACGCGTCTTAGGTTGTATACCTAACTGTTATTACACTTGCAGGATATGATTTACTTTTTTATACTAAACTCTAGCATACAGACGCTACTTTTCCCACGTTTAAAGATCACTTGACCTTTTTTTACTGTTTCACGAAAGAGTATACTATGACATTAAAGTAATGGCAAAAGCTTTAAGTTTAAATCAATCAGTATGAAGAAAGTCCAAGGTAATGTTATTTCTGACACGTGTTTTTATAAGTAAACTCCACAATCATTACTAAGAAGTGATAATGACAGTTTACACATTGATTAACCGGTCCAGATACGGTTTCACAACCTTCCATTATCGCCCGTCATAAATAAATGTACAAAATCATTATGGTTTTGTATTAAAAATCAAATTACTGTGAAATAAAGTATCAACAACTAGATATTAGAAACGAAACAAACTAGTGCGAAACAAATGTGATTACATAAAGCGATTTACATAATATGAATCGAGATTACAATATGGCCAGCTGAGGCTCTAAACCGTACAAAAATTCCTTCTCACGGGCACAACGGTATCGACGCACGCGCATATTGCTAAGGTCACTGCGACACTACTGTCATCTCTCTCATTCGCTCTGTTTTAAGTCGACGTGCGAAAGAGACAGAGGTCAATGCAAATGAGTCGCCCCCATAAAAAACGAGCATTTGACTCAGTGTGGCGACTCAGCGTGATTGATTAGATGCACCTTCTTCTTCTGGAATCGGCGTTTACGTGGAAACGGTCGGCTCTGCTCGCCTCCATTGTTTGGCCGTTTCGACATGGCTCCACATTATTACAATGGCTCTCGTTTTACTGGACGATGGAGCAATAAATACATCGTAAACTTAGTACGCGTACATAAATTCCTGTACTGAGCTCATAACGTGACTACTTGATGATAGCTCGCTGTCTGAACTGGAGAACAGAATTCTCGGCTAAATTATAGCGCGTTTTGATGTTTAACCCAAATATTGCAAATCTTTAGTCCGAATTACATTTTTATTATAACAAAACGAGTTGGGCAAGTCTTCATGAATAATAAAATAACACGAGCACTCGTAGCGCCATCTATTGTGAAACAAAGGTAGTTGTAATGTTTACGTAGAGTTTGTTTAACAACACTGACCATTAAACGTCAATGGTTGAAAACGACGAATTAACATGTAACCCGTGACGTTTGTGTTTATTTAATCACGTAAATAACTGTAGGAGAAATAAAAAGAATAGAGTCGTAAATAAATTAAACTCTATAATGGCTTATGTTTACTTTCACAGTTCACGGCCGTAATTAATATCGGTGCTTGCGGAGTATAGTGGTCTCTTTCGTGCTTCTTGAGAATGCCATTTATGAGTCGTGTTTTCTGTCTCTGTCTTGTGGTGATTTATAGTCGGTGAAGCTTTACATAACCGCGGTGGCTACTTACTACATGTTGAGCTAGTGCCAGTCCGTTTATCATGATTATGACGCTATAAAATAATAATTTTATCTCATTTGCAGGGCTTATCGCGGAAGTTTTCAAATGTGGTGTATTTAGTCAGATGTGCAAACTAATGTATTATAATATGTTACAAAGTAACATCTGCGGGGAAAGTATTGAATTTTGTATGGCCTGTACTAGTTTCGGACTTTCGGCTCAATCTTTTAAGTGACCTTTTGAAATATTCGTAGTACTAAAAGTGGGGCACACACACAGAAACATTTAGTAGGTACATTTGAATGAACTGCTAGACGGATTTAATACGAGTGATATCTGTGTAATGTCGAGACTCAAATAATACGAGTATTTATGAAGATGGATGAGTGTTTTCGAAAGAAGTGACAACTCATCGTCAATACATTACACCTTTTTTGGACGGGAGTATAAATATAAATTGGAACTGGAAAGTCTGGAGGTAGGCGCAACATTATTGAACTACAGCTCATTTGAAAACTTAAATATTACCACATATGATAGATTGGCAAAAGAGTTCATTGAATTCAATCAGTAAATCTAAAAGACTCATACGTATTTCCCAATTAGTAAAATTGTTGTTGGAGCGGAAAATCTTAAATAACCGTCTTATAAGGATACCAAAGCAAATGACCTTATAATGACTAACACAGAAACTTTCCTTAATCTCTACCGTTAAAGATCTTTGAGCAACAATGTAAACATCAATCAATAAATAATAACAAAGAATCCAGTGAAAACTGTTCTAATAAAGGTAACGCACGGTATACATCGCAATTAAATTAGAAATTAGAAAACGTTAACTTTCACGTAATTGATGCTCCTATAGTACGCACTATGTTCAATGTTCGCAAGTGAATAAGCGAAACTAATTATGAGCCGACTGCCGCACACCGATACACTCACTGTGTTAACTAATATCCAATGTACATGCACAGTTTTTGTTTTAAGATAAATTAATGCTATAAATCACAATATCGATAGGATGAATTTGAAAGTAAACTATAAATAGTTAAACAAGCCAAGGAGAAAAAAAAGAGGAGCGATATGACTCAGCCAAAAATTACATAAAAATTGCAAAACAAAAGTACCAACGGCAGTAGTCTTAGATGATGGAATCACTCTGGAGAAACAATAAAACGCAACCGGCAACAATTAAATATTAACATTAAAATTAAATGTAGTCTTTGATTTGCCGCCTGTTTCTATATAGATAGCCTCTTAGTGGCATCTAGTCCAGAAGAAACTAAAAATGATAGAATAGTAACTAAGGTTTTCCTGGTAATATGTTTCAAGTTAAAAATACCCCATTATAAAGAACTTGACTTTGCATTTAGGCAAATTATTTTTCATTAAATAGAGCTTTTAATGCCATTACAACACAGTCCACTAATCGTCACGTAAACAATGCCGGAGCCACAATTTTTTAACAGAATCGCCCAATTTGAACGGACGGCAACTAAATTACCTAAGCACTGAGATAAATCGACGTTAAGGGCGTCTAAAAATCAAGAGGCCACTCTTTTTTATTAGTTTTCGGGTCAACAGCCACAGAGTAACGGAAAATGTGCCAATGAAACGTGTTTAAATAATGTAAATCAAATAGTTCATGTTTATATTCACATCGACTTACCGGCTCGACTCGAGCATCATTTTGTGTGGCCTGCAAACAGAAAAATAAATATGTTAACACAAAACCACAACTACAATCTACGATATTGTAGCTAAACATTTGTACGCAAATACGCGCACACATCGACACGCGCAAGTGTGTAATAAAACTAACATGTGTGCGAAAACCACAGAATAAATACACGCAGAAAACAATAGATCATTAAAGAAAATAAATCAAGTTTTGCTTAGTACCTACGACCTAAAAGCGATCGGTAATAATCTGGAAAGGTTGTAGACGTTTAACCATCAGACGTTAAACGAACACCTGAGGGAGAATATTTATTACATTTTGTATATAACTAAGTGGATTTTATTTGAAGCAATCTTTGAGATGGATTATTTTATTGATGGCATATAATATCATCGAATTCTTGTGCGTATTAAATATAATTTATCGCTCGGTTTAACGGTGAATGAATATACTGGAATTCAGGATGCCGGGAAGATTTGAAAGCGAATTTGAAAGAATGTGTAATGACTTCTGATGGTATACTTTTTACGTGTGTAAACTAAGGGTATGTACTCAATGGCGACATGAAATTAGCAACATGAGAATAGTCTGGCGCGACGTTGCTTGTGTTTATTTAGCATGGTGATTCACGAATCGTGTGCATAAACGGTCTCAGAGGTGCCAGCGGCGAAGGCTGTACTACACTAATTATGTGGTTTACTCCAAGGCTGACTGTATGAACTAAACAAAGCTAAATTTTGCCTCATTTCCAAGTATTACGTCGACCTAAATATTATGTTACTCTTTTTGAAGGTTACAAGCGTGACGGAGCAATTTGCTTTGAGCAAATAGTCGATTTGAAGGACTCGCGATCTCATTATGAGAAAGTGAAAAGGTATAATAGTGGTAACTACCACTGCACATTACGACACGACCACGACACTATAAGAAAACTTGCAATAGTATAAAATAAAACAAATGTAAAAATGAAATCAATACACAATAATCGCGGCTGCGTTATCAGCTTATCACTTAACAAGAATGTGACGTTGGGCAGATTCCGCTCGCCATAGCCTCGCGAACTCGTCAAGGTCGCGGGGGTCATTGTCTCGTTCACTCCCATCGCTAGGCCAATCCTGACTCATTCTATGTATATCTTAGTTTTAGGCATATTTTTTATCGATTAGTTCGTGCTAAGTAGAATGCGATATGACTTACCCCCGGTTTCTGAGTACATTTATCGGTAGTTTATCTATTCAATAGCGTTTTTTTATGAGTTTTTATGAACGCTATTGAAAAGATAAACTACCGCTAAATGTACCTCAGAAACCGGGGTATAACGTCTCCATTCTCTTAGGAAAAAGTACAGTAGAAAAGATGTGTTTGAATTTGAGAGGACATTTTTCTACATCACGCCGTTTTCTACCAAAGCGAAGGCAGGGGTGTAACCAGATACTAACGAACGTACATCACCAAGTATTTAGTACGTAGGGGACGTAACGCCACCGTCACATATTAGGTCGGGGGAAAAAGTCTTTTCGCATTATAGTATGTATGAACTTGTAATAAAATCTTTTCTCTACACAAAAAAGCTCGATATTTGGGTACCTCACGAGCTCAATGAAAGAAATCTAATAAACTGTGTACTCATTTGTGATTCTTGAAGCCAAAGAGATTTCAAACGAGTAAAACTTTTCCATTAAGAATAACTAAATAAATATTATCTAACTGCATTATGAATAACATGACTTGATTTAAATAATATGTGAAACTACGTTTAGTGTTTCTCTCAAAAGTTAGTTTCCAACTTGCTTCAAAGTGGCAAAATGTAGATTAACTACGAGTATTACAAGCTAGTTCCACGCCTATAAAAAGACGATAAGAGTACTTCTGACCTTAAACTTGACATGACTAATGTTTCAACCTTAGTAAGAGGTAAAATCAATTACCTATTAGATGTCATTAATGAAGCAATACAAGGAGAGAATGAAAAGACACTGGTTATCATCACAGCATGACTCCGACCAATAAGTAATCACGTTATTTCATCTTAAGGAAAGTTTCACGTAACAACTTAATAAGCCACAATTTTCCGCTAGATAGTTCTATCCACAATTATTTTCTTAAGGTAAGTAAACAAGTTAATTTATAGATTAATTTCATTGTGAAATGTATTGTACCTAATTATTGTATAGTGAATAGTAGGTAATATAATAATTGCGAAAGTTACTCTATCCGCCTACCTGTCCGTCTGTTTGTCTGTCTGTCTGTTTTTTTATCTCTATGCCTAAACCACTGAACCGGTTGGCATGATATTTTGTACAAAGATAGTTAGAGTCCCGAAAAAAGACACTGGATAGTCACTTTTTATTTCGCAAATGCGTCGGGAACGGGAATTATACGGATTATAAGCCAAATAACCATAGTCACTGCGGACGGAGTCACTGACAAGAATATAATATACGACCATTTTAAGATGGCTGCTCTAGGAACATATCTTGACACGAGGCACTTTACAAATCATGGTCACAATTTACAGAGATATCATCATCGTAAATTGACATAATGGGCACAGTTTTCCTCTCAGTATCAGATGAGTTATGCTGTATTATATCAACCACGCTGGTTACGTCATTTGGGTTAACTGGAAACACATTAGAAAAGTGTGAGGCTTTTATAAATCCCATTTTCTAAATATTCATCAATGCTTGCACCTCGTTATTCATATGGAGATCAATCACAATAAAAATTTGCAAATTTGGAAATAAAAAACCCTTCATAAAGCAAAATCTATCCCCAAATTCGTCAAGCAACGGAAACCACGTCATAATAGGACAGAGCAATTATTTTTCCGACAGTTACTGACTCTGGCCGGGCAGCGATCACACCTGACCACATCCCGTCATCCATCTGTGCGGTCGACCACGCCACATGGACGCATCAAAAATATAAACTTCATCATTTCACACTTAACTGCCTCACGTTACAATAAAATCAAATATGCCACCAATAAAACTGAAATAAAACGACAAGTGAAACACTATAAAGTGATATTTGTGTGTGTAAAATAAATATGAATAGGCATATACTGCAACTATTTTGATACGGCTTCAATTTTTATTCCTTTACATCATTTGTAAAGACACAAAAGAATCTTAAAGAGAAACTGGAGATAAAGCGGTAGTTCAAAACACTCTATTGACAGTTAATTACTCGATAGCTTCATAATAGTCGTAGATCGCAGTAAATCAAATATCAATAGAAAATGTAGCGGCGAGACCGACGCTGGCTGCCTGACATCCCATTCCAAAGAGCAGGTAAATTTGCAACGGCTTCAACTCTCTTCGGACCATTTGAACTGAATAAGATGCAGCCGATTTTCAACCTTAATGAAACCAACCACTATCTACAACCGCAGTGCAAGGAGCCTATTATAAACTGAACGATAGAGATTGTTTTGGTTTGCCGTCCAAGTTATGAATGAGGATGTCGGTTATCCACAAAGGAAAGAACTATTTCAAAGACATTTGGTACCAACAAAAAACTTGAACATCATCGAGTAAATTGTTGTTTTGCAAATGTATTTTTAATATTTCACATTGGCTCAAGTGTAAAACGAAATATTGTATAAAAGGTACTATTGTTTCATTCGCATTATTGTCCAATAAAGAAAAAAAATATTCAAAGCGTCAAGGCTGTCGAGAAGGTGCAATTGAGTCAACATTCAGTTGCAAATAAACGATTCATAACCGACATAGTTCGCGTTCAATTCAAGTGCTACTGAATTACGTACAACAATAAACAAAGAAAGTAACAACGGGTAATAAATACTCTCACTGTGAATCGTTCATTATGTTGGCGTTTTGTCTATAATTATGAACACGACGATCAATCGAACCAATGTGAAAAACATAAAACATATTTAATGTATAATAGAATACGGGAATTAACGCGAACACGCATTTTACCTTAAAATGCCTAACGTTTCGGCGCAGGTTGCACTCGCCGTGGTCCCAGGCAGACTGGAGCAGCGATGACAGGACTTCGTGTATATGAGGCGGACGAATGTCCATCCACCCTCATATTTTGATTTTTCCAACCGCCACCACACACTACACTAACCGTGTCCCTATTCTGTGAGCTCACCGATTGCGAAACATAGCGAGGTTTTGTAACAGTAATCACTGGATTCCACGTCGCGGATAATTTGAAGCCGTCTTCCCGATTGAAATTTGAGTGTTTCTTGATTTCGATCGCTTCACGAACAATCCTCGAGTAGAAATGTCGTTCAGTGGAGAGGACTTGAGGGCGATGGAACTCAATCCAGTGATTAGTTCCTGCTTCGAGTAGATGTTCCGCAATGGCTGACTTGCTTATTTGACGGTTCTTAACAGCGGCGATATGTTCCTTGACCCTTTCAGCTATCGACCGCTTAGTCTGGCCTATGTAGGAACTACCGCAGCTGCAGTTGATCTTGTAGACACCTGGTGTTTGAAACGGTACTACATCCTTCGGTGTGCCCACCATGCTGCTGACTTTTGCCCCCGGCGTGAACACTGTGCTGATGCTGTATTGTTTCAATACATTCCCGATCTTATCAGTCACTCCTCTGACGTAGGGCAAGTAGGCGGGCTGTCTGTTGACCTCCGGATGTTTACTCCGTTTCGTGATCCTGTTCCTTCGTCGACTTACGTGGTATCCGTTCATTCGTAGTACCTCCTGAACATGTTCCAGCTCCTTCCCAACATGTTCAGGGTCACAGAGGTCATGAGCTCTGTTCTTCAGTGACGTCATAACGGACTGCAAGTGACGGGGATGGTGATGTGATGTAGCGTGCAGGTATCTATCTGTGTGTGTCGGTTTCCGGTAAACACAGTGTGATAAGGATCCATCGGGTTTCGCGGCAACCCTCACATCTAGGAATGACAACGACCTGTCCGTCTCCATTTCATAGGTGAACCTCATGTTAGGGTGAATGGAGTTTAGGTGTTCTAGATATTGATCTACTTCCTGTTGACCTCCTTGGATAATGCAGAAGATGTCGTCCACATATCTTTTCCAAAGCCGTATGGTTTTTGGTCCGAGTGCCAATGCTTTCTCCTCAAAGTGCTCCATCCAGAGATTAGCCAGTGCAGGGGCAACGGGGCTGCCCATTGCGACGCCATCAATCTGAAGGTAATGTTGGCCTTGGAAAAGGAAGTAGTTGCCGTCCAAACAGTTTTTAAGTAGATCGATATAGTTAAACGGCATCTCGTTGTCCTCTAGCTTGGTCTTTACCACGTCCAAACACTCCTTAATTGGAACATTGGTGAAGAGCGACTCGACGTCAAAACTCACCATGACATCGCCCCGTTCCAATCTAAGGTCCTTAATAATCTGGACGAAATGCCGCGAATCTTTCACAAAAGACGGTGTATTTCCCACGAGTGGCTGCAATACTGACGCAACGTACTTTGCAAGGTCGTAAGTAGGAGAGGCGATTTGACTTACGATAGGCCGCAGTGGTACGTTGGACTTGTGTATTTTGGGCAGGCCATATAATTTCGGTGGTTGGTGCGACTTCGGTTTATACAGTCTCTCGTACTCGTCTTCCGTAAAAAGGTCCTTGTTGTCCTGTATCAGCGTCCGTATTCGTCGTGTTACTCTAGCCGTAGGGTTATATGATACCGGTTTATATACCTTGTTATCACATAACAAATCCCGAACTTTCTGTTGGTAATCAGTTGTATTCATCACTACAGTGGCGTTTCCCTTGTCGGCCTTAAGCACTAATATATCCCGGTTATCCCGAATAAGTTTCAGTGCTTGACGCTCTTCTGCAGTGGTATTACTCGCTGGAACCTTCGATTTTCGTAATATAACCGCAACGTCCTGTCGCAGGGTATCGGCGTCGCCGGGCGGTATTTTATTACGAGCAATCGTTTCCTCGACGCTACTGATTACACTTTCGAACGGAATTCGCTTAGGCGTTAGTGCGAAGTTCATGCCTTTGGCCAAGATGTTAATCGTAGGTTGGTCTAAACTCACATTTGAAAGGTTTACGACGGTTTTAGTCAGTGGATCGGGAACGGCCGGTGACGTATTTTTCTCGACATACCTTCGGTTGTACTCCTTCGAGAACTTACGCTCATGGGTTTCACTACACAACTCGAAGGTCCGAGAAGCCTGAAGATACGTTACCCGATCACACAAGTCGTAATCTTCGCGTGATAAACTAACACTACACTTCACATGTAACACGTATAACTCGCTATGAATACGGTTAAGCTCACTGTGTTTGTTCCGTACCACTGCAGAAGAGCGTCAAGCACTGAAACTTATTCGGGATAACCGGGATATATTAGTGCTTAAGGCCGACAAGGGAAACGCCACTGTAGTGATGAATACAACTGATTACCAACAGAAAGTTCGGGATTTGTTATGTGATAACAAGGTATATAAACCGGTATCATATAACCCTACGGCTAGAGTAACACGACGAATACGGACGCTGATACAGGACAACAAGGACCTTTTTACGGAAGACGAGTACGAGAGACTGTATAAACCGAAGTCGCACCAACCACCGAAATTATATGGCCTGCCCAAAATACACAAGTCCAACGTACCACTGCGGCCTATCGTAAGTCAAATCGCCTCTCCTACTTACGACCTTGCAAAGTACGTTGCGTCAGTATTGCAGCCACTCGTGGGAAATACACCGTCTTTTGTGAAAGATTCGCGGCATTTCGTCCAGATTATTAAGGACCTTAGATTGGAACGGGGCGATGTCATGGTGAGTTTTGACGTCGAGTCGCTCTTCACCAATGTTCCAATTAAGGAGTGTTTGGACGTGGTAAAGACCAAGCTAGAGGACAACGAGATGCCGTTTAACTATATCGATCTACTTAAAAACTGTTTGGACGGCAACTACTTCCTTTTCCAAGGCCAACATTACCTTCAGATTGATGGCGTCGCAATGGGCAGCCCCGTTGCCCCTGCACTGGCTAATCTCTGGATGGAGCACTTTGAGGAGAAAGCATTGGCACTCGGACCAAAAACCATACGGCTTTGGAAAAGATATGTGGACGACATCTTCTGCATTATCCAAGGAGGTCAACAGGAAGTAGATCAATATCTAGAACACCTAAACTCCATTCACCCTAACATGAGGTTCACCTATGAAATGGAGACGGACAGGTCGTTGTCATTCCTAGATGTGAGGGTTGCCGCGAAACCCGATGGATCCTTATCACACTGTGTTTACCGGAAACCGACACACACAGATAGATACCTGCACGCTACATCACATCACCATCCCCGTCACTTGCAGTCCGTTATGACGTCACTGAAGAACAGAGCTCATGACCTCTGTGACCCTGAACATGTTGGGAAGGAGCTGGAACATGTTCAGGAGGTACTACGAATGAACGGATACCACGTAAGTCGACGAAGGAACAGGATCACGAAACGGAGTAAACATCCGGAGGTCAACAGACAGCCCGCCTACTTGCCCTACGTCAGAGGAGTGACTGATAAGATCGGGAATGTATTGAAACAATACAGCATCAGCACAGTGTTCACGCCGGGGGCAAAAGTCAGCAGCATGGTGGGCACACCGAAGGATGTACTACCGTTTCAAACACCAGGTGTCTACAAGATCAACTGCAGCTGCGGTAGTTCCTACATAGGCCAGACTAAGCGGTCGATAGCTGAAAGGGTCAAGGAACATATCGCCGCTGTTAAGAACCGTCAAATAAGCAAGTCAGCCATTGCGGAACATCTACTCGAAGCAGGAACTAATCACTGGATTGAGTTCCATCGCCCTCAAGTCCTCTCCACTGAACGACATTTCTACTCGAGGATTGTTCGTGAAGCGATCGAAATCAAGAAACACTCAAATTTCAATCGGGAAGACGGCTTCAAATTATCCGCGACGTGGAATCCAGTGATTACTGTTACAAAACCTCGCTATGTTTCGCAATCGGTGAGCTCACAGAATAGGGACACGGTTAGTGTAGTGTGTGGTGGCGGTTGGAAAAATCAAAATATGAGGGTGGATGGACATTCGTCCGCCTCATATACACGAAGTCCTGTCATCGCTGCTCCAGTCTGCCTGGGACCACGGCGAGTGCAACCTGCGCCGAAACGTTAGGCATTTTAAGGTAAAATGCGTGTTCGCGTTAATTCCCGTATTCTATTATACATTAAACATGCAACGCGAGAGTTTAAAAGTTATGATAAAACATATTTATTTCAAAGTTGACAGACAACAAGAAACTTGCATTATAATAATGCTTAATGTTTGCTTCTCTCACACATTAAGTTGATTATTCAAAGAACCTTCTTAGCCTTTCCACCAAATTCTCCCAATTCACAATTCCCATTTTACTCAAGTTAAGAGCCTTTTTACATCGCCAGTCGGCTCAATAGTCTGTAATTTTGTTTTGATGAATTAGCCAAACGGCGGGATACTAATAATTGAGGATGGACGGACAACGCCGAAACCGTTTGTGCCCTCCAATTTATAGCGGATGTATCGAAAGCTTTTTGTAAATAAAAATTTGGAATTTTCGGAAGGGGAGTTCATCGTTCGCTTGATCGCGACGTCGACCTTGACGTGAGATGTCGTAGAACTGCGCGTATTGTTACTGACTGCGTGCCGTGTACCCAGACAATACGTTCCAGAAAACACTACCGGGAGCTCTTCACTCAGCGTTCGTTTTATTTGAGTTTTTAACGCGCTTTTTATTATGCGGCTTCCCGTCTGTCAGAATTCCGCGAGTCATGTGGGTATAACCCATAAACACAGAATACAGTTCAAAATATACGAGCGCTTTTCTTAAGTTTCCCGTTTCAGTTACGTAAACCTTCCACAGCAGGAAGGAAGAAATAAGCAAAATCAACAGAGCAATTAAAATTGAGGCCAATGAGTAGCGCATAAAAAATGTAAGTAGTTGTAAACGTGGTAGGTATGGGCGGCACGATACTAACCCTGTGAGATAGCAATATAAAGAATATCTCTAGGGTCTCATTAGCAAAGCGAGCGAAGCATGCTGCGGTTAGGGAGACAGGGTTGCACCGAGCAGCACTTCGCGTAAGAAGGGCCTTATTAGTAAGCGGATGGGTGTTTTGTCTATTTGTTAATGTTGGAGTGGTCTGCCTCACGGGTTACATACAAAGCGACGTGTTCGTCGCCGACTCTTTGTTTGAATTCAAGTAGATACATTTCCAAATTGCCCTTTCAAGGTAGAAGGTAAAATTGCGCTAATCAAACGGAGGATAGACGAAGTCCTATCGTAACGACCATGTAATAAAATCAACGTACGAAACGAGCAGCTGAAAAGAAGCCGGGTAAACTTTTGAACACTGTCGCCGAACAAATACACTCAGCGGCAGAAAAAGTGGCCCAAAGCAAAACTACGATAAAACTTTTTAGAATATCAATATATGGTTACTATTTTGGCTATAACTATTAGTTAAACAGTTTATACACAAGTTTAGTTACAATTTACACTAAATAGTCGTAATTTTTAATCAAAAATGGGAAAAATTAAAAAATACAGCTTTTTTCGAAATCGCTTACTGAAAGTTTTTGCAAAAACCTAATTCTGCACCAAAGAAAAAATCTAGTTTATACCGCGTGTTACCTCCTCTAGCATTTATTGGTGACCTGCATGCATTCTGGCATGCTTTGGAGGATGTTTTAATTACTTCTTGAAGAACTTTATCTCACACTCTGACTAGAGCGGTTCTTCGCTCACCAAGTGATTCTGGTGGGTTGGGCCGTGCGCATACACTGTTTTTTAGCATGTGCCAGACATGTTCTATGGGGTTGATGTCTGGACTGTGAGCAGGCTAAGCCAGTTTTTGAATCCCGATATCAGCAAGGTGCGATTCCACAACGCGGGCGCTATGAGCGCGCGCATTAAACTGCATTACAGTTAATCCTTCCGACCAATGAAATCCATAAGTGGTACAACATGGTCTTGTCAGATTTCTTCAATGTACCCGGCTGCTGTTAGGCGCTGATCTACGATGACAAGCTCCGTACGTGCCTCCAAACATACACCTCTCCATACCATAACAGACCTACCTTTGTAACTGACCGTCTGACGTGTTGTGTTGGGAAAAAACCGTCCTTAATGGCGTCTTTACACTCTCTCACGACCATTTGGTGCTCTTAATGCTACTCAGCACTCATCGGTTAACAAGAACATGCTCCATTGGTCGATAGCCAATTCACATGTTTACGAGCAAATCGTAATCGCGCAACTCGATGGTGTCTCTCGAGTTCTGGTACTCGGGTTGGTCTTCCTGCCTGTAAATTACGTTCTTTTATCCTTTGCCTCAAGTTCCGTTCACTAAGAATGACTCCGCGTGCCGCTTGAAGCCTCTAGTGAATCTCAAAAGCTGTCAGAAAGCGGTTTCTCAGCACCTCGAGGTTAACAAATCGGTCATCTCTTGCGGATGTACATCGTGTTCGTCCAATTCCTAGTCGCCGCGTGTAGAGACCAGTCTCACGATACCTCCTAATCGCAGACCTTAAAGTGGTACGCGATACATTGAAAAATGCAGCCACCTCTCAATGCTAATGGCCCTGATCGGACAACAAGACCACCTAAGCCACTTGTTCAGCAGTAAGTGGCATCTTCAAATCTTTTCTAAAATCTAAATAGACCAATAATCAATAAAAATCATAAAGAAAATCGTTTCCGTGCAGCAATATTTCAAAATACAGAATTCAACTGACCTCTCGAATCAACACTGAATTCAGTTCTAACACACATTGTTAGAAAAAGTCATCCGTCACTTAAATTAATCTGAAATTCAACACTTCATAACACTAAACAGATCACTTCGCAACTACTTACAACAATATATCTTTCATATATTACTTAATTTGTTTACAAATTCACGATATGCGCTTGGGCCACTTTTTCTGCCGCTGAGTGTAGTAGGAAGACTCACCCTCAGAATTTAGAGCGAGCTCCGGAGTAGATATTAAATCGGAAGCGGAACAGTTGTGTAGAACAATTATAGCGATTGTGTAATATTGTGTGTAGCGTCGCGTATCAAAGCGATGCATACTAGCTACGGCGACGAGGGTGGCGCACTATGACAAACATTGCTAATTTCATATCCAAGTCGAGTGGGGTAATTACCTTGTGCATGAGAGCAACTGATCGGTTCCAAACATAACTCGGGCTTCAGCCGCGCAGCCGTGTAAATCAAAGGAGCGGTACATCACAGGATTAGTACCAAACGTATGAGTTAACGTGCGAGCCTGTTCCAGGTAATAGCGGGCACTTAAACCCTAGATCATTAAACAAGTCACCTATTGTAAGCGTTAAACTGTAAACGTTCGACGAACTTGGATTATGCGTCTTGCTTACTCTGTAAAATTAGTGATGTTTCTAAATAAACACGATAAGCTTCCAAAAACTTTTGAAATTGGTTTTTATGCGATAAAAATCATCATCCTTTTTTCATTTCCGACGATCGTATGAGTGAGACATCCGATAAAAACAGAGAGATAAAAAGAAGGCGATGAATTTAAATCGTCGAGTCATTATCTAAACAACTGGGTATAATCCTATAAAATCTCCACCCGTTACTTCAATAAAAATATGTTACAAAAAAGCAGAAAAAATGCTAATTAATGAGTATATCGGTTGGCGTGCGCGAGCGCATGCATTGGTGGAACTGGTAGCGCTAGGCCACCCGGACCGACCAAACTGGTTGCCGACCTTGTGGCTTTCGATTCCGCACACTATTGATTATACACCATTATATATTTCGCTATTATATACTTTTACGTACATATTTGGCCAACTTTCGCTCATCAGCTGATATGCAAATGAACACCGGCAAACATTTTATGAATAACATTTTTATTCAAGACTCAATAGAATCGCCTATAATATCTTGCTACCACTACAACCCGTAAAATTTTAACCAATTGTCTGTCTGTTAAATGCAAATTATTCCACAATTAAGCATTTTAATCTCTCCAAATTTGACTGAACGTCAAGAGATAAATATGTACAATTAATATCATATTATTATACATCGGACATCAACTCGACTTGGATATAATGGATCACTTTAGTCATGACGAGCATTGCACGAAGAGATCAAATAAACACGCAACTCTATAATCCTATAAGCAATTCCATTCTTGGCCTTGGTACTGCAAACATGATTGTCTTCAAACATTCCCCTTTTATTTCTATTTTCTATTTGGTTATAGATAATATCTCATATCGTTTATCATTTTAATATCGTAATACAATTCTGAGACATCAAACAGTGCAATTACAGCGTGATTGAATTCGATTACGGCCCCGATTATGTTTGGAATAGCTCCGACAATGATAATAATTACTTTTGTTACACACACTGATAATACAAACTGAATTGTGTTTGGATATTATTCTTGCTATGTTTATGTATTACCGGATATTTGTGATCGTTTTTTGATGACTTATTCATATGTGTACGATAATATAAGTAAAAGCTGTACAGAATTTACTAAAAACTACACTTTCAGTTTATATAATAGAGGCTTTTTTTTACTATGGTTACAGGTCTATTGAAACTACCTAGTATTAAAGTGGTTCCAGCTGCCCATTAACATATGACTCCGTTACTACTACCTTAATCAAATACAGACACCAGCAAGATTTCAAAGTGCCATCAGAAGAACGGAAATTATCAGTTCAAGTGTCACCAAATAACTGAAGTTCTACGTACTAGCCAACCTCATATAGCCTTCCTGGCCAAAAGTTAACTGACCCGTTATTTACTAGCGAATTCATTTTAAGAGAAACGCAGACATTAAATTACATTAATAAAAGTCAGTCCGTTTTCAACAAAGGTATCATCCATTAAAATAAAATAAGGATAATTGCGAAGCATATACATACAATTATTTCAATGTGGTTACTATTTCATATTATAATAATTAAGAATCGCACAAATACCAAGGCCGGCCTCTAATATTCCGCTATAAAAGTTGTTAAAATAAAATACTTTATCCAGTTTCAATACATTCAATGTACATTTAAAAACAATTGAAAGACTTCGATTCAGTGGATTTAGTATCGATTAAAGAGCTTATTTGCATAACTGGGGCTCTCTCGATTTGTTTTTATCAAGCAATGTACTTTTGAGTGGTATAAATAAATACTTGTGCGCATTGTGAAGTACCATTCAATGTTATTGTTCTGTTGCTTAATGCTTTTTTTATTTTATTTGTCAATATATTGCGCGGCCCACGTGATGGTTGAGTGGCAAAAAACGCAGGTATGCTTTTGTTTTGCAATGATAAATACCTAAATAGTATCGGTCTTATTTATAAAAAAGACTTATCGAAGGTTTTAACCATTCATTCGTTAAAATGCTCTATAAAATTATGTTTATATCTGGGATATAATTTTATTATGTATATTTACACAATGCTTTTAATTCTTTGACTTTCCGATGATAAGTAATCTTCGAAACAACTTAACTCTGTAAAGATCTACAAAATAAAGAAAGCGAAGTTACTAAGGGTCGAGATAATCAACAAAAAGGTTATTTACTTTATTTACTAATACCATTACACCCGACATATTCAAAGCTCACGTCATATAAACTTCATGTAATAAGATCCGTTGCTACCGATCATCAAAACCCCGGCACTAAAATATCCAATTCAAATAATTTCAGATGAAAACCAGACAATGGAATAACATACAGAGCAACAAGTCTATCGAAGTAACTCACGTTACACCTTTTGTTTTCGATCGATCCCTATATAATTCTAGTTACCATGTACCTATATTCCAACTGAGAATTAACTTTTCCACAATCGCAGAGATTCATAGAATTTCCAATCAAAATGTAAATTTTGTGTCCGACTATTTTACGTTCCAATCATTTGTTGAGAAGTTGTGGTGAAGCGTATTGTTGTAGGTTCATTACGTTTCTTTTCTCGTAAGTTATTTCTATTGTATGCGATAGTTCCCATAATTATGTTTTGATACGTTTTGTACGGTTATCAATATGAATAATAATATATGCAGTCTGACAATATGTAGGCGGAGCTTTAATTATATTACATTGATCAGACAAATAGGCAACATAATCTGTATAATAATGACGGAAGTAGATTACAATTAGCCGAAGACATTTCTCTGTATTGCACACTACACTATCAAAAAAACCTGCCCACATATCAATTGAGTTAACGTAGGTAATAATCTTTATTTCACCCGACTGCATTATGCAATGAAGGGTTAAATTATTTGTTCGACTATCTGAATATCTATTTACCAAACCTACTATATGTATGAATAAACGAAATTAAATACTGTTTGATGAATAAATTAGTTAAAAAATATTTATTTACGTTATTACATGAGCCACGTCTAAGGCACATTCTGCAAGTCTTTAATCCACGATCGCGCGACAAAATTGTGTCTACGTACATTTTTTACTCGGTAAGTAAGTTCTGAAACAGTTATTGCCATAACAGTGGCGATTTGTCAAATTTATTACCCCTCTGCACTCAGAACAGTAAGTTACAACCTTTTTAATAGCCTGTTTTATATTTCGTTTTTGTAATCAAATTTTGGAGAGTCGAAAATATATTTGGAAAATGCATTGTTGTACCTAGAATTTTCATTGTTGTGTATTTGAATAGATTCAGTGGAATTGAATTTTATCTTTGTATAAAAGGCTATTAAAGCAAATCACGCAGTGTGTTTATGAGAATTTTCTTATAAATAGTATTGTCGATTACCGGCGAGTTGGTAGCGACGCGCGACGTCTACTTGTCATCGCCGTTGACAACTCTTTCCTTTATTATCCCATCATTTGCGAACGTTCTCATAAAACTAATACTAAGATAGACTTCATAAATAGTCACGCAGACAGACACGAACCACGCGAAGTGTCAACTGAGTGTGTTTCAACGCACTGTTATTTGAAGCACAAATAAAAAATGATATAGAGCTATAATTTTTTTAGTATAGAAACACTATTTATGTATACCGTAACTGCTATTTAGCACCAGATAAACTCGAATGTAGCTTAACACGTTCGCTGCCCCTGACGCGTATGTGCGTTTTGTAGAACGCACATACGCGTCGCGGGCAGGGAACGTGTTAACCACAGTATCCGTTCGTTAATTGTTAAATGAACATCATCTACTTGTAAAGAATTTAACCTAGAACTAAAAATAATCTCACGAATTTAAGCGTAGAGCAAAAAAGAAGTGATAATTATTTAATCTTCTTTCTTTAGTGTAAAGCTGGGTTTACTAGTTTTGCATTACAGGTCGTTGAACTTAGTTTATTATTTAGTATCCAAGTGTCGCT
Organism: Anticarsia gemmatalis; assembly: GCF_050436995.1. Lineage (NCBI taxonomy): Eukaryota > Metazoa > Arthropoda > Insecta > Lepidoptera > Erebidae > Anticarsia > Anticarsia gemmatalis. The sequence goes on from NC_134762.1 coordinate 8,461,868, forward strand.
TCGAGCCAAATGGCGCCAATGTATTTTTTATTGTCACGTCTTAGAATTATGATCTTTTGTTGTGGCGGTGCAAGAAAGAATCGTAGGCTTCCTCGCCATTCTGTATTGGAAATAAGCATTTGCAACTTTATTCCGCTCAAGATTTTCACAACCGGGTTCCCTCTTTAGATTAAATGTGAAATCTACGGAATAAAATTGTACGGAGAGAAGACTGCTTGACAGCAGAATAAAAATGTGTTTCGTTCTCACGTTTGTTATAGCTATATCCAAAAGTACATGTGAGGAAAATTACTGTACAAATAATAAATTGTAGTTGTGTAAAAGTTCATGACACTTAAAATTCAAGGCTGTTCGTGACACAGATTGTCAGTTTTATAATTATAGGTAGCCGCGATAAATGTTTGTTGATTACTTGTAACAAAAATAGCAATTATCTTACGCATGTAACGATCGGAGCGTGTAGCCCATCAATCTTGTCGATCGACGGCCATGACAATAATGTACTTTATTAAACATGTTGCAAATTCGCAACGCTTTCAAATTTCGCGTCTCGTAAGGCCGCGCAGGGCGCCGCTGGACGCCGGCCAACACCTCTACCTACTTCAATCTTTAATGCATCTACTACTTTATTACACCAATATATGAATACAAACACGCAATATATTAATAAACCCATTTCTCGATTAAGTGACATGAAAGATGTAATACCTAACACAGATTTAGTCGGGACATAAAATCGTAAAATTGTAAAGCCCTTGTGTAAATTATTATTTATCGTATTATTATAGGTAAACACGGCTACGTATGTCGGTCGTCGGGTAATGATATGTCGTGGGTACAATAGCGCTAATACGAGTGTATCGGTAACTAGCGATGATGTCACCTCGATACTATAGCGAATCAAGCGTGCACTATAAAAGCCGGTGTTGCCATAAAACCAGCACAAAAGCGACCACTAAACATGGTATTTTAATAATTATCATTCCGACTTAGGTTATTATTGTCAGTTTGTAGTCGAGCCGGCTGCGTTCCCACCGAGGAGTTACGCAATTGCGCCACTAAAATTACTTACTCGCTCGAGATTGGCAGAATTGGTGCCTCAAGGTGTACTCGAGATTAAAACTTAAGAGATTTATTGTTATAATTAAAATTTGTCATAAAAATACGCGGCATTACTGGTTGAGTAAAACGAATGGTTGTAAACGTTAACAATTTTCCCCGAGCGGCGCGCGGCGGGTCTAACGCGACCGTCCTGTCAGCGGCGATATTTCAAGATAAGCTACTTCAGTGTTCACCTCGCTCCCGTGTTCCGTTCCCACGCAACAAACGCTCAAACAACATAACGTTGCCGAATCGTTTATAATTGAGCCTCATCCAATCAAATTAGTGTACGTGCGCATGAATTAATGCACATTAAACTACGCAGGAGTAAACATACGACGCAGTAGAGCGAGTTGTCCATACCATCAAAGTTGACCTACTAGCACTGATTGCACGATTAACAGTTTGTTTAACGTTAATACACGCATCGATCTTGATTGGAATGTGTACTACTGATTGAATTACATGGACAAACGTGGAATTGAAATTATAGGTACCAGGATGATATGTTCGTGAGGAGTAACGGAACCCAGTGTGAGCGGCGGGCGACGCGTCGCGGTCCTCGACCCGCGCCAGCGGTGGCGACGGCGCAAACCGCCTTGACCTGCGAACTCTTGCCGGCTTCCTATTGCCCGCTGCAAGCCTAGTATTAAAACCCGATTACGTACGAAGTAAAGCCGATTATGTACGAGCGCGAGCGCCATCTTATCAAACTTTGAAATTGTTCAAATGTCGTTGATTGACTGGCTGTTTTTATAGATAGTGTGTGTATAACATTAGCATGATAATTGATGTTTATTAACGCGAGTGAGAATCGTGCAGTACATTAAGCGGGCGGATCGCGCACAAAGTTGGTTGATACATGATTGCGCACGGACATCGCTTGTGAAACAATGCCCCGCGCACACTACCGCTTTACTAACAACTTGACGAATGATAAACAGATGTCGAAACATATTGTGGATTCATGACGACGGAGACGAATTATCCATTCTTGACTATGATTGTTATTTATTATTTAATTGTTCCTTTTCCTGATTAGGCATTCATCACAGGACCTACATAAGTATATGATTGTTCATGTTCAATGCAAAATACTCAATATTTTCCGTTATAAATATTACTGAACGTTAATTAGTTGTCGACATTCTTTAATGACTAAAACAGTATCTACGTGACAAGAATCACGCTGTTTCTCTATCGATAGAAAGAAGTAGAATCGTCTTCACTATTCGAGGTGAAACTAGCAATAAATCTGAGAAACATTTGCTATCAAAGATACACGTTTGGTATGTCTGTTACAATCAACTATTAAACTTGGTAGTAAAAACGGATACGTTAAACAGATACAAGGATAAGTTTACTAGTTAGTGTAGTACTTAGTAATACTAAAGGATGACTTTAGGCTTGATAGTTAAAGTTTTAGCCAAAAATATGTACCTACTCCGATGATAATAGAAACATACTATTAATTTATTTTTTATACCAACATTTCTTTTAGAAAATTATTTCAGAAATCATATATTACTTTATTGTAGCCATTCGATGTGCTTGTGTATAGGTATATTGGTCAGGGAGATAGAAAAACAAAGAAAAGGGCTAAAAAGAGCTATAAAAAAAGAACACCGAAAGTGGTAAAAACTGAGTACAATTTAAGGGTATTCGGGGAAAATAATTATTTGTTTCTTAATAGAGAAATGTTGTTAAATTTTCCTGTTAAAAATAACTCATTGTCCATGACACTAACGGGAAGACTTAAAGTGGCCTATATTATGAATACTAGGTCACGCAATATTTATTTATAGCATCATCATATTTCTAATTAAAATAAATTATGTTACATTAAGTTGACCTAGATTTCATAAACATAAAACAATACTGGCCGGAGGGGAAGAAACACTTTTACAAATAAGAACTATTCTACTATTTAATAAGGTCTATATAAAGATCAAGGGAAAAACCTTAACCAAGGATATTTCATTACTACAAATATCTATGTATCAAAGTCTCTTGAATAAATTTTCTGTTTAACAAAATTCTTAAACGAATCGACATAAAATTTGCTTTCATCCCGAGTTATTTATCTATTGCTTGTAATTACATAATTCTATATAACAATTGCAACACAAACTACTTAATAATATCCTGTCTACAATATCCTTTTTACGATAATACATTATATAACACCACAATTCCATTCATATAGGTCAGTATAGATAAAACGCTAGGTGAAAATGCGCATCGCTCATACGGTTGCGTACGCGCAGGCGTGTAACGGTGCGCGGGTGCGGGCACGACGTAGCGCCGGATACCCGCACGTCATCCGGCGAACACGACAACATCAATCAACTGCGCTGCGCGTGCCCAATCAGACGCCTTTTCCTGCAACACTACTGGCTTTTACTATTGTTTTCATTCATATTATTGACAGTTTTTCGTGACGTAATGTGTGAATCACATTGAATAATGTTGGCAATTGGATTGATGGTTGTCTAATAGTGTTCCTTCCATATCATGTCATTATTTTTCTACTATACGTGACTTGCTCACGATCCTGGAATAACTAAGTTTACTAGATTTGAATCGTACCTACGATACCCTTCAGTAACCTAAGATATTACGTAAAAGTACGAAACCAAAAATTTACTTAGGCACATAATAGTAAGAGTCACCGAACATCGAAATTTTAACGGAATTTCGGATTATCAAAACATAGTAGGTAGACAAGACTGTGACTTAAGCGTAAGGAAAGAACAAAACGACAGATAATAATTAGGTATATTCGTTTCTGACACTTTTGTTTCGTATTGCAGAAGGTGATGGTAAAATCCTAAATTATTCTTAATCTGAGAGAAGTTCGTTCATTTCAAGAATTTGAGGGACCATCGCAGCGAATTCAAAAACATTAAAATTCAAACTGAAGATCGTATAGCAAGTAATCTCAGGTCTATCAAGTTGTTTGTAAAGACATTATGACTTGTGAGGTCTAAGATGATGACATCCAAGCATTTGTAATACCACGCTATTTACATGAGTCAACCGAGGAAAATTGTTTATTATAGCTTGTATGAATACGCATACCGGACCGAAACGTGTCATTAAAATTGTATTAGCTAGGTAGTGCATTGATTTAATTTTAATTATTACTCTTCGGCTGCTTCCGTGAGTACTCGGGAATGTATGTGATGATGTATCCTTGGTGCTTGTATTTGGTTGCTTGCTGCAGGGCAAATCTCTCCCTTTTTTCTTTCTACCTATCTCTACCTAAGGATATTTGGGACTAATCTTTAGTATACGAGTCCAACTGATAGAGAATTTGCCCAGAAATATATTTTTATAGCAAGTTCAAACCAAATATTTTTAGGTAAGGTGCATTTTAGACTGCTTTACTCATCTAAAAACAAAAAAAAGAAGAGTGATTGATTGATTTCATTCTTAAGTTAAGTTTCAATCCACAATATTATAAATAGAGTCCCTAATAATGATCAGATACAACAATTTCACTCACCTACACTTCCATTATCAAAAGCTAAGTATTATCTTGAGTGTCGGAACTTTAAAATAAGGCTACTACGCATAAGTGACGTCATCCTACCTACGTCATAAACCACACACTAAACTTTATGATTACCTGACGTAACGGATACTTTCCATCACAGGATGTGTTCCGAAGCGATAAAAAAAACCATACTGTCATAGAAACGGGTCGAGCTACATGCTATGCGAGAGAGAGAGGCAGTATAGAGAAGACCAGTAGTTAGAAAAGGATAGATAGTGTGTAAGCTAGTGGGTTTAAAACGGCCAATAAAAATGTTGTAAATTAGGCAAGTGTCTTTAAAGTGACTATTTTGTCAAAAAGGGTTATTTGGGGATTTAGGAATGCAAATGCAAAATCCATCATTATCATTTCTTTGAACAAATTATATATTTCGGGTTATGATTGATATTATTTAACAAGTAGAAACGTTTTTATGGTCGTCTCAAAATGTGAGTTTGCAATTGGACTACAAAAGACAAGGAGTGTTCTGATATGTACAAATGGAGTTCTTTTCAATATTGCAATATTCTTCAACACTGGCAATCAGCTAAGTTTCATGTTCTGTGCCAGAGCGAGAGACACTTATCCGTTCTATTTTACCTCTCACTCCAAGATTAACATGTAGTACTAACGTGATGAGATGACTCATTACGAGTACAGACAGCATTACATATAATTGAATAATATTACAACACGTCTCAATTTCTCAAGGTTATATAGACTATACAGAATTATATTATTTACATGGTACTTATATAAGGTCTAAGATATCTACAGCACTAAGAATGCATTTCGCAACAAACAGCCCTAAAAGATAGACTCGGCATAACTATCAATCATACCGATATTTCTTTTGAAGAGAAATTGAAACTAGGACATTTTGTGGAGGTGAAAAACGTACTTTTGCGTCTTATTCTGGGATAGAAGTAGAGAGAGACTGAAAAAAGATAGATGGGTATTTAGAAGATGATTTGAACACATAGGTGGTAAAACGAGTTAACGACTAATAGCTTATAGAAGTCCAAAACGTATGGGGTAAGGTCAAGGCAATGACGCATCATTTTATTATAGGGCAAGTTATTACCAAAGAATATGACAAACAAAAAGTAAGTGTATCTACAGCCTAAACTGAAAATCATTTATAATCTTATCAAACCACTATCGGTGGTAACAATAATGGCATTATTGATTGAAAACACGAGGAAAACGAAGTCAGATTAGCATATTTCCTAGTAAACTGAAGATAAACAGATTCCAAGTATCTGTCAGAATAGTTCTAATTGTTGTACAAAGAGCCTGCTCAAGATCGCCAATAAAGTGAATGATTGCGAACTATTGACGCTACTACAAGTCTTAATCGACATAATAGTACGTGCGTTTATGAAATACCTATAATTACTACGTGAAAATCTTCGAGACATTTATAAATTGATTTTTTTATAGAGACTTATCTCAACTTTAGTCGAAGAAATTATCAACGATCTAAATTACCTCAGCACGATTGGAAATAAATATTGCTCAGGGCTATCAGTGGTTACGAAATAAGAACTAGGTACGGATGATTTAAAATATCTATCTAGATAAATCCCGACTCCAACGTTAACTTTAAAAACCATTAACAATACTTCTAAGTAAAGCTATTCATCATTTCGAATAAAGTTGTCGAAAAACGATAATGATATTTACACAACCGCTGAGTATTACACGAAAATTGTACAGCAGAGCAAGTTGAGACATTAACCGACACAGACATGGGACACCATCTAACGTATTTCACAAGAACCAAACAAGTTTGTGAGACTCGCGACAACTCGTGGAATGAAATCCGAGAGCACCTCAATAAATGGGCAAACATTTATCTTTGGCTGAGCAGTTAATGCTAGACAGGGCGTCGCCCAGATCTGAATTATCTTAATATCACAACTAATTACTCGAAACGAAAGCCCGCCCCACTTTATGTATCACGCGCAACACGTTTCTATGCTAATATTTCTAGTTATACAAATAAATACATAAAATCTTGATAACGCAATAAAGTAACGAGCGGATTACGACATCGGAAACTAATCGCAGCCGCGGTAATGTCGTGACATCCTCAGTTTTGTTACCGAGAATTAAGTGTGGTGAAGTAGTAATTTGTTACCGGGGACTAACTGTTTGCGATAGTTCGATCGAGGTTTTCTTCCGGGTCGACAAACGACACAAAGTTCGTAGAGAGTATTGTGGAGTATCTATTGAGCTTAAAGAATAATAAGAAGGAGGTAAACATGTCTGGCAGTTGTTTGATCACATTGGTATAAGTTCGGTGTGTGGACAACGTTTACCCAGAACTCGTAATGTGGTGGATGGAGCGAGCCGCCCGCCGACTGGCGAGATGCCGCGATACACCGAGCGAGATTCTAACACACAAGTTAAGCCTTTCCGAGAAACTTGCCAGACTGCGCTGGGCATTCTTTCATTAAACGCATTTTCTCATACAGCGGTTTTATGTATACGTAGTGTTTAGAATTGTAAAGTGGGTATTAATTTCACTTTATGAGCGTTTAAAGTTTTATATTTGGGAACGAGGCGATTGACTGTGTTTTATCAGCTCGCGTTAAGATACCGGATAGCTCTTGGTTTCTAAGAAGGTAGTGACAGATTATTTCACGAGTAAATTTTTAGTTCCCATCGCTTCAGACATAATAAATCACGGGGATTGTATATCGATGCGTTGACTTACAAATGGGTGTGATATAAATAGTATTGTGAGCGTAACCCTTAGTATTTATCTATCGTGAAACGTGATTCTCACGCTTAGATAAACTGGTTATTCATTAATAGAAAAGAAGTTAATATATTTATAAAACAACATATCAATAAGTTAGGTAAAAGACATTCATCCAACTGGCAAGATTCTATCAAAATGCCAAAAAAGAAATTGTTTCACGCAACAGAAGCAGGTATGTATAGAGTTTTGGTCTACTCCTATGGGATCTAAGCAAAATATTATGTTTATATTTGAATAGATCTAAAAAGCATACAAACAACGACATTGTAAGAGGAGATCCGTGTACAATGTGAGACAGTAAAAGTTTATGATGATGACCCGCGTATCGTAAAATGAGATATATCCTAGTTGCCTACTAATCTACTGTACAGTCGGCAACAGCACACTAAACCAATTCGAAATGACAACAGACCGGTGACAGCGAACGTAGTATAAATTTAACGTTTCAAATGCCAAATGCTAAGTTCAAAACCTAACTGAAGACCTTAATTCCACAAATTCTTAATAAAGCGGTATTGGATCTACTTGTATGATGACTATATTAGGGAGAAGCGTTGAAAGTCTGAAAAAACCGTGCCCAGAAATCAAATAAACACGAAAAAACCAATGTTAACTACAAAAACAAATTCGGTTATGGTAGGAGGAGTACGTATTTGGCAGATCGGTATAAATAAATAAATAAAGAAGGTATTCTAAAGAGAGAATTCAAAGTATCGAAAGATCTGTAGTAAGATAGGTCAATGGCAGGTTTAGTTTGACGGAAGCGCCTTGACGAGAGGAGCAAAATCAAATCAAATCAAAATCATTTATTTCTGCCCATAGAATATACTGAAACAGGGATTGTTAAACAGTCTTAACGACTGTTATCTAAAAAGACAACAGCCGGGACCGACTTTTTACGTGCCCTCCGAAGCACGGAGACGCCCAACTCAAATACCACTATGCGGTCACCCATCTATGGAATGACCGCGCCAAGGTTTGCTTAACCCACAGATCGTTTACCGACCGGTGAGCGCAACTGGCTATGGGCTATGATTGCCGTTAGCAGGTAGAGGAGTAAGGCCTGCAGTGGATAAAAGCAGTGCTTTGCCCTATTAATGTTAAACTATCTGCTGTATATGTAAATGTCTAGCAACTTCTCTATCCGCCAGTACATTTTAAAGTTGATTAACTCATTAGACTAGAAGTTCGCACGACATTTCGTAGGCGTTGCGTGGGCGATATGTTTCACCTTTACTAAATTTGTTCAAATCTCACTCCCCGAGGAATAGTTCCTACACTAAATTCATAATTTTAGCATAATAAGATAAAGAAGACATTTTTCTGAGACTAAATTGTTTAGATTACATCCATTTGTCACTGGGGATTGTGAAATGCTTAAAATTGTGGGTAGACCAACTTCTACATTGAAATAAAGCAAATGTTCATGAATTACTCAAACATCTGTTGTAGCGATTTGCGACCACGGCCAGAGTATCCTGGGCCGAAATGTCAAGAAATATAAGGGTAAGTTTTAATCGCGTTTTATCTCGTAAAATATTAAATAACAACGCTAAATAACGTTACGTTACTAGATACGATACTAAAATATTATAATGATAATAATACAATACTATAAACTTTACCAGGTAAAAAAAATAATGTACTGTACAGTGTACTGTGGCGATCACACACACTTAACTCAGAAAAAGTTCTGGCATCAGTAAAAAAATAAACTAAACCAACAAAAGTGTATTTCAAAATGTTCAAAGTTTTCATCGTTTACTGTCGAGGGATCGACAACTAATTAGGTTTTGTGCTGAAACTTTTCTATGTCCCAACTTTGTTCTATGATGGTGAGGTGAAACAGTCGTAATGAAAAATTGTTCAACGAACGAATACACAATTAATACTGCAAATGTTAGTGGAACTTTAAAACTAATATTTGTTATGTTACTGAAGACTTGAAATTGAAAATATACCGAATACAGCACGATCCTACTAATATAACAAAAGCGAGAGTTTGTAAGGACGGAGGCACGAATGTATTTTTGTTACTTATTCACGAAAAACCTACTAGATTTTAAAAATGAGTTAAACTGATAGCTTAAAATTTGGATTAACACATAGGATAATTTTTACTCCGACAAATTATATTCGCTTGGACGAAGTCGTGGGCAGAAACTATTTCTGTATAATTTATCTATGTGTCATATTTCAAATGCAAACAAAAGATACGAAAATAATTTCAAATTATTAACGATAAACAAATATAAACACTGTAGTGCAAATGATATACTGAAAATAAACACAAAACAAACAATTAAAATTGTAAAACGTGTGGGAATCCACGTGATACACGAACACTATACGTTAAACTAGTTAAATCCAGCTTTAGAAAATAGTGACGTCATAAGCAATCAACCAATCAGATTATACGAAATTAGAACAGCACTTCAATTGCGGCCGTCTCATTGGTCCAGCAACTATTACGTCAATATTTTCACAAATAAGGTTTGTGTGTGATAGACCTGAGCAAGATAACCGACAAAAGCTCATTGATTGGAAAGAGACAAAAGATTTGAGGCTCTAGTGTTGAAGCACCAGTTATTTTGGTATAAATAATACATATCATGTTATTCTGCTATAGTATTCAGTGCTCCTTTTATCTGTTTATCCTGGTACAAATATAGATGGTTATTATCCTCTCAAAAGGTTGTCTGGCAATGAAAGCCTGCGACGTAACCGACGTATTTAAAACAACTTTGTTTTATTTATAACTGAACAAAAATACCGAAGGAAGACTCTTAAATACAACGTGACGTTATTGCCGGTTAATATTCGTAAAATAGAAATTGAAGGCTTTGCGTCATTTCGCAGGAAATTGAAGTTTGAATTCTGATCAGACACGAATGACTTTTGACTTTTTGAGTATGACGACTTACTAAGTGAACGAAAGCGTCATACCTGTGTTCTGCATGACATGCATTTTTTTATAAGGTATGTAGTATCATAATTCTTAAACTTTCGCATTGCATGTAAATTAAATTGTAATAGGAAACGGGAATAAATGCAAACCAGCATTTTACGTTGGAATACCTGACGTTTCGGCGCAGGTTCACTGGCCGTGATCGCAGAATGGCTGATGATGTCTGACTATGCTGCATTTAAACGACTACGCTTAACCGCCCAATATAAAATTCTCTTCAAAGAAATCCTGACAAAAAAAAATGTACTACATATTAGAAAATGACTAGCTTTCAAACTATTATCAATATCACTCATCACGAATGTATGTCAACGCAATTGTTTAAACTGTAACAGTAAAATAGGGCGTATATGTAGTCTCTACCACGAATTCATCCCGATACACGCTGTTATCGGTATAATAGAGCTATGGCCTGGTGTAGCGCGTTAATTGTTTCCCGGGAACCGATAGCAGTCAAATAAAATTGAACGTAAAAAAATGTCGAGCTAATTTTATAGGCAGCTTTATGAAAAAACCGCAGTTTATACCTTCTTAAAAACATGATTTGCTAAAGTAAATGCTCTATGCGTCATTACACTAAAATATTAATAACTGTCTTACTAAGAAACGCTGAGTAGGCTCTGATTAGTTGTAGTGTTTTCAACTAATTGATTAATTAATTTTTTTCGTCATTTTCAATTAATTTTGAAACTGTATGAGAGCAAAAAACAAAATATTGTATAACTAAGCAGAGCTTATGCGACGTTTATTACAAAAGAAAGTAAATATTCAATATTTAGAATATGTGAGGAAGGGGAGAAGTAAGTAGTCTATTATTTAATATCTAGCACACTTCAGTTGGCAACCTAACAGTGTAACAACTAGGTTATCACAGTTTAGCACAGCTGCCATTTGTCAGGTTTGTTTCATGGTAAAAGTGCCACAATATATGACATATGTGGCGTCTATGTGACAAGATATATGGATGTGATTGGAGCAATAGAAGTTTGAAAGGTTCGTACCAAGTGGCGTTTGGCGTCTGGTCTGTACCTACCCCTATAAGATAAAGGCGTGATGTACGTTTGTATGTATATGACATATTGCCAGTTGAACCGATAGTGGTCTCCTATAATCATATTTTACGAGTGCATGGTGATAAGAAACCCCTTATATATTTCATCACAATGTTTGTACACTCTCAATGACATACGGGCTCGAGGCTCCACTTCCAAGAATACTCTCCCCGTCTGTGTTAGCTCGAAAAACAATTTTCATAGAATTTCCTTTATAATAAATTGAAACGTTTCACGTTAAAACCTGTGATGCTACTGGAAACGGATGAATTCAATTTGCAAATAACAGTTTTATAAATAAAGCATTAAAATGTTGATACAATTCTTATGAAGGTTGCCTACCTTATATAAATGTTATCTTTTTGTTGGTATGTTCTTGGAAGTTACTAAGTATATCGTATTGGCTCTCATCCGCGACTCTGTCTGCCTCGCCTCTAGTTTTAGTTTCCACAACATGTTTTATTGCTGCTCCACTCCTATTGGTCAAAGCGAGATGTAACATAGCTCGAAGCCTTTCGCAATAATTAGACTTTTCAACATAAAAAAAAGATTTTTCAAATCGAACTAGTAATTCCTGAGATAAGCGCGTTCAAACTAACAAACACGCAAACAAACGAAAAATCTGCTTTAAATTATTAGCAAATACAGATTTCTGAAACAATCTTCATAGAATATCTATAGTTAAAAACAAAATGCTCTACAATCCTCTTTTTCCACAAATTGTGTTGCATTAAACGCCGTAGCCCGACCGCGCAGAATAAGCGGCTGTAATCTTTAAACTCAATAACGTCACGAACAAAATTGTCTATCATAAGTTTTAGAATTCTATCGGTCGGTCTGGGGCTGTGGTACTCAAAGTTCTTTTTAGCTTAAGCCCGTTGAGACAGCGTTGGAATCGAGTTTTGGTTTAGGAACAATATGTATCCAACAGGGTCAATAATGTTCAAATTTAACCAGTAATGCGAAATGCAATATATATTATGATTAAGTGTACAAAATACTCTTCTGTTGGTTCCATATAATAGGGTGGCGAGCCTTTTGCCATATACCAGCCATAGGCCACATGCTATACACTACCGGTTACGCCACAGAAGCAGTCTATAAATTCCTGTGTTGTTCTTTTAAATACTTTTTTTTTTCGGTTTTATTAATCCATTATCTGTCCCACTGCTGGGCAAAGGCCACTCTTTCCTTCTAAACCTGTCTGTCCTGTGCCATACTTTGCCGTCGATAATACTATAGAATTTAAAATCTAAATTAGCGCTTTTGCTTTTGCCATTTTGCTAATGCAATGACCTATCCCAATTTCCAACTACTAAACCAGACATAATAAAAACTAACACATTTTATATGTTCGTTTTGTAAGTAGCAGACACGAAGGTCGAGGGCCGTATATTCATTGATTAGACCGTAGTTTGACGACCGCTGTGCTAGTCTAGACCAAGTCTGTTGACTAAATATATTATATAATACATAAGCGATAGAAAATTTATTGTGTAAGTCGAAGTTTTATTAAAGTCCGATCAAAGATCCGAATCAAGATTTTTTTGTTGTTATTGTAATATGAGAAGATGTAATTGTGTAAATTATAATAGGCTCGCTCTCTATTACATGGAACTAACATTGGCGAAACGTGGGTGTATTTCATACATTTCTGCCTACACTATAGGGTATAACAAGCGTGATATTACGGCGTGTATGTATGTTACAAATTGTGAGTTATTTACTTAAACTCTTTATATAATTTGTAACAAAAAATATGGTTTTCGTATTCATAAATGCCTCTTGATAGCAACACAATTATTTATCAAGTAAACCAACAATAATTTTAAAATTAATATAAAGTCTCATACATTTGTTTTAATAATTCGTAAATACAAAGGTCATGTTCAACTTTGGCGTGGCTTTAAACGGAAGCTGGTTTAATTATAGTTAGCGAATGTGCATTGCGAATTTATTTAAGATGCTAAACGTATTTTTTGATAATGTTTTTTAAGTTAATTTATCTACACAAGTATAAGAACTTTGTAAAAGTATAATATATGTAAGTATGTTTAATTGGTCTGGTATAATAATATCAACTGCTTAGTCCAAATATACTTATTTATGTGGTTTTTTATCTACAATACGAACGAGTCGAACGACCTGCCCTAATGCTAACTTACCTTAGTTAAGAATAGGTCAATAAATTGATCGTATACATTTTCTAATAAGTCCTAAACCATCGCTATCTTAAGGTATATTATAGAAAACAGCCGTTAGTATATTACTAGGATTAACTTAAAAAGCCCGCCTCAAAAATATTAATGTTCTAAGAATAACAAACTACTCTTCAAAGACGTGTTATCAAATCAAAATGTAAACATTCGACCAGCAAAAGATATGAGCCTACGAGATAACGATATACCTACAAAGGGAACGGATTTACTCACATTGTCTTATCTAGGCGTCTTAGGATTATTTTATAATAGTCGTTGACTACTATTTGCTGTGATTTTTAGGTATTTTTTAACAACTTTCATTAAAAACATGAACGTTATAAAGAAAAATTCATAAGAGGACTACGAAACAGTTCAATAGGACTTGTGGCCCAGAGGCTACTCTGGGAAATTCTTATCAAATTACGGCGAGCTGTTGCGTAACTTGATAAAGACAAAAATATACAGATATATGTATTTGAAAGGCAGCCTAAGACATATAGATAATGATTTTAAAATGCGGCATCGGCATGCGAATTTTTAGGCTGCAACAAAAACAGCTCTTTACCTAATCATTACTATAGTAAACTCTGTAAACCTGTCGAAAGTCTATCTATATATCACCGACTTATAGTCAAAAAGCAGTTGTCTTGAATCACAGTGAGACTGACTAATCACTGTCATAAGAAATAAATTGTTAAGCTAGGTCATTATGTGTGGTTAGGTCGGATGCCCTCGGGCGAATCGTACAAGGATAATCACGAACAAATAATTGGAAGAGGATAATGTATTACACCTTGTATAGTCGATAATATTTGTGTCTATAGATGCAACAAAGCTTTTAAGTATGACTTTGGGAATTTTTTGTTACGGTAAAATTGCAACGGAGACAAAATTTATTGATTTTGTATTTAAATCCGAATTAAAATGCGATAATCGAAGCTTTGGTTTATAGCCACTTGAATCTACTACCAGAATTGAAAGAGGAGAAGGAAGTTTTTTTCCTTGCAAAAGAATCGGCAAGGACCACTCGACTTTCCTTGACAAAATGCAATGAAAAAATATTGTACGAAATAAATATTTTAAAGGCAAACATACTTTCTTTAATCACACCAGTCGTATAAAAATGTCATTCCATCCAATACCTGCACTGATTATTTATCCAACTATGGAAATGCTCTTGTGCACGAAACTTGGTCTCGACATAGCATGCATTCAACTATCCAGCCTACATAGGGAGATATTAAAGTGAGGGGTGTTGTGGGTGCAATCCGAACGCCCGCCACCCCTCCCGGCGACTAATTTCCGACGGCTACTATACTCCTTCGGTATATTCTGTTTTACACTATTTCATATTTTATTGGATACACAGCAACTTAGCAACTTAGATTGGTATAATATTTTTATCTTATACCAGCATATTGTGTGATAATTCAATCTTTTGGAGGTTGTAAATGAACCCATGACGCAAGAGCAGATGGTACTTGCAATAAATATAATAGATGATTGACGTTCCGCAAAAAATCTGCCAAAATGTCTGTATTATATCGTGGGACATTCTGACGCCATATTGAGGGTGGCTCGAGTTACATCTCCAACTTATTCACGTTCATTTAATAACGAAAGACTTTTTGTGACCTAGAAATCTAATCTAACCTCGGAACAGTGAAGCGTACTTACTAACCTAATGAACCAAGAGAAAGTTCAAACGTACTCCGTTAGATGATATTTCCATTCTTCCAACGTCACTAACACGATAATGAAGATCGTTTACATACCTGAAACAAGAAAGAAAACCATTTAATATTTCAGTGGAATTATAATTACACCGTACCTCTAAATGGAAAACCAAATATCCACCGCCCGATCCCAATTTAAAACGGTAATAATTTTAGACCAAAAGCTGACGTTTTATCGCAATTTCATCGTCTTCACTCGTACCAAGCGGCGATAAGTTCCTTTCCAACGGCCTTGCCTGTTTGACCTTTTTGTTTTAACTCACAATACCTATACATTTCACTATTATGACTATTACCAATGTGTTAATTAGACGTAATATGTTTTTAGCGTGTGTATTGCGAGTTGCAACTATTCGAATGGCTAGTTTGGCTAGATTTTATTCTTCAGTGTCGCAACTTACTAGTCCGGTCACAAACAAAGCATTATGAATAAAACGTACATAGTTATACTCTAAGTATTGTATATCGTGACCTAAATGGAGCTTTTCTGTTGCCGCAGAAGGTTCAATTTCCTTTGGCGGATGTGGGTTCCCCAAGTAATAAATCCATTGGAACTAATATCGACACATAGATGCCAAGCCAGTGCTTGCCAATTCGTCTGCAGTATCTAGTTCCCAAGACAACAACTAGCTGTATAATCGGCAAGTTATAACATTTCCCGACTTATTGTTCACCATTTCAGCTTTTGTGTGTTAAGAAAGTTTACGAGGCTATAATCTAAAGGTGACGCGTAACAGCTTGAAGGGTCAAATACTTAAAGTGTTGCTTATCAACCAAGTAACAGCTGTGGCGAAATTTCCTGATATAAAATTTATACAACTGTACTGATAATACGCGATAAGCGGTGCAGTTTTGTTCACAACAGAGCATAATAATAATATAGCACTCGTACATTAACTTTTAATTTAAAGATAAAAGCCAGACCCATGATTCTCCGTACTCATCAATATGCATTACTATAAAGACCAATAACAACTCGTAATGTTACTCGAATAAGTTGGTAAATCGCTACAAAGTTCATATTCTCTCTTCACGTTATTACGTAGTATATGAAATCTTTTATTTGTTCGAACATCTCGGAGTGGCAACAGGAAATCCAAGCTAAACGCTTTATGGAAATATTGTTATTCAGCTTGTGTCAATTGCTACCCGAGATCTGGTCGCAGTTATCAAAACTGTTATTGTGGAGCTTCTCTTATCTGGTACTTGAATATTGTAGTTCTGGCATACAAGCTTGCATACGATTGTTACTGGCAAAATTTTATTCCATGAATATCAAGAGTAAACATAATATTTTTATGTGATAGGTATCAGTATATTATTCGTAGAGGAAAACTATAATATAAACAATTGCAAAAAAAGTTATCCATTAGTTGATTATCGGCCAGTTTTTCCTTGTTCGCCTCTTAAGCTGAGGTAACAGTGCTCTTTTTTTTTAAATCTCAATCTAAGATTTTAACAACACTATAACGGATCTAGTGATATGAGCAATCGATTCCAAGAGGACTTAGCAATTACAATTCATTTTGGTAAAGTCATATTCAAAACTTCTAGTATCTGCAAAACAACAAACCATTCTTGCGAAAATAGAATCCACTGAAAAATATCGCAGAAATACTATTTGTTATCCAATACATATTTCCTTCACAGCTTAAACTGCAAGAATACTTTGTACCATAATGTTGAAAATACGTGACGTCAAATATAGGACATGGTTTATACTGCAAGCGTGGGATGACCTGGACTGAAGAGTTTTAAAGGGAACAAGGGCGCTTTGAGTGAAGGTTTTCATTGAGCTTAATCGCTACAAGACTTGGGTATTCTTTGTGCAAATATTTAGTGGAATGGGCTCAAGGTAAGTACTTAGTTTTCCTGTTTAATGTGCTGGCCACAGATTGGTGTATACGTGCTGTTTGTGGGATTGTGTGGTGCATCGCAAAATTAAATATTTTGATAAATATATATGGTGTATTTATGAATGTTGGCTCTGAATTATAGAGCACAGTCTAAACAAAAAAAAATATATTGCTTAAATACTTCATAATAAGTACGTAAAGAAGTATTTTAAGATGAGTAAGTATTTATTGTAAGACAATAATATATTTAGCAAGACTTAACTAACATGCTAATAAGTACTGCCTCATTAACAAAGGTGGCGTAAGCTTAGATTAGTTAATCGGTATATTACTTTCAGTCGAGTCAAAACAATGAAAAGATCAACGACAAATCCGAGTTTATATCACAATTTTAAATAGGGCAGTTACTGTACAAACTGCAGATTTTCATTGTTTGATTCTGAAGCAAGACTTTCCACTAAAGTTTTTATTGGCTTGTATACATCTATTTCAGATGATTAAGGTGGCATTTGGTAGAATTAGTACTTTCGTTCGTGGTTTAAAAAGCCTATGCGGGACATATAATTATATGATAGATAAAGGTGCCAAGGGAAGAAGAAATAGAATTATGATAACAACAAAATATTATTATGGATAGTTACTACCTAGATGATGGTAGATATGTGTTGTCTAAACATTGCCTTAGATGATTCTGGAAGCCGTTTCCTGATCACTCGGACATAGATAACGTGTGTAGCACATTCTTTACTTATCTCTTAGATGGTTATAGTAATGCAATAGGACGTGGTCATCTGGTATGATAAGATATCTAGAGGTAGCTATAAGAATATAAACATTCAAGAGAAAAGTGCCTTTGTTTTAAAGGTAAAGATGAAAGCTAGACTAGTATATAAAGCCATTGAAAACGAAATGAGGTGGTATGGTGTGATTTGATATGTGACTATATGTGACTAATGCTTTAAAGACAGTTTTAAAGAAGGTAAATGGACGCATCTGGAGCGTAATATAAATCACTACAAATTCACAACATTTAGAATTCCTTCTTCCTTCCTACATGAAAAAAAAATTGAACGCAAATGCAAATATTTTTATTCATTCGCGTGAAAGTTTTTATGCGAGATAAAGTACCGTTTCTTGTATTTGTAATATGCAGTAGTTTTCGATAATACCAGCTTCTAAATAGTACAGTTATCAATAGAAAAAACCGTCTACTATTTTTCTATCAAACTAATAAAGGTTATTAAAGAAAAGCAAAGTTAATCTAAAAAGTAACAAAACAACCATAGTATTACATCACTAAATACTTAATGATACAGTTAGTTAATGAGGTTAATGCTAGTTAAATCAACACCGCGGAGACCGCACGGGCGAGCCTCGATCGATACGGTTAAACTGTTTACTGACGATCATTACATGATTACCTACTCGTAAATTTGTACAGTCGGGACCATATTGTGTACTTTGTTATTGTAAATGAAAATAATTATATGTAATAAATTGATAATTATGTAATTTGAACACCTACTTTTTTCGAATGTAAGTGTTGAGAATTTTATGTTTATGACTGTACTTAGACATGCTGGTATAACGTTAGTAATAGACATTTTGATCCTTCTATAAAAACTGTTTACTGACGATTATTACATGATTACCTACTCGTAAATTCGTACAGTCGGGACCATATTGTGTACTTTGTTACTGTAAATGAAAATAACAAAATAATTATACGTAATAAATTGATAATTATGTGAATAATTGAACATCTACTTTTTTCGAACGTGAGTGTTTAGAATTTTATTTTTATGACTGTATTTAGACATGTTGGTATATGTAGTAATAGATGTTTTGATAGTTATTAAGAAAATATTTTGTTGCTGCTAGTATTGCTTTGTGTCACATAGAAATCTTTCCTTTAAGTCTAATACCTTCACTTAAAAGTAACCCTATTTAGCAACATTTAAAATATATTTTAATACATCCCACTGCTCTCGGTTCCGTTTTATGCTTGCCGCCTTTAAATGAGTTTTCCTTGATTTCGTGGAAAACGAACGTAATCGTGGTATTAAATTATTTCCAGCGAACGGAGAGAACTTTGCATCTAGTATTACATCGAAGGTTATTGAAATAATCTGTCAAAATTTCATCCGTTCAGAGAATTCGGAATGAAAGATGACTTTATGCTCACGTAATTGCGGATGCAAACAGTTTTGAATAGATTGCAGTAAGTTCTTGAGAGTTCTGTCCATTTATATGGAATTCACGCTTCGCTGCTACGCTACTTCAGAGCAATTGTCTTGAGTGGAAAGTCCTGAAAGACTGAGCTTTTCTTCATTCTTTGGGTTAACCATAAATGGTTGATGAAGTATCAAAATTGTTTGATCTTTAGGAAGCACAAAATATTAAAAAAAAAAAATCTAATTGAAGTCCTTCTTAAGTAAAGTTTGCTATTACTTTTGGATGAACCTCTGAGCGATTTACAAGAATAAAGAGAATATATTTCCAGTTACAGAAAATAGTTTTACTGCTATTACAAATCTTATACTCTTACAAATGGTTGCCAAATATAAAAGTACACGTCTTGTTCCCCTTCAATAATTCCACGTATCAAAGCGTTTAATTATAATGCAGCATCTTAGTAATCTGTCAAGCGTGGACACTTGAATGTCTTTAAAAGGTTAGTTCTGCTCCACCAAGTACCCTGATTGTTTCGTCACCATTCATTGACAAGTGACGAAAAAAAATCATGCTAAAAACGGTCCATTGTCGTTTATATGAAAAAAAAAAATGTTACTGTATTTTTTTAGGGAAATAACAAGTTAAGTATTGATGTCTGATTTCTATAGAATTGATAAAATAATTGTTTAGTTTTCAATATATGTCAATTTAATATTTTTAATAGATATTTTTTTTTTAGGAAGGCTAAACCCACTACCATATGGGATTCATAGCATAGCAGAGAGTGAGAGGGAGAGAGACAAGCCGGTTTATTATTTTCTTATCATTCATTTAGTTTCTTGTAAGAGTGTTTTTATTACAACAACTACTTGTAATACGGTCTCATAGAACCTTAGACTATAGTAAGTCAAAACAGCTACAAAAATTAATTATCATATCTTATCATCAAAATGATACTCAAGAGTCATTCTTCAACTTCCTACACATCTTAATCAGCGTCAATAAACTGAGATACGTTTCGCCCTTCGATTTCATCCACAATTTCCCCTTGTACACGAGGAATGATACATTCAACATTCAAATCACCGGCAGAGATAGATTGCTGGCCCAATATTCAATAGGTCACCGAAGTAATCTGTTTCTCCCAGTTAACCGACTTACGGATGAATAATCAATCGTATATACTCATTCGGATGTGAGTGTTTTTCAAATGCACTTTTATGTACCGAATCATATCTTATTTTCATGGCATTTGGCACAGGATGTACTTTAATAACTTTTAAACTCTCGCGTTGCATGTTAAATGTATAATAGAATAGAATACGGGAATTAACGCGAACACGCATTTTTTTTTTTTTTTGACTTAGTCAGTCTGCGACCACGGTGAGCGTCGAAACGTTAGGCATTTTAAGGTAAAATGCGTGTTCGCGTTAATTCCCGTATTCTATTATAGGATGTACTTTAACTATTGTAGTGGTGAAAATATTGATTATGTTTTTCTGATAAATTACGCAATTGGTATGGTGATAGTATAAAGAAATATTAAGGATCTAGTCACATCCAATTAATGACTTTTCTTATCTTTGTGAAGTACTCACAAGTTTAGTATCACTTCAAACTAGAGTTTTGGTCTTTTTATCAACTCTTCAAACCGTAGCTCTATTCATATTAGCTGGGGAATCCCTGGTTATACTACAAAAAGGAGGTTTTTAATGATTTTTTTTATGACAGTACACTATACAGTAAACGACAGTCCTTGACTTTTGCCTTTTCGAATGTCAAAGTATTAATACTCGAACTTTCCGGAAAACGTGACAATAACAAAAAATAACACAGCACGTGCAATATTTAACAATGGGAGATAATACCATATATTCATATAAAATACGGTGTAATGAAAGACGTACAATGTTACAAGTTATTTTATAAGGCTTGCTACACATATTCGGTCCGGCATTAATCGGCCTAGCCAGCAAAACCGAATATGTGTAGATGAACCTGATCGGCACAAGTCGAACAAGCGAGTCGAGTCGGTTTCGATGCTCGATAAATATTGCCGATCCGAAAAAGTGTGTAGCAAGCCTTACAAGTTGTTATATAACAAAAAATACATTAATTTATATGAAGCGTTATGTCCACGACATTAGGGCTAGATATAAATAATAGCTCTTAACGTCGACAGCTCCAATTAGGTCTCGTACATACGTGGGTGACGTTACGTAAGGACCGTACAATAGACGGGTGTGCATGGAAATTATACACCTAATAATTATTATGATTGCTTTTTAACATTACGGTACATGTTTCTGAATGGGTAGGCAAAGGTCGCGATACATTTTGATTCAGTGTTTGCTCGAATATTACGTAATACCTGCAAGCATATACGTCATAGGAAAACATTTTTCCAGTAACTAAAATTCCAAATTAGCGCTTGGCATAGTTTTAAGACTACTGGGAAGTAAAGTAAAGAAAAAACGAAAAGTAGAAAAAGGTAGGAAATAAAGTACACCATTAGGTATTTTTCTGTATTTATGACTATAAATCAGTCGTCTCTCCCTTTATTATTGTATTACTGTAAATACAAAACCAACTCTAAAGCAATAATATTCGAATTTTTCATTCATAAATATTACTTTTGAAAATGTGCCAGTACCCACACATTTATTTCTACAACTGTAACAACTAGCCAACTACAATTACTTACTACACTTCCTACACAATAAAAGTAGTGTTACAATTTATTAAAATAACAAAGTTTTCACATTTAAAGGCTAACTTGACAAACGTGGGAGTTTAGAATAGTCGCAAAGGTTATCTGCTAAAACATTTAGTTGTAAAAGAGCACTTCATAACGAAACTATGTTTACGCATCTCTGAAACAAACTTTACTTTCTTACAGTAATCTTTTGGATAAAATATCAGGAGAGTAAGAACTGTGGGGTTGTCTTAAAAGATGAATTTATTGTCGTTAGAGTATGGAGCAAGTAGAGTCTTAAATGAGACTATGGTTGTGGTTTCATACAAATATTCATGTTTAGTGAAAGTTGTGAATAAGAAATAACAACTAAATAATCGAGTAAATCTAAAGGCTATAAAAGAAGCTACAAAGTAGGCGGATTGAATATTTTAATTGATCAATCTAAGAAGGTACTCGTGACTCCTAATCTCTTTAGTAAATTGTCGTTGATTTACCTCGACGATATTCCCAAAAACACAAACACAAGTTGATCAAAACAAAAACAAACCATATTTTACCTTCTATTACGAAATGTCAATACGTTTGAAACAGCTAAATTCATAATATCCGCATTCGGTAAAAAAAAATCCTAATGCATTCGAAATGTACCAGAATCCGTTTGTTCCAGAGTGACTTGAATAAAAATGAGGTCAAATTGGATCAGAGCGAGATAAAATCTACGATAGGCGTATATGTGGGGCCATGGGACGCTTGTTTGTTCCACGATTGTAAAAACATGGCCACATTTCATATCACTGATAAATAAATATTACTTTATTACAATAGAATCCTCCAATAATAACTGCCTCGCGTAACTAATAACTTCGCCTAGTTAAATAACATACAGGTAGTAATTAATGACTTCCCAGTCGGTTATTATGTGTCAAGTATTTATTTCATTATCTTTATTAATCGTTTGCAATCACACCATCACGCCATTGTGTCTCATCTCGTATTAAGTAAGAGGTTCCGAGAATGAGTAGCAACTTTTCTCTGTTTAATCGAATTACTTGTACAGTGTATCGCCATCAATCTCCACATCACGCACACGCGCAGATTAAATCGAACAAGCAACAATGTTATCGTGAAGCGCCATCGACATCGTCTAATTAAAAGACCGTCGGCCATTCCACCTATGAAGCGAGCCTAAAATAATAGTGCACTAAAATGTCTGTCAGTCTGCGAATCCAAAGTCAAGGCAACAAAAAAATAATCACCGATTCCGAAGTATGGCAGAAATTTGTGCCGACACGCACGCCCAAGTGAGCGGCCCCTTTATTTGACAGCAAATTAATAATCACGCGGGAGACCGGAACGCCTTAACTGACACCCGCGACGACTCAACATCGACTTTATAATGTAAGCAATAAAGTCTAAGGTAAACATTTAACATCAAATAAACGTTCTTATGCAATTTCAATCCTTACGCCGTGAGACATTAAAGCTTAAATCGAGCACCGGAACGGAGTTAATAGGATGTAATTTATCCGGGTTGTAGCGCTACGTTGCCGCTCCGGGTGCGGTGCGACGGAGACGGCGGCGGGCCGGCCGGCGGGCTCGAACAAGACGGAGATGTTTTTGTTGTTGCGCGCAGTAGTCATTAGTCGCCGGGCAGGCAGTCGCGGCCGCGCCACCGCGCCACCGTCGCCGTATTGTGGAAACGAGGTGCGAGCACTAAACGTCGTAAGCGGCATTCTCATTAATTTTCAGGAAGACGTGAAATTCTCTCTCATTGGTCTCGCCCTTCGTTAAATAGCTTCCAGCCTGTTTCACGCTTTTCAAACGCTGCACGTCCAATTCTTCGATATTTAATTCGACGTTTCAAGATTAATAAGTGTTTACAAATTGTTTACGTTTTGATTATTTGTAAACAATATTTGCCGCGCTTTTCTGGCCTCGAATGGAGGACGACTACGTCGTGGGAATTTTATTATTTTATTATACTACCACGGAGTATTGGATTTATTCTTAAACTCTCACTGATCCAGATACTTTTACGTCGTCATTCTCAGAACAATATCATGCCATCACCATCACAAAAATGTGTTAATAATAAACCATAATGATTTACGTTTAAGTTACGTACTATTTCAGATAAAGATCTACAACCGGAACTAGCGGTAATAATAAAACAAACACATAAATCTTTACGGACTCGTTAATATTCTAATCGCTATACATGGAACAATATTATTATATTAGAAATCTGATTAACAACAAACAAGGACAATGAATGAGACAGTCATTTAAAAAAGTAAAGCGAGAACAAACTTATATAATAAATATTCATAATCGATATCAATATTCGTCTAAACATGAGAGGCAACGAAAAAAAATAGGGGCAAAGGCGATAACCCAAGCGCGGTTTTTGTAGCCGTTGTGAGGTCACCGGGAGATTTACATTCAGCCAATATACTGCGAGGCGGCCACAATTAATTTATGTTATAACTGATGGGCTGTGACATAGATGTATGCGAGTTATGTCTGTTTATCTTCGCTGCCCGAGCCTCGAACAACATGAATATAAAGTAGCAGAAACTAAATTATAAATACAAATCAATTGGCGAAGCGAAACTTGTTCGATTAAGGTAAACTGTGAAGAAATTGCGATGCAAAAAAAATGGTTCGAAAAATAAACGAAATTTCAATAACAGAGTGCTCAAAAAATGCAAAATCGTGCATCAAATTATTCGAATTTGTGATTATTTGGAAGAGTTGATTGAGTTGTCATTGAAACCACTTTTTGGAATAAAAAAAACAAAAAGTTTACTTCAAATCGCACTGCTATTTCTACTTTACAAATAATTTTCACGTAGCTTCATTTGGCCGAGACAATAGCAACTTAACGACGTCTCATCCGAGCGTTATCATTCCATTGTCAAAGTCAAGTAGGGATTTCCTAAAATTCCCATCTACCACAAAATATTTCCACGACAAACACACGATAATTGAATTCCAATCACATAATATGCTATAATTCATTTTCTCTATATTGATAGGTATCAGTGTTTTACGATGTTCGTGGAACAATGGTGCAACCTTGACGAGTCGTCTGTTTGTCCGTTCGTCCGTGACAACTGTTACCATGTGTGGAGGCTCTTATTAGCCTATCTAACTTTTACAGTTGCTTGTAGGTGCCTTTTTCGGAAGTCCAGGGTTGGTCTCGCGGTGCTTCTATCAAGTTTTACGCAAGGTATCTTCAAGGTTCTGACGTTATTTTCCATCCAACCTATAGTATCTATTAAGTTATGGTTGAATTGCATTAACTTGCCGGTAGAAAAGGCAATAAATAACAAGTTTTTTTCCAAAAGGAAAAAAATGTTCTCACTGATAATGGGAGACCCATGCCACTTATCATCCCGTGATGGGACGTATAGAAAAAGGGAAAAACTCGAAAAGACAGTAAATTGTAACTTTGCGGAAGAACTTCAATATCTTGAAAAGGAGAGCGAAAAATTACACATGTATCTAGTTGATTACTGAAATCTAATTGGTAATAGTCTCCTAAATTGGTTTCGTAAAATGATACTTAATGAAGACGTACACAGTAGGTAATTGTAAAATCTTAAAGTGAAGACAAATTCAAAGTATGGCTGGGAAATATTAAAAGGAAAATATGACGCAAATGTATCATAGAAACAAAGTAGGGATAAACCCATCACCGGTAATAAGTCTATGTCACAATATAAATGTCTACTAATGCAAGACTTCGAATAAATAGAGTGTACTAAATTACAACTCATATTAGAATACCTATTTGCTTTTTGATTCTTAATCAGCAACAGCAGCAACATTAGCAGACATGAATAAAGCTGATTGGCTTAAACAAAATAATCAATGACAGAGTTTGTAAACCGTGCACAATCTGCACATTTATGAAAATCATAATTTCTTTTACAGATTGGAAAAAGATCGATAGTTCTAACTATCAAAGACGCGCGTAGAATAGCCTACATAATAAAGCCAACTAGAAGTCAACTTCAAGACAAGCCGAGAAATTTTCCTCTGAAAGAAACGTGAGATATTAAATCTACATATTCTCAAAGGTAAATAATCTTGAACACAAACTATTGGAACTAAACAACAAACAACATACACGTGGTGAAGCCGGCACTCCACGACCCGCTTCCGACAAGCGAGGTCTTCGCCCACGCACTGGGGGAACGCCAGCGAGATACAACTCTCGTCATAAAGGAATCATGTCAAACGCCACCGTTTTAAAGCAGGAAATGTATTTAAATGTAAGCGATATATTCGCGAGTTCATGTGTTACCTAAGGAAACTGTTTTCTTTGTGTTTAAAAGTTTATTATAAATGTGGAAGTTATAAAATCTTTTACGCTTTAATATTATACTGCATATCAGATTTTATTTGGTTTTCACCAGATCATACATCCAAATAATTAAAATAATATATGCGAATTTATTTCCATCTTTCGGGCTCGTTATCAATCTTTTTAAAATAGGTATATAATAAGTATTCACTGTCAAACACAATAATTCAGCCCGTGACTTAGTCATATTCAATCACATAAATTTCTTTTGGATAGTATTGGACACTGGACAGCCAAAGTAAAGTTTATTGAAAATGATCTGGTTAACGCATGAATTTAAACTCAAAACCTATTGGAGCGAATCCAAATGTGCTTACAAAGTAACACAATTTCAGATGACAGGAAACGTCCCAGAAAGTATAAAACGATGAGTATTTCAAATGAGTGAAAACGATAAATAAATCATACAGAGGAAAGTGCTTGATATCTTAGTAGAAACGTTATCTCTGCTTATTTATTGATACGGTCCTAGTGCAATATTTCTTACGATAATATTGTTTACAGCTGAGCGTTAAATGTAGCAGTAATGAGCAAACACACTTGCACTTGTTCTGATAAGCCACTGATATCGAAAGAGCATTACGTTATTTATTTATTGTTATCTTTTCTTTTATCAAAGGAGGACAGCTGTTGTAAAAATCTACTCTTAGGACCTATCTGCATTCATCACATTAGAAAATACATACAGACAGGTCAAACTGACCACCTTCTTTTCTTTGTCGGTTAAATAGATTTGGCCAGTGTAAATCAGCTGTATAGCAGTGAATGGATTTTCCTATATTTGGCAAACCAAATCAGGTCCAAAATAACTGTATTCAGTTCTTTGAATATTGAATAGATTAGATCTAGGACAGGATCTTCTCAAATGATCACGCTTCAAGCTATTTTCGTAAGACCCTAACTTAGAAATAAACCCAGTCCTAAGTCCTTCCAAAGGAAGCTCAGTACACAATAGCAAAGCGTGGGTAATATGACATTTGGGGAGAAAACACGTGGGTTGGTAAAATAAACTCACAATGCATTCAAAGGACATAAAATACAACCTTTCACCCACACTCTGCTCCATATTTCACAACACTTGCAACAAGATATACTCAAACTAAATCAAAGTTTAATATTAAAAACGTAGTAAAGCCATCTTCACACGAGCGAGGCACGTTAGCATTAAGGCATTTCGCATTCACAATGGCGACGATGCGCCCGACGACTTCCGACACCGGCCGGGTGCCCACGCATTCATATCAATGTGTATTTCGTTCAGAATTTGTAATGTTTGTTGAAGAACATACTAAAACTGCACTCAATGTTAGTCCGAGAAGGTGATCTCTAGCAAGAGTCAGGGGTCAGCTTTGTCTTTGGGCGGCATGAACAACTTTGACACTAGGTAGGCCACTACCCATACGATAAGAAGAAAATGAACAAACACCTTCAATATTTGTCGAAATTTAGTTTTCACAAACCATCGTATGCCCTCTGTTAGCATGTATCAGTCACTGGTCAAGTAGGCGACGCAATAGGTCAAATATTTATTTCCAACAAAGTGGATGTTACTAAGAAGTACTGAAGACTAATAACACGTTAACACAATGTTACATGTTTTAATAACACGATGTGAACATTTTACTCACGTTTAAATACTACGTGTCTAAGCTGTTACGCAAATTTCTTAAAGGGTTTTCCTTCGACGGAGTAAATAAATAAAGCTTATGTTTGCGCGGTGTTCAATCCTGAATTTTTAGAAGTTCCGTATAAATAATAAATACGTATCGAGGAATTTACAAATGCATGAGTAAGGGCATTTTGAAAAAAGTCGAAAGAATTCTTGGTTAAAATTATAGACAAGCAGGCATAGTAATAATCATTAACTGTACCGCGAATCTTTTACCACTATCAACTACCGGCTAGATATATATATATAAATTTTGTATGACAATCGGTTCAGCGCCTCTAGCGGGCGTCGTATAAACTATTTTTGCAGTACTTTTTAAATGTCAAACTCTCGATACACGAAAGTACCGACTGTATAGACTCTTGCTTCTTTTAACCGTACGTTCTTATAATCGTTTATTCTAAGGTTGTACAACTATTATTCCAAACGGCTGTTATACAATAAATTAACGCTAAAACGTTTACAATTGCGCAAGGGTAACAATGGCTACATTACTTCAGTTATTATAAATGGGATATGATTGGGTTTCACTTACGACCACCTTTGTTCTACTGTGTTCGGTTTTGTACTGGTTTTATGTAACAAGGCTATGAGTTTGTACTTAATGATAGGTGTTTTTGATGTTATGGCCATGTAAAGCCATGTATATGTATGCCAATGGCCATGTTTATGTAAAGCTTACAGCCTTACAGTATTGTGCTCAAAGCCATATTAACTAGTAGACGATCAGTTGGCTAAACAACCTTTAGCATTAATATGTTGTACATCGGTGGCTGTTATTTGGTACTTCTTTAGGCTGACAGAGAATATATTTAAAGTATGTAATTGTTTCTAAATATACGCATACTTTATATGCAAACATTTTGCTGAATTATTCCATGTTTCGAAAAAGTTATTATTGCCCTAATAGGTATTACATTTAATAAATAAAATCTGTTTCATTTAGACACAATTGTTAATAAATAATCCTTTCACCGTAGATATGTTATTTTTACTCCAATTTTCAAATGCGCTCATATTATGAAACAATCACTTAATCCTCTAATTTCTTACCCCACCAAATATAAAATAAACATACAAGAAAAGGGTTTAAACCCGTGAAACGTACCCTTATACCCAACAATAATAAAGGTCAAACCTCACAATTATAGCAATCCACTCATATCTGGACCGTATTAAAAGCTTTCTTCTATTGACCTTACCGAATGCAATGGGGGTTCTGACGAAACCGTTATGACGTCACAAAACATAATGTGGAAAGTATCGCGAATAATAACACAGCATAATGTTCTTGTTGATATGTTGTTCAAGTATGAGTACCTACACAAGCCTTGATTCTATTGTTTTTATTTGCGGACCTTAATAAGAGAAATGCCACAACCTCGATGACGTATTAAGGGTTTTCGAAAATGCTAACAGAAAAGCCGAGTTTATAATCAATTTCCTAAAAGCTTGGAGACGTGCTCAAATACCACTAGGCGCTCACCAATCTATAAAACATCCGCGCTAAATTTTGCTTAACCCTCTGATCAATTGCCAGGTAAACGCAGTTTGTTTTGTCAGGTAAACGCAGTTAGCTAGAACGCCGCAAATCATTTCAATGAAAAGTCACGAAGTATCAATATTATTTATTGAACAGAACATAACACTAGGATCTATAGATAATAGCGCAGCGTTCACCAGTAATTGGTGCCGTGCCACCTACTTATGCAGTCGGCCGTGGGAATCCCGGCAGCGACATGGAAAACCATGGGAAAAGTATCGCCGGACCGCACCACTTTCAAATCGATAAGGTGGCCGGTGAAAAACATCGTATATTATAACCCACGCTGATCATTCTTGAGTAGATTACGCTGTTTTTTGTGGGATTAATCTTGTTAGACCACAAATCAACGAGTGATCTGAAGACTGTAGGTTGAAGCGAGAGGTATGACTTCGGACGTAGCAGAATAAATAATGTAAAGACGTACTTTAGTACTTACTCTCTGCCTACATTTATCTCTACCATTGGTAAGTGTGGTATTCCGAATATATACAGTATTATACAGGTATGAATTAAACCTTGTTATATTTTCTTTCGCGTTGTCTTATCATCCATCCACGGAATCGACCTTGAGGGTACTTGACTTTCTGCCAAATGACATTAAAACTATTTAGCTTTACAATTTGGCATAGTCTAATAATGAGTTAAAAGTTAAGTTAACGACTTGAAACTTTAATTATATTTTTACAGCATAAGAGTAGAAGTTTGTATGGATCGAACCCAGGGGGTGCTTTGTGGTCCCTGCCTACCTCTATGCAAGGAAGACGTGGAAGGCGTTTTAACTATGTATGTAAAAGTAGATGTCAATCGTCACCATGACTAGTGAATTTCACATCCATCAAGAACGATTAAACAAATTGTATTACCGAATAAAGACTTCTACATAAAACTCCGGCCTCAAACACACCGATGATTTTTTCAAACTACTTGTAATGAAATATCAATTGAGTAAATATAAGAACGTTTTCACTGTCGTAAAATATTGACAATGTGGTTATGCGTATTATTTTATTGCGCCCTTGAACTTGATTACATTGAGGTCGTATGGCCGTATTTACTTGGATACCAAAAGTAATAGAGCGTAGTTTATACCAGTCTTTATGACGGCCCTGAATCTAGCTGCTGTATTTTATCTATAGGTTTACTTCCCCATTTTCTGCTATTCGACTGTTTGTGCTAGGTCTTCCCTCTTTCTTTGCTTATATCAATTTACAGAAAAAATATGCATTAACGACTGCTAGCGACACGGGCTTGAACGTTTACCGTACAGCACGGACGCTTCCAATACTAAATCTAGCTTATGATATATGTATGGCTTTATTTCTTCCCCATTTTCGGCTATTGGACTGCTGGAACTGGGCCTGCCCTCACACTTTTAACACGCTCTTTGCTCTTTTCAACACGGATTCTTATCTCAAATACCTAGTTCCGCCATCCAAAGATGAGCAGGTACAAGTTATAGACTACCGATTCAAATGAGATTAATGCCGACCCATCTACCGATGAATACTATTAAGGACAAACTCTGTGGTCTACCTGAATATGTCATGCCATTTCTCTCGAATAGCCAAGAAGACATAAACATAAATCAGTAATAAATAAACGTGTACTGAAACAGTCAGATGTATTAAACACAACCCTTTATGCAGTCGCAAAGTGCGGAGTCTTCAATAGGAACGTACTTAGCATTCTTGCTCGTTTTATTACTTTTACAATGAAGCGTCTTTAACGATCGCCATGGATTCATTGGGCATTTCAGCGATGGAGGAATTTCTTTTTCAGTACTGGCTATACTTGTAATTGAACTGTGTACCTGGTACTCTAATTCTATTTGATTTAATCGACTTGATTATACGTATACATTTTTCTACTGTTGATTAAGTCTTCATTATTTTTGGACTGCTGTGTACACTTAATGTCAACCGAATTAGACCTCAGTTCCACACTTTTTCTTCCAATAAAGAGCTGTTTTCTTTCGGCAATGTTTGTCGGGCAGCTTGATACATAATACAGTTTCAACAGCAGCATCATAAAAACGTTTAAAGTACTCATAACTCGGCAATTAGTGTATTACACATTGAGCATGTTATACCGGACATTGCAACACTGCCTACCACACACTCCCACTTCCAGAACTCTTGATTTTCGCTTCTCCAAATTCCATTGTTTCCGCTTTGAAACGTTTGATTACTTTTAGAGAAAAAAAGGCGACAATATACTGTATGAATCTAAATTTCATCCTGTTGTTCGTGAATTAAAATAAACCAGTTTAGTGAGTTGCAAAGAGAGCGACGAAGCGGAAAGTATTTTAATACGACTGTTAGTTTTTTGGTGCAGCGTACAGAAAAACTAATTCGCTTTTGTACCATTTGAAATTCAACCGCGAGGGTAAAAGTTTAGTATTACTGTGCAACTACTTCATTGGAGTGGTCGCAAAAGTCGATAGCTGAGAGTGAGGTTTTGTATTTAATTGCAAAGTAAAACAATATTTTAGAATAAAGTTTTATTAATTAATTAACCCATGTTAAGAAAAGTTTGATTGGTTTCGTCGAATCAGTAATTTGTTAAAACACGTGGGTGTAAAATGATACCCTGGGAAATACGTAAACGTCATAACGTTATGAGCACATCAAAACAAAACAAAAGTAGAATCCGCAACTCAAACAAAAACTGTTTACACTAAGGAAAGCGAGAATTAATAAATATTACCTTGCGATATGAAAATCCAAAAATACCTACTGGTACTGACTACACTGCAAATATAATCAAGGTTCTTAAAAATGCGGAGTAAGTCGGAACAACCGATAGAGCACAATGACCAGTAAGGTATAAACAATAAGGTAGTAATTCGTTTGTAGTTAGTTAGCGTGGTTCATTAACATGGGTTGAGGGAGCGCAAGGTCATTGAGACTTATGTGTATGTATGTGGTGTTATTTGGCGGCGTGACGTGAACAATTTGCAAATTGTCAATCTTCCTTTAGAGAATTACACGAGTATGGTAGCCTTTTTGGTCACGTGATTGTAATTGGTTTGTTGTTGAACACAACGTAGTAGTGTAGTTCCGGATGGAATCTTCGTATGACATTTATTTTCATGTTTTGTGATGGGTAATTTGCTGACATTTTTTTGCTTATGTTTTTCTTATAGGCTCTGCTTGAGGCGACGTTTTTGTGTTGACGTTCACTCAATTATAATGTCACGCTTGTTATTTTCGTATAAACAGGTGAATTGTTACATACTACATTTCGCTTATAACACTTTTAGTGTCATGTAAAAGCCGATAAGCTTGTAACATTTTGCAGGGTACTTTTCATAACTGCCGATTGAAAATGCTCTAATAGGAAACACACGTATAAATGACTGGTTCCCCAGTGTTTGTGTATCGTAATGAATAATTTCGTTAAGAGAATCCGTTCGCCCAGTCAGGTGGAACAGCTATCTTAAGTTGGATTAAGTTGGCTGCGGACGGCAGCAAATCGAATGTGGCGCGGCGAATTGGTAAAGGCTTATAGTAGAAATGGTCTGCAACAAGCCATCTGATACATCTACTATTTGAAGGGATTAGGAAACTGAATACGGAGCCGATGAATGTATAGATATATGAGGTGTGGAATATGGTTTCTTTTTTGCGCATGCTGAATTCAACAGCCAGCTTAAAAGTGCTTACAATCAGTAACACTTAAGTATTAATCGGTAAACAACCTTTGGGACGACTATCCTGGTGATAATATAGGACCACAGGAATATTAGATGTGTAAATGGAGTCGGTCTTTCCATCATGCACTAATTTCTATACTTAAAGTCTAATTAATTTCTATACTTGAACCAAGAGCTTTTGGTTTAGAAATCTGTGACATTACGGCCATATAAAATTAGGCCATAGGCCATATAAATCAGCCAACATTACGGGACATATAAAATCGAATCGATGTATCGTTGATCATTTGTATCAGTGAAACACCATTTGAAGCAAACCAATAACGTATTCAAGTGTATCCTTGGACATTCTCCAAGTTTAATTTTAGGTTATATTACGTGTAAAATTAATCATACAAATTCAATATTGGATAAAAATTGTCACGATTTCAGATAGAAACGGCAAATTGACGACAATAATTGGCCATAGTTAAACGGAAAGGATCCAACCCACACTACGGCCGAAAATGAGTTATGTATACCAAAACACTCCTTGAAGTTAAAATTTTAATTCAAACCCACCATGAAGTTATAGTCCTGAGTTAGTCCCCAAAGTTAAAGTGGAGAATCAATGACGGAATACGATCTGAACTTAAAAGTTAAATATCTACAAACTACGTCTGTGTGGGTTGGATCGTTTCCGTTTAACTATGGCCAATTTTCTAAATGCAGCAGAAATATAAAAGAATGTAGTAATAAATAACAAGTCGTGTTAAAACGCTAAAAGTGCCCAAATATGGAGTAAAATTAACTGAAGAACCTTGAACACAATTGGCATTCGTATTGAATTGCAAATTGCGAATATGGTTTATTAATACTTTGAACAGTTAACAGCGAACAACGGTCGACGAATATTGATAAATGATTAAACACACTAGAAGTTGATAATAATAAATGGGTTACTGTATATAGCTATACCTACATTAGGAACATATACATATTTGCGTGTTAGTTTTTGTACGAAGTTGTATCAATGACAAAACATGTTTTTGGAAGACCTAAAAAGGTGCGGATACTTTTATTGTTACATAGAAGTAGCTAACCAGCCTTCTTAGTCCAGCCAGTATGTTGATGAAACACCAAATATTGATATTAGTATGGATTATTATCATGGATGACTCTTTTGAAACCTCTATCATTTCTACCGCAATATCTACATTTTCACGCCATCAAAGAAGAAAACTACAAAACGGTAAACACCCGCTTTTTCATGCATTACATTGAACTTAATACACGAATGGTGAGTAATACTATTCAGCTTAACCCGTCAACATAAACGGCCGTGATATTATCTCAATAATATTTATGTATGCGTTAAACGCAAGTACGTGTGTACGCACAAGCAAGATCATAATTTTAAATGACTGCACATGATATGATAAAATACACCTATAAATATTGTACAGTTGACGAAGGCTGAGCGCTCCGTATTTGCAATTTTATTATATCACTTTGATAACAACATTTTTATACGATAAGCGACCTTGTAACAAAATATATTGAGTGCAAATTCCCGTGTCGCAGAACGCGAATCTCGGCAAGGTCAAATGAATAGGTAATTATCAAATTTTATGATAATTACTTTAAAGTCTTAACTGAGCGGACCGAAATGTCTGGAAAATGTTTCCACTTTCGTACCGAGGGGTGATTTTGATATTTTTGTTTGAATATTCGATTTAGCTTGATCCAATCTAATCCTCGGTTCAATTAGTTTTTTAGGTGTTTTCGGTAACCAAAAAAGTTTTTTTATTAAAATGGTCTAATGTTAGATTTAGGGAGGTCGCCTTAGAATTGTTTGACAAACATTTGGACCGTGGAGAAGTGAATATGATGAAGTACTTAAATTAAGAAAGACTGAATGATTATTTCATTTCATATTTACTTAAAGAAAATAAAACGTGACTTATTATTTATTACCACAAGATGCTATTTTATCAAGTGTTTTGCATCGTCAAAACATTTGCACTAAAAACAAAATTAAGGATATTTCATATGCACGCTAAATGTATATTTGCATTTAGCTCGCACATTTACAGATGCATATAATGAATAATTTCCTACACTAATTAGGATTACAAGGCAAATTAAGGAAAATTTCGGTTCATTTATTTGTATTCAAACATTAGACGTAAACACAGTCTTCAATGGCAATATTGTTTTTGCAAAATAAACTTGCTGCAAATTAGGTTTTTCAATAAACATGATTTCTAAAACAAGTCTTATCTTTTTTTAAAATATCAAAGTACCTACCGTAGTGGCATTCTCGGGACTGTACCTACCTCTAATGGGAGAAAATATTTTTTGTACGTGTCTAAAAAAGTGATGAAGACAATATTGATTATACAAGGGTACAAGAATAAATATTCCTTTTATATTTATTACTTCATTACAATAAAGTAGGAACTAACGAATAAGTTTTAAAAACTTTGCTGATTTAGCATCATACCGAGAGCGCCATCTATTATGCGCGTTTAGAACTATCAAACTAAAAGTAATGATCGTTACATCTAAGCAAGGGGCGACATTAAATGACTCCCTGTAGTTCCATAAAGTTGTATATGAAGCAATGTGATGTGATTTTAATGTTATTTACTAATGTTACTAGGCACAATATTTTTAATGTCAATACTAGATTAGGTTTTCTAGATTAATATCTAGTTGGAAGAAAGGCTAGGCTGATTGATTTGTAGGTTAAGTATTGTACGGTTATTCTTGTTTTGATTACGACGTAGATTCTGTTATTAAATTCATGAAGATACATTTTAATAAATATAGTTGGAGTCCAGTTATTGGATATTTTAGGTCATTATTATGATAAAAATCCGGACAGACTAACATTCACACAATCGAACGCAGGACTTCGTGATCCGCAGTTAGATACTAAATCACTAAAGCAGTTAATTAAGTCTAGTACATTGTAATACAATAACTAACGTACATTAACGTAGTACAATAAAAACAGTATTAAACTATGTATGTAGGTGACTAGTAGTTATTCATCAAACAATTTTATTCATTCATTCGTTTTATATAGACCACGTTGAACTAAAACGATTGTTCTAGAATTCTAGATGTATGTGTAATGCCTAGATATATGTCAGACTTATTTAAATCCCAGCTTCATCATTCATGACTGCGTTGTAGTCATTTTATTTGAATTTATTGCTAAAGGTTAAAAAACAACACGCTATATTCACAAGTACAAATACAGGGTGTTGTTTTTTTTCTATTGATTGATTATTTTATCTTTTAAATATGAAAATGCAATTCAGATAGATAGATATACAGATATATAATAACCTACATATAATTTTAAGCTGATTATAAAGGATTAGCGTCATAAGATACGATGATGGATTATGCAATTGATACTGCTGAGATATAACTACTATTACTAATCAACTAATCAAAGTAACCTCGCCTGTCTGTTCAGTAACGACTAAACTACTGAACTTATTCAAATGCCATTTCACTGAGCGATAGATTATACAAGTTTCAGGAGAGAGAACGTAACAATATGCATAATGGGCTTTTCACGCACTGTGGCCTATCGTTTCCCAAT
This sequence comes from Anticarsia gemmatalis, assembly GCF_050436995.1. Lineage (NCBI taxonomy): Eukaryota > Metazoa > Arthropoda > Insecta > Lepidoptera > Erebidae > Anticarsia > Anticarsia gemmatalis. Next base: position 8,498,806 of record NC_134762.1, read on the forward strand.
AAACGGTCAGGATATCGTAAATCCCGCGCTATATTTCATTGAAACCCGTTTACGATCGCAGTAACAAATAACTCACTCGGTAAAAGCACTTAAAGCATAAATATTTAATCAATCAAAAATAATATAGTGAAAATTCATATTTCATAGAGATTAAAAAGACGTATCGAGTAAAACATTCTATCAATAAAAGTTGGTTAAAACGCGAGTCGAAGCACCGAGTAGTTGTAGGATTATTTTTTAATTCAATTACAGTTTGTGATCTTAAAATAAATGCGGTGCGGTGATAAATACGTCGTGGCGGACAAATATTGGCCTACATCTCTAGGATACAACGAGATGTTTTTATTACTGTCTGATATCAATCTATTGAAGCACTCTTAGTTACGCTCACCGTTATAGAAATAATGGGTTAAGCAACCTTAGCGCGGACATTCAATAGATGGGTGGCCGTGTTTGAGCTGAGGGTCTCCGTGCTTAGGAAGGCACATAAAAAGTTGGACAGTTAAGATAATAGCCGAAAAACCATTTAAAATGTGTTCAGGCGGCTTGAACAGCTTTGACACTAGGTGACCATTAACCAAACGATCACTAATTCAATCAATTAATCTTCGTGACAAGGTAAGAAGTATCTTACGTGCAAAGTTTTGTCAAAATGCATTCAGTCATTTTTGCTTGGAGGACAAACATACATCCATACAATCTGCGCATTTACGATATGTAGTGGAATTTATCTATGCGCTTACTCGGTTATGGGATTAGCAAAAGCTAATAATAGTATAACGAATGAAAGATATTTTTATCTTAACGATCTGTCTCGGGATTTATCTTGAAGTATTCTAGTACGTGTAGATTTTTTTTATTTCGTGTGCTACAGAATTTGGTAATTACGATGTGGTTTATTCGAACGCGAAATTGCCTTCAAGATTTTGTTACCGGATTTTTCAATCATCGGCTCGAAATATTACTTTGCATTCATTTTTGTCAAAAATTACATTCTCAAAGAAAAACAATAACGGCAATGTACTATCTAATCTGCAGTCTGCTATCCAGTAAAGTCTGGAGTCTCGAACACCAACAAAAGTAAAATATTTCTATAAATAAATAGAAACTATATTTGTCCCGTGACTAACGCTTCATTAGAATTATCATTCACTGACTAATATAAACCTGCAACAATGTAACTTCCTATCAGTGGACTTTTTGGAATCGGTCCAGCAGTTTCCGAGTTCACTTCTTATTCGGACACACATAAACAAACAAACTCACACCCACTTTATAATATTGTGGGCTGGGAATAAGTCTTTGGATGTAAACAACACAATTGTAAAGTTCAGTGAAACTTCGAGTTGGTTTGAGTACTTGTTAAGAAGTAAATACAATTGTTCTTTTAACTCTTGCACTAAGAATCAATCTTGTGGAGCGGAAGACTTTACAAACAAACAAATCAAAAACACAAGAATTTATAAATCATTCGAATATTTTGCTTTAGACTAGAACCTTCTATTACCACTACCTCTCTACCATTGTATAAATGACCATTCTGGATAATAGCCCTATAGATAGGGGTTCCAGTCCATTTATATTTAATTGTTTCAAGTTTTTAAGACTTAACTCCTCATATTATGTGGCTAGCTTGACTCCTACCCGCGCTAACCAGGGGCCATTCCTACTAAACTATCCATTTAATAAACATGATACTGTGTTACAAGTATAAACGTGTACATTTAATCTCAATTACTTTTGATTCACCCCGCGCTAACTTCCTTATGGTTATTATTAGGTTTCCAGGTCATCGGGTACACGGTGCACTCGCCAAGTCTCAAGTATATTTGCTAACCAATTGTAGATTTCTTGCAAAATAATAAGACAGCATCTCTCTTCTCTATATAGAGTTGCTATGATTGTTTTGGTTCGTTTGGATTAGTTTTGGAAATGTTTGGATAGACAATAATGAATATTGTATTTTTACTTCATTTTATATGAAGAATTCGGAAGTTTGTCTGTCTGTCTGTCTGTTATAATTTCACAGCTAAACCGCTATCCTTTTATGAATTTTTGAACAAAATAAGTGAAGAACCTGGGTCATAGGTAGGTTTCATCACGAGCTAGCTAGTAGGAATCGAAAGTTATTACCACTAGAGCAGTAATACACAAGAATACTTTGTAAACCACGCTTATTATATTGTCGAATATCATGTAGGTATTTAAAAAAATCGGTCGCATAAGAAACCGTAAGACAGTATAATGGCATTCCGTACGCGACGTACAACGCAACATAAGTAATAGCTAATGAGCAACACGCAAGCATAACTCGACCGATTTTAATACGTCACAAGTTTATAACAAACTTTTATACAAATCTGTGTACACAAAATAGTCGCATAACATCATCACGGACGTAAAGGAGCACGACCTTTCACTTTCTCTAGAGAAGTATGCGGCCGCAAGCTTTTAGCAATATCAAAATAATAAAAAAATGAAAATTATAACCTATTACCGTAAGGCATTCGAAAAGGAAAAACTTGAAACTTATTATTATCGTTCAACGACTGACACACAAACAGTTAAGTGCTGAGTGCTGACGTAGATTATAAGCTTGTGTCTACTAAACACTATAATATTGAGTATGAAGAAAGTAATTGATTGCTATAAAAAACTAGGTATGCAACTCAAACAATTAATTTACTTTTCTTCCTGCCGCGGTAATTGACAGGACGTTTCGTCACGTCTAATTGAACGAATAGATTAAAGAAGCCATCCAGCTAGACGATTGACATCCTTTGTATTCCAACCAAAATAGAATTTAACAAATCCAGAGTGATTTTTATCAATAAAATCCTCACGTTCCCGCAGACATTTTGAAAGGGAATCATTTGAACGTCGCACGGCGCCATCCCAACACATATGGAAAGACAAATTCTTGGGTTTGTTTATTTTAAGACGGCTCTGTCACTAAAACGCGTGTCAAAGTACGGCCCTCAACGCTACGCCTGTCGACATCCTGAAACTATTAATTCAACCTTCCAGCGATAAATCAGCGGCGACGAGCGATGAAAATAATTTATTTCCAACTAACAAACAATTTATAGGGCGTAAAGTGTTAACATCTTCTTTAATATTCCGCATTTCAACGATATTCACAGGTATGTCTTCCAACAATCGCAGTAATTATTCTGCTCAGTATTTATTTGCACGACGATTAAGATACAACCCTCGTCTCACTTTGAAATAAACAGAGATTAAAAAACTAGGTCAACGTTTATTCTTTTAAAATAATCAAATTTCTTGTTTGCCTTACCTTTGAGGGCTTAATTTATTTTTGTACTCAGATTGAGTTGTTACTCTACGCAAGTTTTTCTTTCAATTAGTCTCAAAACGTGACGACACTATTAAACGGAGTTGAGTTTTATTTACGTCAAAAGGAAAGTGAAATCGAAGACGGTTAAAGATGGCTAAAGTACAAAACGTAGTAAGTAGTTTCAAAACGCTAGTTATAAAACACAATGGATTACATAACTAAGTTTTAATTAATGGCAAAGGGCACACCGACTAGACGTATTATGTGAAAATGAGGTCATTACTAACGATATAGCGTTGAAATTTTAAGACTTATATAACCTAGATCAAACGACGTTACTAATTGTGGAGGAAACTTGCTGGAACGGCTATATTACTAGCAATACTAAACAAAAGATAATACAAGTTTGGAGTAGTAAACAGAATGTTAGTAAAAAAGTTAATAATGTTGATGGAAGGACTGGTTTTGCAAGAAACGTGTGAACAAAGGTCAATACATTGTGTTTGTAGTGTTAGACTCAATCGGGTGCCAGAAAAAATACATCCCACCGGACGCACGACTCGTTCTAAGGCTTAGTACATAGTAAGTGCGAAATTATAACTATAATGATCTCCGGAAAGCTTTCTCTTGACTACAGCGTTCTAAGTATCTACATAACGGAAGTTTGATAATACCATCCGGATATTGATTTAAAATGATAATCTGCTAGCGGAGTCAGTCTAAAAGGTATCTATCTACAAATGAAATTTTTAGATTTGTTATTTTTTGGCATTGCAATATGTGCCAATGCCACAGAACGAACGACTGCCATATAAAAAATAAACAGCTATACAAAATCCGGAAAAACAGGACCTAGTCCACGCCTAGCAAAATCTAGTCTGTGCTTGATTTGTTGATCTCGGAGTTAATCTCCGATGCGACTTGAAGAATTTACTTTCACTGTTGCGAATGCCTTGCTGGCGGATCTATAATCCAAACAGATAAAGCAAAGGTACTATAGTAACACGACCTACATCAAACGATACTTTACATTGGAACAAAAATATCTCGTAACCTTTGATTGAAGAAAATACTGTTATCAATTGACATTGAAACGCAAATGCATAAATGCCACGTGAATGAGATATTAATAGTTAGATATTAGAAAGAGAAAAAAGTACTTAAGAAACAGTTTTAACGATGAAAGTATTAGACCTCCCGCTCGCACTATTGTGAGAAAGCAATATACAAAACCTCGAATTCCGAAAGGCTTAATTAATTGCCAATATTATGAAAGAAATTAAAGTTCATTGACCGAAATTAACTCAATTTCTATAGACTTAAGATACATATAAGGTAATCGGCAGAAAAACAAATTAAAATCGTAATTGGCATACCATTTTGTTCAAGCTATGTTTATCATAATGTAAATTCCTTCAATCTCGCGATAAAATGTGCAGTGTAAATAAACAGTAGGTGTTTTTGTTGGAAATCACACCGCATATTTGAGTTCAAGGTTAGTATCTTGCAAGGTAATTAAATGTAACATCAGGCTTGTACTTTCATTAATTAGGCAGAAGATAACATAACACTAAATTCTAATTTTGTCAATAAAGACCGTGACTGATCCTTCTACCGCCAGATAGCTCTTTGAAAAATATTTGGTCTTGGTTTACAGGTTCCCCATTCGTCAGAAGAAGTTATTGTCATCATTCCTACATTGTACCTTTAAGACCCTGACCCAATTGGCCTAAATAAAAAGACATCAATAACAATCGGTCCTAAATAACATTATCTTCTCTAATAGAGCAGTTTGGTGCTATTTCCAGGAATCTATTCCCATACCGCACAACCGTCTAACAAAACCAAACCTAATACCTATTAGGGAAAACATCAAATATTAATTGTCTTCTTAGAACACGTTACCAATGGACAACCGAAGCGGCAAAAGACAATTTATCCCAATACATTATTTATGAGTCATACAACAGTATGAAATATTTTCATATCTAATTGGTTGAATCACGGGTAATTCTACTGGGAGTCTTTGGGCAACGGACCGAAAGTAGTTAACCATTTAATAAACGAATAACTTAACTAGTAGATTTTGCGCTGGCGAGATTTTGCTCCTACTTTTGGAGGATATCTTTAATAAGTACTTTTTAGAAAGCTTTTTCGTTACATCTGTTACTTTAACAGTACTTCGGATGTCGCTATTAATGATTAGAAAAGACCAGTTGTTGTAGGTCTTATTTAATGTTACTTATTCTTTATTCAACAGCCAGCAATACGTCAACTAATTTTGGTGTGAAGTCAACAAACTTGTACTTAATTTAATTTAAGCACCAAAAGTCCAGCAAATTATCCACGACATAATGCACTTTGAATAAACTGCTTTTAATCTCAATGGGATTCATAGCACTTAATAAAACAGGTTTCCAAACACCTGATGATCCGATTACACCGGTTTAGACCAAAGGGGTGATCTGTACTGTCCGTCGCATAATTGTGTTTAAACGAGTTCGCAAGAGGGGTCCAATAAAAGACTAGCCGTTTATCTGCGGCGCGTGTCCACTGTACCAGTCTCGCATGCAAGTTTTGACATCACAATTGATGAACCTGATTATAACCTGCAGCTTTCAGGCTTACGGTTTTTAAATTTGCATAAAACTTGCACTATAGCAGTTGGCTTTGAATATGGACAATGGAAACCTTTCCAACTGAAGCACCTGCTTTGGACAAGCTTTTGAAAATATCAGCTGTAGAAAAAAGCAACAATTTTCGAACGTAGGTCGATCACCCTTCGTTTAACCAGCATCATTGACTATCTACTGACTTTATTTATACCACTTCGCGAAATGAGGTCTACACAGAGACGCTATGTCCAGTAGTTTGATGTTTTTACACTCAATTAGAATTTTTTACAAGTTTAGGGCTAGAAAAAGATTGTCTTCATATTTTTATACATTTACAGTAACAAGTATTATGAATCTTATATGGCGATCAAAGAATCTCTAGGAATTTTCATGGAATTAATTCACTTTATGCTGCCGGTATCTTACGAGTATGCTCGGTGAAATAATTAAACATGACTCACATTTGTTAAGTGTTACGGCTAACTAAAAGTAAAAATAGTACTCAGAAAGTTAGCTAGAATATCCAGGAAACATGCAACATCGTTTACCCTTTTGTTTTTGTTTGTAAACTTTCTTTGGGACGCAAAGTTATGTCGTAAAGAGACCTAATGTAATCAACTTGGTAAACACAAGCTTAATATCGGAGTAAAACGAGATCAACAGTTTTATTACGAAAGAAAATAGCTGAATATACTACAAATCAACTCTTAAATGTTCGTCTTCAACACGTTAGCAGTGACAGCGTAAAATTCTATTTAGTTGTAAGACAGAATTAATAACAAAGTTCTTTCCAAACGAGCCTTTTGTTCCTGCCGCCAACTTACCCAGTTTATTAATTAAGTTCTTGGGATCTGTAGTACTTACTACTCTTAAACTACTACGACAATCCCAACTATAAGTTTTATTTCATTTCCACGTATTTTCTTAATTGTGTACATGTTATGAACTTAATTATAACGCAGTGATTTTTTCTCTTTAATCATAAATATGCTGAATTCGTAACACTATCGAGCGTTTAACAATTATAACATTTACTTCAGCAATCATTTCTAAAAATAACACAGAAACCACATCCTTGCAAATACCGCAGCAAAAAAACCCACTTAGCAACAGATACACATTCAGAACAAAACATCTAACGGTGTACAAAAATCCACACGAGTGTATTATCTTAGCCATAAAAAATACCGTTGTAACGCCTTGGCATCGCCAATATTTCACGCGGGCTTTAGTACAATCACGTTTCTTTAAATAGACGAGCAAATGTCAACTTTTCAATCATGGGGGACCACGGAGAGCCGAAATGAGGGGTGCATTCACCCCCTAACAGCGCGAAAGTGAAATTCCTCGGTTCAAAAATAACAAAAATATGTCGTCAAACAATCAATGGTCGGAAATAGAATGCGATTTCGTCTCTAACCGGTTATAAATAGGGCCTGTTTGGTTGCAGAGGGTGAAAATAGCTCCGGTCGTTAGTTAGTATATTTAAAAATAACAGTAAAAGGAAGAGATAAGTTTGAGTATCTTGTTAGCATGCGCCTCCGTTTAGGGGACGATTTTTGGGATAAAAAATATTGAATTAAAACTTCTTGTTGAAAATTACCTTTCCTAAATCAACTGTGATGGATTAACAAGTGTCTAATTTTAGACATCTTAGAAATTCTAAAGTTTATTTTTCTATTTATTAAATACTCTTCTCAAAAGTAGCGTCTTCTGATAGTTATCATTAATATTGACGCACATTAGTCCTATAACAGTGTGTAATACATTACCTATAATAATAAATATTCTCTTTACTACTAGTAAATAAAACGCCAAGGTATCGCAAATATATGTTTCTGACCTTTAAACGAAGACATTTACACAAATGAATTACGCGATTTCACTAAGGTATTGCTTATTTAATATTATAATACAAACAATTTACAAGTAGATACACTAGAAAATTGACTAAATAAATAACATCTGCACCCGCGGGATTGGTTCTTGATCCTTCTGTAATGAATGGGATCGAAAACTACCTCGGGATCACACGAAATTTATTTGATGTTGGGATTGTCTCCATGACACCTGCTGCGATGGTATTGGAGTGGTATGTTACGGTAAAATTATAAGTACTTATACCATATATTATAGTAAATTCAACCCATTACTGTCTCACAGCTGAGAACAGGTCTCCTTTGATAATAATGATAGAGAGGTTAAGGTTTCCTCACGAAGTTTTCCTTTCATATTTATAAACTGTTAAAATTCACTATTCTTCATAATACCTACTTAGATGAATAGAAAAACGATGATTTCATTTGAATCAGTCGCGTCGTGTTGAAAAGGCGAAATCGCACCGAGTTTTTATTAGCTATTAAGTTATTATAATCAATGTTATTAATATTTTACAACCACTTATCGTTAAATAACTATAATGGAGCTATTTCACCTAAGTATACAACGTTATTCTTAAGTAATTTTTATTGCATTTTGTTTTATATAATAACCATTTATAAATATGTTAATCTTTAAAATCTACCTTATTACATCTGTGAAATTACGATATAATTTGCATTTGTAGTATAAGTTACATTACAAATGCGAAATTGAGAGGCTTGATGTGTGTTTGTTTATTCCACACAAAAGCTACAGATCGGATTTTAACGAATTTTGGTACTCAGATTGTTTATTATCTGGATTAACGCATAGGATATATTTTATGACAAATCTATTCACACTTATTTTGTAAATTAATAATTAATTTCGGCTTTTCCCACTGGAACTAAAGGAAACATCTGAATAGGTAAATAGTCCAAGCAGATAAAATAAATAATCTCTAAATCTCTTGAATCTGCTAAAACACCAAAAGACCAGGTATTGTACTAGGTATTTTGCATGTCGTTTATTATTCACATATATCTATTTTCAATCAACTTCAATACCTAAGCAGAGTAGTATATTTATACTCTATCCAAATATTGTTCTTATAAATATTTTCTAATGCATAAAGCGCTCAAATATTTATTATTTCAAGAAGGTTTCTTTGATCATAACATTCCTCAAACGTCATTGAAACGCACATAAACATTATCCTGCTCAAGACTTATTAGCCTATTAATAAATTTAATTAATTATACGCTTATTAGGGCCATACTAAACATAAAGCTGTAAAGATTCAGGATTTTGCTACTGCAGTATCGCATTTTTTAGGTAGTTGCATCAAAATGACGCCGTTTAGCGATTATCTTGATGCAGATTTGCAATTTTATTCTACGATTTTTCTCTTAATTTTAGGTGCGTACTCATAACCGGCGGTCCTGTATGACAAGATCTATGGATGTGAATGAGGCAAGGAAAGTTTGTAAGGATCGCACCAAGTGACGTTCTTTGGTTTCTGCCAACCCCTATTGGGAAAAAGGCATGGTATTATGTATTTATTCTCTACCAATCAAATTTCGTATTTTGTTTCGTACTAGTTAAGTATTATTACATATTTAAAACGAATAATATAACTTGATAATTATTGATTTACCAAACATTATTTAAAACTGAATTTTTCAACTGAATCCCAGTTAATACTGAAATATTTATCAAATCTGAACAAAGCATGGTAAGTGTTATGGTGTTATCGTCGATTCATGGTGTACAATTGTACAAACAATCCGATATGTTACCGACCGGCGATATCTAAAAATATACAATAACTGTTTATGTAAAGGGTGATGATAGCCGTTATTATTGTTACGTGTTGGTTAATCACCGATGTTTTATACCTCCCTAAGGGATCAGAAGGGTGAAAGCTAAGGAGAAAAGGTGTGTATTTTGATATGTTGGTAAAGTTCTAATAATAAATATGACGAAATGTAAGTAAAGTCTATATAACCATTGGAAGATTACTTGAGGAACCTTGGTTTGTCTTCTTAAAGAAAAAAAAAATCATTTTGAATAGAGTACTTGCGATATTGATACTACATATTTTAAACGGGTCTTTCGATTTCACAAACCAAAGAATATGTAGAACATAACTGTACATGGGAAGTAAACAGTTTTATCCTTAGAAACTACGATCGAAGTATGTTACGAAAACGTGAACCAATAAATTCAGAACTCATTTATTAACATAAGTCACTGCTTCAACACTATTACATATTTATATCAGCTTATTTATGACTACGGAACTATATGGAGAGAGTTCAAATAGCAAATTCATATATGACTAGTTTCGCACGCAATTCCAACGGTAGTTCGAAATTTGCAAGATTTGGAGAATTGTGACGTAATAAATCGGAGTATTGATAGACCAATGAGAGTACTTTAAACAGAGCAGTTGAGTATGCAGTAAAGCGAATTCGTTCTTCATAATTCAATGAATAATAGAATCAGCAAAGTATTGATTCGTTCAATCAACATTCAACTTTCGTCAACATTAAACATCAAAAAGAAAAACAGGAAAACGCCAGACATTCCTGACTAATGTATGAACGTGTCAGAAAAGACATGTTTGCTGATTCTAGGAAAGACTTCAGTCATAATTACTGTGATTTCATGGGACCAAAGTCTATTAGCACACCATTAGGTATATCTTACGTAACGACAAATTAAAAAAGCGACTCAGTGACGCGGTTATAAAACAAAGTTTCCCCATCATACACAAACAGATGTCGAAGCCAAATAAAAATTTTGTAAACCGTTATTTTCCGAATGGTGGATTTTGTAATTTCGTCGAAAATTTCAAAGCGAAGTATTTAGCGAGAAGGCCAACCCCAAAGGAAAGGTTACTATGGCGTGCTCACCGAGCGAGGGTTAATGAATTGGTTTCCCTTTTCTATTATTAGTTTTAGTTACTCGTTTACTCTTAGACGAGACTAATTTAAGGGAAGTAATGAATCTCGTTGCGTTCATTGACATGTCCTTTGCAATCCGTCTGATGCTTTCATTTTAAATCATATTCAATAGTCGAGTGATGGCGTCCAACGAGATTAGACACGTCGCTCGAAACAATTTGTGATGTCTGCACATTTTAACGCTTAATCGTGTTACAAGCAAATATTTTAGAAATGACTAACTATCTGTTATGTCTGCGATTGCTGTAGACTATTTAAACTATAATTCAATTGAAAGAATCGATATTGAATGCAGGGAAGTAAATGTAATAATAATGTCTTCAAACCAAAACCCGTTTTTAAAGGGAACGTCTAATTCTAAAAGCATTCGAATGCGAATAAAGAAATTTAAATTGTTCAATTATCAATTCACAGAAATGGTAATAAAAAGACCCCGTTTAACCCTGAGGGTATGTTATGTTCCTCAATCAAAGCTTTCCAGGTAATATGTCTGGTCGGAAAATTCATAGCCTGTTCCGTTTATTCGAGTTTAAATGAAACTAGTTTGTTCGGAGTACGAAACTGTTGAAATTTCGTGTGTGACACTGTTTTTTTGCGACATTAATTAACTGACGTCGTTTATAAGTAGAGTTAGGCATTAATGGCGCTGTGTCGGGCATCGTGCCAGCAATCTTACACCCGAGATCTTACTCCATGTTCGCTATTTATTGCAATTATTCGAATCCTTACAACGCTCCCTCGCGAACTTGAATGGACTGTTACAATAATGCTGTCAAAACTCCCCCTGTGCCCCGTGCGATTGTTGCCCTTTAACCAAATTATATGTTAGTTTTAAAACGGATTAGTCGTTATTGCGACAGTATTTAGAACGCTTGCAATTGATAGCAGCAAATATAGGATTACATTAATTAGTACAGAATTAAGTAGAACAGTGGTGCACACATATGTGCATAATTATGTAAGTAAGTAATTAGATAACAAACACCGCCAGCCTATCAATTTTAGCGGGTTTGATGGTAAATTAAATTACATATAATTATCAAGGCACATATCCTGTTCTAGTATCCGGAATAAACTCGAGCCTATGCGTTCGTATTAAATTAAAGCATTTAGATGTTATCGAAGCATCGGTATTGAACTAAATTGGCTTAAAGGTTGTTAGACATAAATGATCAATCTGGCAACATTTTAATAGGGTCATAAACTTTTTACTTTTACTAAGAGCGAACTTCGTGACGGTTGACATTAAGTGGATAAAAATTACCAGCAAAAAAAGTTCAACGTCCCTAAGGACACTAAAAAGGTCGACTAAAAAGTATTTCAACACAAGTGGATAGTTTTAAAGTGTCGGTATCAACGGCTAGCGTAAGTTGGCCCGTGGCGCGTGATCGATGCTCCCCGCGCCGCTCGGAGTAGGGAAGGGCTAGGGAGGGTGTGGCAGATCTTTTAATCCGGCTAGTTAGACGGCACAAAAACAAACAAAGCCGGGTGGTCCGATGTCCGCTACCGGTTAGTTATGGACTTACGTAAAAGTAGATTTCCCTCATTGTCTTTTCAACTTTACGGATAACTAGTAAAAATGTCTGTGATGTCCTATTATCTTATCTATTATCTTTCTTTGATAAAAATGTGTAAGTACAAGATGACTGTGACGAATTATTTTAACAAAAGTTTTTGATAATACAACATTTAAACATTAAGCATACTTATTTACATACAATAATGCAGTGGAGAGACATTCATTTAGGTAGGTATATTGCACAATCAACCTTCTGTGTCGACCTATTGATACTTCGAAATATTATCTGAAGCCGTAAACTTGCATTTACTCGACTATGTATATTGTTTTTAGGAGAAGGAATTAAGAGTCGACCAATCGTAAAAGTCCGATAACGAGCTTGTTACAAGATCGGCGCGTGCGCAACTACGATTAATTTAATTGCCCGCCATTATTGGGTATCGACGGCAAAACGTTAGTTTATACTTACTTTGCTACGATTTAAACACATGTTCCACGGTAGAAACTGTATCTTCGTGATTTATGAACTGAATGATAGGATATTAGGAACTTTGTTAATTTTGTACCTACCTGATTTCACGATGAAAATTAGAAAGCAGTTTTGATAGCTTTTCAAATATTTTTTAAATCTTTACCCTTTGAAAAGTACAATGAAAATACTAATATAATAATACCTAAGTGATTAATAGTAATAAGTCGTATCAGAGTATTCATAAATTATAAATAAAAATCGTTTAGGTAGTATAAGCTAATCATAAATTGATAAACCTTGTTCTTATCAATTATGGAATACCTACGCATTTTAAATAAATAGATGTCATTATCATTCTTCTTAATTATTCTTAGTAATCGCCTTTTCTAAAATGGCATTTATAAATGTACAGTATCAACTTAAATGTTACTCTATTGAAATATATCCTGTTAAGATTGAAATATTACCTTGATAAATATTATAAATTTAATTTAATTTAAAACTACTCTCTAAGCAGTCCCATGCGAAAAATAGAACTTAATTTCTTGGTTATGAAGTACTTATTTTAAAAGATCTTGTCACAAGAGTTTCTCAGACTCAAAACAAATTATTTGTGGTCCACACAAACTTGTTCCACATTCAAAAGGGACAAACAACACCCTGTGCAATAATAGCAACATAGCGACCACGACACGCGCCAAAAATCTGCCATACAATCTTCATCTACCCACATTGAACAAACTACCATGGACACTGAACAATTCAGAACAGGTGAATAAGCACAAAAACATTAAGTAACATTTCTATAGACCTTAAAAGGTCTTATTTACTTACTTAATAATTTAAAAAAACCTATGTCACAACACGATCTTTGCCAAAATTGGTCATTGATACCTTGATTATCATTTAAAGAAAGCATTTAGTCACAATAGTGCTTCAGAAAAAGAAAACAAAATATCTGTGGTCCACACAAACTTGTTCCTCATTCAAAATGGACAAACAACACTCTATAACAATAATAGCAATATGGCGACCAATACACGCGCCAAAAACCAGCCATACAATATTCATCTACCCACATCAACAAAACAGCCTGAAGTATTCACTATAAACTTTGAAACAGGTGAATAAGCACAATAAACATTTAAAAGAAAATATTTCTATAGACCTTCTTCAAAGGCCCCTCACTGGTTGATATACAAGACAAGTAAATCAAGTCCTTTAAAGGAAAGCCCTTGACACAGTGGCTCTTGGTAGGGTCAAGGTGAACTGGTACATACTGATGCATAAAGCTATGGCATTTTGGCAGTAAGGAAACTGTACAAGGTAGTGTTATTGATGATTGAATTATTGTAAACAGGTTTTGGGATCAATAGAAAAACATTTTAAACAAATATTTTGGCAGATCTATTATTTATTTGATGGGCGAATTGGCTCTAGATGCTTGTACTTGGATAGTTTATAAATCCATCAAAAATGTTTGATTGTCAAAACTACCTATAAACTTTTAGTCTTCAGCAAGAACATTTTGTACTTGGATTATAAGTACAAAATCTTCTTGCTGAATAGGGAAGTATATCATTGCAGTGCAGTTGAAAAAGCTGATATATTGTTCTACACTATGTTTGTAAATATGACGTGTTCATCATTTTTTAGAACACAATCTCTCTATAATATTTTAGATTTCTACTTTGTTACCTTCCTATCTAAAATGGTTTAGCAGTTTAGCCATGGGTGTGTGAGACAACAGTCACTTTGGTATAAATTATTATATTTATTGGGATGTTTTGATAATAATGTTTGTATTGTAGAGTAATAAACAGTAATAACAATACCATGGTTATTATTTCTGTCTTGAGAATAAGGAAAATGTTTGAATTGAATACTAAATCATAATAAGTATTGTAGCAAGGTTGCATTGTAGAATTATGACAGTAATTTTATAGAGAAATATAAGATTATAATATTGCTAATTAGAATAAGAAAACTTTAGTTTTATATTGTTGATTGTATGCAAATTTAAGCTGCATGATTTACAATCATTTGAGACACTATAACTTGTCAAAAATCTCTTATGTGTATATATACAATTAGTGTTACCTAAAATTAACTCTGTTGGCAACACTAATTATGCTTGATAAATGAAATTAGTACTTTATTCTAGAATGGTCTTATTTATGATTTAATTACAAAGAATATAAACTTTTTTTTTTAAATAAAGTTAAACCCATGAGACAAATTGTGATTCACTTATGATTATTACAATCAATGTTTTTCATTCTCTAGTGTCATGAACTCAATTACTTAAATAAGTAAATAGTAGCAAACATTACTTAAGTAAGTATTAAATATTAATATATTTTGTATGGTTTACACAATTTAATGGTAAAAAAAGAAGTAACAAGTGTGATGAGTTATACTATAGTGTAAGTGTGTCTTAATACCTACTTATTTACATTTAGCTCCAATATGATTAATCCCTGTGCCATTTGTTCAGCAATTAATATTTGATTAATCCTTGATTATTAAATTGCATACCTACCAACATATTTTTTTTATTTATCTTTGATAAGTCCTTCAAACAAAAATATTATTTCTTAACATAAATATGATATGATACGTAAAAAGACAAAAACTACTTTCAAAATATACACACAAGGAAGTACCTAGTACTTGTTCACAACAAGTTCATTGAACTATAGTAAGTAACCAGAGCTTATAATTTATAAGCACAAACCATTTGGTGAATCTAGAGACCACTTTATAATAATTTGTATAGTAATCTGACAATATCTCAGAGATAGTAAAGACCAATATTATCTGTATGTAATAGTAAAGATTTCATATCAAGAAGATAATATATTTGTTTTGAAGATTATGTAAGGAACTCGACAGTATTACCTATATTTTCAGCACTAAGTAATAGTGTATACAGTATAGCTGTTATTATTGTTGTATCTAACTATGCCAATTTTAGTGTCAATTTTATTGCTGCTGCAGAATATATTAATAGGTAAATGTATGTAATTTATGAATATGTAATTAGCTGATTAATAACTCAGTTGATGTCAAATTTTAAAACATAACACAGTATTTACAACATGTGTTATACCAATAATTTTCTACAAAGGGAATTAAAATAAACTGTATAACTTCACCTTAGGAACCACAATCTACCGGGCCAACTAAAGATCTTTACAACTAATTGATTGGAACCAGTAGGCCAAAGTTCAAGTTGACACATACTTGCTAGTAATTTCACATTATAACATATGCTCTATCTATACATATTTTGCATAAAAATGCTGCACAAGGAAATAATAACAGACACATATATTAATGGGAAACGGAGAAAAGTAATTTACTTAATATTTCTGCATATAATGCAAGTGGATAAAGTATGTTTAGTATACAACCATGCATGCAGCAAGTTTATGCTGACTGTACCTGTTCTCAAGGTGTTTTAATGTCGTGTTACAACATGGTAATTAATTAACACCATAAATTATTCCATTAGATACTAAGTTATTATTGACAGGTGATTTAATGTTTATTTTATATCATAATAATGATGTAGGTTTTGCATTTGCATGCATGAGGTTATCAAATTCAAGATCATTTGTTTCAAGGTTATAAATATTGCTCTTAATTTAATTCTTCCTTAAAGGTAAGTATCCAGCATATTAGTTTGTAAGTGAGTAGACTTAGAGGTAGAGTCAGAATTATTTGAGCAACCAAATTTTCTATAACTTACTTGTAAAAGTAAACTTTTAATTATTTTAAACTGAACTCATATGTTTCATCTGCTATGTAGAATATTACACAGTATGATGGTATATTAAAACATCAGAAATGAGTACTTAAGATAACTGTAAATCAATTTTGCACAGGAACTTATAATGTTTTCCTCTTTCCAGGTTTATAATAATTATATGTTCTTTGATTAAATAAATATGTAGTATAATATAATATAATTATGTTTATCAGTTGTCTGATTTACCATAGTACAAGTTTTGCTTAGTTTGGAATCACATGAGTATGAGCTGCCAGAAATATTTAATAAATTAGGTAAATACAATTCCTTAGATTTGCCTAGATATATTATATCTTTTTCACATTTTTAGGCAAACTAATTGTTATGTGTTACATAATCGATATAAAATACTATTTATGGCTATGCTTGTGATATTCTTATCATTACTGTGGTGTTAGTGGTAAAATAGACCTAGTTAACTATTTATATTCTCGTTATCAATGTGCCACATAGCAAAAGTAAGTGCTAGTAATTTTTTCATGTTATTTTTATGATAGTAGAGTTTCTGTTTAAGGTTTTAATATGTACTAGGCATTGACATATACATGTTACTAGGTATATAAAATCATTTCACCCAGTTGTGTAGTTTCAGATTTTAGTTCTTAGTTTAAAGAGCTCTTTGGAATAGCAATTATTTTATGATATTAGTTTTTCTAATGTGTATTTTAACATCAACCAGGTTAAGACACACACATATTTTATATGTAAGTAAGTATATCAAGTTATTTTCCATATTTGCATGTCAGTTTTAGATAATATTTTATATAGGAATCTCTATAGAAGAGAAACTTATTTAAATAATTATGTTGTAGTTTCTATTAAATATGTATCTATTGATTTATATAAGACATAATTTAACAAGGTACTGAGTTACGATTTCAATTAATTATTCTGTCTGAGTTTATCAAAACACGAGGATACTGTTTGTTATTATTATTAGGTAGATATTATTACTCTGTTTTGTAATGGTTCAAAAGTACCTATCAAAATAATGATGATTAGGATACTATTTCTGGTATTTGGTAAGAGGAACTTATGGTAAGTGAATATTGAATTGATGTTAACTCATAGGAATCTAGGTAGTTAATGATGTTTAGGCCTAGGTAGGTATAACTTTTAATAAAAATATTTTTAAAAGTTTACAAAGTAAAACTTTTGCAGTTAGGTAGGCAGTCTAAAGTGTGCCACTACAAAACATTTATCTATCATGAATATAGATACCCAGATGGAATTGCAGAGAATTACTTAGGTATATATATTTAATTTTATTATTTCTTTCATAAGAAACTGTGGAGATTTAAGTGGACTAACATCCTTTAGCACTCATTATCTGCTACCTTCATAAAAACTAGATCTGATATTACCTATGTATAATATGGTCACAGTAATTTAATATTTTCTAAAATGAAACTCAACAAGTTTAGTATGCAAATTACATGTAAATGTTTAATTCAAAGAAGTTATTTAATATGCTGGTTAATTATAATATACCTATCCAAATAAGTGCATGCATTTATTATATTATTATGTGTGTATGAATATATAATAATCGCTTGGTAGTTCTAGATATCACAAATATTGCTATGGCTGTAGAGATTCTTTATTTACTTTTTATGTTTGTTATTATGTTAAGTATGTACCTCGATTTTTCAGGTTTCTAAGCATGTGTATAATACATATATATACTACGTAACAATTTAGTTTTGACTACTGAAAAGTCATACTTTTCAACAGTAGTAAGTAGGTGAGCGCTTAAAGTTTAAAAATTTTTTAAACAATAGTTTTTTTCCGGTTGTAATTGAAGTAATAATCTGAAAATATCATATAATTTAACTTAGTAGTAGAGGAGTAGGTGTGAGTTATTACCTAGTAAATATACCTACATTAGCAATTCATATTTCATTTTCCTTTATAGGTATGTTTGATATTTTAATTAATATTATAAAGCACCTAGGTACTTTTTACCATATAGTCAATATTAATGTATAAGTATTAAATTAAACAATATTTAAAAGTGTTACTGTTGATTCAGTATCATCAATAAACATTTAAATTCTTGTAAAATTAAAATCAGCTGTTTAAAACAGTAGGTAATTAGTGGCTGTTTACCAAACTACCCTTATTATGCATTTATTTATACCAACATAGCATTTATTAATTGTGCTGATATGTGATATAACATACAATATTGTACAGACAGCAATATAATAACAATGTTATGACAAATTGTCATTAACAACCAAACTAACTGTACTTTTATTACTTGCAGTCTATTAGCAATTTAAATATTATATTGCTGTTATGCTCAAACATAAATACAAATTAATTCAACAACTACATACAGCCTATAGTTACTTCTACACTTCAATGATTTTCCCACAAAAAAGTATAACAGCAAAAGTAAAGTTTTCATGTATTGGATATCTAAACATGGCCATACAACTTGCCCTGTAGAGCACCATCTCTCTCACTCATACACAAACAGTCATATAGCCGTCCCACTCACTCCCTTCACTCCATGGATAAGAGAAAGTAACAAAAGAAAAATAACACATCCCAGCCTCAATACATAGTAGTAACTGCATCCGCATTTATGGTAAGTACTGATACACTAAAAATTATACCCAAAATTAATTATATAATAATTAAGCCACTGTGAGTCAACAAACAACTATTGTACCTTATAACCTATAACTCTTAATTAAGGATACATCCAACTTTCGCAACGATGCCGTAATTTGGATATAAATAGACGTTACATGTATAATCACAGATGTGTACGACATATAAAGTAAACATAAACAGGTAAACTAACCCTTTCTTCATGAGCCACCTCTGTTGGCCCCAGTTGATAAAAGAACGTTCCAGTGGAGAAGACACTCATCCATTTTACGATCACTTATCTATTGACACGATTTGTATTATTTATGTTTGCACTACTTGTCACAATCAAACTAAAATTCCACTTTTTGCTGCGCTAAACGCAGACGTCATTGACAAACAACCGAAGTGACGAGTTATTGCACGGGATCACATAGTAGATGAAAACACTGCGTATATTAAGAGCCATTTCATCGATATATCACAATTCTTATCACTTGAGGTTATTACATTACTAATCACTTCGTCTACATCGGTTATTTATAAAAATAAAAAGGTAAAAAGCAAAAATTACTCGTAGACAGCACTCACGACGTCGCACACTCACATAACGTAACGTGCGATATCGTTCACACACACACACAACTAAAGTCAAGGTGACAGTTGGGCGCTAGCGTCGTAAAAGTCGGTCCGATTCAGAGTCACGTCTATTTTGCTATTGCAACACTGAGAGCATTTTCCGTATCGAAGATATTATTTGTAAGTTTCTAATGTGAATTGGAGTGATTTGAATAACCTACGAATATAATAGGAACAAGCGAAAAATCAGGCCCCATTTAGTGTTAAATTTGACCCGTTGTATACTTATCGAGTATCTGTTCATTTAAGTTTTTATATCTTGTTGTCTCTTGACTAATATGATGCTTAATGTGTTGTCTTCTCTAATATGTACCTACCTAACAAAATAATGTATTTTTACTTACAACTAAACTTGTAAATTGTAATAAATTAACTTTTCTAAACACTAAACTAAACACTGAACACAAAACCTTTTAACGCCTGATTTTCTTTGTTTTGTACGATAGTTAATTTATTTAGTTTGTCGAAATATTTTGCCTGTTCAGCTAGGGGGGCCATTTTTTTTATGAAAACTTTTTGTCTTTCAGAAAGCCACTTTTTTCAATTCTGTGTACCCTACCCTCAGAAAATCACGCCCGCCTTACCTTTTACTTTCTTGTCTTGGCAAAATTTGGCGGGTGTACATTTCAGTTACAAATGGGATAGTACTAAAGTTGTTATTGAACATCATGTTTACGCACATACTACGTATATTTGATATATGAAGTTGTTAACGTAGTTATACTTGCATTTTTTACTCGAGTGCCGTATTTTTTTGGTAGCCTTTTGTAGTGACCCGTTAATCTCCAATGTTCAAATAACTACCTCGTAGGTTATGGCCTAGCCGCTTACCGACTGCTGAACTGTGTCAGCAATCTGAAGATCTTTTTTTATATTTATTAGAACGTGTGTAATTTTGTAATAGTTCTTGAGGTATTTTTCTAAATTCCTTTTGTTTTGATAACTTTTCATAAGCGACTAGCGACATCACAAATTTTCTCAATATGTAGGTACTGTCTATGTATACGAGGAAAAGAGGTAGGTACTTAGGTATATTAAATAATAGGTAAATGGGAATGAAGGTAAATAAAGTGCGAAATTAATAAACGACATTTTGAGCACCTGCAGTGATTCCTAGTCATTTTTATGGCTGCGGGCGTTTTCGGACCTTGTCCAAGAGGCGAATTCGCCGCGATTCTTTCGCGCGAACGTTCCGTCCACATGCGAGCCGTCGTGAGCTTCGCGCGAAGCTTGACGTCGCGATTTGTGGGCGGCAAAGATCTTGGTAGGTAACACGCGAAAGAATAGACGTGATTCGCCGCGTATTCGCCCCTTCTAGGCATGGTCAGAAGTACTCTGTGTAGTTTTCCATTTCGATGGCTGTCCAAAATAAACAGACTTGAAAACGGTTTACTCAGCTTATATAGATTTCTTAACTTAAGCCCAAGGTGTAATTATAAAAGCGTCACTAAAAATAAACACTTACATGGGAGACGCTCATCTCAATGGTCAATGAAATGTTTTTAATCTTGCACTCTATTTATAGGAAGTGTATTATCAGGGTACCTAGTACTCATGCCTGAAATTAGCATCTGCTTGATTCTATAAATTAATGGCTTTTAACTACCAATACTTACTAATCGTACGTTTTGTTAATCTAATCAGCAGTAAAGATCCAGATATATACCTCCTTAACATTTTTTTTCCTACATGGTAAGGTCGAATAAAACAAAGCATTAAATACATAGTTTTTTTTATTAGAAAATGAAAACAAAATCCCTTAGACTACCTAAATAAGGCACGACGTGTTAAACAAAGAGTGCGGTGACGTCACGTATGTATACGTACACGTCACACGCACACAATGAGAGCGGGATACAGGAGCACACATATGCACGTAGACTTTAAAATCAAACAACCCTGTACATATATAATGCTGTTTACAAAATATACAATTATAATGTCACGGCGCAACCATTTATTGCTGATTGTAACTTTGCTCACAATACTGTAATTTGGCCGGAAAACATCGATGTACAAACATTAACATTTATAACAAAAATACATATAAAGCATTTAAACAAAGTTAATATATACGTCGGTTACAAGTCTCTTAAATTCCGATATGTTATATTTTATTTATTATTGATATACAAGTTACAGGAAGCAGAGGATTGGATACTTAAGCTTTTAAAAGTACAGCGATACGGAAAATTTACAGAATATACAACAGAATGTATTTATAAATATACATTACATAAATTTTGTGCGTTTTAATGTGATTGTGAGATACAAATTGGCGTAAAATTTTGATTATATTTTTGTGTTTATCGTTTTATTACAAATGGTGTCAAATGTGCCGTGAAGACCACTTTCTATATTACATGGTAGTATACAGGGAACGTTAATAATAATAGTAAGTATACAATTTTATATCTAAAGCGTGAAGAATTAAATTACATGTCCCTAAACGATTACAATCTCTAATATGAAACGAAATGCAAAAATCTTACTATGAAATAAATTACTAAACCAACATTTGATACACTACTCACTAAATTTGTAAATAATATAGGAATAATATCTTAATTTGTATGTCTTTGTACCAAATCATGATTTAGATAGAAATGTTACAATTTTGAGCTTCATTCATCAAATGAGAAAGGTGCGAGAGAGCATTGATCGATGACAATTTATATAAAATACATAGTACAAAAGTAAGAGGTCGAAATTAAGCAGCTTTTCACTATCTGAAAAGGTAATTTCCCGCCTCTATTGAAAGACATTAGCAAAATTTTCTCGGGAAAAATTTTGTATGCCGAAAATAAAATTACATTGTGTTTGATGTTTATAAATTAAAACGTAAGACATAGCAAATAAAGACAGCGACACATTCAGAAATGGAAACGATCATGACGACATGTACAATAAATTACAGAATCTCAAAATATCGTCCACATAAATGTTCACAAATTATTGTCTCCGCATTCTCAACACGCGTTTGGTCAAATACTAGTAATAAGAATACTTACTGGGTAAAACATTACCAATAAAATTTGTTATTAAAAATTTAGTAAAAGCCAATTTGTTCTATCTTTTTTTTTTCTATGTATTAAGGTGTTTTAGTCACCGTTGTTCAGTCACATTAGTTTTTTGTATTTAGTTGTGTGCGCTGGGGCCCCGCCCCAGTATGTTGGCACAGCACGCTAGATGTCAGTAGTGGTCGTAGTCAGCTGTTGGTGCAACTGAGTACACTGATGGCGGCCTGTGGAATAATGATTAGTTAGTACCGTGATGTTAATATTAATTAGTTTTACTCGCCTTCGAGAAGATTTTTCCATCGTCCAATAACTTGAATGGGGGAATAATTTTGACGATTATACAGATGCGGTAAAAAAACGGTTGAATTAAACACCTCTTTTAAAATCAGTTCAAGAACTGATATTATTTCTAAAAATTACGTAGCGATGGAAAAATATAGCCTGAAGTTACTATTTCGCAATTCCAATACGCATGTTAATATAACTATGTCTTTAATTAGTTGCTTTCCATAAAATATGACGTCACATTGATCGATATCTTTTTATGATAATAGTATAATTGACATAGTAAAAAATAAGTAAGATCATTCCACGTGGGAGCTATCTACGTAATAATCCTCGTGGCTTACTAATTATAAGTTTGACGTATGCATTATTTCTAAATATAATAACACATGAGTTGTATTGCATAATTTAAACATCATTTCTAATAATGTACTGACGAAATGTTCGTCATAGACATGTTTTAGGTCTTGGCGATAAATCATTGATGTAATTGGTATAGTGGACTTTGTGAGATTAGTACAAATTTTAAAGACTGACTCATTTATTTTGGACGATGGCCATAATTAAGAACAATCATCTTTACGTTTTAGATTGTTTATTAATGCCAATAATGATGATTTATAGACGCAGAAAGCGAATTATAAATGACAGACAAAAAGTGTGTTTCTCCTTATATTAGTTTAAAATGAGTACGTAGTTTAGCGGTGCACGTGTACGCAACAGACAGATAATGAAACTTTTTAGAACATAGACAATATTATATCTCGATTGCATTAGTATCATTATGATTCGCGGAACCACACGTGCCTTATGCCATGTTTCTGAGTACATTTAGCGGTATTTAATACCGTTTTCTTTTGTATGAGTTTAAACGCTACTGAATAGATAAACTACCGTTAAATGGACCTCAGAAACCGGGTTAAACTTACAATCATTGTGTAAATCTATACCTAAAATGTAGTAATTATAATTATAGTTTAGAGTTTGTAGTTTACCGTAGCGCGCGTCGTGGTGCGGGCAGGCGGGAGGGTCGCGGTAACGCCGATACTCGCGCCTCGCCTGATGCCGGTCGTGGCTGGTCCACTACTGCCACCTCTGTAACAAACATTATATAGAAAATATTTAATTTAATTCGGAAAATTGTAGCAATCAACAATATTGTTAGTCTTATTTGCAGTGTTCAAGACGTTTTAAAAGAAGAGCCTTCACGAATGACACAGGGATGTGACTAGACGCTTATGCTCTGCAATGCAAAGTGCGAAATAAGCTGCAAATGATGATGATGATTTAGGATTCTTTTGAATTCGATAAATTCTGACCGATGTTATAATCACAAGATACATTTTCATAAACATAAACAATGTAACATAATTTAATATTAATAAAATAGAAGAATATTCAAATATTCAAATGACGGCCTCTTAACCAGTATTAAACTACGGCGGCAAGTTCCATTCTTAACAGGCAATGATTCAGGACATTGTTTAGAGTATCCAAGTGTGTGCACAATACACAGGTATACCCTCTAATCCGTCACTCTCATAGCCCAGTGGGACGAATAACCGACACGACCAGTGAGAAGTCAGTAAAATATAATTTATTTGTACGTACGTGGTGCAGGCCTGTGCGCAGGTCCGGAGGTGGGTCGTCCGTTCCCTCTCAACTGCGACGCGCCCGCTATGGAGTAGGGACGACTCGTCGGCGGCTGAAATACGTCACACTAACATATACACACAGCATGTTAATATTTTTATGTTATAGATAAAGTACGTGAGATAAATAGGTCTCTAAGGTTCTACAAGTGATATTATTTAAATATTTTTTTTACTTCTGTAGATGAAAGAAAGCTAATTCGTCGTTGCGACTTTAAGACCTGTGTCATTTTTGCCAAAAAAAACATTTTTGCGCCAGTCGACATTGTATGCTCCATCGAATGCAAAAACTCTCGTGTGTATACGACGCCTCTATCGTAGATTATAAAGTAAATTCAATATCTCTAATGTTCTTGCAATAATTCTTGTAGCCGATACTCATATTTTTTGTTTCGTTTCATTTCATTATATTTTTTTCAGTAGGCGGTTTTTATCAATTTTCTTCTAAAATTGGTTTTTACACATAAGAGATCTTAAAGTCGCAACGACGCTATGTACTACAATAACTAGTGTAATGTGAAAATATATTAAAAAACATGTTTTGTTTACTAATTAGTACAAGAGTTATTACTTAATGATAATGTTAAAACATGTAACGAGGAATACCTTTCCACCACAGTTATGAGTATAACATAAATATTAAAAAAAAAAACCAGCAAATATAATATATTTTTGAAGTTACATCTGCAGTTAACGATACTCAACATGTAACAAATAAAAATAAGTGCGACATTTGTAAACTTATTCAACTTACCTGTTGTGTTAGGAGTAAAAAAAGAAATAACTAAGACGACAGAATATAAAACAGAAGTAGGTAACTAAATGAAAGATACTACGGAAATAAGTCAGGTAATAAGGTATGAAGGTTTACTAAGAAGAAGAGAGAAAGAAGGGGATGAAAGGGAAAAGCGACATCAATATTTTCGAAAGGACACACAAAAGAACTACTAGAGAAAATGCAAATCAAAATGTCTTCAATGTAGAGTTCAACTAAATTCAAGATACTACGGAAATAGGTCAAGTATGAAGGTTTACTAGGAAGAAGACAGAAAGAAAGGAAAAAAAATGGAAAAGCCACAATAAGATTTTCGAAAGGACCAACACAAGAAAATTATTACTACAAAAAATGCAAATAAAATTGTCTTCAATGTTGAGTATAAAGAAAGGTTTACGGAAAACGATCACCAAGATACAGTAAGTTGAAAGAAAAAGAATAGCACATTCTATTACAAGAAGACAAATAATACTAGTGAATGAATAGCAATCAATGTATACGAGAGACTTAGTAGTGTATGTATGTAGTACATTAAATTTTAATTTTAATGTACAATAAAGATAGAGAGATGTATGAGAGGATAGTACGAAAGGATACTTAGTAGACTATGTTCTACATTAAATGCTAATATAAATGATGTAGTGATAGACTCACAGGCATGTGCTGCGCGCGCATGGAGACGGGCACGCCGCAGGCGCCGCGCAGCTGCGTGCGGGAGCGTCACGGGTTAGTGACAACGATAGTGTTAACATGTTCAATGCGAATATACTAGGGTTATACGATAGACTGTAGTCGTTTTTGATTGGGAATTTGGGCTTTGATGATTTAGGTTTAAAGATTCTGATAAGTACAGAGATTGAATTCAGCAAGTAGTAAGTTTTTTGGAGAGTTTTTAAAGAGTAAATTACTCTCAACTATGAAAATAATTGATACTAATTTCTTTCTTATCAAGTGGAAAAGCTCGGGTCATCAATTTTGGAGAGTCTAGGCAATAATACATCATAATATGAGAAGTTAAATGGGACCTGAAATATATACAGATGTGGGGCAAATACAACTGTTTTCTGTGACTGATGTATTTTAATACACAACTAACAAAATATACCTTGGTAGCTACATCATTATCGCCCAATAAAAAAAGGACCTATAATTTTGGATCGCTATTATAGCCAATGATCTCTTGAAGCTTTATATTTTTTGGAGATTTTAAAGAGCATTGAATATGTTAACCATGAATATTAGTATGTCCACATTGACCATGTGACGGACACAAACAGACACATTTTAGACACAATTATAAAAAACATATAACATTAACACATTTGACTTATCCATCACCATCGATTAATTGGACAACATTTGACATTGTTAGAAGTATATTAATACGTGTGTTTGTTTGATATAAGTGAGCGTTCTAACTGTTTTATATGAAAGTTAAAAGTTTCAGTGGTGTGTGAAATTAAGATATTAGGATTTATTTAGAAGCATGATTTGATCGACGCGTTGCCCCATTATTTTGGCTGAATCTGCTCCAAAGAAAAGTTTTCTTAAATAACACTCTCTATAGCAATCTTTTCTACTAACATCAAAAATGGGCATTCCAAATATTGACTATATACTGCTTAGTTCCAAATATGCACTATATACTGGTAATCGAGCTGAGCGTCTCCGTGCTTTAAACAGCACCTTAAACGAAGATCTTCACTATAGTCCATGAAGATAAAAGTAATACCGCCTTGTTACTCTACACGAGGCCAAATAATTCAATAAGAAAGTAGGATAACAGCTAAATAAACAGAAAATAATAATTTATATAATTTTCTGAATTTACAACTAGGCTTGAGGTGTAAAACAGTTTTAAATAACGGTGTTAACATTTTAAATAATCCCTGAATTATTTCTTTTCAAGTAATCTAAACAACAATGTAAAGTGTACCAAGCATTGTAGCGTGTTTTTGTGTGTGTAAGCATGTGTTTATTGGTACTTACGTCTTTCGGTCCGATGAGTTGACTTTGCGGTCGTTCTCGTCGCAACGTCTCCGTGCCTTGTCGAACGAGCGCGGGCGTGGGAGGCACCTCGGTGGTCTTTGTGGTTTTGTTTTCACCTCTCTGTAATTATATAGGCAGATATTAAAATGTGATAGAAAGTATGTGTGACAGTTTTATGAAACAAAACGTAACTGACTTTTTTAACACGCTGGCAATTACTTCTTTTGTTGTTGACAAATCACAGGTGTAGGTATTTTCTTTCGTATGATCTTCAATAGTAGTTCTAAGATTACATAATGAATCTTACTAGTTATAGATGAAGGCATGAGAGGTTTAAGAAGACGTAAGGATAGGTCGAAGTGGAGGAAGAGTGTAAGGAAGGTTGACCCCGTCACCATATGGGACGAATAGTCAGGAAGAGAGAAAGTATGACCGCTCTCACAAAAAATAGTTTTAAATTGTAATTACTAAAGATGCCTGATTGCCTATCATAAATATTGTATATTAACAAATGTGTACTTACTTGGTGAGTAGCAATAGTATAAGAGTCCGTCCCCACTAACGTCGGCGCGGGGTGGTTGTGGTGCGCGGGGTGACTGGGGTGAGTGGGGTGCGCGGGCGGCGCGGGGTGAGTGGGGTGTGTGGGGGACAGCGCGGGGTTGGATGCGTACACGCCGCGCCGCAGCATGCCGCGACCGCCCAGCGCGAGCGCTCGTGGTACCGGCGCTGTGGTGATAGGGGCTTGCGCTGGAACATACACATGTCTATTAGAATAAAAATAACCAACTGAATGACTCCAAACCAGCGTGTGTATTATATATCTCAATTAACAGCTGTTTTACAGCCACTTTGCAGTACTCTGTTGTTTATACATGGTGGTAACCCAACTTGACGTACTCTTTGAAGCTGTTCAGATACAGAATACGCATGCTGGTGAAATGGAGTAACCTGTAACCCGGACTGTAAGTTTTGCCATAATTTTATTTCACTAGGTATTTCATTTTCGTTGTATTATGTCAAATGTCGTGATACACAAAAACGTTCTGATGATCAATTTATTAAATACAATAAAAGGTTAATCGCAAAGCATTTTATAGCATATTTTAGTAAACAAAGCTTGCAAAGTGCACGTCACACATTAAACCTGAAATACATTGAACTATTATTAAATCCATGAGTTTATGAAAAAACATGACTGAATTAACATAAAAATAAAGCATGATTTTCTGTACTTACCCGGTATCCTGCTTAGTTCCCTATGCGAGCTGTATTGTCTAAGTTTCGAAGTTGGCAAGCTTGTTTTCCTCGGTACAGCCATCGGCGGAACCATATTACCGTATGATGCTAAAATTATATAACAATGTATGGTAAAATAAAATAAAATATGACAAATCATATTTACATTATGAAGTAAATTAAGAAATTGAAATATGATTTACATGATTTGTGCTTTAAATTGTGCACGGAAATAAGTAAAAGTTAACCTTAAAAAAGATATTTACATTAACTATGCTATTTTATGTTCTATAGATAGGGGTATACGTTCGGAGACTTATACGTTCGTACTTTAGCATAATCTTTATTGTTACGTGCACGCATACGATATAAGCTCGTGTTTACGTATAACGTGTACATATATTATATGCGTGTAAATTATGCCATAGGCAGTTTAAATAATTAGATTTTTTATGTCCAATTCAAATAGCGCTTAACAGTTATTAGTCAAGCAACATTTTATCAGTCTATGACGTCACTGTCGTAACGCCAACAAGCAAGAAAATTGCCGTATTCGAACAATAATAGCCTGCGAAAAAAGCAACAACATAAAATTACTACAAACTAAAACATTACCTGCACTAGTCATTGGAGGTACTCTACTCTGCGGCGACTTGAGCACAGTACTAGGAGCAACCATTTTCTTTTCGGGACTGGTTTTGCCCGCCATAATATCCCTTTTCACCGAAGATTTCTTGACCAAAGTCGCGCTATTTATAATAGTTGTATTGTGCATATCGTAAGTGCGTTCCATCCCGGAGTTAGACGATGGCGCTTTGGTCAAAGTGTAGGATTTGTCTTCAACCATATCGTAGATAGGTGATATAGTGTTGTGTAAATCTAGCAGGTCGTTTTTCCCGCCCTTTCGTAGTGACATTAGCGGTGTTGAGGCGATTTGTGTGCCTGCAATTAATTGTGATGATGTAACCAGCGTATTTGTGATTTCATTTGCATGTTTTAAAGCGATATACAAGATTTTTTGACCGAAATATTTATTAGTTAGTAATTTGAACATCCCTATATTGTGATGGTCAAATTGTTACTTTCGGTGCCAACCATTTACTTATTGATTTTCACATATATTATCCAATACCCCTTGCCTTTTTAACAGGGAACCAGGTAACCAAAATTTGTGATAAATACCAATAATAACAACCATGGTCTACCATCATATTGCCCATTTTGCCAGTCAATTTGTGAACCCTCCATTTATAAAAGCGCCTTTGCGGCCCACCCGACCACAGTCGATATTGCCCGAAGTATCCCGAAGCAAATTAGCGTATACTCACGAGGGTCGTGCGTCGGTACCGTGTCTGGCACGCTGTCAGGTGGACTTGAGGAGCTGAACGTGCCCGTGTCTGTGCTCTCGCTCGACCCTACCATCGCTCGCTCTTGGGAACCCCACTCCTGAAAAAAAATTGTACAAAATTATAAAGTCTAGAAATGTAATTTTGGTTTTATTTTTAAAGGTAAACTGCAACTATTGGAAGATATATGCATGTTGGTTTTTGTTGGTGCCCGATCCAAAGGCATTTTTGTCTTAGAATATTGTCAAAGGAAAGTGGAGCTTATAGGATTCTTTTTGCCACACATTTCGTCTATTTGGAAAGAATCAAACAATTGGAACACTTTAAATATTTTTTACTAGAACAAGATCAAGTGGAGACTAATTTATGGAACCATTTTATGGCTTTGACTATATTTGTAAGCGAAAACCAAATGTAAAACTTACCCTCGCATCTTCTAACGTCCTCTCACTACCATCAATAAGATTAAGAGTAGCAGAATTTATATCTATAATATTATTATCATCCGTCTTCACGTATACAACCGTTGTGTCCATAGCGCTCGCTTTAGGCGATAGCTTCTTAAACGTAGCGTTCCTTTTAGGAGTATCCCTTGTCGGTTCTTCTTGTCTGTCAAAACCATTCGTGTTTAACGCTCTCCGCCTTGAGAGCAGCTCGGAAGCATTCTCCATACTCTGCCTAGGCACTGTTATAGTTTGATTCGGTAACTGTATAGTTTTAATAGGAGATGTATCTTGGCTTGGAGCGACTTTATCCGGCTCGCTCGGCAACCCTTTCCTTGCTAACGACAGCTTTTGCCTCGCTTGAATAATCTCATTCAATTCTTGCTTCCCCAAAGTTACGTTTAAACTATTCCGGCCTATATCCTCAGGTTTAGGCACCCCCATATCTTTGTAGAACGCGTCATCTCTTTCGAAATTCTCCTTCTCAGCATCCTTGTCTCTTCTAAATCTATTATTAGCATAATGTAAAGTTATAGTTTCTCCCATTTCTGAGTTGGGTTTCGGA
The DNA here is from genome assembly GCF_050436995.1 of Anticarsia gemmatalis. Taxonomy (NCBI): domain Eukaryota; kingdom Metazoa; phylum Arthropoda; class Insecta; order Lepidoptera; family Erebidae; genus Anticarsia; species Anticarsia gemmatalis. Next base: position 8,529,904 of record NC_134762.1, read on the forward strand.
GTGGCTTTCGGTGAGTCTTTCTTATCACTGTTTTCGTTTAAAACTTTCCCTGTGTCTATCTGGCAGGCTTCTTCACGGGATTTGGTGTAACTTTCTGAAGTTCTTATTGAAGGTGATTCTCTTTTTGTGAAGCTGTTGTATAGAGCGCATCTTGGTCTGGCCGAGAGGAGTTTTTGTGACTGTTCTAGATGAGTGAAAGTAGCTGAACTGAAGATATTGGAGTCTGTGCTTTCTTTAGGTTTGGAAGTGTTGTTAGATATGACATAGGAAGAATTGACTGAGCTGACTAAACTTGGTGGTAGGGAGTCTATGAGGCTGTCGTTGTCAGGGTATGTGGTTTGTGAGAGGAAACTCGTGCTCATGTCTTTTTCGTCTAAGATGCTTAGTGTCATGCTGGTCATCATTGGGTCTATGCTGTCCCGTCCTGCCATCGGTGGCCCTGGAAGATGAAAGACTTTATTTAGTTACTAGTCATTGCCCACGGATCATCTGGTTCAATAAATTTAGTGCTTTTTTTGGATAAGATCTACCACTAAATTCCAGCATTCCAAATTTCTTAATTCTCCCAGCGGATTTTATTTAATTTGTTCACACTTCTGCATTCCAATAAAAAAAAAGTTTACTTGTCTTATACATGTTTTACTATCTCACTATTTTCGATTCCATAATCTAGCAGCTCAATTAGAGTCTCCTAAGTAATAAAACGACTTGGCATTTTCAGCTTACCTGGTTCCTTATGTGACAAAGACTTGCGACTATCAATAGACTCCGCGTTGAAGGTGCCGGAGCTCTCCATGAGCAGTGACGACACGAGGCTGGGCGGCGACATGCGCATCAGTGACTCTCCGCTCTGATACATGTTCAGGCTGCCTCGCTCGTTCAAGATGTTGAGACCCCTGTGGGACGAAAATATGGTTAGTACTAGAAAGATTTATGTGATGGAATTGAAGACCCAAGTGGATAATGAGGTAGTAAGATTTTTTTGATACTGTCGTTGTGAAATGTTTTTATATTTTTTTACTAGCTGATGTGTTGATCTTATTGCCATAATAATACATATTGCATTGCAAAGGACTTCACAACCATAGGAATCACGGATACAGTGGCAACTAGCAGTATACTCCGAATACCAAAATAATGAGATGTCTAAAAACTTTTTTCCTCACAAGATATTAATTTTCGACATATAACTTAACCGATTCGTTGCGACTTGCGTTTTCGTAAACTTCTAGCTGTGGCGGCAAACAATGTATTCAAAACAAATAAATCTTTAGTTTGAAAGCACCTCATGAAATCTCAATTTGAGCGAGTTATATGATATTTAAAAAAGACACGGCTCTCGTGTCATACGCCATATATAAAAGAATTGAATGGCACGCCTGTCGTGCCATCCGCAACGAATCGGTTAAATACACTCTGCGTACCCACGTATACGTGCGTGTACGCTACACTGTATTAAGAGAACATATATAACAAAAACGTGCCAAAAACAATGACAATGTGTAAACGTTTCTGTTGTATTATTCGTTAAATGTACATATTAACGTAAAAGCTCCATATTTAGATATATTTTTACAAAAACAAGCAACGACACATAGCCTAAAACCCTTAACCCTCAAGCACAAGCAGATAGCATTATTTCGCTATAATTATTATTAAGCATGTTAACCTAAAGCAATGCAGCGCCATGTTCTGTGGTGACGCTACACTGTGCCAACGCCTTTGCGCATGCGCCAAATTGAGCCATACACTCGTTATCCACCTGGGTAAACATGCAATTGGGTAAAAAAGTGTTTTTAACAAGATTTTAGGTTAGTAAGTACTGGTAGACTTTTCTGTATGAGCAGCACTTTGAGTTTATAGGCCACGTATTCATAAAGTATCTTTGTATATCAGTCAAAAAATGTAAACAAGTTTGTTATACTGCAAAATCGTTATTCAGACTAATAACCAAAACTTGCTACTAGCTTGTGTGCAAAAAACAAATGTTACAGGCAAATATAATAAATTGCAATAAGAAGAAAATACGAAATCCAAATATGTATAATATCTTTTTTAGTTATCAGTGGGTTTTATTGTGAAATAAATCCATAAACTATATCTAAATGCAACCTTTAAAGTTCATACAAAGTTCTTTCAAGCGGGATTTAAACCCATCACTAGAAGTGCAGCGCATCAATAAAATATAAGTACATTATAATCATGTTTATTACATCAGGCGTCTGTGATAGTAAAAGAACCGCATTTCTGATACAAAGGAGTACAGTTACGAGTATTAACTATAAGGTTAATATCGCAGCAATTTGTGATATATTATGTTTGAGAACAAAATACTACTTCAAATAATATATTTTCTATTGTTTGTTTGCGAATTATTCTATATTTTTCGTGGTCACCTGTGGATAATTGTCTCAAAAACATGATCGTATCCTTTTTATTATTCATTTCATAAGTGTACTACCTAAAGTGCGTCATATAGAGATTTGTTAGGCTCATTGATTTTCAAATATCAAATATTTTTTCTCGGAGATTAATCAAAGTATTGTACCCCGTACAATTTCCTTCATATCATAGCTTAAAATAACGAACAATAAATATATTTAATTACATACCCGCGTCTATACATAACAACTAAGTACAAAAAGAGTGCACTTTCATCTTGCGATCTTTTCCTACTTTCCCTGTCTGTACCAGTTCGAATCAATGCTAAGTCATGCACGGTAATTGAGAACGTGCGGAGCTTTTGTTACTATTGTTGATATTTACTTAGCGATTGTATGATTGTGCTAATTGATTGAAGAATTGAGTTTTATATTGATTGATCTTAAGTTAAAGCTAATTTGGGTCAAAGTACGTGTATCCTCCTGTGATTGATAATAATTGACAACTACTACTTTCGTTACTGAAATTGCGAATTTACTGTGTTGCAAAAAATGAGGATTACAATTACATGTAGACTCTAAACAAATACTCTCAAGTCGGTCCTTTATGGCTGAAGATCGTGCTCGTTGTAGGTAAAAAAATTCTATTGGAAATTGGCTTCTATATGTGGCAATGCTTACAACATTATAGAACTTGAAATAAATCCTACAGCCACATAAAATATTCTCCTGTCCTGGCCTTAAACCAAGTGTACGTCGTATTTTGTTATAACGTTAATGCGACTATTTCCCCGTTGTCATATGCACTCCAAAATCTTTCATCTTGCACAAAGTCTTTCGACTGCCTCCAGGGCGCAATGGTCGTGACTTCGATTCCCACGCGATACAATTATTAGTGCGATCCACAAATAGTTGTTTCGGGTCCGATTGTACTTTGTCTCTGTTGTTAGTATGTTAGTAAAAGTCCCCGCGGAATAAGAGCAATTCATAGTGCGGAAGTTGATTTTTAAAAACTAAAGACAGGGAAACGACCTTTGACCTTAACCGCTTGCACTTGCCCTTATACATCTATGACCAATTTGTAAATTAGGTCAATTGTGCTAGCTTAGTTAACTTATTATTCCCATTGTCACAATGCTATAGAATAACAGTGTTAAAACATTATTAGAACCTTCGTTTTAATGAAGCGAGCTGTTCTACTTTCTTTCTTTACAAAGCTCGCGTTCATTTTTTACGATGCAATTAAAAAATAATGAGAACTCACGTCTCATCGTATTGTTAAGGGTGACGGAATACCTAATTTGAAGATCTTTTTCATTTGTTTTTTTTTTAAATTAAAGATTAATGCGTCATTTAGAATAATGGGTCAGATTTAGCCCCTAATTCTATTCAAAGATTCTTTGTTTTTTGCTTTCATCGAACTGTTTCAAGGACTGAGAGCGGCAGTTCACTGTCGTTTACAAGATACAGTTTTAAATCTCCCTAGAAAATGACATTGGGGTATTTAATAAAAAAAAAAATGTAATAGTAGACCGCTTTGATTTAATAGGTAATGTGAAGAAATACCACTAAGGACACATATAAGACAATTTTTAACTTGATTCTATATATGCACCAAAACTCAAAAAGCTTTTAAGATAATCAATTACTTCCTTAAACACAATTACCTATCACAATTGTATCAAGTATTAGGTCAACAGCACACGTGCGAATTACGCTCACGTACAGTCAACATACTCCCTTATACGTAGTATTTGCGCAGTTTCGATACAACGTGAAATTTATTCCGTACTATCGTAGACTTGAATTTTTAACACGTTGAGCTGAAATGCAGCTTTGTCGCTATAGAATTTGAATATTTTAGGTTTTGTTCGGATAATATACTAGCACTTTGCTGCTTGCAAAATGCATTAGGCTATACTAAACTACATGTAGCACACGGCTTCTACTTAATATACCATGTGATCTAGTTATACGAAAATTGTTTAGGCGATTCAAACTAAGTTTAGATTACCGGCTTGGATAGTAATAGATCAGATGGTTTAGAAGCAAGCCAAAGCTAGGAAAATCACGAACTGTGTGAAATCAACTTCTATACTTTTAATCAGCTCAACCAAAATTTACTTAAAAAAAAAAGTGCGTTAAAAATCAATAGCTTGTCCCTATCACGCAGGCAGGATACAAAATCATGCATTGAAAATTACTGTCCCATTGTTGGACAAGGGTCTCCTCCCGGATTGAGGAAGGGGTTAAGACCTCGAATCGAAAATATAAACATACACCAATTGTTTCTTTATCATAGTGTTATTGAATCTTAAAAGTACTTGCAATGATTATAATCTTACTTGTTGAAAGTATTGTGTAGGTTGTGCGCAGGCTGTGAGAGGTCGATGTTGATCGGCTTGGAAGGCGCGTGGTCCATTGACGAGCGGCCTGACGTCTCCGAGGCTAAGGTTACGTCTATATCTTCCAGCTGTAATGTAAGGAATACTGGCTTTTAGTGGCTGAAGGATGCACTGTATCTTATTGCTACATAACAGTCTATTGTTCGGATGGCTGTTCAATCATTTGTACAGCAACGCACGTCGTAAAATGTATATAATTACTATAGATTTTAGCGCTTTAAGCAAATTAAAAAGACGCAAATTTCGTAAGTTTGGTTAAATTCAGTCTAGAATTCTGTGAATATTGCTGCGTAAATTCTTCCGGAAAAGTCATATAGCGTGGGATAGAAGTCTTTATTACGGTAGAAAATGGGGAAAAGATCATTAATTCGAAATCATTGATATATTAATATAAATTCCTATTTCTTAATAAGATAGCGTAGTTCCCAGGTAAATAGAATAATAAAAGGACGCCATAACAAAGACTCGTAGATCGGAGTCCCTTTTATTCTTTAGAACGAGAGAAGCTTCTTAGAATCCTAATCTAGAAAGTTGATTGTTATGTCTTATACATGATCAAATTGCTTCTGGTATCTGCATGCTTTCATACTATCATATTACATTATCAGAATTTAAATAATATGTAAGAGAAGAATTCATCACAATGCCTTTTATTGTTATAAAACAATTCATAGACGTTTACTAGCTGACGTAGGCACTAGGGAAGACATAACTATACAACAGACAAAACTAACTCATAGTACTAGTCTAGGCATTAGTATTCTAAAATATCTATCCAGTTTTTTTATGAGAATATTATATTAACACGAACCAAGTCCAAGAATAACTTTAAGAAAACAACCATATCGACTTACGGTTCCCACAGATAAATAGGGTAGATTTATATTTAGCTAACTTATTCCTGGCATGATAGAATAAACAGATCGTTGAAAAAACGACAACTGTAGTTTTGTAAACATCGGGGACCGAAATGGCGATGTCAGCTAACTAAATCCATCAACTTTTAAACAAAAAAAAACAGTCTTTTTCGTAGTAAATACTTTTTGAAGCCCTCTTGACTGACTCTATAATTGCCAAATTGCAAATATTGTAACGTAAAATACGTTATTTTAGGTGAATCTCTGGAACTATTTAACCGATTCAAAACAACCTAAGTGACAGAAATCTACCAAAGGAATTAAATCCCTTAACTAGCTTTTACCTGCGACTTCGTCCGCGTAGTTTCTGACTTAGGACAGAATTTTCATACAATCTTGCATCCCCTTGGGGATAGAATTTATCAAATTCCTTAGTTATACGGATCTATAATTGGACATTAGCTTCTTAAAACACAGTTAAGAGATCACGCAAATTCTATACCAACAGTACCAGTATCATATTTACAACCGGTAAAAAGTGAGAGTACATCTAACCTATGATTGAAACAGCAAAAAAAGCCTTGACAATGCACGCAACGCCGTACACATGACTCAATAGCATCTATCCGTATTCCATTCTCGCTTACGTAACGCTTTCCGCTATGAAGATATTTTCGTGGCACGACAGTGTACGTCAGCGTTACGTCACGAGAATGCACTTATATCTTGGTCTTCCTTGTCGGAATACCATGGAATTTTTCTTTTCAGGACAAATATTATAGAGGATTGAAGGCATCTTTAGATGCGACAGTGGAAGCTCGTATTAGACTTTCCTCATGATTTTCGGTATACCTACATAGGTCAGGTTTTCCCTATAAGGCTTGGAAGCCGCAGTTTTATTAGTTAAATAGATGTTGGGGACTGAGAGTCATGGGCATGGCCTTTGGTCAGCAGTGGAACACTGAAAGAGGCTAGATTTAAAAAAATGTATTCGGGTACTGGGACTTGTTAGATATATGAATCGGTAATCTCACATAACTGGCCATAGCCGATATGAGATAAAGCTTAATATGTCAGAAAAATCCTAAAGTTGACGAAGTTATGACGGCAGTAAACGCTCATTAAGGGGTATAACCCTTATGATTTTTTTAATATTTCTAGGAGATGCTATCCCTTTAAGGCTTGGAAGCCGCAGTTTTATAAGTTAAATAGGTGTTCAGGAACTACGACATATTATATCAATCGAGACTCTCACATGACTGGACATAACAGATATGACATAAAGCTTAATATGTCAGGAATATCCTAAAGTTGGCGATATTATGGTAACCCTATTCCCTAGTGTTATATTTAAATCCATAAACGTACGTTCAAATATTTATGGTAGATTCTCGTTTGTTTATCTTTTCAGTTTAATTTGAGTGATGTATTTTTAGATATTTCAGCTTTGGATTGCAATTTGTAAAGATAGTAGCTGAGGTGAACTGATAAATAATGTTATACTAGACTCGGCTGGAGTGAGAGTAAGAGAGAGAGAAACACTTTCATTTGCATGCTTCTTAAAATAATGGCAAAACAGAATATAAATTCCCGGAGGTAATTAGAAGCTGAGCAATGCGAAGGCATTTATTTCACTGCTGTTTCTATTTACGAATCGGTATTATAAATAGACATGTCAAATCTTCTACCTCGAGGATAATTGTTACTGTCTCAAGCAAAAAATATTGAATCGATTTGACGACATGTGGCATGCAGATAGTCTAAAGCCTGGATCGGAACTCAAGATTTTTATAACATGACTATACGGAAGAAGGCACTGGCAGAAGCTAGTATAACTTAGAAAATTGCTTTATCTTTTGATGACATCGTAAGTACATGACAGATCAGCTACTTAGTGATTTAAAAATAGACAATTACTAATAATATGATCTAATAACACACTAAACACATCCCTATATCGCACATTTCATTCAATCAAATCTATTTTATGTATGGAGGTCAAACACAGACACAAAAACTGTGACATGTCAATCCGTATGGTATAAAAACCCCGTTATTTATATCGAAGATGGCTGAGCCATAAATCTGCTACTTGATTGAGTATTACTGCCCCGAGCGAACTATCACTTTCAATGCAGGTCTTACTAGTATGTATAAGCTATGTGTTTTTATACAGACTTTAAGTCTTTGTTTAACTGTGTATGAACTTTAAAAATAATAAGTGATAAGTGACCATATTTCACGAATTATTACAAATTAGTTATTCATTTCGTTTCAAGCTCAAGATTTTGAGTTTTATGTATGTGTACAGTTTAAGCGAAACGTAAAAGTTTGTCCCTCCTGCAAAGTTAGTAACACAATTCTCCGTTTATAGCTTTCCGATAGTATTGTACAGTTCTTTAAAACTGAAATCATCTTGCTTGTTTTCTCCAGCCAACTCCAGAAACCCATAAATAACACAATCGACTGCCAAAACGTTAAACGCAACACTCACTCATTTTTTATCGAAGCTTATATTCTCGGGACTATTTACTATCTTAAGTTATGTAAATAATATACCCCATTCTTTACTACACAGTACAAACATCTAAAGATTCTGACCTCCATACTGACTCATTAATCCATCTCATTTTATTACGCCAGTATATTAGCGTCTCTTTTTTGCACATACGCATGGTTATACCACTTAAGCCGCAAGTAGGCCGCATACGAAATCTATGTATATTATAACTATCGACCTTATTCAATGAAAGCCTGGGCGTATTAGTCGTTAAGCCTTCAGACATACAACGCTCTTACTTATTTAGAGAATATCGGATGACGATGTCCATATTTTACAACACTTTCTGAGAAACATGATAGATGTAAAGGGATCTCGTACTTAAGAATTAAAGCAGAATTCACACAGAAATTAGTATGGTATCTTCCACAATACACGAATATGAATTCAAGTAATTAGATTCACTATACTCCCGTCCCGACCCGAGCCCGAACACCACCCGCTTTTTGTGTGAATTGGGCTTTAACTATTTGCTGATGACAGTAGCAAGCCTTTGCGAGAAAGGCAAAATTAAACAAGAGACTTAGCAGATAAGAGCGGGTGACGGAACGGAAGGAAGCCGTCGTTGTTACGTCTCTGTCACTCGCAATTGTAGACTGGTGGAATAGATGTCGTGAAGCGATTAAGTCAAGGTGAAGTCTTACCCTCTTATTCATAAACACACTATAAACCTATTTTAGTTAAAAAACCTACTTTAATATGTTTTCTCTTTTTCATTTCACTCAGGAGTGAGAGAAACAAAACACTTTGTAAGCCTTTCATAACTTCATATATTTTTATGAATAAGAGGGTTAGAGTCTAGGGTCTAGACTGATGGCAGTTTGTAAAAGGCAAAAGATAACACAGGTATCCTCGGAAAATCAATTGAAAGAGGAGAAAGGAATAAACATGACAACTTTAAGTTAGGTATACCGTTGAGTCACCAAATTGTTTGCAGAAATTGTTTTATCGGAAAACTTTTATTGCTTTTTACTCCAATTGAACGGGTTTAGTGAACGTCGCAACATGAGTCATCTCAGTGTCTCATTCTATTCGAAATTCCCGTACATTTTAGGGGTTGATGACGTCATATAGCAATCGTGCGTGAGATTGCGTTTAGTTACAGAGTGGGGGATAATTCTCCTTGTGGGATGTTATGATAACATAAGGTATTGATGCTAACAAAAATAACTGGATATTATGTAGACTATAGCTTGAATATTGTTTTACTATTATTTTAGTATCTTGTAACACGATCTGTTTCCATCATTTTGATGACAACATCACATGTATAACCCGTGGACATTGGTGTGGGTTACACGTTTACATAATTGGTATGATTATTACTATAGTGTTAAGTTTGAACTTGTAACTGTTTTATGTCCCAAATAAATAAATAAATAAATAAAGGTCATAGAATATGAGAAAACCTCAGTCTAATATACCTAAACATTGTCAATTGACTGGTGCTAGAACAATTACATTTTTCTTTGCATTCATATTATATGGGAGGCCATTCCTACCGCAAATTCGTGTGTTTAGCAAACAGCTACCAGAAGATTTAGTTTATCGACGCTGTAATAATTGGTAACAACCGATTCCTCACGTGCTGCAAATCTGGAGATTAAACGATCACGAGTTGCAATAACTTTACAGCAGTTACGGATAGTTTACAACTAGCTAAAGGCACTTCAAAATACATAACAACCTGTGATGAAGGCAAAGACATAATTTCTTGTTCAAAACCAGGTCAGTACAGTCACAAGATACTTGGTTTCCCTGTTCTATCTATTTTGCAATGCCGTTCGACGAGTTTGTAGCGCAATACGAGTCCAGCGTGTTTTCAGTAATGGAATACCTTTGCGGTAGGTGGCCTTTTAGTAAATAAAACGATACACTAGAGGTCTTCGGAATAAGACATAAATAACAGGTGTTTCTTTTTGTTTTGTGGAGATTTATTGGTGCTGGAGTAGACACTAATGTACTACATGAGAAAGATAAACGCCTATGTAACAATAAATTCAAGTGAGAACAAAATTTAGGTAACGTTCTACCCAGTTTTCAACTAGATTTTGGATATGAAGCGAAATTCAAAGGAATATAATATAAGAATTCCTAGGAAAGATATTATGAAAGAATTAGGAGTGACATATAAAACAATTGTGGAACGGTAATAGCGCATCTAATGAAATGAATGGATAAACAATCGGGATAAATCAAAACATATTATGATAACGTCCTGTAACCATTTAGTACTTAATAGGTCACTTATGAAGTGATGTCTGTAGACTCCTTAACGAACTCATCAATAATTTACATTTTCCAACACACGAAGGTGTAGGTTTGAATATGCATGAATCATCACTAGGACAGTCTGTTCAAGTCATTTTATTACCGTATGTGAATAGCTTAGCCCTGAGGTTTTGCTAATGCACTGACATTGTAATATTTATGACTCTACTAACTAAACCGCGCGGCTCCACTCGCGTAAAAATCTTTATCTCGTATCTCTGACCTCTTTGGGTATAGTAATTCAGCCAGCCTGCGACCACGGCCAGGGAAACCTCTAACAAAACATCAGGCATTCTAAGGTCTAATGTATGTTTGCGTATAATAATATCCAAGTTATAGACTATCTGTGTGCCAATTTTCACCAAAATATCTACAGTCAAAAGTTACAAACATGCATCCTAACAAACTTTCGTATTATAATATTAGGAGGATGCATTTTAAAGCCGGTTTTCTTTGCGGTAAACTTGGGATTGTCCAGTCTGCGGTGCCTTTGTGTAGAGAACCGTACGCTTATTATTATCATACAATGGTTATGGGAGCGGTCGAATAGTTGGGCGCATTTCCATCGTTAGTTGGAGACGAATGATTGCGTATTGTGGAAACGCTAGTACTACCAAAACGAGGCGTAACAGCAATGGATTTTAAAATAAAATAAAATAATTTATTATCAGTTCAGTTTTACATATTTTACTTATAATTTTGATACCACAAATGCCCAGCGTGGTGAATTCAAGGTATAACCCCTCCCTTGTTCGGGACCCTAGCTTAGCAGTGGAACAGTACGGGCTGTATTGGAGAAAATATTTTTTCGTGTAATCTACAGAGAGATTTTTTGAGTTTTCTATTGTGTCTGTGATTTGTATGTTTGTTACATCCCCATTTTTTGAGTTCCTGTGTACAAATCGTCATTTTCACTGGCTACCAAAGTGGGAACTTTATTTTAATGTTGCCACTCTACCCGCCTTAGTTGAACAGCGGGAATATATGAGAAAACTATAGACGTGCGGTTCATTAAGTCTCCATTTAAACCTCAATAATCTTAATTCTTATCGGACTCAACAATCATGTTATTTTTCGATCACGTATTGTTCCATAACGCTGTATTTGCGCAGCTGCGTACTACTATATAGAGAGTATAATGAGTCAATGTTACCGGTGTTTTATTACAACATTACTAGAACTTAGTAACAAAACGTGCAAGAAAACATTTTGTAAGATGCTGTGGCAAGTATCAGAATGATATCACTTTTTCTATCTCTTCGCGGTCAAACTATCGTAGTTATTCCAATCATAAATGCCTTTGAACTAGACTTAACTATCAGTCTCTGGATTCACCATGCATGATTAAAATCACGATTAGTATGATAGTTTTCAGACACGATGGTTTTTAGGACTGGCGCCAGGCAATGCATTTTAGACTGAAAAATCGGGATTTTTAGGGGTTAGGTGCGGTCTCTTTATCATTTATTAGCGGGCTTAGTGATCAGTAGCTTATGTAATCTTTAACCGACTAATGTTCAAGTACATTCCGTAGGTACTGACATGTTGTATGCGCCTCAGTGATCTTATAGCTGTCAACGACAGAGCTAAGACAATGAAATCAAATGCACGTTCATACCAAATCATTGAAGGTTGTACCCATTGAAATGTTGATGACCGATTTATGAACCGTGAAACAGATTAATTTGACTAGAACAATCGTAGCAAATGATGAATTCGATCATTATTCGATATGGAAGGGATTCAATTTGGTTCAGTATATGCATGTTACTTTTATGCCCTGAAGAGATCAGGCGTATAATATATTGCTGCAGTGATGCAGTCCCTACGTGACTGGTTTAAATCACCATAAGAAGTGGGTGTATCGATTGAGGCGGCTGCGACGTCACCAGCAGAGCGTAAAATACAATATTCAAATCAGGATTCATGGAATCCCATACATATTTTCCCTTATAAGATTTTCTATTCAAACAACCCTATTACAAATATAAAACAACTACTCTATCCATTAGACAATATTTTTTTATCTTCTGCTGTGTTAAAATCATCTCTAAATCAAGGAAATAAAACGTAACAAGTTAATAAAAATTACAAGAAAGTAGAATCAAATGACACCCACGAGAAGATTTACGACCGTCTCAATGCAGAGCAGGAAACACATAAAGGCATTAACTAGGCGATTATTTCTAATTATCTGCCATTCTACAAGTTATTTGTTCGAATGTGGGCGACCGAGATGGCTTAATATGGATGGGGAGTTTGGGACCCGTTTTATTTGTGAACATTGTTTGCTCGTAAAAGGTCATGATACGACCTTACCGTTTTTTTGCAGTTTTCTAAACAGAATTGAAATATGCCTACACAATTTTTCAATATTTTTTGTAAGTACACGTTCTTTTTTGCATTATTCTATACAGAATTGAAAAAAGCCTACACGTTTTTTCAATAATTTGTAAGTACACGTTCAATAACTCGTCAAGTATCCCTTACTTTAAAAACAAGGTTTTCATTATACTTATATTTGTACCTATTTAAATGATTTTGTATGAAATCGAGAACAATCAAAAATGTTGTTGCATAAATCAGTGTAGTAGACTTGATATCTGATAAAATATTAGCACGTACGCAATCCAGACATTAATTTCATCCAAGGACGTTTCAGTCTCGCAATTTATTCCATGAATACGAGCTCATATTGTCTGCATTTTTTAAGTGTATCGTTAAATATGAATTCACACTGTATAGTTTATAGTTAAAATTAACAAAAGCCTTGTAGCCATAGATCAAAAAACACAACTTGCACTGCTATTGCTACGAAACCTATTTGCTATAGTGACATTGATGAATCTTGCCATACATTAATCATTTCAAATATCCAATTAGAACTCCGGTGTTTTTTTATTTATTCACACAAAAGTAGGCAGAATTTTCGCGTGACAGATTTTTGTAGAGGCTATCAAACATTCAATATCAAGTTTCAAGAAATCTCAAGCAGCTATCTTTCAAAGAAGAAGATTTTCAGACGGCAAAGAAGGTCAAATGTACTGTACTTTTCTACAATGATAAAGGGATATAACATGAACAACCGTGTAGTAAATTACTCTTTGAATTTAATGAAAGTGTTAAACCATCCACTATTCATATCGTAGTGTGAAACAGGGCTAAGTTTACGATGATTTAAAACCGGCCGTGATCTCATTTACTATGCAAGTTCAGTGTCACGGCCGGAGAAGGCTGTCTGTACACAAAAATACCTGTTTCGGTTAAATCCGTTATATCTGCAAATAGATTACTGAACGATGCAGAAACTTGACACTGGACTAGATTTTTGTACACTTTTTGGTTGAAACTTCTATCCACGTTTATTTACAAAATTCTGAGATACCAATGTCATAAACGCGAAAATTGTTCTTCTGTATGAAGTCAAGTATGAAACCTTTCAAACATAGTATTTCTAGAATAGAATGTCAAGATAGTGAAATCTGAATAAAAACTGACCTAAATAAGCAATGTGAGCGTCCACCAATCATATAATAAACTTCAATCTGTTATAGAAAACTATTTTAATTCAAAACTTAACTAACTTAGCCTAGTCTATAGAAAAGCCGGTCCGATCAAAGGAGTCAATTTATTAATCTGGTTTTGACGTTAGCAGACGGCAAGCCTAGTAATCTTTCAATAAAGTAAGAAACTAATCGAATCAGCCTTTCTTGCAGGCATAAAACATGTAATACTAACTCGTATAGCCAGTCTGAGGCGTAATTGCATTATCGTAAAAAAACGTTTCTGCAAGATTAAAAATGTACTGTTATTTTGTTAATCTCATAAAAAGCTTCTTCACAATGCCGCAGTTTAGTGTGGGAGATAATAAAAACAGTATATCGGTCGGTGACGTTATTTTACTTCATTCGTAAGATATTACTTAAAGGAATGGCGCTAAGCTTTTACTCTTTCGAGAGATTTGACCGTTAGTTCTAGCGTCAAAAGTGAAACTGCTCCAAAGAGTCTAAACTACTCACACAGAACGTAAAAGTACGAATCGAAAGAACTATATAGGGCCCTTGATTGTTTTGTACATTTAAAGCCTCCGAACACTAGTCAACTTTAGCTACTCGATTTTATTCGAAGCTAATTTAGAACCCATTTAAATATATTTTTTGCTACATAGTTAGTTATTTTTTTTTAATAAAACATCAGATGCAAGAAAATACAACTAAGATATTATATGATAGCTGATCATCAAAAAATAAAGACTCAAATATTCTTACCTGTGGATCATCATCTTGCACCAAACTCCTTCTCTTCATAGCATATTCCTTAATAACAGTACTGTTCTCCGAATTAGTATCCACATTGAAGGTCTTCAGTCTCAACATAGGACTGATTGGACCCAAAGGATTATTGTATTTATTATACGTGAGGTACTTATTAGCCGACTGGTTGAAAGTCTGATTGATAGACTGGTTGATAGATTGATTGAGCGATGGGTGAGGAGACATTGATGGCGGGTTTGAGACCACCTCAACTATATTCTGTATAGTCGGTCGTTGGATTCGCTTCTTCGGCTTCACGTATGTTCGAGAATCGAATTTGTGCTTGTCTGGCATTGAGAGGACTTCATCTGGAACAATAGAAAATTGATATTTAATACAGGAAAATAGGCATATACCATTCCTGGGCACATGAAACACTGAATGGGACGAAGTACGCATAGATCCGCTAGACAAATGCAAGCTGATTTTGGCAACATTGAAGGCATTTTTTTACAAACTGTTTTCTTGCCTCTGGGCATATCAATTTTGTTTCTCGAAATGTTTACAACTAAATATTTGTTCTCCTAAATGATAATAGCAATATGGTTGAAGACTAAGACCTTCGCCTATTATTTTGGTGGTTAACTTTTCATCACTTTAGGTCCTGAACTACGCAGCTTATAGAGAACATGGGTGTATTATGTAATACACGACTAGACTACATAATATTCTATGTAACACAGGCTAAGAATAGAATTCACGGTCAATAAGCGTGGGTGTAAGGGTTACAGGTAAATAAGCGGCTCATTTACTTAACGATACCTACCAGTGGTATATAAAATGTATTTACTTTAATCTATTTAAATAATAAAGTCGCCAATCTTCATTTGGCCAGTGCAGTACACTTCACTCGCCAAATGAAGATTGGCGATCCCAGGCTCAAACTTTCCCCTAATTCTAACCCGCTGTTTCTGAGGTACATATAGCGGTAGTTTATCTGTTCAATAGCGTTACTATATAAAAAAAAACGCTATTGAATAGATAAACTGCCGCTAAGTGTACTCAGAAAACGGGGGGTTAGAATTAGGGGAAAGTTTGAGCCTGGGATCGCCAATCTTCATTTGGCGAGTGAAGTGTACTCTCACTCTTACCCAGTAGTGGGACAGTAAAGGATTTAATTAACTAAATACGTTTTTTTTTTTTCAATTAAATGAATCGCACAAGACAATAAAAAACACTCATTCATGAATTAGTGAGATTCATTAAACAATGAAAACGATTTCCTAACACGATACAATGAAACTACAAGAATGGTTTGTTTGTGTTCAAGACAATTGCACGTAAATATGAATGATTACAAACATACGCATACCGACGGATTAAGGAGGTCACAAAAGATACAACCAAGCTTCGCCATTAACAATGTTAGTTTCATATAATAGGGGATGAGGCTATTGTCATTTTCACTTTACAAAAATCTGGACTACTATTGAAAAATTGTCTAACAAACATTATCGAACCAAATCTAATCAAATCGAACCCAAGACCTCATGATCAGCCGTTAGACACACTACCGACTGCGCTGCAGAGGTTTAGTTAGCAGAGTTAAGGATTAAACTCCAATATACTAGGAGAACATGAAAACACGGAAGACATCTAGTTAGTTCAACAAACCCATTATAAATCGCATCTCGACGCTAACCATTCATCCAACAGCGGCGGCAAATATACCTTAACACTGAACCCTAAGGTGTATTTTCCCATAAAGTAATAAACAACGAAATAAAAGCGTCGAAATTCGGTTCGCGATGCTCTGACGTAGTAGAAACGTTGATAATTTGCGCCAAAATTGGTGAGCGATTTGCATTCGGTGTGCAGTTGGACGTGGTCAGGAAACGACGTTGACAGCTGTTATTGTGATATGATTGGTAGACGTGACGACGAGTGGGAATGTTGCTTGTGAAGTTTGGAAACGGTACAGAGAGTACAAATAGGAATAAGAAGGTAGAAAATGACTGGTGATAATTTACTGGGAATAGTTTCGGATATTTTTTTTTGTGCAATATGACGTTGATTTCGTTGAAATTTTGTGATGACAGGGTCTTGTCATAAAAGTAATAATTACTACAGTAATTTTCTTGTTCTGGTAGAACAGTTGATTCCAAAAATCGGAGGAAAACAGGCTCAGGAAAAGCTCTTGGACTCATCACAAACGTTTACTAACGATTTTCCGAACTCAAAGAACATGTTTTACGTGTTTGCCACTTCGATTGGCTAGACTACAATATTAGCACTTAATCCTAACAAGCTTTCTATCTATTCACAGCTAGATATGTCAAGTGCGTGATAAGATTGCAAACATACAGACCTATAAAGGCAAACGGGAAGGCAAAGCCTACCCATAGTAGGTTACTATATCCTTCCGACAATGTACAAAGGAAAATATACATACAACCTACATACCATATTATTTGCTATGCACTGGGAAATCGTTTATCTTTGCATATAGAATTGCACGGTCTGTATGTGTATTTCGGAAGTGATAATATGGTCGTCTCGGCGAATGGCAATGTTCGATTTATATTTAATCTGGGATCTGGTAGACTAGCACCTATATGCAAGTATACCAGCATTTTTATTCCCGAAAACACCGAAATCTTTGTAATTCATCCATCATTTATATGATTTAAAAGGCCTTTGGGGTTAAAAAGTAATTCAATGCTTCCTATTTATATCGTTCGGTAAACTTTATTTTAAATTCCCAAGTTTGAACAAGTTCAGAAATTGCACCGCTCCCTTAGAGACCACAATGCTACATGGTACAATCAGCTACTTCAACAATAATACAATTTCGTTGCGAATAACGCATATGTCAAAGAAAAACCTATTAGAAATAATGGTGACGAGCTCATGAAACAAATAAAGGCAAACATATCTGAAATTGAATTGGATGTATGTCACGTGAGGCGCGGCATATTTTCATTTTTTATTACAACTGTCAGCGAGTGCCTCCCACGGGGGAATACGTCATAATCACGAATTCACAATGCTTTGCAGTGAGGCAGATTGCTCACTACATAATATAATAGGCTGCACTGTTTTTAGACTTACAAAATATTCGTTAGACCATTTATAGTTCGGGTGTGCTCATTTTTCACTGATATTCTACTTTAGCCATCTTCTTCTTCAAGATGTTTTCTCGTATGTAACAATCTTTGTTTTGTGTTATGTGCGATGTCTATATTATTATGTTTATAAAAGTCCTATGTTTGATTCTTTGAATAAACTTTTATAGTAATAGGTATCTATTTCCTGTTTGTATCATGTTAGTTATGCACTAGTTAGTCTTTTCTTAAATCGTGATGTTTCACAAGTTATCCAAATTCTATTGATATCGAAATTACATAAGTAGTATTGTGCTGCCAATCCTTTTGTCCACATTAAAAGGTAAACAATCGCTTATAATAAAAAACGGCACCAATAGTGTAATTCAGGTCCGTTATTTGAATGAAGTTTAAACATTTTTTGTTTCAGAATGTCTTTCTCCAATGAACCGAGACGCGCCAAAAATAAACAATGTCTTAAGAAATTAGAAAACATCTCCTTTTAAATCTTTCCTAATGTTGAAATATTGCTTTAATTTATACTGGACACTTTTAAATGAGACAGTGGGATTTTGATCTTGTATAATTATTATACTCACAATTCTGACCGACTCAGAATATCAACAACAAAAAAATCTCTCCATTTGGTACTTATAATAATATGCCGATAGTAACATGTGGGTGTATTGCGAACCAAATACACTAATGTATTGTGTGTCAACAATCATATTGACTAAAATAATATTTATTCTGAGTTACACTTAGCGGACTTCGTACTGTTGTCAAGTTCGAGACCGTTACCGATATCACATGTCTCATGTTGTTACTATCTATATTGTCCTGACATACTCTAGTAGGAATACATTGTACCTTGCTACTTGAAACACAATAAACGTAAACAGCTGGAGTGGGATTCTAGCCATCCATGTTTAAATTTACTATTATGGAGCCTATGAATGTTCACATCAGGTTGTATGGCTTCCCTAGAATATGAACTGCTTAAAGGTGGCGGTTCGCAAGCGAGACACAAGACAAAGACATGAAACCGTGACCGGAGACTGCGACCGAATTTGACTGAAGTTATAGCGTTTGAAAAGTTTGAAAGCGAGACCTAGACAGGAGACAGAGCGTAAGTCTCATGTCTCAGTCTCGCTTTCGTAAGTGGCCACATTAGGCATCAGAACTGCCCTGTCACAGACTGTTTAATACTGTCTATCTTACTGATCGCATTCCGTGTGTAGCTTGATTACAAGCCTAAAGCACTAATTAATAAGTAGGTATATTAATTTATCTAGAATCACTAACATATGTATAGAAAGTGAAACTTTATACAAGTTGCGAATGCTAATGGATGTGTGGGCCGCCATCGCTTCATATGGACTTGTTACGAGAAGTATGTTGCGTATATGTAAATGTACCGGTTAATTGTCCTACTTGATTGATGGTTAGTTCCTTGTTATAATAGTGAACAATAACTTTGTTGTTGTTGGTATTAAACAACGTGAGAAGTGAGGAAGGAGCTGTAATAAGTTACTATGTTAACGATGTAGTAGTTACTCGGATAGATTCCTGAGACATCGAAGACGGTAGGAAAAAGTTTTATATCTTCTGATTTGTAATTTAAACCTAGCAGTCATCAACAATACTGCCAATGAAAAGTTAACTCCTATGACACAGAAGCGTATCATTTCTATTAAGTCTGATATAGCCGCAGTGAATGAATAAAAGTTTTCTAGTTTTAATGTAGCATGTTGATAGACATGCTCCAAACTAAGTCATCTGCAACTATTTGTGATGTCATCATGTACCGAAATAGAACACTGAAACGTTAGATACGATCAAGCGCAAATTTTATGGGTTCGATAAACATTTTGTTTGTCAAAGTTCTCATAAAGTAGACAACACAATCAACTTTTCGCACTGTAAATGGTGTAACTGCAAAAAAATTTAGAAGAACTTAAAAAATAATATGATTACTTAGTTATCAAAGCCAATCTTACAAAGTACATAAGGATAAATGAATATAAACAAGACGATTTAGAGCTGACATAGGTATTGATACTCTGCTAGGATATTTTTCCCGATTACTCATATACGTCTCATTAGTACACGACAAAAAAACCATCACAGGATGTTTCTATGAAAGGTCATTGCCACTATAGACTTACACAAGATCCTATTATTGACCACTTGAGATCTAATAAGAAAATTGCCGACGTACGTTTTAGTGAAAACTTCATATAAGTTTAGGAATACGATAGTAGTAGATCGTTAGAAGGTCGCAAAGTATTAAAACTTAGGCCCTAATTCATAACTTCTGGATATCTATCAAATAGTCAATCAGGTGGCATCTTGACTGTAGTTTTCATACATTTGCTGTAACTTTATTTAATTTTAGCAGATAGGTTATCTGACACTAATTCTAAAAACTGTGAAACTGGCCTTTATTATAATTAGAAGTATGAAGGTGAAGGGTTGATTGTCATTCTTTTTTTTCATTTCATAGCTTTTCCACTGCTAGGCAAGTGTCTCACTGTAGTAGGGGAAGACATACACTTGGGTTTAAATTAAAAAAAATGTTTAAATCCGCTGCAACATGTCGTCACTACAACTACTAACATCAAGGTTGTCTTTCTGTTGCAATTTCACTTTTACGTTTAATTAAATTATTTACTAACCAGGCCTCTAATTAACCTCAAATAAAGACAAAAATCATTTCTATAAAATAAGTCTTTTCATTATAAAACGAACCTTTTAGTATGCCTAACAGTTTTGGACACCATCTTTTATCCAGCCTACGTATAGGTTAACGACCTCTTAAGCCCAATTCTACTAATTAATGTCGCCAAAAAGATAGTATTGAAATAAGATACGTGCGACGACATGATAAAAAAAATATTCTAAGCTATTTTTTGAGTTAGGAAAAATATCGAATTTGTACTTCAAAGTTTTCAATTACGTTTCAATTGGTCTTTAGATCTAGGTAATAGACTCGTCCCACAAGCTCTGATAATCTAGACATAGTACTCAGGACTAGTCCTCATTATAGAAAATGTGGTGCAACTGGTTCTATACGTCTTGTACCTGTACGATTACTTCCTGCGGTATCAATTTATCAATTAACTTGGAATCTCGCTTTTTGCTATCACCTTTCTAGGAAACTGACGTTAGATTAGCTTTTTGTGTTCTTCCGTTCTTGGTAAATTTCTCTGGGTTTATTTTGTAACTTGATTTGCTGGCGACATCGTCTTATTTTCTAGTCATTTATAGGTATAGAGGTATTTAATGTATTGATTTGTTCATTAATTTGACTCTCAACTGGACGACAGATGTAGTTTTTTGCCTGTCCCATGTGCAGTCGTATCTTAAAAACAAAGTTGGAGTTTTGCAGCCCTTTAAGAGCTCACGCCAGGCAACAACCATAATGCAATTGCGTACAGTGAAGATGATACGACGGTATATACCAATATTTAGTGTTCAAATTATCTTCTTACTTATGCAGGAATAAAGGAAAACCTATTACAGACGAGGGATAATTAAGCTTTCTGCGTACTAATAATCAGAGATTCTGCAATTTCTAAGACAAATCGTAGGAGGAAAGTTAAGCATTTTATAAAAATACGTAAATAGTTTTTACAACTGTCTTTAACGTTTGCTAATTTTGTAGTGTTAAAAGCGTTGTTCTTGATAACAAAACAATAAATAATTATAAAGATTAGATTATTTGATAAATGTAATTCTGTTTAAAAGTATATAATTTACGTTTGATAAATGATAATAACACGGGTGGCTAGACAATGGAATAATTACATAGTACAGTTTTAACTTATGAAGAATGTATGCGAAAAGTGTACAATAGTGTACATTAACTGTATGATTTTGAAAGGCAAACTGCATAAGGAAAGGACGGTAAAGTTTTGCATAAATAAGACATTTGTTGCCGTTTGAGGTCTGTGTTGTGGTTGATTTCGTTTCGGTGAAAAGTAAACTTTCTTAAAGAAATCCTTGTAGGTTTTGATTTCCGCGAAAGGCTTGTTTTTGCGAATCAAATTTACATTGCTTGACTTTTAAATTCTTTAACTTTAACATTTTTTAAATGTATTAAACAAGTAATTCTATTTTTTGGGCGAGAAACGATTTTGTTTTTTGGGAAACTTATATCTGTGGTTTAAAAATAACTCATTAAGCACAGATTTATCATTAAACTGAACTCAAAAAATATACGAAAGTAAAAGACCACGATAAGGTCATCTTAAAGTAAATTACGATAAACTAAATGTCCGCTACGGCATTAACCGAATCATCCTGCAATTTATCGCTGCTTGCACTCTATCGATCTAATAGATTAAGGTCGTAATTAAATCATTTTCTCCACTACCCAGAGCGAAAATACATCCTAGTTTTAACTATATTTAGTTAGTAACTGGGATCTAATATTGTCAACCTGGACTATTTTTCACGCCACCAGTTTTCTAGAAATCAGACTACATTGCAGGAGTTTGTAGTGTCCAAATATGTGTAAAATACACAAAAACTCTCTCTATTTTCTCAATCTTTTACCCACGGTTTCTGAGGTTCATTTAGCGGCAGTTTATCTATTCAATAGCGTTTAAACTCATATAAAAAAACAGTTTGAATAGATAAACTACCGCTAAATGTGCCTCAGAAACCGGGGGGTTAGTCCAGTGGGACGGTATCTTATACGACAGGTGAGAATTCAGACGGCTTTACGCCCTTACCGAGGTTTAAACAAATATCTAGCAGCTTCCCTGACCTAGTAGCATGCAGTCTCTATGAATTGTTAATTCTTGTTACTTCAGGTAATTGGTTTTACTATGTTAGGTAAGTATAGTAATAGTCTAGCCTAGGAGGACAAGATGTCTGGTTCAATCAACGTAAATGGAACGACAGTTAACTAGCAAACTGGTTCAAGTTTATTGGATGATTGATTGCACCAAGGCTACCACCCTGGTGCAATCGATGGATCAACATGGAATTTTTATTTTACTTTTCTATTATATTTAATTATGATTAAATGCAAAGTCCTCAACCCGCACTTAGTCAGCGTGGAAAACTTAAGGTTTAATCCTCATTCGGGAGGAGAACCTTGCTCAGCAGCGGACAGATAGAGGATATGAAAATATATAACTCATTCAATAAGCTATTTTTTAAATTCAAGGGAGAAGCCTTTGCTCAGCAATGGGGCATTGAAACTGCCTAGGTGAAAAAAAAATGGGGATAATAATGTATGTTCGGTACAGTTACAGATTAAATGTGGAGAAATGACGTGACAAGTGACTGTATCCCATCTGGCCCGGTGACTTGGCCCGGCACCGGGCCACATGGGAAAAAAAAGTTTTAACTGGCCCGGTGCTATGTATACCGGGCCAGTTGACACAAATCGAGTGCCATCGTCCCCGGTAAGGGGAGAACAGAGGATACGCCTCGTAATTTGTGAAATACTAACTACATGCATCTATGAAAGGGATTGAACTTAAAAATCAAACTGTTTAGTATAAAATAATCAGATTTTATTGTGAATGACGCGATATCAACTTGTGTCATAAATCTCAACCTAAAATAGACTATTATAAGTAGTTTTTTTTAATTTAAACATAATAACAATATTTTTATAATACCTAATATGAAACAACGAAGTCAAAAGTAGATGTTTTTAAATTTGAACATAATAACAATGTTTTTATAATAATACTAATCAACGAAGCCAAAAGTAGACAATATTTTTTTAATACCTAATATTAATCAACGAAGCCAAAATACACTATGAATGCAACAAAAATATTAATAAATACTTATTATATCATACAAAGCAGTTTACAATATGACTTTTTTAAAAACCACGCATTTTTTATAAGCACGCGAAGCGTGCTTTGGTTGTCTTTGTATTCGCTATCCCTTTTTAAGTTCAATCCCTTTCATAGATGCATGTAGTTAGTATTTCACAAATTACGAGGCGTATCCTCTATTCTCCCCTTACCGGGGACGATGGCACTCGATTTGTGTCAACTGGCCCGGTATACATAGCACCGGGCCAGTTAAAACTTTTTTTTCCCATGTGGCCCGGTGCCGGGCCAAGTCACCGGGCCAGATGGGATACAGTCTGACAAGTCATGTTTTAACTAGCTTGTTATCCAAGATCCTTTGCTTTATGCTATTTAGATTGAGCATCTGAAGAAAACCGTCTTATAGCTGTACAAATCTAAAAGCATCGTACAATGATAAAGCCGAGAGCAGCTATTGTCTCCTGCCAGTTTCCGGGTTCATGGAATCATAGACCTTTTCTATTATAGCACACGTCTTTTGCATTTCGGAGAAGTTATCTAGGGCATGATTCGAGATGGAATTGGCGAGTGCTTCTTGGTAATTTGGTAAATGCTTGCATTGTTTCTGTGTATAATCGACGGTCCTGTATGACAAGATGTATAAATGTGAATGAAGTAAAAAGACTTCGAAGAGATCATAGCAAGAGGCGTTGTTCGTTCGCAGAATACCCCCATAGAAAATAGTTTTTTTTGTAGATGTATATTTGTTTGTTACTTTGAAACGCAACATACTATACCTACACGTGTCTTAAATACAGGAAATTACTGATTACTCGTAAATGTTTACCTTTTAAGTCCCCTCTGCTCAATGCCGGGATTACGGAGTTACGTTTCAAAACAAAACTTTGGAGCAATTATAGAATTGGAATTGGGAGAAAATTTTAAGGAAGGGTGCTTATTCATCCGAAAAACACGACGGTATTGTATTTGACATGTCATTCCATCGAACTAACACACTGTTAACAAAAGTATGTTTATATTTTTTTACGACGAAAAAAACGGAAGAGTTCTTCAATACTGCCTCCGTGGCACGGTGGTTAAGGTCACCACGCTGTTTCCATTGTGTCGAGGGGTCGTGGATTCAAAATCCACGAATTTTTGTTTCAAGTTTGGTTGTACTTTGTTTGTAAAAGTCCCTGCGACACAAGAGCGATTCTTAGTGCGGGGGTTGTCTTTTTTTTAAACAGAAACAGACGACGCGTAATTTTTAAAGTCACAGTGCAGCTCAAAATCCACAATCAATATTAACAAAACGTCTCATTCCATTTTAGACATACAGCAATTTGTACAAATCACTACCATAATTCTATATGTCAATACTAAATAATGTCTGACAGTGTTTTCCTGCGTCTAGACGCCCCAGTGCCCTAATTCGAAGTACTTAGAGTGCAATTTCCTATAGCACTATCTAAATGGACATAGTGATCACAATGTAATTGGATGATTGCATATGACATTGAATCGTACTGCGACATATCTGTTAGTATGGCGAATGAAACTGTATACCGTTGCAACGAAACCGCTGTGCCATTAGAACGATTTTGTGATTTGAGAGCAAATTGGTTTAGTAAACATTGGTAGTGTTTAGGATCATATTATTAGTTGACCTTCTCGGTTAAGCTTTCATTGGTCACCGATTACAACTTTTTAAGGGCAGATATTTGTCAAAAAAACGTTAAATCCTGGGGCTTCCACTATCATGCTTTGATGCAATTTAATTAAAATTGGTTTCTCGGTTTAGCTGTGAGAGCAGAGAAAAGAGCGTTACAGACAGACATTTGAATTTTTATGATTAGAATGTATAAAAGGATTATCGTTATCCAAACTTATCGATAGTTTCTAAGAAATCTAATGAAGCTTATGAGATTAAGAGGATTTACGCTCTTGGCGTGCGTGTGTTATCAGTTGGTAAGGTACAAGGACATGGGCGTACGATTTCTAGAGAGACAGGGAATAGCGACTGTCTAGAAGACGCTTATTAGCTTTAAAATGTTCAGGATTTTCGATACTCATTGTTGTTACTACCAATATATTAATTATTACATACATAATATATTTTTCCTTCAGGGATACCTGAGAAAGCCACTTGGTACCATCCTTACAAATTTCCCTTTCTTCCTTCTATGTGAATGAAGGAAGCTTAAATACATTCATCGTCGTCATATAATATTAAAAAATACCTAAATCTCTACATTTGATGTTACCAAAAATAAAACAATATTTTAAAGAATTAAGCTTGGTCTAAATTGAAAGCGCAGTTTCTTGTACTACAATGACCTAGATACCAAACAAAAACTTTTTCCAAAAGCTACATTTAATATCCGTAGAATATTTGTGAACTAAAAAAGAACAGTAAATAAAGCCACTTTCACACCAATCATAAGACCAAACAATCACCAATTACACCTACCAAAGTGCAATTCCGATCGAAAAATTCGTTGTACACGTTAACTAAGCCCCATTTCTTCGGATTCTTCAACTAAAAGTGAATAGCGAGACTAAATAACAAGCGTTGTATCATACAATGTAATTGACGCACGCGAAATCCGAATGCGAAATTTGACACTATATCAGTGGCACGAGATAATAAACTCGATATTATATTACTATCATCGATGTCAACGGTATATGTTCGCGACTGTTCTTTTGTGTAGTTTAATGTAGGGCTGTCGGTAAGTAAGTAATCTTTGCAATTAGTGTTTAGAATATTAAGAGGTAAACTATTGGTTTTGCACAGTTTGATGTGCACACGATAACAAATGAGCAAGCTTTGGCACGGACATTCAATGAATGAGTGGGCGTGTAGCGGTATTTTATCTGAACATCTCCGTGCTCCAGAAGGTTCATCAAATGTGTCATCAGAAAAAAGGAAAAGAAAAGGCTGTAGATCTGAACGTGATGACCATCATTACTGGTTGGCTATTGCATCATATATCGGTCTTTGCCTACCATGAGAATGCGAGGTAATTTTATATACGTAAAACATAATTTGTCTGGACAAATATACTCATTAGTTACTTTACTTCGCCTCTAGGCCGGGCTTCCTCCTCCTCGGTCACGCACCGTCAGTCGCGTAGGAAACCTATGGTCTATGCACCGCTGATGGACAGTATCGCGGAATAGTACTATACTAACTAATACTGTATGTATATTTATACACGCCAAAGACACCAGCCGAAGAGGAAGTGTTTCTTTGTAATGAACACCCCGTGGTGTTCAAGAAATTTCTTGATAAAAGTATCCTACTATACTTGGTACATTTCAGACGTGCGAACTAAGTCATGTCATTTTATCGGAGTCTCTCGTTCGCACTTACACATTGTCACATTCCTTTGAGTTTTTTTATTATGACGTAGTTTGCACGTTTGTAACGGCCCGACCATAACTGGGATGGTTAAACTTAACTTCAGATTGAGGTACCTCCAATAGTCTTTTGATTTGGCTAAAATAAGAGAATTTTATTAAATAAAAATGTCGTAAAAATGTTTCCGCTACGATCTCGCTCTAAGTCTAAGCAGATTTAAGTCTGATGAATCTGCCAGTTTGAATTTATGGATAGCTTAACTGGTGTTCTGTCTACCGACGATATAGTTATTGAAAAGCCAGTAGCGGCGGTGTATTGAAAGCGGGAGGAAACGTAACACATGTTTAACGACTGCTATCAGATATGACTCCACTCATTACATAGACTTAATGTTCATGGTTTCTAATGCTTTATACTTAAATTACTCATATAATTATAGTCAAAACCCGTACAATTTGTAATATAGTATCAACTTTTTGATTTCCGTCAACAGCTGACTCAGAGAACTGGTTTAAAATACTACAAATAAATATAATTTAGATGCACTTTTGCAGCCCCGGTAAGTTATATGTTTTATACATTTTAGCAACTTTTGTGACATTTATAACTAACATTTAAATAAAATGCGACAGTGGATGTATGGTAGAACCAAATATTGCTATATGCAAAAAGGTAAAATGAAAACTGGCTAAACAAATAAAGGTAAGTAAACGAATAAATGATGCATGGACTTAATCCCCGTATCGTATTAAATATCACGCAAAGCAAGGAAGACTGCGGGGCATAACTAGTCATTTGATAAAGTATTAAACGACAAAAACCAAGTTGAGATTTTCGCAAATGCTAAAAGATAAAAACAAGCTTATTAAAGAAAACAAAACTGTCTAAAGTCTGACTCCACCACGCTAGTCAAATGCAAACTAGGGACTTTGCATGTCTTCAAGAATTGTAATAAATTGTATAAGGAACTACAATAAATAGAATTAATAATTACTTTTTGGTAGCCCTAAGTATGCATGTACTGTCGCGACATAAGATCTTTGTCCTGACTCGATGATCCGTATCGAATATCGTTAGATCAGCTACCAATTGTTTACGAACAATATCCTTCGATTAATGCCCGTCGAAAATCATTCGATACTTTAATTAGTACTTTGTTTTAAAAGGCATAACGAAAGGATGATTTGCGTTGTTGATTTTTTTAGGTAGATTCCTTGTTGCTGTCGATAGATAGGCTAGAAAAGATCTAACATAATGACTGAAACATAGTAAAATGGAACTAAAATGATTGCGAGGATGAGAGACACTGATTAAATTTTACTTATAAGTGGTTTAGGAGATGGTGTTCGGATATTACTAGGAACCTATTGGTAATCAAAATCAAAATCAAAAATCAGCAAGGGAGTGAAAAACATAACATATTGTCTACATCCATTAAAAAAATATCTGTCGCTGAAAGAAAGTCCTACACTTTCTACCTTTCACAGAAAAAGATAATACTCATGAACAGTAAAGAAATAAAAGTGTATTTCTACCTACATGATTGATTCTGCGATCTCAGTAAAGAACACTTTGAGTCAGCTAATAGATAGTCTAGACCTGAAAAAAAACTCCGTGCATGAGTGCAAACTAATTTTCTTGTTAAGGCCTCTTAATAACGTAAATACGTTCGTAATAACGACTTGTCACGATCGTTTTACGCTTTTACAAACTGTTGAGGTGTTTCAATGTAATCGTTTAGAAAGCTTAAAGCTTTTATAAAGAAAATAGCTCTGTAGAGTTTAATTGGTACTTAGATATCAGAGAGTGAGAAAGCAGGTAGGATATGCTGTAAGTACAACCAGACCCGAGACAATTATTTGTGGATCGCAGAAATAATTGTTCCGTGTGGGAATCGAACCCACGACCTCCCGACGCAATGGTAGCGGCGTGGTGACCTGAACCACTGAGCCACAGAGGCAGTCAGTGCATGATAATATACCGAGGATTTTACCGAGAGTGATAAACTCAGACGCTCTTGATTTGGGCTTGACCCGAGTATTGTGTGATTGTGATAAATCCGGTCTGAGTCTTATCTTGGTCCGAGATCCCAGGCTACAAGATCCCTTAGTGGGATGCGGTATGACCTTCTAACGTGGCCACATTTCACATGAGAGGCTCTCGGGTGGTTCATCTCACATGTTTACTGTTTAGCCTCTAAATCTCTTTTGGGTTCCCATGTTAAACTTCACATCACCCATAACTTAATGGCCAGTTGATTACCACAATTATGTTCAGTATAACTCAGAGTTAAATAAATGAACGCCGAACAGCTACATTAATATAACTGAACCAAAAGCTGCTGTAAAATCATTAGTTGTGCGTTTAAATGAAGGGCTGTCAGTTGGCATTTGTTTAAGTAAATAACTAATTACCTTATTCATTAACAACAAGTGAACTTTAAACCTATTAATATTCTTGTATTTATTAAACTTGGTACCAGAGTAAGCGAAGAGCGATTTAAAACGCTCAAACGTTAAGTATTCCAAAAGAAAACATGTTCCTTAAGGACTTGCTATCAGAATTAGCTCACTCTCTTTTCATATCTACTAACACCATGCGTGGGAGGGAGACACAAAAGCGCTGGCAATATTTATATACTTTTTACATTATTGACAACTGATATTTGCAAAAGCGCAAGTCTGTGCCATTACGTGTTGAATCCCATTCATAAACAGTAGCTCTGTCTTAAAGTTTCAAGCTTTGTATATTCTGTTGATATCTATCGTTGTTTCACGCTTCTACGAAACAAAACAAGTAAACAAACATCTATCTACTAATATATAAAGCTGAAGAGTTTGTTTGTTTGATTGTTTGTTTGTTTGTTTGTTTGTTTGTTTGAACGCGCTAATCTCAGGAACTACTGGTCCGATTTGAAAAATTCTTCTTCAGTGTTGGATAGCCCATTTATCAAGGAAGGTTATAGGCTATATATCATCACGCTACGACCAATAGGAGCTGAGTACGAGTAAAAAATGTTACAAAAACGGGGAAGATACGCATTATATTTATTATATATAGAAGATAATGCGTGTTCGCGTTAATTCCCGTATTCTATTATACATTAAACATGCAACGCGAGAGTTTAAAAGTTATGAAGATACGCATTCTCTCTTATGTTGCAAGCGAAGTTGCGCGGGTCAGCTAGTATCTAATAAAATATGCAATTACGCAGTAACTTCCCTCTAATCTCAATTACGTATGCCGTACATACAAAGGTAAACGGATACAATTTTATCATGTAGCACATAGAACAGGTTAATTGGGATTAATGGTCGCTGATCGTCGCTAAAATTAGTGTTGGCGACGGTGCGAGATCTAGGGTCTGAGATCTTTGATATAAATAGATCGATATATCATTGTAAGAGAGGTGATTCCAGGTGATAGTTTTAAGGATGACTGTTATTGTCTCAAGGTTAGAATAACGTCATGGTCTGAACAAGAGCAGATTTCGTGCTATTCACATTTTCTTAAATTGTTTTGATTTTTATTGCTACGGAATTATCTTTCAAAGCGAATAGTGGGTAGGATCGTATTAAATAGACAAGGGTTGGAGCAACAATTTCGAGTTTAAGGCTTTACAATAAAGATGTTTTGTGAACAGAATCAGGAGCTAACCATTTGACAGATTTTACGTATTGGGAGCTTTGGTGACACACAAAGAAAAGACTGCCTGATCAGACTAGGTGCATGATATAAAGATCTCTCTAGGCAAATATACAAAACTAGCTGACCCGCGCAACTTCGCTTGCGTCACATAAGAGAGAATGGGTAAAAAATTTTCCCGTTTTTGTAACATTTTCTACTGGTACTCTGCTCCTATTGGTCGTAGCGTGATGATATATAGCCTATAGCCTTCCTCGATAAATGGGCTATCTAACACTGAAATTAGCGCGTTCCTGAGATTAGCGCGTTCAAACAAACTCTTCAGCTTTATAATATTAGTATAGATAAGTATTTAAAATCTAGATTTATCTATAGAACGTAGCGCAGAACTTGCGGAACACGAAATGATGAAGAGACTTAAACTTATCAGTGGGTAGAAATAGGCTGATTGGATAAGATTACGACGCGATCCTAATTACAGTGTGCCGAGGTTAAACAAATCCTCACGCCTTGAAATCTGATGAGGGTCTGTGATTGGCTGCAGTATCTTTGATCATTTTTCCACTTCACTTAATCAGAATGTCGAAGGGGATGGCTATTGGTGCGTAGTAATCATGAGTAACCATGTATGACAATTTGAATAAATTAACGTAAAACATGTTGGTAAAAGATCTTTATCGATGGGGTCTTTGCAAAGAACGTCTTTACACATTCCCAAAAGAAAGCATACCCAATGTATGATTATTATGGAAGATGAGTAGCTA
Source organism: Anticarsia gemmatalis (assembly GCF_050436995.1). Lineage (NCBI taxonomy): Eukaryota > Metazoa > Arthropoda > Insecta > Lepidoptera > Erebidae > Anticarsia > Anticarsia gemmatalis. The sequence goes on from NC_134762.1 coordinate 8,561,291, forward strand.
AGCAGTATGTGACCAATAAATACAGAAGACGTTGTCAAGGACTGCTGGTGACGGAATAGAAGGACCTTTTAAACAACGTCTTCATTTAAACATGCTACATTCAAACGAACAAAAATCTTGTTTGCTTTGCGCGTACCAAGTTTAAGTAGCTTAACTTGATATTTTGATATCTAACTAGCTTCTCCCCCCGCTTTGCTCAATTGGAATATTTTGGAATATTGCACTTTTCGGAGTGGAATTTCCAATAAATCCTTTCTTAGTTTTTACTGTCCCAAGGAAATCACATTCCGAATGTCAGCCTGCGTTCAGCAGTTTTGACTATGCGTTGTCTGTGAATCAGTCACTCACTCGATAACGGAAAAGTTACTAGTAACAACTTTATAGATTACTACTACTCCTTTCGCTTTTCATAAGCTAATTGCAAATTAATTCAAGCTAAAATATGGCCGTGTGGAACTATATATCTTAAGCGTAAATTAATTTCCTCATAACGCAGTTCTAGACATTAAAATGTGAGTTACATCACTATGCTAATTACTCTGTAAGTATAACGAGACAGCTCTTTTGTAATTATTACGGAATTTTGTTTGTTTTTTAAAATGTTGGATAGTTTTTGATCATAACATAAAGGTGTCTGACTGGCTGACATACCCCTGGTATCTGAAGTACATATGAGAAACTACCGCTAACTGATCCGATCAAATAGGGGTGAAAGTTTGTATGAAACTTCTGTCCTAAGTCATAAACCACGCGGAAGAAGCCGTGGGCAAAAGCTCGTTTTATCATAAGACTACAATTGTATTGTATACAGGAAATGTTGTGTGGCTTCACCATTCGCGGCTTATCTTATTCTAAGTAGATTATCCAGCCTACTTGGAGAATTTTTAAGATTAGGTTGACCTTATGTCATACAAATAAAAAAGGAATTTAATTCTGCAAAGTTGCAGTTGCGGTCAAGATCATTTATCTTCATAAAATCTTAAACAAAATCTATAAAAAATCAAAATTCGGTACGCCATTGCGGCATTATAGGAGCCCGACTTTGGAGGATGACCTGGGTTTTGAGTGTAAGCGATAAGCTGGTGCTTTCGCTTTCAAAACATAGTATGTCTCGTCTATGTTTACCACTTAGGTACAATTAATCAGCCCGCCTACTGCAGAGGACCTTCATCTAGTGGTGGTTTATACCCTATAGTCTGTTATGAAGTTCATGTGTACTGTACAGGGTTTCAATGTGTTCATAATATGAACACATTGAAACCTAGTACTATCAGACTAAATTAGTATAATACACAAATTGCAATGATAAGCCAGTCACAACAATACACTAAAAACTAAACAGGAAATTCCTCAAAGTCATCAATAACTAACATATTTACAAATAGTGTCAATATTAATATTTTAAGAGATGATGTAATTATTGTTTGGTACATTACTATTACTAACCAAATGCTTGGCAAAGCTATAGTCAAATATTATAATATCCAGCCCACAAAACCCTGATTTGGTACAAAGATCTATGAAAAAGCATTTTAAAATGAATACATGTGTCTTTTGTCTTAACTATAGATTTCCAATGGGGCTATACAAACCCTTAGTGGGTAATGGAGATTTTTGTGGAGACAATAGCAGGTAGAAAGACAAATGATAAATGTTTAAATATAATAATATAATGTCAGTATGACTACCATGTAAAGGTGTGCTAGTTTTTATTTGTTGCACAAAGTGCAATAATGTCCCCAAATGCATAATGTAGGATTTATAAGTTAATAACTTAATAATAATCTACTCACTCTTAATGATGTTGTCAAGCACAGTGTAGAGATGTTTTTCAAGTTTAACATAGTCAGAGTCCTCATTGACGGGCCAGTCACAGGACAGGTTCCAGTCAGTAATGTCAACATTCTGGCCTGAGTCCTCGGGAACTGTGAATAACCTGGCAAAACACAATATATAATTAAATACAACAATTAACATGTCACAAGTGGCATTAAATGACTTATTGTATCATAATAGTCAACATTTGGCCTAAATTCTTACTGGCCTAATAATTATAGACTTTTTGACAGGTTTTTTTACACAATATTTACTTGCTGTGCATTGAAATAACTGTATGTGATGAGTTATTAATTTAATTCATTAAAATTAAATGAGGACAACTGCATAAATTACAATAATTTTACATAACTAGGACAATGGATATATTATGCATAAAGAAAATGGCAATAAACCAAAACAAATAAAAATATTTTTTTAAATCTATTTGGATTTATTTTTATTCAGTGGTAGAGTGGACATTATAAGATAGAATAGGCTACAAGTCCTATTTTGAGTTCAACAGCACATAAGAGGATAATATGCTAAAGAACTAACTATCAAAATATTATATTTAATTAGAATACTGCTAAGGAAACTAAAGCAATATTTTAAAAGCATTGTTTAGTTTGTAACATGTCAAAAGAATGTTAAACAAACATATAAATAATGCAAGTTTTGCAATTACAAAATTAAATTATAATTAGTTATGCACTAACAGGAACTAGGTTATTAGATCTTATCACTTGTAGCATTATTTATCAGTTTATCATAATCTAAGATTGTTATAATAATACATTTAAAGTGCAATTTATGTCACCTGAGTATGCACTGTATAATAATTATCTTATCATACTGATAAGAGAACTACTGCTTTACACAATAAACAAAATAAGAATAAAAAAAAATTGTTTTATTCATTACAAAAAACATCTTGTTGTGGGTAGATTTTATCATGTTTCAGGTTGTGATGCAAAAGGATTATCAGTTTAGTTGCCTTAATCTAAGTTTTATGTACTTTAAAAAGTTATTTGTGTTTGTCAATAACTGACAACATGTAGGTGTCATGAACAAAATAGAGTGGGTTGTAAATCCTACAAGAATTTCTATGACTAAAGCAGCATTATGACTTTTGAATCATAATAATAATGACCATTGCCTACTTCCAGGTTACAATTTAAAAAAGTAAGCCCGTTTAAAAACAAAATAACGACACTTGGACACCTGAGTGAAGGTGATTCATCTAGCAAAAACATAGACACCACAGGCTACGCAAGGTGGCCCGTGTTTTAATACTGGTCAGAGTGGTTTTACTGGAATTAAATAACTAGACGATTAATTAAAACGGGCTAAATAACCATCGACAGAAACACTGACATGTCGACCGGACAAGACATGCATGACCCCGTAAACGATCACCACCAATTAACCATGACCAATTCTCTTACATAAATACTGTTTTATGGTACTCACCACGTCTGATCATCGGAAAAATCCAAAGATTCCACGTCGATCAGATCAGAATCAAACATATCTTTGTTTATATTTTGATCAACCTGATTCATAATACCAATAAAAACGATACATCAATTTGGCACTTTTCGCAAATCACATATAAATTTCACGCAAGAACTACATTTACTATAATGAATACTGTAAATATTACAAAGAAAAAAGATATAATAAGAACCAACACGAATTGTCCCAGACAAGTTTTAGTTTGGAATTTGACATATCACCATAAGCAAAATGCCAAAAAAAGGATGAAAATGAAAGAAGTCAACGGTAAATTCCATAGACAACAGAAGAGTCTTTAGATTTAGACGAAGAAATACTATTGAAATAAAATTTTAAATATACTTTTTTAAGGTTGCTGTGAATATTTGAAATACCCTACTCAGATTTATTAAATTTTATTTCACACTAATTGTATTAAAAGTTTGTTGTGCTCTTTGGTTTTTACGGGTGTTTCCTTACTAAAAAAAATAAATTTTGAAGGGTGATGTAATTATTTACAATTTTCCTTAACATTATGCGATAATTAATATTTCTTTGGACTTTGGACTACCTTTTCCAGTTTTGAAAAGGTAATTAGCCATACATTAAAGAACGTAATTAAAAGCAAAGAAAATAATTAAAGAAAATTTCTTTGATGCTTAAAATATAATATTAAACTGTGCTTAGGCCTTTCAACACTAAAAAATTGAGGTTTATTATATCATGATTCAAAAAAACTATTTTCTTTTAAATAGTTTATGTGGAATATTGCGAGAATTGTAGTAGCAACATTTTATTTGACAGCTATGTTTGACGTTACTGATGTCATAGACAAACGTCTTCTTCCTTTTTGTCTACGGACACGTTGAGAGCACGTTGTATTCGGTGTAGTTTTCACAATCAAACTACAATAATGTCGTCTCATCTTAACTGGATGATCATCCGCAACAACAACGCCTTCCTGGTGAAGAAGCGTAACATTAAGAAGCCCTTCAGCAAGGAGCCGAACAATGTGACTAACCTCAACTCCTACAGATACAATGGCCTGATCCAAAAGAAGGCTGTTGGCGTCGTCGAAAACCCCGACAGGAAAGGTTTCACAGTTGTTTACAAGAAGGCTAAGGCTACCAACAAGCCCGCCAAGAACTCAGTACGCCGCACTTTCAAAGCCGGCGCGAGGAGATCCCTGTTCAAGGTGAAGAGGTTGTTGAAAGCCAACCACTACCGCACTGACTTGTCAAAGGCTACCCTCCGCCGTGCGTCTGCCATCCTCCGCTCACAGAGGCCTATCAAGGCGAAGAAACCTAAAGCGGCTGCCGCCAAGACAGAATAAGTTTTATATGTAAGCTGACTAATAAAATTCCATAAAAACCATTTACCTTCTATTATTTCTGAACATAACCTCACTTTCAGAATGTAATTATCAGTGATAAGTGCAACTCAGTGTAATTTCAGTCAGTTCAATCTGTATTTAACTATTTTTTATGTCTTTCAGAGTAGTGAAAAGCTAAAGGAATCTGCATCATATTTCAGTACAGTGATTTAACATGGTGAAAATTTTAACTCAATATACCTTAGCACTGCAATGTGTTATGCTAAAAATTATTTTAATAGTTAAATTGCATCAATTTTAGTGCTCATTAGTCAGTCCTGACAGTTTTCTCTGAACACACTCAAGGGGTATAGTTTCCAAAGCCATGAAGTCCGGAGCTATTTAAACAAAATATATTTGTTTCTGATATAAATGATAAGCTTATAAACTATTCAGTAGTAGTCTGCAATGTTTGACACATACAGCCTACTTTTGAAGGACATAAAAAATGTGTTTTGCAAGACCGGATTAAGTGGTTAAAATAGATTTTAGTTCTTGAAGTTAATTCCAATATATAAATTTGCATAACATGAAGCAGTAAACACTTTAATTATAGAATATTTCCCCAGCGTCTTCATCTGTAATTGTCCAACATAATATTTACTGTACTATTAAGCTGAGTTGAAGAGCTTGTCAATATATTCTCACCTGATTATCAAGATTTTCCCGAGTGCACCTTACATGGGGATCAGAAATAAACCAACACATTTGCACCAATACAATTTATTGATAACAAAATGATTTTCATATCACAAACAAGGAATGTTAAAATAAATAACTTGCCACTGGTTAATGTGTCATGATAAAGTTACAAACATGATCTCAGGAATAAATAAGTATATCAAATATGATTTCAAAATCATTCTAATGGACATTTAAATGCATAGTGCTTCACTAGAATTAGTACAAGTCCTTGCTTCACATTATAGTGTCAATATTGCAATAAGTACTTCATTATTTACAATAGATATCACAAATATTTTTATACATCAAAAGTACATAATTAATTTAATTTTTAAAATACTTGTCAAATATATTATTAGATACCGTAACAGTAGAGTGAATAGGGTGCAAATAAAATCACCTTTGCTATTGTGGAGACATTTAACAAATAATATTAAAGAGATAAGGGTATTTGGTATTACTACAATTTGTCGGAGTAAATAGATAGTTCTGACATTCTGCCAGTAAGCCCTTCAAGACAATTCTAAATGTTCCACTATACAATACTGCGAAATTACAATGAGCAAATTTTTATAAATTCACAAGTTAAATGGACATTCTTATGAATTTTTACAAAAGACATTTTGTTATAAGAAGTTTTTTTATCAATTTACACAGTTATATTATTGAACATTCATCCTACTACATCTATACTAGGTCTAAAGACAGCTTTGCTTGTAAAAGTTGCCCTAAATACGTATTCTAAACATTTTCAAGGTGTAAAAAGCGATTTGTCATCTAGTAAAGGGGGGTAGTCGTTCTGTGCCTACGAAAAGCTTCAGGTACAAAATACATAGTAAACATGAAAATAAAAGGCACAAACATTTAACCTATCGTTACCAAAGGCACAATACACCAAAATTCATACTTTAGTATTTACAATTCTACTAAATGAAATTTTTCTTTTACGAAGTTGACCATTCAATCACTAAATTTTGATTGAATATGTGCATCTTGTTTACACTGGTATAGCAATCTCTACAAAAGTCTTTGCTGTTACAGCATCTCTTTCTTTCTTTTCCAATATTACTCTAAAAAATGAGATGCACATACTCATTAAATTCAACATGGTATAAAGAGTTCTACACATGACATTTAGTACTAGCAGAATCAGAACACGGCGCCTTCAAATATGTCTCACACGGCCTCAGCAACTGCTGAGCAGCTTTTTTTTTTATTGGAGTTTCCGGCCTTTCCAATATTACATACAAACACCAGTACTTTGGGTACATGTGTAGACCACATAACAACATGTTTGATTTCTAAAAATGTGATGATATTAATCACTATTGCTGGAAATGACACATGCATCAAAGATCAGTCATGTACAAATACATCAATGGATTGAGAAAGAGAACGGTTATAGAGAGGACAGGTGGAACAGGATTTTATATTGTAACATTAATTTAATTTGGAATATATTTAAATTGTTTAAGACTGCAAAAGCAGTTATTTTAACTGTTAAAATACAATGTTATTTAATGATATATTTACTTAGCCATAAGAAACAGTTTTACTCCGAAATAGAATACAAACAATTGAAGTAAACCTTAGTTACTTAGCTAGTTAGGTGGGTAGTTTCACAAAAGTATTGATTGGGTATTTGGCTCTTATAGCGGCAGCATTCGCTGAAAGAGGTCAGCCATTTGAGAAATTCGACAGTCTAGAACAATAATTAAAAAGCTGTAAAGTAATATTGAAAATGCTGTTTCTTATGGCTTTATATTAATGACTTTACAATAAGACAATTTACTTCACACAATCTACAAAAAAGCTCATGATATCGACGCGTATTTACCACACATTTTTCATTTATTTATTTATTTTACAAATTCATTTTTAAGTTTCCCCATTTAGCTATCTAAACACGTAACCTATTATAGGCACACATTTATTTATACTAATAGTTTTATAAACATTTGTTGAATATAAACAAATGTTTTTTTTTATTTATTCCAAAATTATTAGGGAGAAGGCAGTGGATAGAATGTAGAGTACATTATTGTCAAGTCTATAAATTAATAAATAATTAAAATTAAACGTAAATAATACTGGTGCGGTATAACTGGTTTATAGTTTATTCATGAAGAATATTATGATAGGTTCAGAACAAGCCATTTTCGTTTATGTGTGTGAATACAGCAACAAACCGTTGCGCAGAAGGTGGAAAACTAAGAACAAGAGACGTAGACGCTGTCGTTGTAACGTCTCCATCACCCACACTCCTTAAGTCTCTTGGTTTATTGCTATATTCAGACTCCAAATTAAATGGCATGTACTATGAAATTCTGTGAAGACAGCGCCTGTCGCTATTTTAATCGCAAAACATTCAATATATGCGACTGTTATCGCAAGCACATGAGTTTCGTGGTACAGAGTTCTCTAGTGACGTCGAAATCAATTTATTAGCTTCCTTCAACTCTTCATGAATAAACTATATCTAGAGAGGTCAACACAAATGATTGTAAAATATAGAGTTTAAAAAATAATTATAATCGCGTCTAAACAGCATGGCGTCGTTTAAGTGACTATTACAATATTATTGTTTCAATATTTAGAATAACATGTTGTTTTATTTTTTTGTAGTTAACCTCTTGCATACAAAAACGCTGATTCATTTTATTAATTTTTAACCGACTTCAAAAAAATGAGGTTCTCAATTTGACTGTATTTTTTTTTCTAGTAATTGCTTTCATATAATAGTATCGGTACGCATCCACAGAAGCGAGGCTCGGAAGATACGCACTTTTAAGCCTTGCATAAGTTCGGATCAAGTAAATAGTGTTTTGTCTTTATCACTTATAGATAGTTTCAAACTGGAATGAAAGGGACAAAACATTCACCAATTAATCCGTACTTTAATCTTTATACATAAGGTATCTGACTGTATCGTTATTGTGGTCATAATTAGTTTATTGTATTACGAAAGCGGCATTTTATTAATAAAATGAATCAGCATTTACAAAGTTTTCCAAATACCAATTCCAGAGCCTTAACAGTAAAAACATTTTATGACACCAAATTAACATCGAAATTCGCAATACTTAAATTAAATTGTGCTTTTTAAAGGACAAATTAGTGCTAAACTATAATATAAACTAAAACCTACGATGACTAGGACATAAACTAAGTCTATACGATGCTTATGTATAGTTTGTACATACTTGTTGGTTTGTATGGCAATAGATACCGGCGAAAATATATAAGACAGTGATATTTAGAAATATTGGGATTGAGTTGGAAATGCAGTATAGAAGAGGACATTTTGTTATGTGTTTTTTATGTGACATATGACCTTTTCGAAATGGCATATTCATCAATAGTTTAGGTTTTAATTGTTTATACAAGGCGGATACAATAGCAAGATTTATGCTCTTTTGAGATAATAACTTTACAGGGAATCGACGCATTCCACTTTTTAATTCGAAGAGAAATTGGAACAAGTTATTGACATGCTGGTTTGTTATATGTAGGCCTTTTATTCAGGCCACACAATTTTCACAGCTGCCATTAAGGTGGGTCTACGCTAGAGCAGCCGACCACGCTTTTAGAAGCGCATTCGTTCGAAGCTTGCGCTCATAAGTCAGTTCACACTAGACAAATTTATTTTCAGCTTGGGCTTAGATCTTTTAGCGTAGACCAGCCTTTACAGTTACTTTTTTTTCCACAGGATCAGAATTACAAATATGTTTTTTCAAATCAACTATTGTTGCATCAGTAAGCTGTCTTGTTATAATATGATTAATTACTATTTAAGTATATTAGAATCATAAATATCACTGTATTCGGAATATAGCTAATGTAAGACTTAATATAAATGTGTGCGTTGAATATGTTTGATATGCTGTGTGAATAGCTTAGAAGAACATTCTAGTAACAAAAAGACTTAAGTACCAAATCATGTCATGTCACTTAAGACTTTTTCCTACTGGTATTTATTATTTTTGCCAACAGATAAACAATATATTAATACTTAGTGAATCCACGTTAAAAAGAACCTGCTTTGTGGATCCTATAATTTTAGGGGGCCGTTCAATTATGTAAGAGAATTTTACAATTTGTCTTATTAAACAATCAAAGCTTTACTGGCTATATTAAAAAGCCACGTTAAAGATCTTCGAGCGGCTTGAACAACTTTGACCCTAACCATACGATAAAAAATTGTATTTAACACTTTCGCTGCCAGCAAACCTACTTAATGGGTTTTCTGAACCCAATCGGTGAGTTGCTGGCAACCAATGTGTTAAGTATTCTCACGTGATTTGAGTGTTGGCACTGAGACTGATGGTAACATTGCGGTTCCTTATGATATTATATTGACTCTTTCTTTTCAAAACAAGCGTTCGACTTGTAGACTTGAAATCTAAACTACCGACATCTAGTCATCAACATGCGTCGGCGTGTGTCCTTATTATAGTCAAAGTATACTTAAAAAATTTCTTACTAAAAATGAACGGCCCCTAGCTACACCTATTACGCACAATAGTGAATACACAAATATTATGTACATGCAAATACGAAAGCACAACACGTAATTCCATTCCAGGACCATCAATTTAATTGTATCTACATTACAAAATACATAAAAAACATTCCAAATAAGTACAAAATAAATTCTGCTTTTAATTTTCTAATTTGCGACATAAATTAATAGGAATATGATATTTCAATTTCCTTGGACCGCGGTAAATAACAACTAAATATTTAGGAATATGATCACATTTATAACATGCTAATAGAAATGTAATAAGCAAAATGTATAGCTTGATCAAGATCCCACCTAGTAGGTATATCTGTTAGTTATTCAATAATAAGAAAACTTGGTAACCCATAGTTAGCTTTCCAAACTCTAGTTACTTCAAGATTACTAATAGAAGAACTAAATAAAACTATTGGGCAATGAATTCGGACTCAGTAATCAGCACACAAATGGGTCTTTCAAGAAAGGTCTTATAAGGAAACCTCACTGCTTTTAAATGGATAGTAGAAACAAACAGGTAATAAATGTGATCATATTTCTTTCACTCTCTCCTAGCGTAGGCTTATATCGCGACTACACTACGGTTCGATCAACAAAGTCGATGAATAGCGAAAGACGAATAACACAACCTACATCACAGCAAGCACCGAAAAACTAAATTATGTGCGTTTGGTTTCAATAAATATACCATGGGGCTACGAAACAGGCCGAAAACAACCTTACGCTATACAAAATAAGGACCACATTGATATGTCTGTTGTTCAGACAAATACTGACAAATGTATATTTATGATTTGTGACTATTTATTATAATATTAAAAGGTTTAAGATGGCAGCGACAAATTGGCTTTGAAAACCTTTATTTCATAGTTTATACAAAATTTATTTAACCATTTTAATATTACAATAATGGCCGCTGCAAATTAACACGTACACGCTACGTATACGTGCACGCACGGAATGTAACGTACGAAATTCTATAGACAATCTGACAGTCTGAAATCTTTGCAGCGGCTATAAACGTTTTGAAACACGTACATTACAAAACTAAAAAATCTAATTAGCCACATGATTAAAGAAAAAAATAAATGCAAAACACTCATTCACAAGCAAGTTTACTATCAAACGAACTGAGAGCAATGCCGAACGCTTGCAGCGCACAAATGGGGTATCTAAAGTCCATAGTGAAAACATCCTCTGAGATACGTCCGAATTGCATCACTACGTAATCTGGTTCAGAATCATGGACTATTTGGAAATTCTTTACACTCGCCTGTGTTACTCTTCCATGGAAGTTGAGCACGTAGGATTGTGTTTCGTCGTTCCAGACTGGTGTTTTGTTGTGTAGTACTACGATGTCGTCTAATGTTTGACTCTTCCATCGTTCTAGGAGAGTCTCGCTGTCGTCCTGAGGAGCGATCGTGACGCGCTGTCGGTCGGGAGTCATGCCTGGGAGAATGACCGTCATCTTACGTGGACCTTTGAAGCCGAGCACGTTTGTATCCTGTAAATATATGTGTAAATTTTTAATTAATATTCTTTATGTCAGTTTTACCTTCTGTATGCTGAAATACTAAAGTTTTATTACAAGTTCATACATACTATAATGCGAAGTCTTTTTCCCCGACCTAATAATTAGACAGAAAAACATTGTCATAAAAATGAACATCTAATTAATGTCGATCGATATTAGACCATATCAGTAACTGCCAGTTCCTAAATTTACCCATAAGCTGTTCTATAAGGTATCTGACTTTACAAATTTACTAATAAATGTATATGGCAGTCACATTTTTTCCCTTAAAATAGACTTATACAATAAAATCAACTTTTATAAACGGCTATTATCTCTACTCATTTACGTCAAAACGCCTGATTAAAAACCCAATTTAATTAGCCTAAAACAGTTTGAAGTACACTAATATTGACTTCATAACGTCCGTACAGTGTAAGTGATTGCTCGATCGCTTAATGGATTACAAGGGCCACCGGTGACCGTAAACAAATACAAAGCTCTATTAAAATTTTACATCGCTTCCTTTTAATTGAGTCGCGAATAAATTGCTACCTATATTGGGTTATGTGATGGACTCTCTATGGTAGTGCTTATGTGATTGTAATATTAATTGTTATAATAGAAGTCGAGCTATTTGAAGTAGGATTGACTTCAAGGAATTATTTTGACTAGTTTATAAGATTCTACGTGTATTATATTAATGGTAAAAGTTTTAACTAAAAATGGTTTTTTTTAAACTATCTATAAAATCTATGTCATTGTACGCTTTGTAGCTATTATTTTCCTTTCCAGAAAATAAGTGTTTTTTTTCTGTAAGGCACGGTTGCAACGCAGATTCCATTTATATGGGTAGTCTAGTAGTATTTGTGATGATTAACTACATGATTAGTCTGTTTCACTTGTCATCACTAACAGTTATTAACCCATGTCAAAATACTTCATTCGACTTAAAGAACTTTGTCATTATGTGAACCAATACAATTACATTAAATGTGCGACTCTACACCAACGCATATATGACGTATACTTCATAAACATAAAACTGTATGAAAGATGACAAATAAAAACAATATTATAAGGAAACTTTGACCGCAAGTGGGTCATCGTCATACTGAACAGATAAATTGACCACATAGCACAAAACTAATGTGGTTTGAGCTTTGTTTATTAACAAATTGATATTCTGAACTATTTACCTTCCACAGTAATTTTGTTGGTCATGGAAACTTGAGTCATAGATTTCGGCGACTCATTTGGTTTACACAATTCAAGTTAAATGAGGTCGTAATTTTTGGAAGTTTCAAATCATCATCAAACTCACTGAGGTTGCTATGTTCTACCGCCTTTCCCGACTATTTACAAACATGGAGAGATTCAAACCAAAAGAAATAGAAGCCACATATAGCCTTTACATTCCCAGTGTAACCAGATCCTGTGTACAACCTGTGTTTTCAATCGAAACACTTACATTATACGCTCATTACATTACACAATTTTTCATGAGATTTAGATCAGGTTACTTGATAGAAAGTTAGAACTCTTAGAATTAACCGAGTGACACCTTAATCATCCACTTTGCTTTAGTAACTAAGGAGAGTTTTTTAACACTGCTAAGTCATAATATTGAGATTAACATCGTTAATAGCCGAACGAGGTGTAGGCAAAGGATGTATGCCAAAATACATCCTTTGCCTACACCTTCGAATACAATATGCGTGACATAATGTATGTATGACAAATTAGCTACTTATTTGAAAGGGTGGCAGGAAATGGCTAATGATAGAGACCGTTGGAGAAATTTGGCGGAGACCTTTGCCCAACAATGGGACAGTATAGAATTTAAAAAAAAGTATGTAATACAAAGTCTTTAAATCTACTTACATAAACAACAGCAGCGAGCTCATGCCTGGTGTGAGCATGGTCATGTTTCCTCCACGCCTTGCCATTGTCGTACACCGTGAACGCAGTGCCGAGGAGATTGGAGCGCAGTTTACCCGCGAAACTGTCCGCCGTGCGCGTCAGCTCAGTAGGATCCGTTGATATTAGGTAGTTTGATGTTGCTGACTTCTTGCGCTTGCGGGCTGGAAAGATATAAAAGATTATTACTGACAACATTGAGGGGTCACAGGGGTCGTCTTCTAAACAGTCTAACAGTCCAAACGTCTTCAAAACATGATGTTTTAAAATGACGAAAGGGACTAACCTTCACGACACAGGGAATCCTAGTGTGAAGACCAGTGATTGCTATATAAGATAATGTATGAATTTCTGCACAATATAATATTTTGTACTTGTATTTGTTTTTGACGAGGTTTTGAGGTACTTATTTAAATGAGTAGAAGACACAGATCTAAACGTTTCGAAAGATATAGAGAGAAAGGTAGTGTGACAGTACAGGAGGGTAGCAAAAAAAACGTTTAAAAAATAATAGTACTCATTAGAATTCGCAAACCAGAAACTACAGCATGTATATCTATGGCTTACGTATAAAACTGGGATCGCAGGAACCTGCGTTAATGCGAAACTGATTTATATATTTAGTGTGCAATTTCTCACTTGTAAATGTAAAATTTACGTTTGTTAAGCGCTTAGAGCGTTCATACGCGACCCCTTGTTACACGTCATAGCAATTCGCGTCTCATCTCTCTGCATTGCAAATTCGTAACACACTGTTAAGCCTGTTTTGTGGTCGTAAATATTGTAGCAAGCGGCGTTCATCAACACATACCCCCGTGGGAATAAGACGAGATAATATTATGTATCACTTTATAACCGTTTTGAACAGTTACGCAGAAAGATATTTTTTCTTTTGCAGACAACTATTTAAGTTTCTTCTTACACAATTACACTACCTGCCCTTTGCTGGGCAAAGGTCCTTCCTGGAGGAGGAAGGGGTTAGGCCTTAACTCCACTACGTCAAGTGTGGATTGGGGACTTGGCATGCCCTTAAAAAATGGTTAAACAGATTTTAGGCATGCAATGTTTAGTCACGATGTTTTCTTTCACAATTTTATACTATTTTAGTTATTCGATTGTGAACGCGATAGTAATGTACAGTCTAGCAGATTTTACCGGTCCTTATTTCGTCGCGTCTAAGACCCGTTCACATCAAACACACACCAAACATCAAACATTGTGTACAGCTCGCGACAGTTTAAAGTTATTAACTTTTTAGTGCTAAACTCGACGCAATAAGGAATTAAAAAAATGCAATTTTATTCTACGTATCCGTTGAAACAAAGTTGTCACCACCAGACTGGTTTTTGAAATAAAAAAAGTCATTTACAGCTAGGATTCCAACAGCATTGAGCTAGTCGAACTAGTTTTGTTTCATTAAACTTGAAACAAATAACAAAATACGGGTTGGAAAACTTAACTGGTTTTCTATTTAAGAAGAAATAGATACGAGCTTCCTTTTTTGTAACGATTTAGGTCGCGAACTATTAGTAGCAAAGAAACCTGTGATCCATTTGTCTAAGAATATAGGACTTATTCATTGATAGGCACTAGGTTCATTGATAGGTACTTACAGGTATTTTTAACGTACTTTTAATGGAGCTAGGGTGCCTAAATACCTTTTCTACATTGCATTAGGCAGGTACGCAAACGTACACGTATACGTGCACGTACAAACACACACGTACGTTTTACTGTAATCTTAAACATTCTAGATGTGACGTCACACTGCTTATTATTATGGATCACAATTTCGTAACTTAATCCGCTCTTTTGTACCTTCTGTTTCATCAGTCACGTCATATCATAAAATTAATTTAGTAATTTCTAAAGTTAAAGACATTCACATATAAGGTTAACAACTTGCTAATAACACCAGTATTAATAACATAATACACATATATGAGAAACAAACAGCGAAAGGGCGTCAATGATCATCAATCACAATAATCACTATTTAATCGTCGGCCTCTAACGACTGTATTTACATATCGCTATTGGATACGAATGACGTATGCTGACATTAAGCTTTACCACGTTCTATTCCCGATGGGGTAGACAGAAGTGGTAAAAAAATTTAATGCCTGATTGATCTCACCAGGTATAAACTGCTTCTGTGGCGGAGTTGGTAGTGTAACCAACTGGTGATCATGAGATCCCAAATTCATTTCCCAGATCTGACTGAATGTTGTTGGTATTTTTTTTTATTTATATAAGATTATTCTCAATAGAGACTCAGACTTTGGTAGCGTGAGATATGAGAAATGTGTTATCGGGTTTTTATTTGACCATTTTTAGTAAAACCATAGATTTGTGTAATTTATCGGGTAAATTGGTATAGGTTCAAGCCCGTCCGATGCCTAATATACACATGACTGATAAGGGGATATTTGGCAAGATATGTTTGATAAATGATAACCGTAAAATAATCGAATAATGAAACTTGTGTCAGCCGATGACAATCGAGGTTGTGATTCTTTATGACCTAAATATTTTTCCGCAAGCTTATTTTTACTTAGTTTTAAGTTATAGAAAAGACGTTAATAACAAACTAATATTCCCAACAATTGAGATATAAACTATGGATTTAAACCCTACTTGAACCCTCGACATAATTGCTCAAACAAAGTACTAAATGAACACATAGACCAGTTTTTCTCGGCAATCTGCACGAAAAAGTCGCTAAAACAAGCTATATAAACAAACTCACCAGCCAGCAAGAACACTTTCTTCCCATAATCCTTCTCGAGATGTAGAAAGTAGGTCGGGTAGAGCCCCCGGTCCATCCCCTTGCGGTCGCGTGCTATCCTGCACTTGTACAGTGTGCCGTGTTTCGCTGGTGTCACTACGAACGTTTCCACTGCACCTTCGACTGAGCCTTCGATTTCTGTTGGCTGTTGAAAATATGATTTGTGAGCATTTAAACTTGCATGTTTATCTATACTAATATTATAAAGCTGAAGAGTTTGTTTGTTTGTTTGTTTGTTTGAACGCGCTAATCTCAGGAACTACTGGTCCGATTTGAAAAATTCTTTCAGTGTTAGATAGTCCATTTATAGAGGAAGGTTATAGGCTATATATCATCGCGCTACTACCAATAGGAGCAGAGTACCAGTGAAAAATGTTACAAAAACGGGGAAAATTTTTAACGCTTATGTAACGCAAGCGAAGTTGCGCGGGTCAGCTAGTTTTGTTATAGTATGCAGGAGTTTAGGGAATCGGGTTGCGATTACAGTGTAACTTGAGCTGAAATGTAAAGTATTGTTTGTAAGTTCTAATGTAAAATGCATCTTCATGTTCCTGGATAATTTAAACAGGTACTTATTAATATACACAAACGCCAAGGTATGAATTATTACTGTTTGTCATATAGAAAAACAAAACTATCACAATCTTTTACCTAAAGAGTTTTCCTGAAATATAAATTCACAAAAAAAATGGGTAAGTACATAATAAAACTTAATAATATCACAAATAAGAAAAAAACCGGAAGACACAACGAATATTTATAAAGTTAACAAAATTAAAAGCAAGGATACACACATTACACACACTTATCCTCATTTTTGGAAACTCTATCTCAACTAGGAATCAAACTCCATACACTAGTGTAAAACGACGAAACCACTGATAACTTTCGAAGTCGACTGTCTTACACCGTAATATAGTACACAATGAATCTTAAAAGGAAAATCCAACTAAGTAATAACGATAGGCAAATAAACAAGGAAATAATTTAGTATAACAATAATAATTCATTTTTTTATAAGACGAAACATGGTGTCTTCTACTTGACTAAGCGCAATTTTAACAAACAACTGTTCTATTAAAACTAATTGGATTCAATATTTTAAAATGACAATTACTATTGTGTACTGAGTACTAATACATTATGTACTCCTTCAATAAAGCTGCCGATTATATTTGGCAAAAAGCACATTTTCAGTTAGATATTTATGTTAAAGAACTGCGAATTCTTCGAAAGAAACCTAGAATAAAGGTCAGCATCAGCTGAAGAATTGCGTAGACGCATAATAATGACCCAAAAATATTTAGGAGTCACCATCGCCCTACAAGCCCGTTCCTATGTCAAAATCAAAGTCCAGTATGTCTCGGAAAGACTGCATCAAAAAAAGTTGCTAACTCTGCTTTAACAACTGGTGCAGATAACAGCATACCTATAAAGCTGAAGAAAAAAGAACAACCAATATTTTAGTAAAGTCTCAGCTAAGAGTAATTTTTCCATACTCAAGACTTTTCCAGAAACAAATTTTGCTTTTGGACAGTAACGTATGAATATTTTGTCATTCACCATCACCTGCCGATTACAAAAATTTGCCTACAATCTTATCTACATTGACAATTTCTCACCTCATTCCCCTGCGTAGGCGACAGATCCCTCCTGGGCCGGGCGAGGGGCGCGACAGCTGCGTCCGCGCACACGTCATCGGTGCTCGCGTCACGGCCCACGCTGCACACCGGCACGCTTTCCTCCTCCTCCTCCCCACTTCCATCCCCCTCGCCCACCGTTAGAACCTCGATTTGATTGCCTAGCTCTGCAAATTACAATAGCCTTTTCAGTATCTGGATAATTTTATATTAAGTTTGGATAGCTGTAAGTTTTGTTATGTAGAGTAGACTGTAGTACGATATTTATAGAGCTAATGTGTTTCATTCTGTGTTTTTCACACTGAGTAGGTATAATTTGTTGGGATTTGGTAGAATCGAAAAAATCGAATATGAATTAAAAGATCAGCTGCAGCATTCGGAAAAAAGCTACATCGAGCGCTAAATTGTCATATCATTTTCGCTCGTTTTCAACACTTCTTATTACTTTTATAGAAATCTGAGTAAGTACACCAGTCCTGAATCTGAGTCTGAAAATCTTAGCCCCAAAGTAATAGAATGAGTTGTCATTGACATAATAAATAATTCTATTTAACGGTTCATTAGCTACAATTAGCGTAAAACAAATTGTGTATTTCATTGTCAAACTACTGGAAACAGCCTCGCTCTTATTTTAATGACGTTTACTACATTCTGGGAGATTTCGTGACGTCACAATTTACTTGTCGAACGCTGTAGGTAGTGTTTTGTTTACTGTACTACTGATTTGTGGTTTATTAAAGCTTTGTTTTTCCCTTAATGGTTGACACAACGCAAACTGAGTCATGTAACCGCAGTTCAAGTAGTTATTCTAATGTCTCAATTCATTCAACATTGACTCAACAGTCGCGTTTACGGAAACGTGGATTCTTTCATAGAGAAGCTGTATTATTGTAGCAGAAATTATTTTAATAACAACGGAATTGTAGAGTATAAGAGTCAAGTCCACATAAATATCGCATGATGTCACAATAAGAAAGAAAGATAGAAAGTACAATCAAATACGCAGCTGCAGCAAATATGGCCTTAGTTTCCCGCGCAAAATCTGCACGACCATAAACAATTTAATATGGGGCCGAAATTTTCATCGTCAGGTAACTTTATTTGATGAATAAAATTGGTATGCGTTTCGAAAGAATCTTAATAGATTGTCTAATGGCTATCAAAAACATAAAAGTTTGTTAACCTATCTCTTTCAACGTTTCAGCAAACGTCTTTTCGTATCCAGCCATCGTTAGTAGTCCATAGAGGCTGAAGTGTGAAGGTGGTTAGGTCACGCAACCTTATTATTAGCCTGAATTATCATCGTCAATCCTTGGCCTAAAAACATAGTTTTCTAGCGATTTTGGCGCCAATCTTGAAGTAATCTTGCTGTCAATCTTATAGAGAAGTAGCGGGTTAATTAAATCCCGGGCTTCATTAAGCACTCTTCCTTTTTGTAGTTAATTAACTTTAATTAGTTTTGTAGAGAATTTTGTTATACTTTGTTTGTTAAATCTGCTAAGCTTTTACGATAAAACATATTTGAATGAATGAGGAGTTTGTAAATACGCATAAACCGTCAAAACAAACATCGATTCATTGCCTTCGAAACAAAAATGAGAGATATTTTAGCTAGTGTTCAACCTTATTTATAAAAAGCACAATAAAAACAATGTGCGTACGTGACTGTACATAAAACTTTCGGAAACATATATTTCCCTTTTACTCAGTAAGTGGAGCAGTCATAATTACACTTTCTGATAACAAATCGAATCAGTCGGTAGTTGTTGAATAAATAAACAATAATTCACACGCTCCACTACTCCACTTGTACGGGTTATGGGCGTATTTCCTACGTACGTAACGAAAGAACGACACATTTGACAGCGAAATCGATCTAGCTGTATTTTCTAGGCCGAACTCGAATAACAAGCGGAGTTCTTTAACTATTGCACTTAGTTATACTTCTTGACGGAAGAACTAGTAAGTATACATTCACAGAATAGTTACTGTTGACTTCATTACTCTTATAGCCCCTTTCACAAAACAAACATCTTTCTTCACTATGTTTTAGAAGGCTCTATCCAAAAATAAACTAAAGCTTTAATATAGAATCGTAGTTCAAAGTTCTTCAAAGCATTTTAAATGTACTTATGTCAACACGTCAACATTAAAATTCCCACACATTATAGAATTCTCCATTCTTTATAGGAACTACGGCATTTCATTCCCAAAATTTTAATACACGTGGAAAACTAGTACTTAATTAAGGTTACATTTTAAGAACTTTCCACACATACACACAGTCGAGCTTATCGTTAACACGCAACAGTTTCAAACACCGACGGTTGTATAGCGACTAACTATAATACTGTACGCAATAAACGGTATATTCCATTGCTGCCAGCGAGTGCGCATGCTTTTTCATGTCTTGGACAAAGGTTAGGTGCTACCAGACGACCGACGCCATAGTGGCAAGACGCCATAGCAGTTAGCCAAAACACTAAAGATAATAATATGGGGCATTTACACCCAGTTTATTGGTGCCCAAATTGGCGAAGACGACACAAGTGTTATCTATCTTAAGTAAACTACGATATCAGATAGAAAAACGTAGTATTGTATCAGGCTGGTAGGTAGGGTAAAGCACCCAGTAGTCAGCCCCCAACCAGTAGTCAGCCTTTACGGGCTTTATATCCATATAATTAGTGTCGAAAATAGTAAAGACCAATAAAATAATCATTAATCGAATCTGTATAATCTTATTGACTAATATGCACAATTACGATTCGATAGCATGGCAGGTTAACGTGTTACACTCATTCTTATGAACTGCCATCAAAGACATGGCCAAAAACGTCGCCATTGCTATTTTTTTGTTAAGGATTCGTGTTTTAGTTTTTGGCATGTTTTTAAATGAATTTAATGCAATATGGAACGAATTGATATTTAATGCTAGTATTTAATAGTTTATCTTCGATAAAATCATGCATTGCAGGCGTTTTATTTGTCTTTTGTATTATAAATTAACGTGGCCGACTATTGGGTTTCCAAATTATGAGGTTGATCCAGTACTCGGCCATGAGTGGCTGACTACTGGTTTTTTTGCAATTCTCATATATGTGGTTGAAATTAACAGGGCGAATAGTTCTCAATTTAACTATTGCGTTGAGCTAAACTCTTCTAAGACAAAAATAGTATTTTACCAGTAGTCGGCCGCATATAAAGTCAGTGAATTACATGAGGCCGACCATTAGACCTACATATCCCATAGTCGGCCGTCAGTTTTGCTAAATGAAATTGGGTCTTAAATCCTTTCATTAAGGTTCAAATTTGTGGACGGCTATGTTGGCACAAAACTTAGTTACTTGTTTTCGAATAGTATCATATCAAAATGACCAAAAGATCTGTATAAAGAGGAATAATTGTCATGTGCTATGGTGGCGATCAAAAATGTTATGAAAATCATGGAAACGAGTCGAGTACTTGGCATTTCACACATTATTATGACACTAAAAGTACGAAATCGTTTAATAGTCGCACTAATGCCCCGTACCATTAAGCTAGACTAAGTGCACTCCCAAAAACAAATGACTGCCCTAAGAAACTGGTCACGATATGCTGGAATCAGCTTCCAGTTTCACCGGATGCAGCTGAATACCAGTGTTTTACATGGAGCAACTGCCTATATGACCTCCACAACCCAGTTACCTGGGCTATACCACGACTATCATAAGACTGGTTATCAGATTTTCAAGCTTCTGACTAATGGCAACGATTGCCAGAGATCCTTGAATGCCCGCCGGGACCTACAATTTACCATGCCTTCCGAAACACGAAGGAATTTGGGAAATGAGAAAAGAAAGGAATGATACCAGTTACTTCTATCATCTACCTTCTATTTCCTAGCCTACCATTGACTTATGTATCAACACATATCAAGAAAGCTAAAATAGTTTTATAGAAGAGAGCATCTTTTGTAGAGTGGGGAGAGTTGAGAAACAGAAGGAATTAAGGAACAGAAAATAAACTTTTATCGCTGTGAACCGTGTGAAGAAAGATTGACTAGAAAACATTTAGAAATCAATTACCTAAGTGCTAATAACTATAAATTAAAATCTTGAAAACCCCCGATTTCACAATATATTTTTTTATTTCATACTTTTTATAGGTTGGTGGTTAGGTTAAGCCATTCTAACTTTCCCACCACCAGCTTTCTCAGCATACGAAGCCATTTGAGACCCCGTCCGAGTAAATTTGCAGACAATCGGTTAATCTCCCCACTTTAACCCACTACAACTTTTAAACGGCTCCACCGATTTTCATCAAACATGTCTAAAAACACTCGCACATATGTCACCTTTAATTTTAAAAAAACTAAATTGAAATCACTGCATCCTTTCGGGAGTTATGATGCCATAGACAGACAGACACACAGACAGACACGTCGAACCTTATAACACCCCTCTTTTTGCGTCGGGGGTTAAAAATTAATGGATGTATAAATTGTACAGCATGGTATTATTGCAAATGTGCTTTATTTCCTGGAGATTTCAATAAAAATATATTTAAAATAGAACATTTGTATTGAGTAAGTAAGAGGCTGACTACTGGGTAAGACATGGCTGACTAGTGGCGAAATGGGGCTGACTACTGGTAAAAAGTGCCATATTTTGTTTAATGTGGATTTTTTCCATAATAATCTTATGAATATGATATTTTGTTATTTTTTTCTTAAAGTTTAATAAATTACCTTTCATACAATGACTAATGATTTTACATCTAGTTGTAAATGTTAAAAATATGGCTAAATCAAATTGACATTTTCACTAAAAGGCTGACTACTGGGTGCTTTACCCTACCTTTCGATCGGCAATCGAATTCGACGCATCTCTAGCAAAATATCTCAATTATCATCGTTAAGACGCAAGACATAGGTATTTTCAGCTCCCAAAAACACGTTTCTACGTTTATAAAGAAGTTGTTTTAAGCTTCAAACTGTCAATTAGCGTTATCGTGCTACTGAGGCAAGTGTAAACAAGTAGGTATAAAGCGCTTAGCACTGTCGAGAATTTTTCACGTAGTTGAACAAACTCGAGAAGCTAACAGCGGAATAAATAGCATTACAGCAGGCTGTCGAAACATTTTTAGAACAGAACACGATCTTTTTGTCCTCTGAGTAATAAAAGCCTTTAAAGAACCTTTGTTTTAAAGCGAGAAAAAAAATAAGAAGCTTAAAAAGAGACTGTATATTACCACTACTAGATTTTGAATTCACTACAAAACATTTTTTTATTTAATACTTCGACCTTTTACTAAATTGACTAATATTTCCCGAAAACTGGGCGACAATTCCGCGTGGTAGATTGATTTTTGGACTGATCGGGACAGATCGGGCAAAATCGGGACGTCGGGCAATGCTGTGTGTACTATAGTGAATCACCCTCCTAATAACATTCCTATCAATAAACTCAAGTACTCTAGAATATTACTCACGTTGATTACTATATGACTAATGTACGTATACATAATTTATGCAGCAAGTCCGTTGGCTGTAAGTTTTGTAAACACACTCGAGGTCAGAGGTTTCTCTATTGTACATACTTGTGCTTAGTTTGACTTTAAAGTAAGTTATTTCTGTAAAATGCCGAGTTGAGAATACTGGGTCTATTTCTGAATGGCCTTTGGAAATGTCAGAAGGCTTTTCATTAAAGCATTTAATTATAACACAGCTTTCTAACTATACATAATTTAATTAAACGTGGTTTCCCTCTGCAGGGCTTTAGCAGCGAATTTAAACTGATTTTTCTGCAAGTCGACGTTTATTTTTACGTGCGATGGTTTTCGTGGATACCGTTTTAGTTTTATCTCGTCAAACTGAACTAATAATTGTATACGAGTCTGACAAATACAAAAAAAACGTGTCTGATTGTAACAAAAAGATTAAAATCAGACAAAGCCAAATTTCATAGAGGATTGAATACACAGAATCTAAAATTGGGCTGAAAGGATTTTTTCTGCAAGCTGAATAAATCAGTCATTTGGTGGACATAAAACCTAGATCTAGAATTAAATTAAATAACATATAACTATTTCAAAAATACTGACCTTGTCAACAGTATCTGTGTTAAACTAGTTAGACAAAAAGTCATGAATGGATAATGTTTTGTTACCTATTATACCATTCAAAGCTGATTCATGTAAATCAAAAATGTTCCATGACAATAATACAAGGCTAAGAATACAATACATAGGTACAATGTATTACAATCCTTGAATTTTCTATTGCAAATGTAGCAGTTTTTGTATGATTGTACAGAAGGTTTTTTTATAATTATGTTATCACTGAAGTCTGTATTAATATTATAAACTACCTGCCACTGGCTATTGCACCCATGAGGAATTTGGTGTTCTCTTCTTTACAATATTTTTAATTGCTGCTCCACTCCTATTAGTCATAACTCATAGTGTGTTGTTACATTGCCTATAGCCTATCTCGATAAATGGACTACATTTTTTTCAATTCCGACCAGTAGTTCCTGAGATTACACATTCAAACAAACAAACAAACAGTCCATTAAACTCTTCAGCTTTATTTTATTAATATAGAAGCATAGGCAGGAAAGTAATTTGTCTTTTACAGCTTAATTAAATTCATAGTATTCTATTTTCACTTCTATATTCTCTAAACCATAATACATTTCCCAAAAGTCAAATATTATTTTTATGTAATGTATTACAAGTTTTTGTTTATGCTGTAAGCCTTCACTTCTCTATAAATTCCTAATACTTCTTGATTGATTGTTCACAGCATAAAAAAGATCCAGACAAGTCTCAATCAAATAATTCTTCAATGCCAGCTGTGCAAAATTTCTACATTTAGCCATTAACACTATTAGGCACAGTTAAAAAAATATAATTTAATTAACAAAGTTGATTTTTTTGTGAATTCAATAATACAACTTTATTTAAATTATAAATATTATTTATAACTAAACTGTTGTTTTTATAAGGAGAAGGTTTTTCCTGTGTTTTCCCTGCAACTAGGAATCTTATAGCATAACTAGAACATTTCTAAGAAATTCCATATTTTTATCCTGTCAACATATTATGGTAATTGCTTTAGTTTAGTAGTTATTCTATGAGTAATATAAACTTAGAAGTTCTTTTTTACATCTTGTTCAAAAACGCTAGGCTCCGTCAAGTCAATCACATGATACATCACTTACAACATAATGACTTAAAAGTCTTGCCTAAATTTGTTATTGAAAGCTTTCACCTCAATAATCTCATTTGTGATCAGTAGATACATACTGCCAGCGAGGTATTCTATTTAATTAATTAGTCTCCGAGAAAACCGGGACTTCTCCGATGTGAACATTATGTAAATGAGTATATAGTAAACACACTGATCAAACATGCTCATGTAAAGTAATGACAACAGAGACAAGCAAGTAAATGTATAGTAAGAAAATGTAAGCGCAGCTGTACTTACCATCATACGTTGATATTCTATTTGTTTGGAGGGGTATTACTTGGTCCGGATTGACTGGCGACATAAGAAATTGCATCGGGCCATCATAGCCTGTTATGAAAGGAAAAGAAAATGCGCATAACGAAAATATACATCAAAAACCATGCATGAGTCAACTAAACATTGAGAAATCCAATAAAATACGATGTCTTATGGAGATCTACTTACCATGAAGCTCCCGGGAGCGGCTGCCTGATATTGGACGTTTTGCTGAGCCTACCCGTAAGTCATTCGCTTGGACCATACCAGAATTCTGGCGCTTCTGCTTCATCTTCTGTTCCATCAATTGGCGCTAAAAAATAAACACTCACTTTACAATATCCATACCGAAACACTGACTATTTTATCAATACTATCCTCCGCGCACAGTATGGAATATATTACACAGAATTATTGGTTTAATTTTTTAAAATAAATTCAAAATCACTCACTTGCTGTTCGATTTTTTGATCTCGCGTTGATGCCATGGTCGAGCGTGTTATTTATCTTGTATTTAATTTTAACTAGACCGCACTACAGTTTAATTGTAAACGACTTAACTTTTATTTTAAAATTCAATACAATAATTGGCATTTTGTAAGCTCATTTTTTGTTTATAAATCATCTTGCCTACCGTTGCCCAGGAAAATAGTGTTGTCAGCTAGCAAATTCATTATGATAATTTTTTACTTTTGGGACAAAATATTACCAGTATACAAAATTGTAATAATAAGTACGTTCCCTGTCAAAATAAAATTCCTTACCCCGAATTTTATTAACATTTTGGCAAATCGTAGGTAGTTAGTCGTTTAGGTACAAAGATTTTTACCGCGAAGCTATAAGATTAAAAAAATCTTAAGATTGTCTTTCTTAATTTTTTTCCTCATAGAAGTAGGTAAGGAAAATTCTTCATATTTCTCAAAATATTTGATGGAATGGGTACCGACTTTACACCATGAAATGTAGTTACTTAACATGTTTTTTCAGGCACCTACTTATTAACGTACTATTTTAAAACGGAAAACGGTCCAGAGATCGAAAGAACTTTATGTACCACAGGATTATTAAATAACACAAGTGTGACTGTTCCGTGGTAGTACACTCAGCTCCGAAAGTCGCTTAACAACTTCATATTTTGAAAAACTCTATGTTACGTAACTTTAATAAATAACTGATCGCTTAACAACTTCATATTTTAAAACCTCTGTGTTACGTAACTTTAATAAATAACTGATCAAAATCAGGTAGAATGAGTTAGAATTAAACAATTCAATCAATGGCAAATGTTTTTTCTATGGAATAATGTGCACATTTCAGTATATAGGGTTTCAAAAGATTGCGTAGGATCAGCTACTTTTGGAGCTGACTGTACCAACTAATTATAACAAATGATTATGCTAGGTTCTGCGAAAATAATGATACTTTTCATTATTTTGATGGAATGTAACTATTTCACAAGATTTCTACTAACTACATTCTAACATTCTATCTTATTCTAGTATTTACGATAAAATATTTTAGACTTAGAACCCAATTTCAAAGTGCCAAAGATGTCAACTTAGCATGGAGATTTTTTAATCTGTTTCTGTTATCTTCAGCTGTCATTTATTTTTCAAGATGGCTCCTACCCGGAGTGTTTTAGGATTTTTGAACCCAAAAACTCTTAGTACAGTTTTCACCAACAATATTGTAAAAACTCCCTATCGTTTTGTGCATGGGTGTAACAGGTGTGATAATTTTTCCAGCGGCTTCGTCTTGTCGGCATCTCCTCTATGTCGTAAAAATTGTAAGTTTTACATGCTTTTATTACATCACCGGGTTAGATTTATTCTCCAAATATCGTATCATGTGATTGTAATTTAAGACGTTTATTCAATAGGTTACTTGAAAATCTGACTATTGACTTATTTATGTATTTACCTTGACAATGTACGGTATTATAACCTCACTTTCTTATTTCGTCATTCAGATAATGTCAGTGCCAGACACCGATACATCCATACTACGAACAGTTTGAGTGCTCGAGCCGACTACTATAAGGTTCTTGGTGTGTCGAAGAATGCATCTGCCAAAGATATTAAGAAAGCCTATTATCAATTGGCAAAGAAATACCATCCTGATGCCAATAAGTCTGATCCAGCAGCTTCGCAGAAGTTCCAGGAGGTGTCTGAAGCTTATGAGGCAAGTTAACAGCATACAGTATTCATCCAAATCTTTTTGAGGTCACTAGGTGACCCATATAAACTCACATTGCAGTTAAGAAAAGTGCGAAACATTACTCTATACCTTTTTCCAGATTCTCTCTGATGAGAACAAACGTAAACAGTATGACACCTTTGGGACAACTTCAGACCAGATGGGCATGGGTGGTGGGCCGTCAGGAACTGATGGTTTCACCCATCAATGGCAGTACAAGTCCACCATAGACCCTGAGGAGCTGTTTAGGAAAATATTTGGAGATGCAGGCTTCAAGAGTGACGCTTTTAGTGACTTTGCCGAATCTCAATTTGGATTTGGTGCTGCTCAAGAAGTAAGTTCTTTTACATTGCCAAGTTATACCTTGTCCTTTAAAAATAAATATCTTATTTTTATTCTTGTGTAATCAAATTCATTGTGTATTCAAATCAAGTATTAAAAGTAATATATGTAATATTCAAATTAAGAGTTATTTGTTGACACACTTTTTACCATATTTTGGTTATTTCTTTGTACAATAACAGTTTCATAGCTATTTATGCAAATACAAAAGACATTGAACTGCATTTGACTTATAGTCAGGCAACTGTTTAAGAAAGGTTTAGACATAAAACATCTATTTTTCAATTTATCTCTAATAGCAATGTTATTTATCTCCAGGTGGTCATGAACTTAAGGTTCACAGAAGCTGCGCGAGGTGTGAACAAAGATGTTACTGTGAATGTAGTAGACACCTGTCCCAAATGCCAGGGGTCACGATGTGAGCTTGGAACTAAGGCTATTAAGTGTACTTACTGCAATGGCACTGGCATGGAGACTTTTTCACGAGGTTTGTTATTTGTTTAAAATGATAGTTTTTAAGTCATAAACGCCAGAAGCATTTGTTGTTATGTTTAGCCAGAGTTCAAAATAAATACATAACTTGAAGTTATAATTAAATATGAGTTTTAATTAAATTTTAATTGTTGTATGTTTCTTGAACTCCGATGTTTGAAAATTCCTGCACTGCGTTATAGTAATTTCAATTTCTTATAAGAGATTAATGAGATTGCAATCTGTTTCAGGTCCATTTGTGATGCGTTCTACATGCAGGCACTGCCATGGTACTAGGATGCTGATCAAGTTCCCCTGTGTTGAGTGTGAAGGCAAGGGTTCTTCTGTAAGTACAACACATTAACATTTTAAAGACTATCTTACTGTAGATATATTATTATGTTTTGATAGCTGCAATGATTCTCAAGAGGTTTTGATAGCATTTTAATGTCCAGCTTCTATTTACTTTTGGTGATTAAGTCTTATACATAAATTCCCTCTCTTGGGCTTCACCCCTTTTTGTAGTGGCATGTTTAAATCAGTAACTATACCATAACAGTTTCTTTTAATCATTAGAGACTAAAACAATACTGACCTAAATCATTACGGGAGGCTAGATATGTTTAAGTCTCATCTGTTATTTAAATTTACATTTCCAACTTAAACTTACAAAGTGATTGTTTGTTTTTAGGTGCAACGCAAAAAGGTATCAGTGCCAGTTCCCGCTGGTGTTGAAGACGGTCAGACAGTGCGCATGGCTGTAGGCAATAATGAAATATTCATCACATTCAGGGTGGAGAAGTCCAATTACTTCCGCAGGGATGGACCTGATGTTCATACTGATTGTACTGTAAGTAAACACTGTGATCTTTACATTAGGGCCAGTTTCACAGCATATGAATAACTGTAAGATAACCTATATCTGTTATGTAAGTGACAACAAATCTATGAAAATATCTGTTGAAATCTTATCGTATGAGCTATCTGATACTTATCCAGAAGTATAGTATCAATCTGTTATTAAGATTAAGATTTAATGGAATAAATAAGAAATGAGAAACATTTGCTTGTAGAAAAATTTCGATGTCGCTAATTGTCTTAATGGTTCCTTACTTAGTTCCGAAATGATTGAAAGTTATTTGGATCGTTTTGGAGTAGATGATATACCTATAATGAACTGGTATAGCCAGTGAAATAACATACAAATTCCAGAACAAAACAATAACTATAAATATTTTTCTTTCAGATCTCCGTGTCCCAAGCACTTCTAGGCGGTACAGTGAGGATACAGGGCTTATACGAAGACCACACATTACAGGTTGGTCTTGTTTAATGTTTATATCAACAAGCATTTGTTTACAAAGAACAAAGATCATTTGGCTTCACACATCACTTGCTCTTGCCAAGATTGTACAAAATTGTTGATGTTTTCTTACTTGCTGTTGTAAACACTGACTTTATTTGTATGTTTATATTTGAATTTAAGTATTCAAGACAATTCAATTCTACTGTACAGAATTATTACTTGCGACTTTCCTGGGGAATGACTTTACCATGTATTTAGATGTTCTTTATAGACAAAAGTCCTTTAAAAAAAATATAGATTTAAATCTTTCTAAGCAGTTGTCTAACAAGAATAGCCACGACAAGTTCTGAATTGGTTCGCCCCTTATAACATAGGATTAATGTTGTTAATGGCGAAACGTATTTCAAACTTCTATTTGAATTTTATATTCTATCTATATTGATATAACAGGCATGTTGTTATGTATGATAAGGCATCTATGTAATACTTGCAGATAATGCCGGGCACGTCGTCTCATAGCCTCATCCGTCTATCGCAGAAGGGCATGAAACGCGTCAGTCTTCATGGTTATGGAGACCACTACGTACATATTAAAATACAGGTTTGTTTATAAAGTCTATTGTAAGATCTTAAACGAATGCGTAGAAACAGCGCTATAAGTCATTAAATATGACCGCAGTGAAAATTATAATGTTAAAAGACATTTTATTTTTAAAAGTTGATTAGAAGCAAAAAATATTTTTTTCTTTCAGATAAAACTCCTTTCGGTAAATAGTACAATGTTTATGTGTCTAATTTATTGCTCACTTTCCAACGTTTTACTTGCTAGAGATAATATTTTCTTTAGGACTATATGTTATCTATAAAAACCGGGTAAAAGCTCATAATATATTTAATCCTCATTTAAATATTTTCTAGGTACCGAAATCGCTGTCAAAGAAACAAAAGGCGTTGATGTACGCGTACGCGGAACTGGAGGAGGACACGCCCGGACAGATACACGGCGTCTCTTTCGATAGAGATGGTAAGATATAGCATTGTGAATCTTATTGCTGTTTTAATAAGCAACTAGTTTGCTTATAATCCTAACAGACTGTTATACTAAAGTTACTCGTTCTCTGCGTCGGAATCGCAGCGTACGGTCTGTAAGAAGTTGTTACCTTGTTTGGCTTCACGGCGCCATGGATTAAGTCCGTACTTTCCGATTCCGCATCAGTGGATACGTAATTTTATAAGTCTGTAGCAACCAAATGAAATCCTGGAAGTTAGGTTACCAAATGATTACTATATTTTCAGAGATAGTTCTAAGTATTAAGAAAAAGAGAGCTTTTGGTAATGCTTTATTGTGTCCAGAATTAGACTAAACATTTATTTTACAGAAAAAAATAGCGGTAGTACAGAAACGGGTGGTCGTACGGACACGGGGACGGGTGATAAAGACACGGGTACAGAAAAGATTCATCACTCGAACCGCGATAACGATGACGTGAGGCACAAGCCTAAAGTTTGGACGATATTCGAAAGTTTCTCAGACGCTTATCAACAAAACCGATCGAGTTTTCTCTTTGGATTCTTTATTACCGTGATTATGTGCACGTTGATGATGGCTAATGACCCTAACGATACATATAAGGTTTACGACTATGTGTCGAAATTAGATGACATGAAAGGCCAAGAGGTTGATAAACCTTTAGGGTATGAGAGAGCGTTGAAACGTCAGAAGGAGAATTCGCCTGATTTGTATGAAGCGTGAATGTTTTAATAGATTTATTCCTTGTTAAATGTATTTATTACTTGTTTATGTGATAGATTTGTAGAATTGTATATGAGCTCATGTCGCTTGGCGATTTCAGTGATGACAAACATAGATTCAATCTTTTTTTGAGATTGCTATATATAACAACACAGGTAGTTAAAAGCTCTTAAATTTGATGCCTTTGAGTGATAATTACAATATTTATTTAATTAAATGGATTGATTAGTAATTAGTTTACCAATTTGGTAATTAGTACAGTGTATATCAAAGACAAAATATTTCTGATAGTAGAGTTGGCTTACCAAGATTATTGCAACAACACATTCTTGTAAATAAACCTTTAATCTTCTATTATACATTATTGTCTGTATCAAATATAGCTTTACACAGAATACGTGCGCGCTACGTACACGTTATAAGCACGTATGATTTTTAGTAAATACAGTCTCCGTGCTTCGGAGGGCACGTAAAAAGTCGGTCCCGACTGTTGTCTTCTTAGATAACAGTCGTTAAGCTATGTCAAAGGCCTCTCGGGCGGCTTGAACAACTTTGACACTAGGTTGACCACTAACCATACGACAAACAAACAGTAAATACAGTTGCGAGCACGTACACGCCGCGCGTAGGTACGTCGTACATAGCTTAACTGTCACAAGTATGTGTATATACGTTTTGTATAGTAAATAGAGTTTATGGATGCGAGAGCACTTTGCTAGATTTATGAAAGGGAATGAGAGGTCTACAGTAGTATAAAGGTAAATGGCAACATTCATTTTTAAACGTAAAAGGCGAGTTTCTAAACCCTTATGTACTATATATATAAGTAAAACTTATTTATTTATATCGCGGCACAAGTAAATTTCGACCATATCCTTAGTGATATAAAGCACTTAGCATTAGGTATATGTAACAGAGAGGTAATGTTCCCTATCGGATATATCTCTACTATGTTCAAAGTAGTAAAGTATAATCTTGCCATAGTATTTTTATGCTACTGTAGTATTGGTTATAGTATGATGGTCATACATAGCGACGTTAAAATTGTAAATAACATAGTTTTGTTTCATGAATACATGAAATTTATTGCATTTGTTGTTTCATTTCAAACCTTGATCCCTGTACCATCATGCTATAATCTAGGATTGTTTGGACAAACTGAGAGTTAATAAAATGTTTGTCAGTTCCAAAGCTAACTGAAACATCTGTTTTGTTGATTTTAAAGACCAAAAGCAATAAATCAACCACAATATGCGCTAGCTAAGTACTTTGAAACTCCTGATGAGAAAGGAAATTCTCATTATATTAGGCAACATTTTGTTCCCGATATGTAACCCTATTACGTACTTATAGGTTGCAGTGTAAATTGAAGGGAAAAAAACCGTGGCATTGAGTCACAGTGTTACTAATCGGTACTTTTTTTCCCAATGGGTAACAGTGTAACAATTGGTGTGACTCAACGGGAACAAACCGGAATAAGAGATAGCTTATAATATAAAATATTCAAGACATTAAGATAAAAACACGTAGAAGTGATGTTGTAATCTTGTTAGGCTATCCTCAGACAATTAATGTAGAACAACATGGCGTATTGCGCAATATTAAAGACCGTTTACAGTTTATGTTTTGAAATAGTTTCATTCACATCCATAGATCCAATACGATAGACAGTTAGTTATCGGTACTACCACGATTTTTATTGGTTTTCTTGGACTTAAGCTTAGCTTTTATCATCCTAAGTATAAAGTTGTCTCACATCTTTTAGATTAATTTGTAAAGTTGTAGGAATACTGCAAACATGGAACTTATGAATGAGAAAGATTGAAAATGTTCATAGATTTTATTTGATTAGGTTAGAGGTTGTTCACACTTTTAAACTATGTCTACTTTTATAGGTAACACAATATAAAGACAAGATCTATTTGAGTTAACACAACCGGACGAGTAAGATTTCAGTATATCCCTTTATTATCCTTCTGCTCTCGCCCCATGCTATATGGGACTGGGGCAATATGTATAATAATTACCCATGTAGCTAATGCATTTGTTGAGTTTATTTCGATTGAGTGAGTAACAACTTTGTTTTGATGTATAGTAGAGTATGGTCAGATTTGTTCGTAGTCAAATAACAGTTTAAAAGAATACTTTTCATCGTTTTTGATCATGTATTAGTACTCCAATGAAAAAAATTGCAATGAAAATATATTTTACAATTTTTCCCAGGTAAGAAAGTGTCGGTGTCAGAACCGCACAACATGGTGGACGCTGTCAAAGAAGCCCTCAAAGAGAAGAAATCTATAGAGGGCGCCACCGAGGAGGAGCCGCTTGAACAATCCAAACGAAGCAAGGGATAGATTCACACGACCCGTCGGAAATACTGACACAGTGACGTCATATTACATCATTCTACAAATAGTGAAACATAGCCAGAATCTGTTTTAAAAGTACACTTTTATTTAGTTGGGAGGATTTATTATATGAAAGATGTTGGTACTACTACGATAATTTATTTATTTTTTTCGTGGCAAGGGACGCTTAGCTTCGGCAGCTTCCATCATCCGTAGTATAAAGTCGTCTTACAATCTTTTCTAGAATGTTTGTTTGTTCTTTTCACACCAAACGCAGTGCTAATTCTTTCAACTAAAGTAGCCATCTCGGGACGAAAGAAAGGTTGAGGCTCGATTATGTAGGAATATTAATGACAGATAAACGTGGCTATGTTTATATATTATGTAAAACAAATAACAAAGTATGTATGAAAGTTCTTATGACGTCAAATCGTGTTTCCGATGAGTTGTCCATCACATGAGCGATACGCTTTGCTGACATTTCATATAAGATTTATTTTATAGATTATCTTTATTTATATATTAAAATGTACCCGGATTCAAGCTTTGCTTTAAAATATTCTAGGCAGCTGATGAAATTTACAGCTTAGATGGCAAAAGTAAAATGGTGCTTTTTAAAATTGTCCCTCTTTATTTCAATTTGGGATAGGTAATGTTTCTTTAGCATGTAGCAACTTATATGAGAAAGTCCCTGCCATTGAATATTTAATAATACATATGTAATGAAATGAATTGTCTATGGTTCGGTCACATGTCAGCAAAGCGTTAAGCTACAATAGTAAAATTGTTCCAATATTTAGGTTATAAAATTCGCGCTTATTGTTCAATATTGTTTTTGTTTTATATTGAATTTACCAAAAATAGGTATTCCTCATAC
The DNA here is from genome assembly GCF_050436995.1 of Anticarsia gemmatalis. Classification (NCBI taxonomy): domain Eukaryota; kingdom Metazoa; phylum Arthropoda; class Insecta; order Lepidoptera; family Erebidae; genus Anticarsia; species Anticarsia gemmatalis. The sequence continues at coordinate 8,595,824 of NC_134762.1, forward strand.
TATTTACATTCTGTGATACATGTAGTATGGTGTTAACATTTTTTGTGCTGATTTTACAGTTACGCATAAGTTTGAATGAATATCGAATATTATCATTATAATAGATGACTTATCGCTTGAATGTTTCTCCAGTTATGCGTATACACATGCACGTAAACGTATACGTTCAAAACATTCTCAATATAAGAAGCTGAAAATATCTTCGGTGTATAGCCGTTAGCGTGACTGTAAAACCAGTTTTAGTTATTCAAAACTATTATAGTTATCTCGATGTGAAAATTTCATGTTTTATTGGACATTTCGCTAAATAATTATAATCAAAGAAGCTGTAAATAGCCGCGTTGACTAGTGTGTAGGAAATGGTAGGTGAATAAAATAACAAATTTAATTATTACGTTGTTTTATTTTGTTTTAATACCTAAATATTAAATACAGTTAAATGGCAGTGAACCCGAAATTAGGCTTACTTGAAATACCTACATATACCTACCTACTTATATGTAAAAAAAAGCACTTTAGTATGTGCCATTTAACTTTTTGTGTGTCTGTATGTATACTGTAGCATACCGCTAAGCTAAAAACTACAAACTACAATAGATGTGACAACTACGACGTCCTTCCATTTCGACAGCCTCATTCACTACAAACATCTTTTGTATTTAAACACAGTTATATGGCACGTACTAAATCCTAAAATCATGACTCATAGTTTGTTGTGCCTTTTATATACAGTCAGCTGAATCGAATAATCGATATTTATCGGAGAATCGATCGGCACCCGGTACTCGTTGCCGGCGTAGAATGGCCAGTGCGCAAGCGAGCAGCGTCATAGCTACTTCTATGTACAAACCGTATAGGATACGGACGTGACCTGCTATCTGAAAAATAAATGGGAGTTTATTTTAGCAGGTACACTCGCGTGTAATTTAGGTAAAATAGATAATGGTTTTGGGGATTGATCGACTAAAATGTAGTCAAATATTTGACCCTCACGCTTCAACTACCTTTGCTATGCTTTTTAGTAAAATATCTATAATATTTTCCTAGCGACAGCGAATGCACTAGTTTAATTCCCGGAACGAGCAGTTACACGAAATTTTTATAATTCTGTAATAGCAGCTCAGAGGTGGTAAATAACTCTGTTTATGGCTATAGGCTCGCCTAATTTTGGGACTTTTTTCAAAGTTGGTGCATTTCTTTTACCTCCTACCATAACACTTAAATGAACAGGCTATAATACTCACATGAGCTAAAGCCCCGCTAGTAGTAAACTGTATCGGGAACATGAGCGTATCCTGTGCGCCGAGGCCTCTCAGGACGCCGAACACGCACGCACCGAAGATGTAGTACAACAAACCGACTATAGGCACCCCGTGGCATGCACCTAACATGCCTAGTAAACGCTGTGAAACATAAATGAGCATATTTTATGTAGTCTATATGTTACTGTAAAGTGGTAAAAGGTCGAAATAAAAGAATTGTTCATGACTTGAACCATTGAGAGTAAGTAAATCTTAGGTTTTACCGGAAAATCTTAGGATTTACCACAATTCGGGCTTTTACAGTAACATATACAGTAAGGTAGCCGACCCACCGATATATCGGCGGCTTAAAATTTCTTTTCACATTTGTATGAGTATAGTCGGCGTCGATTAACTTTATCGACATAAAAATTGCCGGTAGCGTTGAAGGCGAAGATATAAGAGGACATAGGAGAAGCGGTTAGGGTGTTCTAACACCGCGCTCCCTGCATTTAATATGTCCCTAATTTCCCTTCTACGCTTTGCTCATCAATACGGGAGAATCATCTCATTGTGCCTCTACATTTTGAGCATGAATGGGCGGAAAAAGACGTAAATGACCGCAATCGGCCGCATGGTAACCTTAATCACAGCGTGAATTTACACCACTAGTGTGGATCTTAACATTATAGTCCAAAGCTATTAACTTACACGCTCTTTCGCGCGTAAAACACCGAAGGAAATAGCGCGCGCCGCGCTCGTCTGTCAGATGGCGCGCTCTTCGCTTACGTTTTCTTCGCGGGCTTAACGGATGAGCGCGGCTCGCGCTCTTTCCTTGAGCGAAAGAGCGTGTGTGTATTCACTCGGTCTATTACTGCTCTCTTGAAACTCGTGTTTGTAAAAAGAAACAACAAAGAATCAACATCCAATGCCTACTAATTACTACTTCCACGATAATACATCAAGATCAGAGACAGCAATAACGATTCATCAGTTAAATCCTACCATTATTTTGTCGCTCACGCCGCGTCTGTTCTTCAGGAGTTCCGAGTTACGGTTGCAGTTGGGACTTTCTGCAATAAAACGTGACATTTTAATCACTATAACTAACGGGGGCTGTTTAAGGAAGATGCTATTTTTTGTAGACTAGCCCAGGTCATGACTTGGCCAGCATTCAACAAGATAAAAAGTAATATTCGTTCACGGAAAATAACAGCATCCTAGACTGTCTTTTCATGACCTGTGCAATGCCTGAACTGCATTTTTAGAAATCACTTTTCAGTAAAATTTGCTTATTTGTACTTAATAGATTATGAAAATTTAATTGCTTATAGCGGCCAAATTTCTATCTAGGCAATCTACGCAATAACAATATGTCTGTTGGAAATATCTATTGTTAATTTATGAAAATTTGTTATCGGCCTATGTCGTCTATTGTTGATTTAGGTGGTTTGACAAGCCTCATTAAATATAACTAAAAGTTATTGAGTTTCGCTGGCCGGTAGCCAGACGTATCAAGTATATTGACATACAAATTATTACATAACAGAAACCATAGTCGTTTGGCACTCAGACGCATTACCACGATTGCAACAACGCTACGATGCTACGGCGTAGCAGTTATAACGCATGACGTAGCACATCGACAGTTTTGTGTAACCACACTGCCATCAATCTACGGACTACTCTAAACTAAGCGCATTTTAGCTGTCCTAAAAGGCGCTTAGTTTGTTTAAATTATTAATTGCCCTAAAATTAGAAATCCCATGATTTTAGATTGAATGTTCGTATAGGCATGTTATGCTTGTTAAGACAAAATAGATACATATAACTAGTGGGTGTTTTGTGGAGGGATATTTATTAAAAAAAATTTATCGATTTATCGCGTAACTAATGAGACCTTTATTTAGCTCTTTTTGTCCAGAGAATCGTGTAAGCTCTATTTTATTATTGACAGCTGGTTTACATTGGTACGACATTAGAGTTTTTACGATTATTATTAAAAATGAATAATAAGCTATATTTTAAAACCAAGCTACATTGTTAAATTTCACGACATAATTCATATTTCATCGAGTATTATAAACTATCAGGGGCCCAATAAACTGCAACTTAATGTTATAAAAGCTGGTATAATAGGCTATTGGAGCTATTATCAGGTGTCGTTCGCTGTAATAAGCGCGGGTAATTCACTTAATGCTCTGTTTAATCTCTGCTGGACCACCGCATCATAGGTCATTATTTTAAAAAGGGTTATTGTGTTTAAAACCTAGTCAAGTCAGTATAACTATCTGTTTTTGACTCCTGAAACATGCCGACTAAGTTAGCAATTTTACGCTTTGCGCAATGAGAGATTATACTAACAATACGTAGATAATTATTATTAAAAAATAATAATGAATAAATAAATATCATTGGACAACTCACACACGGTTATTTGATTCCAAACTAAGCAGAGCTTGTACTCAATGGTAATCAAGTAACTGCATGATAAACATACTTATATACTTCCAAATACATAATTAAGTACATATGTACATAGATAAATTAACAACAAGACTTGGAACAGAAACACGTGCTCATCACAGAAATATTTGTCCCGGGTGGGATTCGAACCCACCACAAGCGGCGCAAAGGTCATTGCGGCGAGGTGACCACATTAACCACTGCGCCAAACGTGCAGTTAACACGTATGTAAACGGATGCGAAAATATAATAATTATATTCAAATAGCCTATGTTATTGTTAACTTCGCAATAAAAATATATTGAACGTATCGTTTGCAAATGTGTACTGTTATTGGTGTTTGTTCAAAGCAGTATTGTTGGACCGTTATAGTGCGACGGACATGTGCGTTACATGCATATTGAAACAATACAAATATGAATATGGTTATGGTTTTTGAATATTGACTATGCAGCAAAAATGGCTGAAAACAATTGGAGATCTTTTATATTGACTATGCAGCAGAAATGGTTGAAAACAATTGGCGAATTTTTGTTAGCATTGGTTCAAAAAGAGATGTTAAAAGTACGACTCAAAAGTGTAAAATCACCTACTACTTATTACAAATCAACTAAAAGTAAACCTAGACGAACTTAACGATAGTCATTATACGTGTTTTTTTTGTATTTTTTTACGTTTGCAAGTTTCTAGCTACTATAACTTTTGCTATTGTTTTTCGAAATTACTTTTGCTTTAAATGAATATACCTATGTAAGAAGGTACGTATTATTTCTATAAAAAAAATATGTTGTTAGCTCCTGGCACGTCCCATCAGGTAATTCACAAAAAACGCATAGATGCTTTATAGTCAACAATGTTTACACGTGACCAATATAAGACGCCTTCGCTCGGTGTAAAAAATAAACTTAACCTTGTATTCTCTGAATTGAAGTCTACTTACCGACTACATAAACGATGAAATTCATCGTAAAAGAAATTTAAACTAAAGGCTTTGTTTTTTTAGAGATGTTTTAGAAACTACTATACGGGGAGCGTTTGTATAGAAATATGAAATATACGCGTATAATTATTTTTGAACAGGTAACACACGATCATTTGATTCCAAACTAAGCAGAGCTAGCACTATGCACAAGAACCAAATAACTGATAAACATACTTATGTACTTTTAAATACGTACGTAAAATATAATTTATAAACTGCGAGGATCAGGGCGCCAAACGTGCAGTTTTTTTTAAGATATATAAATAAATAAATATTAGTGGACAACTCACACACGGTCATTTGATTTCAAACTAAGCAGAGTTTGTACTATGGTAACCAAATAACTGATAAAAATATTTATATACTTCTAAATACATACTTATATAATACACTAACAACAATTATATAAGGGTTTAGTAGAGAGAATTCTTTTAGTGAAATGTTTTCTCGTAAACGCTCTGGTGAAACTAAACCCTTTGTCTACGTGTATTATTATGAATTCTCAGAACACATTTTATTTTAATATTTTTCCTTCATTAATATTTGTTAGACAAACAAAAAAGCTTTTAGTGTGTTTACTTCGTTAACGATTTTAAAGTGAACTTTGAAAATAAAATGTTATTTATGTTTGTTGTAAAAGCTTTCGATTATAATGCGTAGTTTATTAAATGAAGATAGTTAATTTTCATTTTATATTTATACCCTAAGGCGTTTTTGTACAGCGTTATTAGTAATTTAAAAACACTTTGTAGATGATAAGTATCTAAGTTTAAACACACAAGTCACATTGAAATATGAATAATTAATATATTTTTTGGGGGTTAAAATAAATATTTTGCCACACATATTGCTGTGTGTAATAATTTAATAAAATCTTTCTGAAGTTATAGACATAAGTCTCATTAGGAATCGAGGGTTTTGGTTTTGTTTGGGTTGTGGTTTATTTCACGTAAACTAATTTAATCGTAAAAAATGCTAACATCATTTTCCCTCCGAAAAAGCTAAAATCCTCACGATTTTGCAACCACGAACGGACGCTACGTTACTTAAATAACTAACAAAACTAATTGCACCCATCATTCCAATAAAGACAAACATTAAACGGCTTTACCATATACCATTCAGTTCATAACACGTTCTGCTTACATTTACACATATGTAGCAATATAATGCAGCAGTTTCCTACAATGTGCAGTAATTGAAACTACCGTCTCCGCAATATCACCACGTCACGTGGTTCATTGAACTGTAATTAGAATCCAGCATTATTGTATTGTCGTAGTAATATTGTTGCACGGGCACGTTCGTGTGATTCGATCACGTTGATTCATCTATGATTGTGTCAATGTTAGAGGTTAAATTAATTTGTAGAGGGCAAGCTACGGTATCCTAGATGTCTAAAACAATTGAATGTAATTCGGACATCGTTATAAAGTTAGATTATTTTTGATAAACTTATGTAAAAGTTAGTACAAACTGTTACTGTTTAACTTTTAGGTATGTGTCTATTTCCAATTATGAGAGGGGTTAAATCTACGACCACTGGCGAGTAAAGTGTATAATTTGAATAAAATCAGGCCGTCACAAACGTGCGAACTACGTTATAATCTAAAGACTCATAGGAATGTGACAATGTGTAAGTGTGAGCGAGAAATCCGATAAAAAGACATGACTTAGTTCGCACGTTTGAAATGACCCCAGTATAGACTTACAATGTAGTAAGCAATATAAACCAAAACAAAATAATAATCTGCTGATTGACTGATTTGATTATCGTACTCCATCATTAACTTATCTATTTGCCGGTTTAATAAACGACAACAAACTACGTTCACCTGTAAATATTGAAGAGATTATTTGTACGTACCATTCTCTAGAGTATTCTTCCCAAATAACGATTTCTTTTCACGAAATCTTCGCTTCAGTTGTTTTGTGTACGCCTCTATGTGTACCACCAAGAATGTGCTTATATTCATCACTGGAATCATACGAATAGTTACGATGAACAATCCTACTACCCCCATCGACATACAAGGACAAGTAGTGGCAGTCACATTTAGTTGTATGGATCAAATGACACCGCAAATGGTTCTCTATTACTAGCTATTTAAATAGAATGTGTACGAGTATATCCCACAGTCGTCTTCTATGTGGTGGTCCAAATAGAAGACGACTGAAGAAAACCAAATATAACGTAACTTACTTAGGTAAAAATGTGTTGGGACGGCTAAAATAGCGTAAACAAGCGCTGATGTTCTACCCGCCACTGTTTGGGGTACTGGCGCACCAAATCCTGAGAAAGAAAATCACGTTTTAACAACAACTTGACTTGCTGCAAGGTGGACAGCAAAAAAGTCGAATAATTGCTAATTTATGTAATTTGTAATCATTACCAATCACGTTGTAATTATACTAGCAAAAAACACTCTGCTCTTTTAAAGACCCAGGCGTTTATGATTGAACAATTTGCAAACCACACAAATATTTAGATTCGCATTTGAACCTACGATCTTTTGACACAGCGGTGTGGTGATCATCTAACCACTGTGTGTGTTTAGATGATCAATTAAAAGTTGCACCCAGGCATTTGAGCAATTATTAGAAATACACTTATTACACTATTATTACTTACCCAAAGCAGTCATAACATAAACAGTGAACAGGAAAGTCCCGGACATTTGCCAGTACTGTCCAGCTCGCAGCCGAGCGCCTTGCGACACTGCTGCTAATGTCGATTGCCGCACCTCCTCCAACCGCTGCTCTATTGCACCCTTCCAGCGAGGAGACACTGGTGTTATCTGAAAAAGAAGTGGCTTTTTAACTATAGATTGTAAAAAGTGGAATGCAGTGTGATTTTTGGTATTGAAGTTACTTAATTTATGTGCCGACGTTGTCCAGACGGTCTTTAGTAGCTAATGTAGCTATTATTTTTAAAGATCTGTTCGGGCGTGTGATTTTTATCAGTTTATTATGTAAGTTAAGGTTATCAAATGAGCTTTTAATTACATTATTACTTCAGAAACCTGTCAGTACTCGTCAATTGAAAAACTTTAAGTTAGTATAGGTGCCGCCAAAACACTTGAACAATTTCGCTACATCTTAGTGAACGATTTTTAGGTCAGTTTAGGTATAATAGTTTTGCGCAAAGGCGAGGGCGTTTCAGCTTTGACCACCCAACTGGTATAACAGCCAACCAAGTGTCCTCTGCATTGGGTCTACATTCTGGTTACTTTCTAATACCGCAAATTTTGTTCAAGTTGTTTGGCGACGTCTATAAACAACATTTAAACTCAAGAGTAAAAGTCCTCTAAATAAATGTACTTCTAACATGAGTCCACACTCAACACCAAATACATTGATATGTTTCATTAAAACACACGTAATATGCTCCGTACATTGCTGTAGGGGGCATAATATGTGTGTTTTGGCAAACAACATGTTTTTAGTACAAACTAAGAACATGTTTTTACCAAACAAACAATAGTTTACGAACAATAAAAACACCGAACACATTTGACGGACAAAAGCGAAGCACATAAATCCTATCGCTGCCGGGATAATGGCAGCGGTCTGATTAATTGCCATCTAGCGGCGAAACACCGAACAAATTTAATTCAAGTAAGTACCAACGGTTTTCTGCTCCATTAGCTGACCTCATTGGCTGTGGAGAAGAAAGTTACGGCTTGTGTACGACGAATATAGCTAGTGATTTATTTACGACGTGCAGTGTTCGTGAGTGCAGCTTTTGTGCTCAATAAGATGTTGATTGATTTTCTTAAGGTAAGTGCGACACGGGTTAGATTTTTTAAACGTGAAAAGAACTTTAATGTTGTAGGTACTGAAATCAGTGGCGGAAAGGCTAGTTTTATAGAAGGTGAAAAGAAAGGGTAGTTGTATAATGTGGGCACTAAAATTTTATTACGGAAAGCACAAATCTTTTATTAAAATTCATGTGGTGTCAAAGGAATCACGCATCTATGCCATTTTATATTTTTTGTGTGAAAATTCATCATTATCGTTGTATATTTGTCATATTTAATTTGTTAAAGAAAAGGTTACTGTAAAGACAGTCCTTGCACGAAAATTGTATGGCTTGCTTTGACCAAAAATATGATCATTAAAACGATTTATATGAAAGTACATTCTACATTTCTATCATGAAAGCAGTACGTAGAAGGACACAATTTGTTTTTATTCTGCGCCAGTGTCGACACAGACAGATGGCTGAACTAATTGCGAAGCTCCCTGTTATTAAGATAAAAGTAAATTGCATTGCTATATTCTGTTTATATTGTGAATGTACTGAGATTGCAGTTTTGATTAAATCACCAAATTGGTCTTACTTTTTGTTTGTGGTTACTCGAAAAATTTAGTTTTATGGTTCGATTACACATGGATACATATTTGTCATATTTATTTTCTCATCTTTTGTGACGAATTGTAAAAATACAACTATACATCTAATATATAAAATTTTCGCGTCACAGGTTTCGTTACCGTACTCCTCCGAAACGGCTTGACCGATTCTCATGAAATTTTGTGAGCATATTGGGTAGGACTGAGAATCGGCCAACATCTATTTTTCATGCATAATTATTTATTTATTTATTTACACTTTTTTTTAATTTTATGGCAAAACAACGTTTGCCAGGTCAGCTAGTTTTGTTATATGAGCTAGCACAAATACTTATTCCTTGTATGACAGACTGACTGCTTTTCCCTTGATAGAACAAATTAAATCCATCCTTCATAATGCAGATATCATATTATACTTTCTCTAATCTTTTCTTGTCGGATGAGCGCAATAAAGATGTTACACTTGAGTACTAAGAAATTTCATAAAAACACCAATTCGATTTATTTCAACACATAATAATATTGGTACTAGAAATAATCTGAGACTACACATTTTCTAAAGGTAATACGAGTTTCTAAGCAGTCTGGAGTTATATAGCCGTGAAATACTTCGTGCGTATATAATATTTATATAAATAGTGCTCCACTTATTTCAATAGTTTTGCTAGCTAAGTTTGGATGTATTGAGAGAAAATTAGCTTGTCAACACAATTGCAAATACACCCAAAAAGTAGCTTCTTTGTACCCATATAATATATTACTCAAAACTGTCCAGCGCCATTGGCAATATTGGTTACCTATTAATCCCCGATTTTTACTTATATGGGTCAAGGTCTAAGGTTTATGAAAGGTCTGTATTGTATAACTTGATTAATGATTCGTGATTTATGACGCTAAAACGCAGTGTGGCTTAAAATGATTTATCGTATGTGGTACTATGATTTATAACACTTTCAATACAAGCCTGTTACACTCATTGGTCGGTAAACGATCGGTATGGCTCAATAAACTTCATTGTAGTCTGATAGATTACCGGTTCGGAATGAAGGAAAAATGTTTTGCAATTGCGTCATACGGAGGTCACGTCAAAAGCTTTTTGTTAAAAAGGCAACTCCCGCACTACGAATTGTGAAGCGGGGACTTTTGCAAACATGCATACAACGGGAACAAAGTACAGCCAGACCCGAAACGTGGCGTGGTGACCACCTTAACCACTATGCCACGCAACAAACTACAAAGTTGTCCTTAGTTGAAAATGCACACTTAACCAGGAAATTTATTTTGTAACTACGTAAAGTCTACATTGTACGAGCAACATCATCTGTAGCACAGATCACTAAGCCTATAAATTAAATGGCCAAATATCGACCGCGCGTGCTTTTGAACTGTGACTACGGTTGTCATGTGCAGATTATGCAGCAATGCATAGTAAATTTTATATAGTTAAAGAATGGTTACGTAGATATTTATATAAGCTTATACGGAACATTGAACTTTCTACCAAATATGAACTGGGGTATGCATTCCTTAAAAAAAACTTTTACAATTCAAACGGGCGAAAATTGTAATGTAAATCTCGATGATTTAGCTGAATTATATCAAATCTGGTCCGTTATCCAACTAAAATGGAAAATATAAACAGTAAAGTTGAGATTTCGTATGAAGATTTCTTAGGAAGTGTAGAAAAGCACTTAAAGAGTAGATTTGTAGGGGATGAAATTCCACATGGTTAAAGCCGTGGGCAGAAAGCAAGATAATAATGTTATGTTTCACCACATTAAGAGTAAAGGAGAAGCGTATTTACAAGTTAGGAACCATGTTGGTATTTACTAAAGTTGTGTACAAATACCAGAAGGTTCTATTTCAACAAGACAAACTTGAATCCCCTGTTGACTTCGAAAACTTTTGCGGTTTACCTACATGTAGTAAACATGTTGATATTATAACAAACTAATGTTAAAGGATTATAACATATGCTATTAAACTTTTGTAATAAGTAAATAAATTTTATTTCTAACCTTTAAACTCTCGTGTTGCATGATTAATGTATAATAGAATACGGGAATTAACGCGAACACGCATTTTACCTTAAAGCCTGCGACGCCGTGGTCGCAGGCTGACTTCGTATGACAGTCAGCCTGCGACCACGGCGAGTGCTGCGACTGCGTCGAAACTTTAGGCATTTTAAGGTAAAATGCGTGTTCGCGTTAATTGCCGTATTTTATTATGCATTAGATTTTATTTCTGTCCCACTGCTGGACAAAGGTCTCCTCCCGTAATCAGGGATACCTTAAGTCTATCACCTATTTACATCTCTTATTCCTGTTTTCTGAGTTGTAGTAGTAGGTTCGGTAGTTTATCAGTGCCATTGTAGTAGTGGTATAAACAAGGGTTTGATATTAATAGATAGCCGTACAAAATTCCGTGGTGCAGTGGTTAAGGTGATAACCACTGTGTCAGAAGGTTGTGGCTTCGGTTCCCACACGTAACAAATATCACTTTTGTTTGCCTTAACAACTGAAAGTCATTGTGTTTGTTGTACGGTGATTGCATAGAAAAGTACGAAATAAGACATTTGAAAAAGGATTGAATACCTGATTACACGTAACAAAATCTAGGAACATTTGGTATACTTACCGATATTAGTATTTATTTAAAGTACTAATTATAAATAGCTGACCCGCGCAACTTCGCTTGCGTCACTTAAGAGAGAATGGGTCAAAATTTTTCCCGTTTGTGTAACATTTTTTACTCGTACTCTGCTCTTATTGGTCCTAGCGTGATGATATAGACTATAGCCTACCTCGATAAATGGGCTATCTCAAATCAATCAATCAAACACTGAAAGAATTTTTCAAATCGAACTCTTCAGCTTTATAATATTAATATAGATATAATCATATAACCAACATTACGAGCTATAAAAAGGGTAATAAGAGCTGCATTAAGTGGCTTTTCTAAAAATAGCTTCCCTCTACGTCATTTCGTAGCAGTCGTAGCGTTCGTAGCCAATTAGCTACGAACTTCTGAGCCCTCAATAAGTGTACTATGACATACCCCCCTAATTGTGGTATTATATTTCAATATAATAAGGGTTTTTATACAAATATACATGTGTATATACCGGTTGAGAATAAAATAGCCAATGTTTTATATATATTTATGCGAAGTTTTTCGCGTATTTTGTAATTTTAAAAAGGTACAGTCTAGTTGAGCCCGTAACTGATTAATTAAACAAAATTTATTAGAACATACCTCTTTATGGTTTTAAAGCTAAGACATAATACGATTTTTTTTATATGGCTTTTCTTGAGTTTTGCTCTATGTTATACTCGTATTTTTAGATAATAGCTGAATAAGACATTGCTCAGATATTTCAAACATATTTCAAAAATCTAAACCTAAAAAAATATTTGAAATTTTCTCATAAGACCTCACAATTTTCCATCAACACTTGTGACGTCATGTGACATAGGGTTGCCTGTTTACGCGTCCTATCAGTTGCCTTTTAGGGTTGACACTATCTTTCAGCGTTGTCACGACGATAGTCTATATTGTTAGTAGAAATTGACAAGGGTTGAAAAATTGAGGGCGAAACAACCCGTACGGTTCGGCCGATTATATGACACAAAATTCATTTATAGGGTGTTGCCTTTTCCGGAATTAGTTTTCGGTGACGCTATTTTTGTTGGGTGTTGTATGGTTGAAATAAGGGTTGATCTTTTGTTGTTTTTTTTGTAACAAAATATAAGTAGGAGGCGTATTTTTTGGGTATCATAAAGCTAATAATATTGAGTCAGTTTGATAGGCTGATAATCTGCGTTATATACTAAGACAATGATCAAAATTGATTCGTTGTCGGAAATACCTGCTACTAATAATAACATAGGTTTTTATGAGAACTTTTTGTTCTATGCGGAAAGGGACCCCGCAGCCGCAAATTATTTAATCACTATGCCACGGCCTCATGATATTAAATCATTACTTTAGATTTATTTCTATTTTCTTAATTACTGAAATTAAAGATAGCTGCCATATCTTCCTAAACACACTGTTTTAATTCTATCATATATACATAAATAAAAATATTTGCTATCAACCATTTTGTTATTTACGACAACTATTTGAATAAAAAATATCTACTGGATTTATATCGGGAGAACGAGGAGGCCATAAAATTGTACCACTGCGTCCGATCCATCTGCGAGGATATTCTTCGTTCAAATAAAAATTACATTTTTAATGGCAAGAAAAATGGCAAGTATTATACCATTTTAAAATCTTGATTAAATGCGCCAACTTTTGAAATAACTTGCCAAGGGTAGTGTAGTACATTTTTTTTTCAGTATGAAGTGTCAAAGTTGACTAACGATATTTTTTGAGAAAGATGACTCACTAAAACTTAAGTTTTTTTATTAAATTAACGATGTTTTGTGCATTAATTTGATATACGATTAATAGCATATTTAATTAAGATCATGGAATTCAAAAACACACAGCGAAATTGTGACATTGGTGATCACAGGACTTGAAAATGCGACCAAGGGTGTGAAATTTCAACTTTTTTGAAAAGTGTCTATTATTGCTGAACTAAGTGATATGGATTTTTTTTTCCTATAACCGGTATGACTTGGCCTTTCATCCTGTCTCGGATTATCGTTGAGTTTTGGGACACCCTGTATATATAATTCTCTGTAAGCAGATTAGTAAAAATTATGCTTGAGTAACATACTTTTTTACCAAATCGTGTTTGGATTAGTAGTACCATAATTATATAGCCCCGGAATCCCAGATATTTGAAATTTACAAGTAGAATTTATATAATATTTGCTTATGAAATTTATATGTGCTTTGATTCATATCATTTATTGTATAATAAGCGTCTTAATTAAAGTAATAATAATATATGCTGCAATAAAGCCATGTTTTTATACTAAGAGCGTAAAGATGAGCAACATAGTTCACATTATAAGACGCTCCGGTACGCGCACCTCTTGCAACTAATTTTGTTAAAATATGCTTGTTTGTGTATGTTGCAGAGCAATAAAGAAAATATTATGCAAAATCAACGACTTTTCTAGTTATTCTTAGCTCTTTTTCAGTTACAACTCACAAATGTAACTGTAATTAAATAAACTTTGCTCAAATAATCAACTAAAATATAGGCGTCAGAACTTTGACTGCCAATATCAGTAAACTCAAATGGAATTTTACCAGCTTAGTAATTATTTTAGAAATTTCATTCCACTTAAAAGTAGATATAGACTTAAAAATTTTAAGCAGTAACAATAAATGTATGACATAAAATCTGTTTCAGCCGTAGTTATTTTCTGTTCTTAATATCTGTCTTCTAGACGTTTCATAAAATCATTATTCCCCACTCTACCTACAACATGATCCTACAAGACTTTCCAGGCAGTGTTCGCCTCGCGAGTAAATAACCTGATGAACTTCACATAACCGTTATCCGCTCGTTGTTGCGTCGTGTACTTCATTATGTATAAAGTATAATACTACCGTATACAGAGCTAGGTGAGATAAAACTAGATTAAAAAATGTATGTACAGTTCAGTAAAATATTGTATAGTGTAAAAATAAGTTGTGTTATTATTTATAATGTTGAAATTAATCGATAGCACCCAAAGAAATAAAAAGAGCAGAAGATAAATAATTAAGATTTACGTAAAATAATTCTTTGTTTTAAATTCATGAGTTTAACAAATACTTATTTCCGCGGGACAACTAACGACTGCTGCACTGTCGATAGAACATAGTTCTTCTCACAGATACTAGATGGCGTGAGCTGTCCTTAAGTTTGAGAAGTAATAAAGATTTCTATAAAAACGTTTACTTATGTTTTTTTATTCACAATATTCTACCTTTTAGAATTTTGAAAGCAGTTAAATAATTGCAACTTATACTGTAACGTAGTTAAATCGAAAAAACACATTTCTATAAATGTACATTTGCGATTGTGCTTGTATACAAGCAAAGCATATTAGTTCCTATATCATCAAGAACAATTTGAATACACGTGTCTTTCCTATGAATAATTACTAAGACTTGACTAAGCTTCATAAACTCCTATTTGTTTGATGTAATCTTTGAACCGTAGCACGCCTACGTCGTAGCCTTCGTAGCATTTCTGTAGCTTCGTAGTGCGTAGCATTTCCTTTGTTTTATTTACCAGTAGGGTTGTTAATTAAGTCTTGTATGACGCATTACATGTGCAATATGTTGTGTAGTGCCGTAAGATGGCCTTCAAGTGGAGGGAAGTTGATTGGATGCTTGTCGAAGAAAAAAAGTGTGGTATGACGATTTGGTATAAGTCTTTAGTGAATTTAATTAGTATTGGTAATAGGGACTACAGCAAAATTGAGGCTTTTGCCCACAAACCAACGGTCAAATAATAAATAGTCAAAAAATTATAGTATCCTTTTTTAGGAAGAAATTTTAATGTTATTGTATATAAATTTTAAGATTTTTTTTTGTCCCCCTTTATTTCCTTGATGTACTTTATGCTAAAAAGAGGTAGTAATTGTATGTCAGAAATTAGAATTTAATTATTTTCAACCCACTCATTATTAAGTATAATGATATATTAACGAGAAAGTTCAATTATTAATTAATTATCACCCTATTTTATATTGTAATATACTTTAGCTTCATATTTCAATTAACACGTTATCACCGTTAAATATAAAATACAAAGGACGAAAATTTCAGTGAAAATTGACAACAACTCATATTTAGTGTAGTGAAAAAGAAGCAGGTTGTATTTTCAGGCTTCGCTTTTAATAATTTGAAACGCGAGGCCTAAATATAATTAAATTTCCTACATTATAGGAAATTGAATTTTTCTAAATGTCAGATAACAACTTGACATTTATCTTGACAGTTATTATTAGATAATGTTTAGTTATTTGAAATATTACTTTTTTAATAATATTTTATTTACGTGACCTATAGAAATGTATATTTTGATATTAATATTGGAGAATGCTTATTATATTTTGAAGGCATCAAATTAAGTTCTCAGTTTCTGAAAGACTGATCAATGTGTAAAATTAGATATTATAATTTAACAGTCTGTCAAATCGTAATCCATTCATAATTTGGGCCACTGAAAAAAAAAATATTAATGACATATCATTTGTCAAAACAATCGTAGTCAAATATAAAACCATAGTGAATCAAGAACCTAAATAAAAATAGACCATAGAATGCAACAACTATACGCGTGGGAATCAAACCCACAACTAGGATGAGAATCACCTAAACCGCAGCGGCAAGAATGTCGTCAAATTATTTAAAGAAATTAACACAAATGTGTTTTTATTTATTCCTTTATTGTAACTTATTAAATATAGATTACTATACAAACTACTATACACATTACATGCTTTAAAATGCGATTTATTCAAGAGAATTCAATTATCTTCGGTACAAGAGCAACAAGCCATAAATTATTAAAGCACGCAAATTCGTGAACGCGCGTTTCACATGACAGCCGCTGCGATTCGGCGAATTCTTAACATGAAATCAAAGGGAGGTATTCCTTGAGGAATCCGGACAATTTGGAGAGTGCGTCAGTGTGGCGGCTGTCCGCGCTCTGTCCTTTGTCAAACGTCCCTGTTGGATACTTTGAGATATGTCAACGCGAACGTGTTGTGTCTCTTGTGTTTTTTTGTTTGTTACGTGTTTTATGTGTTTGAGAAGGTGTTTATAATTATAGGTATTTGTAGTAGATAATGGATTTAAGATATTTTTTGGAAGCGAATTTACTATAAATTACCGTAATAAATATGAAACTTGGCACTATTGCGAGAATAACAGTAAATATAATTAACCACCTATTAGGTATTTAGGTAGACAGCACCATCATATAATGATCTTAGCTTAGTAATATGATTATTTAGCTTTCATTCATAAAGATGAAACCTAGACTGTCTTATAGCTAGCTTAGTTATGACTATTGACAATATTGTTGTTGTAAAGATTGTTAGTCTATGAATAGCTTAACCCAATTGCGATAGAATTCTGTAAGCATACACGCAGATTTTTTTAATATGTAAATACAAAACACTGTATACAAGTAGAGCCGCGTTATTTATCTTGTTTATTCACAAATGATCAATGATTTTTCCTTCTATTCGTACACATTCCACTAGATACCTAATTATGATACGTATTTCAACTTATAAAGGCAATGCTTTTCTTAATTAAACTAAGTAATTCAGGTACTTAACAAACTACTCGGAGCGCGAGTAGTTTTATACCTGAGTCCTAACTAATCCGGCTAAGTAGTTCTGAATGTGCCTTCAAGTTTTATTATAGAGTTCAGTAATATTAATAAAAATGATTTGTTATTATAACTCTGAAGTGGAAAAATAAGTGTTCATTTTGGTTATTAAATAATTAAGTTTAAACGTAACTACTTATTATTATAATATTTTTTTCCCGACTCAACCATTTTTTTATCGTTATAACTAAGATTTGCTTATCTTTAATGTTATTAGGTATTTGTATGATACACTTTGTGTGACTGTAGTGTTTAAGGTAGTAAGTGCACTGTTTTCTCTGCACCTGATGTCAAATAAATTTAAAATCTCGTATAAACAGGCATTTCAGAATCATCATGTTATATCAATCATCTATTTATTTTATGAATCTGTACATTTTTTAAAACAGTGTTGATGAGATGAATTGTAAGACTGTACAGGATGCATTGTATTTATAGCTTATTCTACTGACTCTATAAAATAATCAGTTGTCTGTCCATTATGATTAAAACAACTGTCTTAAACAAATGTCCATTAATATTACCTGCACGACAAGACATTCTCTAGACTCAACTGTCTGATAATTTCATTGATGATAGCACCGTCTATCAGTGGGACCAAGAAGCAATATGCATTAATTTGCATGTATAGTGTGTAGTCGCCGCACGCCGTCGACAGATGTCGTGTTGTGCGGGTGACAGCTCCCAGTAATTATACGGGCGTTTGGACTATGTACTACAGTGTTATACAGCCTTATATAGCACGATGAAATGTGCTTTCAACCGCTTTTGGAATTGGTTTTTTCATTTTTTTTTGGTGTAATGTTGTGGTAAGGATGTTCTGCTTGTAATAAAAGATGCTACGGGTTTAATTTTCGCATGAATCTAATTTAATTATAGAAAACGAATTGTCTTTTGTCTGTTTGTCTAGCTACATCGTGCGAAAAAAATCATACTTCAGTATAAGGGCAATATAAAATAAAAAAATGAGTATCATAACGTGACAATGCGAAAATATAAAATAAAAATTTTTGCTTGGTAAACCATGGTAAATAAATATCATCGTTTTGCAACCAAGGAAATAAACAACACCGCAGCAGAATTATATAAGATTTGCAAGACAAAACGTTGGCAGAAACAGGCGGGTACATAATTTATCATTTCATTCGCACATCCCTCAGTGAGCCGTAACAAAGATCGAGGCTTTCGCGGTCACCCCGGAACTACACCCGATGTGGTGTGAAAATACAACCTTATTGCTTTAGGAAATATACTTTTTATAGTCGATGAAAGAATATATTCATGTCTCTTTCTTTGATCGACGAAATAATACATCCTTATAACGCATAAAAAGTTAATTGTAAATGACGGAAAAAGCTTTCAGAGAACTCAATAATCCTTTGCATCCTTTAAGTACAAAATGTATATAGAGCAATAGTTCAAAACGAGGCTTTAGTTTTTTAAACACGTCTTCAGAGGCAAATCTATCAAAGTGTTTATTGTTAGTATGACAGACTGATTCTGAATTATAACCGGTTTTCATTAGTAGCATACAATATTCCGGCAGTAAGTATTTTAGAATGAATAAAGATATTTAAGTTATTACATGCCTCTATATTCTAGGCTATTAGTACTCAACCTTAAACAATTTATTAATACAATACAATAGTATACTTACAATAAGATATAAGAATCTATTGAAACTAAACGCAATATCACTTTACATCACTGAGTATTTCTCCAGGCGATATGCATTCTCTCGAGTTTACGACGTCAATTTATATCACAAAATTGAAAAATATTGAACTTCTCATCTATGTAAGTGCAGAACCAATTTTATTGCCTCATTTCATATGCAATTTTATTTGTCTGGTTATGACTGAGCTAGCTTACCAACAGAGTATGTAACCTGCCTCGATATGTCAAGCACCGCGATGTATTTCTTAAAAGACAACCCTTTCTATAAATTGTTACTATATCGCGAAGACTTTTATAAATAAACAAACAACGGACACTTAAAAAAGAAATCATAATTAAAATCAATCTTAATATCGTCAGTTTTCATACAAAAACCGCATCATAATTAAGTCTATTTGTTCCGGGCTTACAATATAAAAAACGGCACAGACAAAGTTACAACACCCTCTTTTGGCATTCATTATTGTAAAATGTATGTATAATAGTAAATATCAGCATTTAATGTAATAATATTACTACACTGTCAAAAACAGTTAACACAAACCACGCGTCATCTTCCATCTAACATTCAAATCAGAATCATTCAATCGCAAAACGCGGTAAGGAATCCTAACACTGTCGGACAAGCTCTTGAACAGGCACTGACCCCTCCTAGTCCAACATTCTTAGTGATCCAGTACTAGGAACAACGGAGCGCTGTCTGAGCTATTTGCACCGATATCTGGATGCTTGAAGGAAATAAATGGAATTGAGAATTGGTGGCGCGTGGAGAGATACTGTTTTCATTTAGATTGAAGATAATGCGGGGAATGTAATGTATTGTTGTTGGTGTAAATGTAAATAAATTCAAAATGTAAAATGTTAAAGTTTTCTTTTTTCATAAAAATTAGGTACACACGAATCTACACGCAGCTGGCGGAATTAGTAGTAGATAACAGTAGAGAAGTGACCGCGTTAAACAATTTTGTGTGCAGTAAAGATAGCGAGTACATATACAAACAAACCAAAAGAAACATAGAATAAAAATTCCTATTTTACCTATAGTAGGGAGAGACCAGAGAAAGCCACAATCTCATAAAATAAAGTCATTCTTTGTTTCTATGGGAGCGTTCAGAGACGAAATATTGCAACGATCTTTGCTACTGTTGTTATAAATTATTCAGTTTCATTTACTTTCCATACTACACTACTATGCACTTCAACCTTTAAGAAAACCATAATTTCCTGTGTATATAAACAAACATTTCAAATAAACAGAACTACGGAAATACACATCATTTCAGGTCACCAATCCCTATTGATGTTTGGTGGAACAATCTATATGTAACATACCCAATCGGTTTATTCTGATTAAGATGGTTCCTTTGATCATTTTCCTCAGCCGCTTCTCTTCGGTAGATCAATCAAATTCTTTTTATTCCATTTTCACGCCCCTATTACGCTATTTAATCTCCCAGATAAATGGAATTACAATTCACCGTGATAAGAGGATAAATATTTTTTGCTTTCGTCGAATAAAGTTGGACTGATTGTGGTTTGTGGGATTCAATGATTGAAAGCAAGTTAATCCGGAAAATACTAATGCATTTTCTATTGTTTGTCGGAAGAAGACTTACAAGGAGTTGAGTTATTAGGTTTCATTCAGTTATTTTCAATTTTACGAAATCTAGCATTCGATTATATTGGACTAACATAAATGAGGACACTTCTACCTATCTTTAGGTATAATATTCGTATTATATCATAAAAACAATTATGTAATAAAGAATCTTCTGCTCGTTACTGAGTCCGATAAGAAAGCTAGTTTATAAACAAAAAAAATCATCATAATTCGTTCAGTAGTTTTGATGTGAAAGAGCAACGAAAATACACGTATCCATTCTCACTAACTCCATCTCTATCTCATTAACAATTTTAGTAGAACTTATTGCACATTTATTTTAATAAACTCCAAAGAACAGATAAAACAAAAACTCAATGTAATCTATGCAAGTAAAACAGTAGAGCCTTTAAAATTTAACACAGGCCGTTTGGAAGGCCGCCAGCGTAAACTATGCAGTGTTGAGATAATAATTGTTATTACTAGACAGACTAGAATGGCCTAGAATGTTCTAGAATGTTTTAGAATATTCTCGTTTGTGTAAACTTTGAACTTTTGAGTTTAGATTTGTTCAGTTGTTTGCATAGCTTCTGATTTTATAATGTGAAAGTTTGTGTGTAACGATTTTCGTGTGTTTGTAATGTGCTTATGGCAAAAGTAAAGAAGATATTCGGATAGATTTCAGCGTAAATAATAGTTTTCAGACCCAATTATATTGAGATAGTTTTGTAAATTACTGCTAGTAATGCAACAATGGAAGATGTCATTTAACTATGGAATTTGGTTCGTAATAGAAGAAAATTATATTTATTTACTAAAGTTTCAATCCATATACCAATTTGAAACTTTTGGTTAAGCGTCTGACAACCTATCTGACAGATAAAACTACCACCTAGTAACATTACCGATACTTTTCGTAGAGTTACAAAACCATTTCTTTTAAGGTTTAAAAGGTAACCTAATTGCGTTAGAGGTTTCAAGAGAAATAGTCTATCAGATAATCCAATTCGTTTCAGATCTTACATAGATAACGTAGTTTCGTAGACGATCTAATTTACCAGGAATGTTGATGAAATTTTCTTTTTCAGACATAAAAAACAAAGCCTGTTTTTAGTGTAGTACTAACTAAAAACAAAATTACTACGTCTGTCTTTTTGTGCATGTTTTTTTGTTCATGTCAAATTAAATAATTTTCAGCTGTTGGTTTATTCTTTTTATCGATAAAAAAGCAATTTCCGATTCGTTCTTGGCCTATATTGTATGTTTGTATAATATACGGTTTTCTCAAAATAACAATCTAGATGGGAATCAATTTCTTATACAAAAGTATTTTCTATTAAATTACAGTAACGAATATTTTGAATGCGAATAAAGTGGCGAGAGAAGACTAGTTTGCAATAAGTATCTACATTGGTATTCCACATGAAAGATTACATATTACGGTAAGTAATCTTCGTTCACACAATGTAGAAGCAATTTATGAAATAAGATGTGTGAGAATCTTGAAGAATATTGGTTTGTAGATATTATTGGATGTGGGTTCTTTTAATCTTGTAATGTAGAATATTACGAAGGAATATTATACTTATTCAAAACGAATTAATGTAGTTGAGGAGATTAGTAATAAAATTATGTTATTTACTGAATTATTATTTAAGGACACACAATCCTTAAAATATATAAGTATACATATAAAAATGCATTCTTATATAAAGATGACGCAAACAAAAAACTTAGATATTCCTACGGGTATTTTAAGTCTTCAGTAGTCAGTGCTACAGAATTATTCAATCAATATTATTGCATATCATAAATTATGTATTGTAAACAACATAGTCACCAGTAAAATAATGTTCAAAGTAATAAAAATTACAATTTTATTATATCTGTAAAAATAAATAAGGCTTTGCCTACCCTATGTAAAAAAGGCGTAATTTTATGTATACCTCTGTATATATGTCATAAGGAAATATGTAAAAATATTTCGTATATTTAATACGAAATATTACATTTTCCATATTGCCTTTCACACATCATAATTTCATTTCATTTACCCACCTGTCGTATTTGAACTGTTGTAAAATTACCCTGATCTTTCCACACCGTGTGGAAATTAATAAAGTAAGCGTGACGAGGTATGTGGGCGGTAAAATGGCTGCCAAGAGCTCTTTACTTAATCATTCTTGCTTTTTTCTGACGGCTTAGCAAATTAAGTTCAATTTTCAAATGCTGTGAAGGTGTTAAAGGAATAAAATGTGGGAGTGGCTATTACAATACGTTTAGAAAATTATTGGTGGATGTAAATAGTTTTGGTAGAAGAAATATGAAACCCTGGTACTAAAATAGTCTATGTCACGAGGGACTCTATTTACGCGCTAGTCAAGAAATGATATTTATAGACTTTATGCTTCTTCTATAAAATGAAGTAGATGAAATAAAAGCAAGTACATCACTTCAAAATATGAGTAAATGTTCAATGTATATTAGATAAATGCAAATGTCTGTCCGTCTTTTATGCTTACGACTAACCCACTGGATCAGTTTTTATGAAATTTCGTATGGCGTTAGAAAAAGCCCCTGAGTTCATCGTAGCTTACGTTTTTTTAGCCAAAATTCCGCTATTAATACTCTCGCGACTTGTACACATAATATTATAATGAAATTATTAACTGGATTAAAAAATACGCCCGCTCCCACGGTCGATGAAATTCGATCGAAACGTCAGGAAGAAAAGGTAGGAAAAAGAAAAGGTAGGAAAAAAAAAACGTCAAAAAAGGGACTTACGGTACCATAGCCCTTAATTTTTAATTATGTTTAACACCCGTTGCATTATAATATTATTCCATTATTACTTCATCCAAATCACAGTCAAGCTAAAAGATTATGAAAATGAACTGCAAATAAACGTTCTACAATTAATATTTAAAAACTACATTATAATGTAACCCACAGAACAAGTACTAACTTTATTCACTAATGATGTTTTCAGAATATGGCACGTAATTCGCAATGTGCCGCGCGGTTGAAATCAGGGTAACTCGCTCAATTGACTCTAATACAGTTAGGCTTTGTACTGCTCTAGTTTGTGAAGAAATTAAGAGTTAGTTCTACTGAGATATGGACTATTGTGTGTGGTATAGACTATTGTTATAGCTCTAGTTTAGTTTTAAGGTCAGAACGAATGAAGACGTAGTAAAGTTTGCAAATATGTGGGTAGTTGAAAAGGTTATGTGAGGTCAAATTTTAAATGAATGATGTTTTGTGTTTGTTACAGTCTTGTGAAGTTCATAAAGTTAGCTTGCTTTGGGAATCTTTTTTGTAATTGTTATAAAGAAACCAAGTACATTGTGCGAAAACAGAGTACATTATCTATTTGAGTTACTTTACAGCCGTTTGCACTGTGTGATGTACAACTAAATTAAATCAATAAACACATATATTATATGCGTCGAAATCAGTCCAAAGGCTTTGGCTGTGAAAGAGTATTTATATAACTAGAATTATCTCGAAAGCCTCCACATAATACAGTTTTATCGTATTTAGAAACTCATATTGTATCAGTATTGATATAAACTCACTGCAGAATCTCAAAACTTTCTTCTCTCGTACGTCATATCCATTTTAATCAAATCGCATACAAAAAGAGCCAAACAGGTCGTGAATTAAACGAATTTGGACGGCATTATTGTGAGGGAGGAGGCATATTTTGAAATCCCCGTGACGTAACACCGGACCCCTACCAGAGAATAACGAGAACAGAACTACGAGTGTATTAACGAGAGAATATTCAATTCTTGAACTTAATCAAAATTTTGTTAAGGCTTAAAACATGATATATATGCATACTGCTTAGACAGACTATATGATAGATAATAATGTAAGTTGAAATTGTTATTTTGGCTTTATTTAACTGTACGTCATTTTTATTTGGCTAGACGTCATAATGATAAAAATACTTAGATTGGACGTGGAAAAGAGAAGAGAAGAGCAAAAAGAGCGAAAAGAGGGCCAATCACTTTGACAAAAAAGTTATGGTGAATGGTATTAAGATAATTTCTAAATTATTAAGTTTAACTTTCAAGTGTGTTTTCACTCTAAATATGAAATGATCCAATGTGGAGTACACTTCTATTACCATACAAAATTTCCTAACCAAAATACTAACCACTAACACAAGGGAGTCGAACACTTAAAACAGTATGAAGCTCACTCAAATAAAACACAATGCCCCGCCTGGGATATGAAGTTGAGGCTGCAGTCATTAGACTTTAGGCTTTTGTGCCGGTTCAGTGCACACTGGGATAATGTTACGAGAGACTCTGTAACGCGGGTAAAAACGCGCGGTTGAGCGAATTCTTGTTATGAATTTGTTTGGTAATATACGTATGTTCAATTGTGGTGGTAGAAAGGGTGTCATTTTGCCATGCAATATGCAGCAGTTAAGACAGAACATAGCTAGTTACTGGTATTTCCAATAGTTATAATAGTAGTAGTTGGTTGTATAATATATGATGTAAAAATGTAAAATAACTTTTATAGTGCGAGAATTATTCTTATTATGAGAGAATAATGGCTTGATACACACATTAAAGAATGCACATTATTCAAGCTCAGCTTTAAAAAGGCGCCTGTGTTTTCTATCGATAGTCGGATGAATAACGCACGTCCTGGATGTATTTTATTTTACACAAACTTGAACCCTATTACGTCAGCGTAGAGTCCATTATTCCATACAAAATTTTAGTGCCAAAAGACGCGTCATTTCAACCCAGTGCCAGTGTATCTTGAACCTAACCCTGTAATGGTTATGAGTATGGTACAAAACAGTTATAATTATGAGTGCTCGTAAATAGCCAGGAGAACGGTTAAATATACGACTGTGGGACTGAAAACTGTTTTGTTTTGTGGTTATGTTTCCGCCGCAAGATAATTATATTTGCGTCGCCTTTTTAGGGTTAAGGTGAATGAACTTGTTACACGTTAAGAATAAAAATGAATGGAGTATGTATATAACCGTACCAAATGTTCACTTCAGTACCTACCAAAAGTGTTGCGTTAACTGTAATGTATTGAAAAGTAAAACTTTATGAAGGTTTGTATGAAGTGTAGTCAATATTCTAGTTGAACAAGATGTACTGAAAACTGTATTTTGAGGTAACATTTTAAGTCAGCCTAATGTTAGCTAGAACGTCGATACTAAGCAATGGTATAGCAAAGTAAATCATGTTTAAATACACATACATACGAAAGCCTATTAATTCATAGTATAACTACTGGCTTAAACATTGAAACGACAATGTCAATCACACAAACAAAAATGTTTCCACGTTTTTTTTTCTGTAGTAAGCAGGTATAATCATTGGTAAGGGTGTTCTCATTCGATTTGACATCTGGCTTTAGCTCATCAGAAAGTTTTTATTAAACCCGCTGTAAGTTTGATTTATTGCTTTAGATTTCTAATAACACGACTCTTTTTGCCTTCTCATACCCGATTGATTTTATACCAATTACAAGTTTTGGGATACGGAGAATTATTGAAGCCCGTTTTAAGTATAAATTAAGTTAGTTACAGAAATTACGGCAGGTTTGTCGTCAAGCAGGATTTTATGAAATTAGGTAGTAAAGTTAAGATATAAATTAGATTGAAAGTTCTGAGGCAATATTTAGGCTAGCTTTGTGCAATGTGAAAGTCAAGTCTTGATTTTCGTAAAATAGTTAACCTTTTGAACTTTTTTCCAAACAAAGTCTTTTTCTTTTAAATTGGTTGATAAAGAACGAAAGTTTATTGATTGTCAAAAGTAAAAGTAAATTAAAATAAAAAACAACAGTTTTCGAATTGAATTGGAAATTGTCGTAACTCCTACGTATTTTCAAAAATATCAAGTAACATTTCAGTAGCAACAAACCAATTAATACAGCATCTTAGTTCAAACAATCGTATTGACAGACAGAATAGCTATCAAACAGAGAAACAGTCAGCTGATCAATGAGGTGTCTGCGCTAATTACTGTAGAGTAAATGTTTGCCGAGCCGGTGATTACCTGTTTATTGAGGTAGAAGCCTTTGTTGCGCGGTTTTGTACCTATTTACGTAAATACGGGTAATAGTGGTTTAGAGGGAAACCGACAATTAGTTGTGAAAGCTAGAAGCTGATAATAGAATATGGACTTTTATGTACTGGGTATTTGCTTAGTTTTCAATATTGTTAAGGTCTCTAAACCGGATAAAACGCTTGATTTTCTTTGTATTATACGAATAGAGATAGTCTATAAATATGTTGTATTTAAAGCTTGTTTTCTAGACATAAACCAAATGATAATGCTCTATCACTACGCGAGGCGTAATATCAACTGGTCAGTTGTTCAAATAACAACTCTAGTTAAGAATTGCTCATGTATGGCTACAAAAAACCCGAATTTAAATTATCATTGTTTCGATTTTAAATCAAACCCTTATTAATGCCGATAGTAGTAGTTCAATCTATGTTTTACCTGTACTAAAGATTTTTCATTTTAAAATGAAATGTTGAGTATTCGATCCCGTTTAAGAAATTTTACATTACAATATCATGTGTACAAGGTTCTTCAGTTTAAAATTGTTAGTACAACATAATACGCCAATTACTACCACACACTAAATCATCAGCAATCCGGTCAGTAGTCAGCGGAACAATACGTGTTGTTATTAAGCCGTCTGACCGAATCATGTCGTCATGCACACAGACATGACGTCTTGACACGTAATCTTCGCCGCGTCACGGATACGCGTATCTACGTCGAGTTGACGGTATCGCGGGGCGAATCAATCTAGGTGTTAAGGTGACTTTACATTGGTTACTGCATGTGGCAATACCAGCGAAGATTTAATAGCAGTAGTAAAATTGTTTTGGTTGGCCGAATATACAATTAAACTGATTGCTTATGTATTCGTCATGCACACAGACATGACGTCTTGACACGTAATCTTCGCCGCGTCACGGATACGCGTATCTACGTCGAGTTGACGTTATCGTGGAGCGAATCAATCTAGGTGTTAAGGTGATTTTACATTGGTACATGCATGTGGTTATACCAGATACCGAGGATAAAAGCTTAAATATATTTATACTACACTTGTAAGCTGAAAAACTGTCTGTCTGGAATGTTTTCACGACAAAAAAATATGGCTCAGTTTGAGCACTTTAGCGGCTAAACAGGGGATGAAACTCAGTACATGAAAAGTCTTTTTTCCGAAAATACAAGCATGAGTAAAATAGAATATGACGTTGACATAAAACCTGAACATATTTTCATTTCAGATTAATATTGCAAATTAATTTACAAAAATCAAAGAGTAAAACTTATCTTTTATACGTTGCCGAATATTTTCATATTCAAAATAAGCCGGTCAAATTCATAAACCTTATGTAAAAGGTTCTTATACCGAAGCAGTATGTAGGGCGGTCGTCCCACGGGAGCTCTCAGTATCATCTCCGTACCTCCCATCCCTGACAATATTCAAATTTCATTCGCACATGTGCAAATTGGCGGGTAACATATTTTTGACACGATATCTCTAAGGGCGTAGATGAATTCATTTAAATTCACGATACGGTTAATTAAATGCCTCAAAATGAGAAGATATTTCTGACATATTCACAATATTCATTCGTATATTTTCATTATTAAAGGAAAGTTCTTATGGATCTGTAAAATATAGTTGAATGTTATGATTAGTTGGCTATTTGATAGCAGTTTTGCAGTATTTGTTTAGGAGACGTAAATAGAATTGGAATCGTGTTGAGATGCTTATTTTATCGATCAAATCAAATCATAAAGTATATGATCAAGATTTTATGATGGAATTAAATAAAAAGTACTTATATAGTTTTTTGAACAAACCTACGTTTTTAAAATACTATTACAATTGTTCTTCCGATTACAGCTAATTTTAAAGAACGTTTTGTATTTTTGTGAAATATCTAATCGAATATTTTGTATTTACAAAGTACACGTATATTCGGTTATCCAAATATTAACAGACAGTAGTACAATTACCTACCAACTCAATATTCATAACCGCACATTAAAGTAAAATATACGACTATAACAAATTGCAGCAAATACATTGCGCGTCGAACTCTTGCCAACTTCTTAACTGCGAGGTCTGTTTGCTATAAACCCAGTGAGTGATACAATACTGCAATGCGATTGTTTTAATCAGCGAAGTTTCCGATACACATGAGAGCAAACTCGAGTGGATACGTCTGCGGTTAGAGAAAATCTTTAGGTTTTGTTTCTTGGATTTTATTCTTGTGGATTTTGTTCTGGTTTAGTTTTAAAGCTTTGTGTACTTACGAAAGTATTTCATAGTTGAAGATACTTTTATAAAATCGTCATACAAATTGAAGTTTTATGAGGAGCTTCTGTCCACGGTTAAGCTCGTGGCTTAGTTAACAACAGCCGCGCGGATCGATCTCTGAGGTTAAGCAACGCTTGCCGAGGTTGATTTGTGGATGGGTGACCATCTTATACATATCGAGTTCCTCCGTGTTTCGGAAGGCACGTTAAATTGTGGGTCCCGGCTGTCATTTTCGAAGATCTTTGTCAGTCGTTAACAGTAGTCAGAAGCTTGAAAGTCTGACAACCAGTCTTACCGAAGGGTACCGGGTTATCCCAGGTAACTGGGTTGTGGAGGTCAGATAGGCAGTCGCTCCATGTAAAACACTGGTATTCAGCTGCATCCGGTGAGACTGGAAGCCGACTCCAACATAGCTTGGAAAAAAGGCTAAGCTGATATAATTCTGTCCACGGTTAAGATAAATAGAGTTCAGTCTGCATACGGTTATATTTGTTCGTCTAAAATAATAAGAGAACTTCATATGTTTTGTATGATTACTGTTACACTAATGGACAACACTTGACTTCCGTAACGCGAACATGCTAAGTTGAAAGAATACCATTATTATAATAAGTATTAGTAGTATGTTGCAGCCATATTTGTATAAAATAAACGTATGAAAGATTGCGCTTTTCTAGTCATTCACACATGAGTGTACATATATCAACGATAAGTTTGCTAAACTAACTACAGTCAAGCCTTGTTCAAAACACGAGCAAATACAACAACCATTTTCCACTCTTTCTACAGTAAAAACTTTACCTCACCAAAATGTAAATCGTATCCAATCCCCTTTAAATTTCAGCAACAAGTTACATTAAGTTAAAAGTGTTGGCATTTTAAAAACCTTTAAAAAATGATTCATAAAATGTGGTACTACCCGCGCCCTGTTACCGCCTACGTTAAAAGTGGTTTTGTTCAACTTTTGTTCCGAGAAAATTGCTTGGAATAAAATTAGCTGGAACATTGTAGAATACCTGGTGTAACTACTTGTATTAAATTCTTGAAAGCATTTTTATGTTTAAAGGTGGTAGCGACTTGTGTAGATTGTTTTCAAAAACGTTACTTAGTTTTACTTAGTAACTACATTATTTATGATAGAGTTAGGTACGATACTGTTCAGAATAGGATAATAACAGTGAATTTATATATTTACCCTAACGCGTGTTGGCGACGGCAATTTGTGTGACTCGTAAAAAAGAAGATTATATGTTTCCAACAAATTACGAGGAGGTATAGCTTAATTACTAAATTTATCATCAATCATGTAGGATCTAGCCCTGCTACAGAAGCATAAAGTAAAAGGCAAGCGTTTAGCGCGATCAATTCTAGATTTCAGTTACAGTAGTCCACCGATAGCAACCAACAACAAAAGCAACAATTTTATTCGAGAAATCCTTTACGGAATTTCTACTGTCGCATGAATACCTTTAAATATTCGAATAGTAATAAAAAAGAAAAGTTAAGTACCCATTAAAATTATTAATAAAACGCGAAACTTTGTTTTTACTTTACATTGTACGTAAAAATTAAACTACGTTTCAAAGACAGTCGTCGGTGTAAACCTTTATAAAGTGAACAAATGTTTGACATAACTTTGTCCCGAGCTGTGAATTATGTCGCTACACAACTATGCGCTTTATTAGTTTACTTATTTACTGTGTTAGCTATCTTGCTTAACGTGTTGTTCGTATTTCGTGGCGAATACTGTGAAATTTTGTCTCAAGAAAGATTGGCATGATCTTAATAGTGAACAACAATTTAGATTGCCTCCGTAGCGCAGTGGTTTAGCTCGCCATGCCGCTACCATCGCGTCGGGAGGTCGGGTGTTAAGTCCCAAATTTATTTGCGCGATCCATAAATAATTGTTTCGGGTCTGGTTGTGCTTTGTGTCCGTTGTTTGTATGCTTGGAAAAGTCCTTAGGACACAAGAGCAATGATTTTTAGTGGGAATCGAACTCAGGATCTTCCGACGCAATAGTGGCGGCGTGGTGACCTTCACCACCGCGGTACAAAGACCAAGAGTAGAGTAGGTAACATACCTGTCTCAGTTCCGTAGCCAGTTCGATCACCAACTGACTCTGATGTCTTTCAAAGTCCCGCGTTACTGTTGTCTCATATGGACCTGAAATTATTTGAATAATGGTTTTTAGTGTGATAAAATAATTAATTAAACCCATTGAAAGAATATAGTACCACAGTAATGCGAGTAGTTTTACTTTACTTAATTTAGTAGTTTTTTTTGTTAAAATTACTCACAGTAAAACTACTCACAGTTACACAATTATCCCATAAATTAAACTACTAAAAACTAAATACTATACCCGGGCCATTTCAAACGTGCGAACTAAGTCATGTCATTTTATCGAAGTCTCTCGCTCGCACTCATTGTCACATTCATTTCATTCTTCTGATTATTTATTTATTTATTAAGGACAACTTAAAAAAAACATACACTAGTAAAAGGTTTACAAACATGTTTCACAATTTTAGCTTAGAGCTGTTTTACTTAAAAGTTGCCACGGCATGCAGTGGGACAGTTTCATCAACGAAGTATTTATATTATACAAATACTTAAAAAGAATACTAAAAATAAAGCAAAAATACATAATATCTAAATTAAACTAAACATTAAACTTCACATTAAACTATTTAAATTATATTTAAACTAAAAAAAAAGCTGTAATATGTATTTTTATGAGACATAGAATAACACAGATATATTGTACACATTATTTTTCTGTTAAATTATGCACAAAGTTTCACATGGTTGCGTACAGAACGTGATCGACGTAGTTAGCACGTTTGCAGCAGCCTAATTATAACAAAATCAAATTACCTTCAAAAGAATGTATAACAAATATCCAAGTGATAGTCCACATCACTAAAAACGTGGTCAGGCCGAGTTGGCACAAAATACATCGGATGAGCACCGAATACACTGACTCCTCGGGGAGTTTTGGTAGTGGGTAGAATCTGAGCCACTCGCACGCCACCTAGGGACCACATTCAATTTACTGAAACTTGTCTCAAAGTCTACTAAAATGCTTGATTTTCGGTAGAGAATTTCGCTATTGAAAATTTTCGTGAACGGGAAATGTAATTTTAGTTCTTTGAGTTAGTAATTTCTGATGGGGTAATGACATATTGTAGTACAAATTGTAATTAAACTAAACAAATTGCCTCGATTTAGGAAAGTTAACCACATAATATCTAGGTATAGACGTATTTTGGGTATAAAATCTAAGCCATGATTTTGGCAGAAGTGCTGATAATTTTATTATTTGTGCAAATAAACACTAATATCGTTATGCTCGTTTTTTTGCATGTTTGAGTACCAAAAGTAATATCGATGCTGGAGTTAAACGGTTGTTAATACATTTTGGTTTTGCAGCGTTGTTAACACCCTTGGTTCACACGGTAAAGTGCAGTACTAGGAGTTTGATTGTAGTTCCAAGATCTGTACTGTCAGCAGTTCGCGTAAGGACTCAAATTACGTAAGAAACAATGCACACTGTTGTTAAAGCAATTGTCTACAAGTGAACCTTCCCGTACATCGATTAAAACTTGTAAATGGATTGAAGAAACATCAACTCTAATAGTTACTAAACAAGAATCATTACTGCAACACCTGAAGTCGTTTTTAACTGTCGTATATGAAATTTCCTTATTAATGATGCAACGTACTCTTATCAACATTGTTTTTTATTTATTTTATCCTATGGTTAGTGTATAGTGTATAAGCCAAATTTAGACTTGGCCTAACGACTAATATCTTAACTGACAACAACCAGGACTGCTTTTTGCCCTCAACTCACATATTACTCTGGAATGAAACGGTCCTCCATCTATGGAATGACCGCGCCAAGCGTTGCTTACTCCACAGTTCAGTGTATACCAGCGCTAGCCACGAACTTGGCATACAACGGTCTCTACTTAGTTGTTGGACGATATTTTTGCAAACATGATAATAATAATAATAATAAGCCCGCAGGGCACCTTGAGGTGAGGTGACGGGGAGTAGCGACCCCGCGGTACCTGAGTGCTCCAGGGGGAAGTCACCCTTCCTCATCTCCGGCTTGCCTTAGTTGGCTGGTCGGAGTGAAAACTGACGAGGAAGCGGTCCCCCGCCCCTGGCTTGCCTTCATTGGCCGTCCAGAGTGGAGTCGCAAGAGCAGAGCTCCCACTCTGTTCGGAGGACGGATGCTGAGCGTAAGATGGCTAGTGGGCCAGTGATGCCTGAGCCTAGCAAAGGCGCGTGAGCTGAGTTTAACGTCCAGCGAGGCCTCTCCGTCCTTCAGCCGCTCACGTCCCTGTTGCCCCCTTGTTGCTATTGATGCGACTTGTTTAGGGTGGCCCAGTTTGTGAGTTGGCAAGTCTCCGCCTGCCATTTTCACGTGTTTTCAACATTGTCGTCGGCAGGCGCCATAGCACCCGTAGTTCCCATATTTTCAATCCATCAGCACCTCATCCAATATAGACATACAATAGTAGTTTATTCCTGTAGTTATGTCATAGTTCCCCGCAGCCCGGTGATTGTCCTTGGGAGCATTTCATAGTGTTCACAGGGATAATCACCTGATTGTGACACCTTACATATTTTTTGCATATAAAAGCTGTCTAAATGGGCCTCTACGTGTTGGCTTCGGCCCCACGCACGCCTTTTAAAAGTCCGGGACTCTATAGTCCCGAGATGTTAAACAGACATACATAATAATAATAATAATAATCTTTATTTAACACAAAAAAAAAAAAAATACATACAGAGAGTTTGTAACAGATTTTTCATAAGTTTACTGTTTATTTTCGATTCTGTACAATAATAATACTCTACCTCTTAAGCTAGGGAAAACCTGTATTATAAGAGGTAGTTTGCGGTCAATAGCAACAAAAGAAAAAACAAACTGAAGTGGACTGTGTCACTCACACACTGATAGCTTTTTTGCTAGACAAAACATTCAAACAAAGTAAATCAAACTACCTACAACGGTCATAACTATCACCAAATCTAGACAAGTACTTACTTGTTTAATAACAACTTTATGATCAGCTTGTATCAATTTATTAGCTCTTTCTTCAACGTCCATTCCATTCACGTTATTCTCTCCTATCATTTTACGTCCCCTCAACCTTGGCTCCACATTAACTGGATTCTTCCAATGCAACACATCATGTACTTTGTTGTAACCTTCACAATTGTCACTTAAGAATAATCTTTTGGATATATTTCTTGGTTTCAACACGTCTCCGCAATGGTTTACAATACCTCGTTTGACAGTTACACCATGGCCATCTAGATTGAACGAGCTGTCAACAGAAATCAGCAATTTCGGTTTAATTTTATTCCGATTCTTCAATTTGTACAACGGTTTAACCAAAACGTTGTTTTTAAATTTCTCTTTGAGCGTGTTCTTCATGTTTTCGAGTGTGCTACTGAACATTTGATTGGAAACTGTTCCAAAAACTGTTTGTAGCGTGCTCGTTGAGTTTGTAATTAAAAGTTTGATGTAATTACACGGTGAAGTTATGCCTAATGCTAGTATCTGACTTGGAATGAAATTTGGTTCTGTGTTGAAAGGTATTCGGGCTAGAAGTTTATTTTTGTTGCACATTTTTAGCATTTTAGGTTAGCTTTAGACCCATGTCAGTGTTAAACTGTGAAAATATCGACATTAAACTGAAAAAGTTTAAGTAAACGTAAGCATTTTAAACACCTTTTTTAGCTCAAAAACTCAACACAATCCAAATAAATTATAGTAAAATCGTTTGAAGTTGATTAAATACAAGATTATCAAAAAGATTCTGCCAGTATTTCCCGTAATTTTAATGTTATTTCCACATCTACATTAACAAGAAAACACGGAAAGAAAGTTTAAATTGAGTTCGTGTCGTGTGGTCTGTCACTCAGTTTGTGTACGAATTTCTACGGGATAAGCAAAGTTTGGATGATGTTTGATTTCTTGGGCAGGTTAATTGACCCCAGATACTAGCGGTCAGCAAAGTATGAGGAATATAGAGCAATTAAAAATATTATGAGCATGTTTTTGATTTTTGTGTATCGAATACCAACTATAAGTTTATTTCAATTTCACAAAAATACTGCCGTCTTCAAATAAGATAACGATTTTCCGCTGTTTAATACGTATCTTAAAGCCTATAGGTTAGAATTTTGGCTTGATTTTTATACATTTTCTGTCACTTTAATTGCAGGTTGTCTGACGCTTGTTCATAATAATATGCTGTGAACTGTGTCTCAGAACGTGTCAGTACCGTCTTGAATGTATTCCGACATAGCAAAAAAATCATCTCCTAAAAGTGCGCAAGAAAAGTACTAGAGGGCGACAGTTTCACTCTTTGCTATTGTGAACAAAAATATCGTGTTTAAAATCTATCTTTGCTTTACACAGAAATTTACATTTTTATTACGTAGGAAACTAAGAAAAAATATTTTTGTATATAAAATAAAACATGAATTTTATATTTGCGGAAAGATACAAAAGGAAACAAACACGCATCATCTTCCTAAAAGTTAAATTCCGAATTACATTATAGCCTATGAATACAACAGAAAAATCTATGAAAGTACCTATTTGTTTTTCTTAAGTATAAAACCTTTTTGTGAACACCACTTTATAATCTGTTCGAATATCAAATTCGTAATCGAGAACGCACTTGTATTCGAGTGAAAATGGCTGCCGTATGGCGGGAATATTGATTTCCTGACTGCGCGCAGTGCCGACAAGCTGCGCGCGCAACAACTGTCAAAATAAAACATTCGCCGATTTGTAATTTTTCTAAATTCATTTTCTAGTGTGTTATTTGCTTTTAAAAAATACTATTTGAGATGTGCATGCCCGCCAATGGAATAAAAACACGAAGATAACTAAGTGAAATGCGGATTACAGTAATCTGCTTCTCAATATTTTAGTGAAAGTTTATGTTGTGTTTACTAAATTCATTGTTCTTCCATATGAAATTAAAGCTATGAGGTAACTAAATTGAATAATCGGTGGTCGTATAGTGTTTGTAGTATAAACATGCGTACTTAAGGAAATATATAAAGTGAAAACGATGATAGTTGAAGATGTCGAGATGCCTGCGGATATTTGGAGCCTACTCGTTCAGGTTGACGCGGAGGCACTCGACCCTGCTCCTGATAGCTTCCTTTATAGTGATGGTCACTGCAGTCCTGCAGTTGTACGCGTACAGACACCACGACCACCTGCACCATCAGCCGATACTCGGTGACTTTATCTACAAGCCCGGCAAATTCTTAAGAGGTAAACAACCCCAGAATCAAAGCTATTGCATGTTCAACTATGGCCTCCCGGATACTCTCAAATGGGACAGCTTCCGCATATATCCGTCCCCAGAAACTGGAAGTCAGAGTTCCTACAGAGTTATTTACGATGCTATCACAGGTATGGCGTATGCTAATTACAGCAAGACTCAGGCTGTCACGTACGTCACTCAAGCGACACCCGAGTTTCTATACCATATTGTGGAAATAGCGAGGTACTGGGACGGTCCGATCAGTATAGCAGTGTACGTACCCAGGTATGACCTAGACCTTACTATGCAAATAATGAAACAGTTATGCCATTGTTACCCTGGCATGATGAAGGTCTCCTTGCATTTATTTTACCCAAAACGAATACCACCAAAGATTAGAACATTGGAAGAGAAAATGAGGTCCCTCGTGACAGCTGCACCAACGGTATCAACTACTAACGAGACGGTAGAAGATTTGTTAAGGAAAAGATTAGAGAACTATAGAAGATTGGATAACAAAACACGAGCGAAATACATACAATGGGTGAGAAAGAACAAAGTGGAGCGCATGATGATGAAGCTACCTGTGAAAGGTGAACCTGTGGCCAATTTGCCCTTCAAGGACTGTTCTGGGCTAGACTCTTATGATTTTGATACATTTAGAAAATCAACAGCTATGATGTATCCTATAAACGTCGGTAGAAACGTAGCGAGAAACGCATCAAAGACCAATTACTTCTTAGTGTCGGATATAGAGATGATACCGAGTAGGGGTTTGGCGACGAAATTCTTGAAAATGGTGAGAAAGTTAATGGGAGATGAGAAAAGGGATTCGGGTTGTGTGTTCGCTAAGACGGTCTTTGTGGTGCCGTTGTTCGAAGTGATTGAGGGCCAGATAATCCCGCACGACAAAGAGACGTAAGTTGATATATAACGCTTTATATCCACAATATTGTAGTGCACAAAGGAACTAGAAAGCATGCTTGTGTACTTTTCGTTGTTATTGTTGTGATGTAAGTGGGTGGATGCAATTTTCTAGAGAGCGTAGTTGAATGTCATGTTTTGCGCTTTTGTATGTCCTTTATCTAGCACTTTGCAGTGGTTTATTTTATTTATGAAATATTAACTTTAAAACAAGCACGTGTAGAATATGACATACGTAAATAGAGGTAGTATCTATTCGACCCACCTGTTAAAATCCCACGAGAATCTGAAGTGAAAGCCTCAGCCATTATTAATTTTACAATGAAATGGATTAAATGTCACAATGTAAGGTGATATCCAAGGATGCCACGTAACTCCGGTTTATTATCGAGCATATTTTTATATCCGAAAGTCTCGAAAAGCACCTCGGCATCGAACTTAATCGCTGGTAATACTACTAGTGCTAAAATGTTAGTGCCCGTAATTTTTCATTTAATATTCATACAAAAAATCACGCTATTGAATGAAAACTCAGTTCTTACTACAAGGTAGTTTATTTCAGAAAACAATAAACTCTACTTATAACAGGAATCTCCTTCGTTAGTTCACAAGCGTGTATATTTTATGTTATTACAAGTTCGCGTGTCCCGAGATATTACACAGTTGTTTTCATAATGTTTTTGTACCTAGTTTTTATGTCGGTTGCGGTTGTAACACTATTTCAAGCTTTTTTCTGTAGTTCCAATGAAATCGTTTCGCGAAAAGGAACTTAGCATATTTTTTTTGCTTCTTTGTATAGTTTTCACCGAGGTAATGATATTCGTTTATTAATTTAACTTATTTTGCTCTATAAACAGAAGTGATCAACATTTCATAGCTATACAATATATCGGAGCATGAGCCTTCGTTAAAACTATATAAAATATCCCTATGCTCGTCTGTTCTGGGCACTAAGTCAGTACATTTCAATTTTGTTCAGGCCCAATTCTTCCCATATATTTTTTTTAAGCAGTCAATTTCATTCTCGACTTATATATCATTATGAATTTAATTTTGAAAATTATTCATCGGAAGGATACCGAAAAATAAACAAAATAAAACTTATTTATAAAAGTGATAAATAAATATTAAAAACAATATATCCGTTATGGCGCAAGACCCTTTGTAGCACGTACTATCGAACCAACTGAATCATGACCCATTTTGCCGACAATTCGCTTGAAACCGTCAAAACAGTAAGAATATCATCTCTATTGTCATAGTTGCACTTAGGACGTTTTAAACATGAATACGACTTTGTTATGATGTATCTATGACTACAGACAACTTTGACCTTTGTTAGCACAGTACTAGATACGTTTTCGGTAAATCACTCTTAATTTGAATCTAGAATGTTAATAGTCTAAACTCTTCACACAACGAAAAAAAATATTTGTGTCAAATGTCAAATAGCACGTCATTTAGAAATCTGTGAAACGTTTCGATTAGGGTAACCACTATAGTCATTGCCCAGCATATTATTATAGTGATTGCCAACGTTCAGCAATAATACGTTTATTTTAATTTCTACAGTAACCAGTTCAAAATTAATTGCAATATACCTATATCACTTTTAGAATACTGGTTACTTCTTTCGTTAAGTTTTAAAATTAGGTGGACAATATTACTGTGATTTAAGAAGTCGTTTTTTATTAGTAATTTATTTATATGTTTACAAAGTAATTAAACCAATGACTAATGTTCCTTTAGAAAGAATATTGAAGTTGTGTTTATAAAAGAGTACTATTAGAATATTATTGACCATAATTGTGTATAAATTCCTTAACCGGGTAATAACTATACTGATTACCCTATATTATTTTAATTTTTATAGTTACATTATTTCCTATAATGGACGCCCAAAGATTTGTCGCAATAATGACAGATAACAAATTCGTTACCAAGGAAACGTAGGTTCAAGCGAATTTCGACCTACGTGTATATAGACGTATTTTAGAAAATGAGCACATAATAATACAAAATAAAACAATATCACCAATAAGACTTCATCTACATTATCATTAGATCCATTTAGTATTCAATACACACATCATTTAGTTCCGAGCGTTTCCTCACAAACGTCTAATACATGACCGTCATAATTCTTTTTTCTTATTTTGTAAACGTGACTTGAATGTACAAGGTATATAAATATTTACTTATATTATAGAATTGAATGTTTGTTTGTCATTCTTTCACGTGATAATAGAATAATGAAGATGATTGCTTAGCGAATGGTTAATGACGGCGATTTTGAGTTGGACTTGCACATACGTATAGCAATAGTGATCAAATTATTACGTCGCATTTTTCAGTGAGAGGATGTACTTGTGCGCTCGTGGTTGCGTCGTCGCAATACGGTTGCAGCATTACTCAAAAGATTGCACAATGCACTGTAAGACACCGCAGAAATCCAACGACAAAAACTCAAATTTAAAAAGCCTTATACTTTTCATTAGCCGTAAAATGTTTAGAATTTCGATTCAATTAATGTTTGTAATAAACAATTCGTGAAACAAATCAAATAACAACGTCAAGATCTCAATTTAATTCAAAGTACTTTGCGAGAAACACTACATTCAAATTGATCCCCTTGAAAATTACGTTGTAAATTTTATTGCGATCGACAGGCAAACATTGGCGGCAATACTAGCGATGTTACGAGGCCCTTTGGCCTGCTGTAAAATGTAGTAAAGTTTTACATAGGGACCGTTTTAGTGGTCGTCATCTGAAGTTTTTGATGCGACAGCATTTAAAACATTGTGGGAGGAATTAGGTCAAATTGGAAGTGATGTAAAGTTTTATATGTCTTTTTGTGTTACATTGTTTTGGTAATATGATAAGGCATTGTTTAACGAGAGCAACGAAAACGCGATCAAAACAACGCCAATGACATGTTATTTGCTTCCTTATAGCATGGGACATGCAGCTAGCGACTAGACGTAACGTTTCTTTGCGTCATGATATTTATTTATTAGGGTAAAATAAACAAACAGTGTATTAAAAAGAAGAATTTGAATTTTCTTGTCTTACTTCTAGCAAGTTCGTTGCGTCGCTTTCTTCAGCCACACAGGATAAGGTGTAGTTAGTCTGACTATTTCTATTCAGTTGTTATTGTTGTCGTGCTTCGAAGTCAGTAATTCGTATATATACATATATCTTAAGTCCGAATGTATTAATCACCAGTATATTAAACTAACCAAAAATGTGTAAAACTACAAAATGCCAGCTATAGAAACTAAATAAGCGCAATGTGTGAGCGAAATGAAACTCATTAACAGAAAACAGTTGAAAACAACGTGCGCCGTTGGAAAAAGTTTCAACACTGCAATGTTTTACACAACTGGTTTCATTTTAACTTTGTTTCGAGCTTTTAAATTCGTAAATTTCAATCGAAATTATGAGAGCGTAGTTTTGTTGAATAGGGATGCGGTGTTGGCAAAAGGCTGTTTTATGTTGTTTTGAATGAGTGTACTTTTATTTAATAGTTATGTCTGTATTTAAAAGTATTTGTTTATGTAAGAGTTTGTTTTCCTTTTATCTGGTTATTGAAGCTCTGCTTGGTTTGTGATAAGTACGCAGCGTTGAGTTAATTTAGACAAGTTACAGACTAAATTAAATCAATGCTGTACGAACTTGGGAGGTATACTCTTAATCATTTGACGGTAAAAGGATACGCTAGTGTTATATCTAAACAGATTTCAGAGGTGGCATGCTTTTCCAACTGTATTTGGCTAGCTGTCTTATAGTACAAGTTATTTTCTGCGCAGTTAAAGTGGAATTTTATATGAAGTCCATACATTAAGCAGCACTTTATGACAAGAGTATTCTTATTATAGTTAGTATGCAACCTAGTTAAAAATGATAATAAACAATTAACATTTTGTTACCAGGCTGGTCCGCATGGTAGCTTCGAACCGCGCCATGTATTTCCATCAAAGAGTGTGTATACACTGTCAACGGTTCCCTGGATTGCAGACATGGCTGATCAGGACACCTACTGATGCTTTAGAGGTAACTATTATTTATTACTTTACTAATCATCGAGATGTTGTCGATTTCCTTAAAAGTGCGTTCAGATTTCTTAGATATCACGAAATGTTCAATCTTACCATTTTCGCGTTCTTTTACTGTTTTACGTTTTTACGTTTTATTTTACTGGATCAATGAAAATTAATATTCTTCCGTAAATGTCGCATGTTTATTAGTGTTCATATATTTTCTGATGCATTTAATTATACCGGGGCATTAGGTCTACATCCACACCGGTTTTCCATTACTAATCTTTTCGATACTAGTTAGTTTCATCTATGCATTATAGCCATTTATGCTCAAAACATGAAATTTCTATGACAGAAAATGGATTCAAAGCTTGAGAACTTTTAATCAACAATAGCAGATAGCCTTCTAAATACGCAGCATCCTTAGTTGAATCGTCCGCAGCTACGAATGCAGATATGAATTAATTCCGATAATACCTGTAGTAAATCTCGCGACGAATGCAATTGCCAATGCGGATTGTATCGGATTTGGAACCATTGCCAGATCAATTGAGCGTCATAAGTACAATGCGGAGGTTCTATTTTATGCCAGATATTGCGAGTATTTTGTTCCGGTTACTTTGTCTCTCTTTGCCGCATTATTTGGTTTAAAGGGTTAACTTTAGTCCAGGGTTCAGCTACTGGTATTGTATTTAAGATTTATGATCATTTCATATATTACGAACAGTCTCGTCATATTATGGTCTATCATCCTGACAAATTACAACCAAATCAGTTCGATAGTTCCATCAATATCATACCATGGTAATAAGGGAAAACAAACGCTTTGGCAACATTACATGTATTTTACTTACAATTAAATACAGTTTAAAAATAATTTGTATGTATGTACCGTTTGACTTGCAGAAGTCCCTAAAGGATGACTTTTTAAATGGATTTTGGAAAGACACTCCAGTTACTAAGTCTACGACTTACATAATGTTGCGTTGTCACGAACCTTTTCCTCTTTTAATATTTTGTATCAAGTAATGATGAATTACTTAATACGTTGGCATCCATCTTGTTGTACATTAACGGCAGGTAATGGCTTCATGACAGCTTCTCATATTTTATCAAATAATCTGACACTGGTTCAAGAATAAGCCTGAATACACATAAGAGCATTACGGCAAAAGTTTACATACAGCTCTTGATCAATTGATATTCCAGTTCCTTGATTCATGACGTTTATATCAATGTTGATCGTTCCAGTGATTGTCAGAACTAGGAACTACTAATTGTAACTACATACAAATTCATGGTCAAAATTGATACTTTATGCACAAGTCGTTTCCGTTTGTGTTAGCGGTTTGCAGTTTTCTGCTCTTTCGAAATATGATACCTCTCTCCCCGTCTCCCTCTCAGTCTGTAGGCTTCAGTATGATATACTTCCATACAATACCTCAACGAAACTTTACGACAAAATATGCTAGTGTGTACTCTCCTTATAATTTCACTCGTATTCAGTCGTAGCAGTTTTTTTATACGGTTGATGTTACGCAAAATGATTGATCATCATCATTTATTGTCATTTTATATGTTTCACATGACATAATGTGTTGTAAAATACATATACGAGGAAGTAATACGGATGTGCTTTTAGTAGACATTACGAATACATCAATTTTACTTGTCGACGTAATATTGTCATCAATTAATTATTGCTAACAAGCTTATGCATTTGACTTATGAGTGAAAATATATTTTAATTTTAATAATTTGATGAAAGAGAAACAATCATGAATAGACGAAATAATTGAAGGAGTATGCGTATATAAAATTAAAAAATCTATTTTTTTTGTGTAAACATTGGTTTTATGTGATGTTAATAAAAACACTCATTTTAATTGGTGTCAAAATATCAACAGATTCATTTAACACCTTTTTCTAACAATCCCTTCAATTATTTGAACCTTTGAAGGTAGGAGGTAGGAGTAGGAGGTAGTAAGTAGGAGTAAGAGTTATGAGAGATTCTCGAAGAATAGTAAGGTAATTATTTTCCATCGTTTAATATTTTTTTAGTAGCCATATTCTAAAGGATCAGTTATAACAACAAAGTTTCACTAAAAACAGTTAACGATCGTTAAAATAGTTTTTTCCGATCTATTCAACATAGGACTTTATTATAGGTACCTATGTTCCTTAGACAAGTTCTACGTATGCTCGTCTAGCTATCCAAGATTCCCCGTGTTAATTGACCCGTGTCATTGTTGACGCACTCAAGACAATGTTCCGTGCTGTGCTCTGTCGATCTATTGCATAAACATCGATTCCGTC
Organism: Anticarsia gemmatalis; assembly: GCF_050436995.1. Taxonomy (NCBI): domain Eukaryota; kingdom Metazoa; phylum Arthropoda; class Insecta; order Lepidoptera; family Erebidae; genus Anticarsia; species Anticarsia gemmatalis. Next base: position 8,639,379 of record NC_134762.1, read on the forward strand.
GTGTGCGCTGATTGCCTCTCTCACATGCAAATATTTTGACTTTACATTTAAATACCTAGCTCAACTATATATTTATTTATTTGAAGTATATGGTAAAGTCATGTTTAATGTAATCGAGTGGGTGGCTTAGAACAAAAAATTACAGTTTTAAGAATTCAATGTATTATATTTTCGACTCGTTGATTCCTAATTTAAGTTGAATGGTACATACGTGTCGGTACCCGTCCAGGCCAGGAGATTGTATTATTTTGACAATAATTTATATGTAAACACCCTGTATAAAATGAGAACAACATTAAAAGGCTTCATATTTTGAAGAGAACGTAAAGTTGTATAATTATATTATTTGTGGGGTTAACCGAGTGAAGAAATCTTTGTACTGTACACAATTTTGGGCACTATGACAGATTCTAGTGAGTATTTTAAGTCATCGCATATACACATTTCTGAATACACTGATTTAAAGTGCAAACATTTTAAGACTCACATGTTTGAGTAGGTAATATAGGACATATAGAGTGAAGGTTAATTGGCCCAAAACACACATAGATCATAAAACTTTGTACAATATACATCACAAAAAAACTGCTGAAACATTCAAACACGAACCCAAAAAAAGCCTACTGTAACGAATTTTTCAACCCGCCAAATATAACACCTATAAAAAATGTTCGGACCACCAATTTTTCAAACTATAAACTTTTAATTACAGTGTTTTACATTTGTTTACGCATGTTATCACATGTTACAGTATGTTACACGCCGATAGCGTGTTAAGCCAACCCGTGTAGCTCGCTCGTTTACGCGCATAAATCACTTACGCAAATATTATGGCCGGGACGACTGTATGCCGAATAAATATTTGTATCCCGGAGCATACGTGATGGTCCTTGAATACTATATTACTGTAATGGTTTGAATTTATTATTATTATATTTTATAGCACAGTCACTCGTCTTTTCCGCAATTCGCTCAACTCTGTGGCACAGTGGTTAAGGTCGCCACATCGCTACCATTGCGTTGGGAGGTCGTGGGTTCGATTCCTACACGGAACAATTATTTGTGCAATATATAAATAGGTGTTTCGTGTCAGGTTGTACTCTGTGACCGTTGTTTGTATGTTTGTAAAAGTCCCCACTGATGCCTGTTACGTGAGACAAAAATGGACTGGAACTGGAATTTCTTAAGCCCACAGGTTCTTAGGGAAAATATGCGTAATTACACTAAGCGCCTATTTGTTATGAACACATAACTTTTTGTTAGTCCCAATGAGCTACAGTTTTACGGTAGCTTTGTAGATGACACTTAAACCTTTGTACTAATGACGCAAAGAAGCATCAACCCTATGTTGTAAACGTAAGGTGTCTTTTTCTAAAACTGTAGTAAGACAATGTTTCTTTACAAAGTTGCTTGTCCCGTTTTTCACGCTTCACCTATTTCAACCTTTAGGGCTCCTAAACTAAGTCGGATTACACTCCCTATTTCACGAGAAGATAAACGACTTATAAATATGTAAACAAAACGCTCCTACATAAAAATAAAACATATCAGGGAGTGTCAGAAGCACGCATGAATCTCATTCGCTGTTATAACACTATAACTTTGGAATTATCTTGCACATGACTTTGACAAACGAAATGGGTTTTCACAAACACGGAAACAGACACGTTGGCCCCGGAAAGTGGTTATTAAACCAACTTTTGGACTTGTTTGATAAAGTTTTTGACGAGGAAGTCGTGTGTTTTGAACCAGAAAATAGGAATGAAAGACACGGAAAGGTCCCCGTGTGTTGGGCACATTTCCTTAGAGCCTTCTGTACATGAATTGTAAGAAGGGTTGATTGACAGAATACGGCCTGTCCCAAAGTTGTTGGCCCTCAAAAGTGAAGGAAAATATTCCTTGTTAAAAGTTCGTTTGTGTATTCTTTTCTGTCTTTCCGCTTAGTTTAATCCTACATATTATTGTAATGCCGGTTTCTGAGACTTTTCTCGTTGTTAATTTTTCAGAATTCGTTTATTGGTTAAGAAATGTATTAAAATCAATATTTATCTTAGTGCATAGACATTATCCCAGGACAGGACATTTCCCAGGACATTTATCACGCTTTGCATCATAAAATTGTGCAAAGATTTTTAGCCTTTCCTTCAGTATTAAGGACGTATAGACATGCTAAATATTTTAAGTATGTGAATACAGACGTCAAGATAAATCTAAACATCAATTTCATGGAACATGGAGAGTATTACAGAACCAACATACCACCAGTTTAATCTAGCTCCTCTAATTCTCTTCAATCAAGCTTGTAATCTGTATAATTCCGTTCTAAACCCTGCCACGGTATCTATCAATGGGTTAAATCTCACACAATACTATAGACTTATAGACCAACAACTAAGTATATAGCCTAGTCAATATTTATCAATCTATTGTACAAAATTCTTCCGTTACTGAGTGACTGACTGATAGACAACACACAGCCAAAACTACTGAGCGTAGAATATTGAAATTTGCTATGAAGATGCCTTAGAAAGTGTAGAGGAGCACTAAGAGAGGATTTTTGAAAATACCCCCTAGAGGGTTGAAATTTCACGCGGCTAAGGCTGGGGATGGAAACCTAGTCTAAAGTAAAATTGATAATTGCGTATTTGTCTCGAAGAAAGTCACCGTAGCAAACACGCAACAGTTCACTGCATAAGTCAGCTGACGTTTCTAACTTCTACAAAATATTGTATACTTCAGCCACCCACGCACCTTGCAAACGTACTCTACTAAGGTCACCCACGACCTAAACATTTACTTTGAAACGTACAAATCCCCTCAGAATGGTTTAGCAACTAATTCAGCCGAGTCCCAATCACGGCAATCCAATCTCGTCGGTCCAATCTTGTCGAGTGACAGGCATGGTTCTAACACACTTAACCCCTACCGTAGGAGGGGTGTATTTCACCCCCAACTAATTGCCAACTAATTATCGGGAGTCGGTGCTCTAACCGGGACTCTTGAACGTATTATAACGTTGATAGTTACTGGATGGGGAACTAATTTGGAATTATAGGATGGGATAATAGACGGCGAATACGCTTTTCATAGTTTGTATGGTAATCTTTTAAGAAACAAAGGCTGAAGAAGTGCGAGTATAATTTATGTAAATACTATTATTTTACTTAGTAGAGGCATCTTATCAGATACTTATAACATTATTTTGTCAGTTTATAAAATAAGAATACAGACTTTTACGTCTAAAAGTGGCATCAATTTGACGTGCACATATCAAACTTGCAAATAAAGGTTACGAAATGTGGTCTTATTTTTTCTCAAGAATTTATTAAAATAGACACTAACCTAATAGTGTGGCATGCTCAGAATAATGAGGTGAAAGTCACTGACCTGTATTTAAATCCCATACTTTATTTATACGTACCAGCTATTCAATGTTTCACGAAATACGTCACAACACTGCCATTTAAACCGAGCCTAAAGGTCAGGACTAACTCAAATCCACAAAATCATTATATCGAACAAGCTGTGTCAAAACTTTCTCTGATTAACCAGTTCCTCATTGATTTACAAAAGGCGTCTGACGTCATCACTTAATATTGCTAAGCTTCTTAAGTTCACCCCTCACCCCTCACCCCTCACGTCGAATAACACTGTAAAAGCCATTTGTCTTTGAAAGCTGAAAGGCCTTGTCTCAAATGTTTTCGAGTGAAGACAGCTTGATCGCATTCAACAAAGTTTTCCTTGAGTTAGGTATTTTCTTCCGTACAGGCGAAAATTTATTAGGATGCTTTGTTGAGTGATGGGATTGTTGCCAACTGCTAAGGTTGAGGTTCGAATCCACCACTGAATTTGCTATTTTAAGTTATATGACTATAATAATGTATTTAAGTTAGGGTATAGGTAAGACTTCTATAATATGAAATGTAAAATATTGTCCCTACTCAAAGAATTTTCAGAGATGGCTGAATTTGCTAACGCTTATATTATTACTTCTCATATGAGTTTTATTCTCTAGTTAGTTACATTCTGGAGCAGTGACCTCTAAAATATTCTACTTCATAACAAGTAAACACACAACAAACCAACTATTTTATTTATCCCAAGGTGAAACACAGGTCACACATACTAGAACAACTAAACTGACTTCAAATTTTCTCTCTATTCATAAAGCTTATTTCAATCTATGACACGGGTAAACAGGACACGCGGCAATTTTGCAAATTGACAACCTTTTGAAGGTCAAAGGAGTCGTTTGGGATGCTTTGGGATGCCTTGGGATGTGTTGGGACACGCTCGGATAGAATATATTACAGTAGCTTATCCGTTCAATAGTATTCTTAAGTATATACCGCAGAACGTGAATAAGGTTTTTACTTACGTTTTTGTACGTGACTTGAAGGTCTGCTAGACCGTTTTTGTTCAGCAATTTCGTGTGTGTCTTCGTCTAGGTACGGTTGGTGACCGCGTTTGTAGGTTGGTAGAATAAAACTTTGTATAATAAAAATAACGCTAGCATATGTTTTGTATAAAGTTCGGGCTAAGTTTAAAAGCTTAACATGTATAAACTAGTTTCTTTTTCCCGTGGGTGCAGATGGAGACCAAAGAACGCCGTTTGTTATAAAACTTATTTTACATGCATAACTCAAAAACACTATTTTACGCGGAATTACTAATTTATATTTATTTTTGAAAAGTCCCGCAATAAGGTTTTGCTCTTGTGTTGCGCGGATTTTTAGAAACATACAGACAACGGACACAAATTACAACAAGACCCAAACAACTTCGTATATCGCATAAATAAATTTAGACTTTATCAGTTCAGTACTAATTAACCGAATACTGCAAAATTACGATAAACACGTCTAACTGCGATCTGTGAAAACAAAAACCAAGACTAAATAAATAAGAAATATACACAATGTTAATCAGATTCATCTTTTCAGCCGATGTTGATCTCAAAGCGAGAGTACCCGTACCACAGATGGGAGCCGCTTTACTTCGGGTCCAATAAGGAGCCCTGGTACAGCGAGATGCTGACTTGGGAAGGACGTCAAGACAAAATGACACAGGTGAATACACTTTTTCATCAAGTTTTTGGTTTAAACTGGATTACTTGGTCGTAGGAAGGCAGCAGTCGTGATTGAACTGTAAGTAAAAAGTGCCTTCATTGGTTTATTTCTTCCAAAGCAAGCTTCAATTATCCGAATTATATAAGCGAAGGTTACCTGTACCGTCGGTATTTACACATTTTTTTGTATTGGACTACAGTTACTGATCTTCTATCCAACTGGTATGGATTTATAAACTGTATTGCACCATATTTGTATTTAAATATTAACAGTTACATAAGTAAATAAAGACCCAATATTCACCTATGAGCACGACTATAAGCACCTATGTTCACCTGTCACAGGTATACATATTAGGAATGCCTTTCAAGTTACTGTACCTTTTAACAGAAGCTAACCTTTTAGCTGAAGAAATTAAAGTCAACGCGTTTCCTGTGACATATTATTCACTTCTTTGCATGAAAGGTATCGTCTTTATGCATGTATCCTGCACAATTGTCAACATCACGTGGCGACTACTGTAACAGATTACTGTCAGATTTTGAGCAAGGATTGTCTGGACGCACGTAGCTTGCAGTGGCAATATGTCTTACCTTGTCACATTGCGGTTTGAGCCACATGTTGCCGTGACACGAAACCTTTGAGTGCGTTCACAGGCTGTGTGAGTTTAAGTGCAATAGTGTACGTGTGTAGGGTTTAGTGCCATGAGGCATAGTAACTAGGCAGGTACGTAGATAAATTCAGGCTTATGATGACTATGACAGTTTTGGTTATATAAGATTTGTAATGAAAGAAAGTATATGCTGAAAAATGAGACCTTAGGTGCAAAAATAAACACGATGTAAACAACAATTTTGATTTACGACCTGCAAATGAAAAGAGGGTGATAATTATTACAACTCTGTTTTTTGTTTAATCTATACTCTCAGAGTGTTACTCTCCCATTGTCGGCTAAAGTCTTGAGAACTCTGATTTTAACATAAACAATAATTTTCGTTCAATTGTATTTTTGTATTGCTCTCAAGTACTATCGTTTTTAATAAGATTCTTTGTAACGCTGTAACCCCCGATTTCTGAGGTACATTTAGCGGTAGTTTATCTATTCAATAGCTTAAAACTAATAACGCTATTGAATAGTTAAACTACCGATAAATGTACTCAGAAACCGGGCACATGTACAACTATATTACATATAAGCGTGTGCGTGTTCATAAAATAATGCACTAACAACTCATTTATAGTATATCAAGACTATAAATATTATAGCGTTCCGAACCTACATTTTCCGTGTCAGACTAGGCTCGTAGCTTCGCAGTAAACGTGTAATAGTAACAGGACACCCCGCAGATTGTCGCTAATGGATTTTTGAAAGGGTGTAGGAGAGCACATTTGTTATAACCTTTTAGTGTAAGGTGCGAATAAAATGAACCGAAGTAAGTTGATTGATATGCTTTGCTTTACTTCCAACTGCGTAAGCAAAATAAGTAAACCTCATGAGATATTAATTATATAATCATAACAATACATCGATACATGTTTTTTTCTTTCTTATAAAAGACAACTCTACTAAGAATTGCAATTGTGTCGCGGGGACTTTTACAAACATACAAATTATGAACACAAAGTACAACAAACTAATTAGGAGATTTTATCACTTTTTTACAGCAACTAATCGCGAATCACGGTTTTTACGCTTAATATTTGTTTTCTTCTTATTTGATAAAATTATTTTTAAGGTTTAGTCACTTTTATTTTTAATGTAAGTTTATACTACTCAAGTTTTTGCACATTCCATACGATATGTGTGTTCTATTTTTTTTATTTATAAGCAAAGTTTTTTGATTCACTTTTCATAAAGGTCCCTCGAACCCCTCTACATTGCTTGTAGAAATCTTTTATAACCTCATACTCAATTGCCTTATTATTCCGTAGATAATGGAGATGTGCCTCCAAGGCTACGATTTCCACATCCTGGACGGTGGTTTTATGGTACACAGTTATCGCAAGTACCTGTGGACGTCAGACAGATTTTCAAACAAGGCCAAATATAGTAACAGAGTGAAATATATGATAATAATATATAACTTAAAGAAAATATATAAGCCTGATAAAAATAGTTTATGTCAAATAATGGACGGTTTTACTTTATAATACTTGTTTTTTTATTTCACTGGCGGTGTTTTGTTAAATTGAACGTATTTTTAGTAAAGACTTTACAAGCGTTAAAATAAGGTTTATATTTAAATGTATTATGTAACGATTTGTACTTTTATTTAATTAAATCAAAATCAAAATCAAAATCAAATCATTTATTCATTTAGGTCAAATATTGACACTTATGATAGTCGTTACAATTACTGAATCTACCACTAGCTCGGAAAGGGGGTAGAGCCTTATGAGAAGAGCTAGCGAGAAACTCACGGCCACTCTTTTTAATCGCCAAAAAGTTTTACAATGTGGTTGATACAATAATTGATCATGCGAGGAGCTGCCAACAATCAGCGATATAGACTAAACGTCAATTAAGTTAAATGAACATAGCTAGGTTATTTATTAGTCTCTGATCATACCGTATGTTGGGAGCACCTACTAGCATGTGATAATAAGAATATGGGCAGCTAGTGAGCACTCTGGTTGTGAACATTATAAAAGAAAAAAGTGACAGTTTTATGAATAACATCAAATTGTACGTAACATCACCTATTTGCATCATTAATTGCCCATATTTTACAATATTTAGACCTACTGCTACTGAGTTTATACAATTTATAGCAAAGTTCCCTAATTTCAAAGAATCCTAATCAAGCGAGCGACTAATCCCAAGAGCTATTGTCGTTTAGATACTCATCAATTCTGTAATAAGCTTTCCTAACGAGATGTTCCTTAACAGCAACTTTGAATTTTGGCAGGGGTAAATCCATGATGTGCTTTGGAAGCTTGTTGAAGAAACGAATGCCGAGACCTACAAACGAATTGTGCACCTTGTGTAAACGATGATGGGGACCTACTAATTTGTGTCTGTTTCTAGTGTTGTAATTGTGTCTATCGCTATTTGTTGCGAAAGTCCCTAAATTTTGTTTTATATACAACAAGTTTGCAAGCACATACTGTGATGACACCGTCAGTATCCCTATCTGCCCAAAAAGCTCTCTCAAGGAGTCTCGCGCTCCTAAACTATAAATTGCACGGATAGCTCTTTTTTGAAGGACAAAAATAACATCTATATCAGCAGCCTTACCCCACAGTAATATACCGTAAGACATGACGCTGTGAAAATAACTAAAGTAAACCAGTCTTGCCGCATCCACACCAGCAAACTGTCTTACTTTTCTGATTGCGTACGCGGCGGAGCTGAGTCTTCCCGAGAGATGCGCTATTTGAGTGCCCCATTGGAGCTTGCTATCCAGACTGATACCTAAAAAAGTTGCCGAATCTACCAAATCGATAGTTTGCCCATTTACGACCATGTTAGTACCTAAATTCCTCGCGTTGGGCATAGTGAACCTAATGCACTTAGTTTTGTCAGAATTTAATAACAGATTATTACAAGTGAACCAGTTGTGGACCTGTTCAAGAATACTATTGATATCAATAAAACAAGACTTCGAACGATCTACTTTAAAAATGAGTGAAGTGTCATCTGCAAATAATATAATATCACATAAGTCCTGCACCTGAAAGGGGAGATCGTTTATATATACGAGAAAAAGAAACGGACCGAGTATCGAACCCTGAGGCACGCCGAGAGAAACAGCTGAACCTGAAGACCTTACACCATTGATATCTACTCGTTGAATCCTATTACTCAAATATGACGCAAGTAAATCGAGCGCTGTATCCCTAATTCCATAGTGGTTTAGTTTCCTAAGGAGCGTATTATGTTGGACACAGTCAAATGCTTTGGAGAGATCGCAGAACACCCCAATGGCGTCCTGGGATGTCTCCCAAGCATCATAGATATGCTTGACGAGCGAAATACCTGCATCGATCGTTGACCTACCCTTTGTGAAACCATACTGTTTACCATGAAATAGCTGATTCGAGTTAAAGTGACTTTCGAGCTGCTCTAATATGACCTTTTCGAAGATTTTGCTAACCGCAGGCAAGATGGAAATGGGCCTGAAATTGCTGGGCTCACTCTTAGATCCCTTCTTAAAGAGTGGTACTACTTTACTGTGTTTCATTAAGTCCGGAAACACACCAGCATCTACGCACCTATTAAATATTAAAGCCAAATGGGAGGCTATTTCCAGGATGATACTTTCTACTAATTTAACAGAGATGCCCCAGAGGTCAGGTGTTTTTTTGGAGTTGAGCGACCTAAAAGCCTTAACTACATCATTAGAGTTGATATGTTTGAAGAAAAAAACACTACCACACTCTTCTACACTATTTCGAAGTAAACATTCTGCCTTGGCAGGACAGGAATTCAAGGAGCTAGTTGTAGCTGTGGGAATATCAGCGAAGAAAGTATTGAACGTCTGAGCAACCTCTAAGTTGTTGGTGATAATCGTGTCATTTACTTTCAGTTCAAAATTATTTTCGCGCTGGATAGCACGACCTGTTTCGTTGTTAATGATATTCCATGTGGTTTTGATCGTATTGTCTGAGCTTTTAATTTTGTTGCTTAAGTGTAAGGATTTAGCAGCAACACAAGTTCTCTTAAAAATTTTTGAATAGTTCCTAACGTATTCAAGAAATTTAGGATTAAAATTGAACTGTTTCATGGAATAAAGCTCATACAACCTAGCTCTACTTTTATAAATACCTGCTGTCGCCCAATCGCAAAATTTGAGTTTCCTATTGTTATCTAGTATGGTTTTCTCTTTGAAGATAGTTTTGAACTTGGATTCAATAATGTTGAATAACGATGTGTAAAGGTTATCCGGGTGTTCTTCGGTGTCGTCTAACTTCGTCATAGCACTAGCTATCTCACTATTAAATAATACTAAACGATCCCTAGTAATAGGCCTACAAGTAATTTTCTTTAACCTATTATCTACTCTAACTCTAATTAAAAATATATTTTCCTTCGTTGTGATTTGTTTTGAGAACGTATAAGCAAGAATTAAGAATTCGATTTCATCAATGCTAAACTTGTCAAACGTAGGAAATAAAAAAAATTGTAACAAAAAAATAAATGCAGCTAGATAATATAAGTTTCTTGTTATAGTAGGTTTGTTAATTAGTCATGTTAGTTAATTGTAATAAAAACCTTATTGTTCCGTAGATCATTGAGATGTGTCTACAAGACTACGAATTCAACATCTTGGACGGCGGTTACCTGGTCCACGGTCTGACAGACCGCAATTACTGGGGTCTGTCAGACCCAGTTTCCAACAAGGCTGAATACTCGAACAATATAAAATATGCAGCGATTGTGTATAAATTTAAAGAAATTTATAAAAACTATTCTTATTATAAGTGCGATATGTCGTCTTATGGTACTATCGATCCGTAGTATAATTCTTGATACTTTAGGTTTAATGTGTAGGGCTGGTATGAGTAGCTGTTATAAATGTGGTACGTTAGGTGATTTTGATACTTTTGTTAATTTTAATTTTGAAATCGGTTTGTAGCGTGTTTTTTTGGCTTAATACTATGTCTATAAAGGAGAATATTGTCAGAAATACAGCGCGCTACCCGATTTATAATTCTATGTTAGGTTAGTTAGATTTAGATGTTATTTTATTTTCAACCTTATTTTAACGCTTGCAAAGTCGATGATTATTTAGCAGTTATAAACATTTTGGTTTTTTACGTTTGGTCCGTGTCGATTTTGTTTCTTTTTGACATTGTTGGAATAAATTTTATTGTTTTGACTTCAGTGTTTTATTTTTATCAATACAGATTTATGAGTTTATCACTCACATAGAAACAGAAACACACAAAGACAGGTTAGCCTAGGTTTTTTAGGCACAGTTTACTAACACAACATGGAGTCCACAATACAAAAAAATGGTCTTGATATAGAAATGATTGCATAAAAAATTATCTAATCTCAACATTTTGCTAGATATCACTTCACTTCAAATTGACACACATTGAGTTGGAGTGTCATTATATCACATAAATAAATAAATACTTATATACGTTTTGATGTATTTTCAATTAAATGTATTTTAATCAAAACTATTGTCCTTAGATGTTGGAGCTATGTCTTCTAAAGTATCGGATGGTGATCCTGGACGGTGGGTTCCTCTGCCACGCAGCTGCGGCCAGGCCTTCCCATCGCCAGAAACGTGCCGAGAGACTTAACACACAAAATTATATCAAAATTATCAAATCTTTTAAAACTAGATATCGGGATCGGGAAAATTCTGGTTGTAGAATAGACTATGGCTGTAAAAGGAGATAAAGAAGAATGGTACAAGGAGGCTTGCTGCACATATATTCGGTTCGGCGGTATTTATCGAACAATAAAACCGATTCGAAGCAATTACTGCACTTCGCACTTCGACTTGTGCCAATCGGGTTGTTCCTTCGAATGCCATTGTCACAATTCGATTTAAAACATTCAGGCGCGGCGATGTCAAGCGGCATTTTTCTCGAACACAATTTACACATTTTAGGATTGCCGCCCGCCTAGGCCGATTAATGCCGAACCAAATATGTGTGTTGCAAGCCTAACGTTTTTTTATGAACTGAAATATTGAAAGTGTGTGAAGTAAATTACGTTTCAGAAAGCTTCGCCAATGACTGTGTCGTTTGTACTACAAAAATTGTTAAATTGGAATTGATGAAATTGTTGTCGATTTGTCTTATGATGAATGTGAAAAAAATCGCAGTGAACGATAATGATTGACCAAATGTCATGTGTTTATTAAAGGTGAAACTATTTGAAACGTTTAAGCGTTGACATGTTATGAATAATATATTTATTGCCTCATTTTTGTAGATGACTCCGTATATTTTTCTTCATACAACTGCATATTGAAAAGCTATTGATGAATATGCTATTCCGGAAAGGGGGCATTTCACATGACAAAAATAAGTATGTGCTTTGTCGAAATTTATATTTTGAATAAAAGGCCTGATAACACAATGGTAAGGATAAAACATGCTTACTTGCCTTTGGTGGCCATTACAAGAAACCGAAACTAGCCGAAGATTGCCGAACGCAGTGTAACGATGTTTTCAATTCAAACATGTATATCAGCATCAAGAGGTATTATGGTTGAAGTCTATCTCTTACTGACGATATCTCATGTTCAGATTATCCATACTATACTTAATATTATAAATTCGAAAGTGACTCTGTCTGTCTGTCTGTTACTCAATCACGCCTAAACTATCAATTTGCATAGAATATGGAGATATTATGATACCCGAGAAAGGACATAGGCTACTTTTCCTTCTGGAAAATTACACATTCCCATGAGAAAATTCAGGTGGTGGACGAAGTCACTGGTAAAAGCTAGTTTTTATATACATAACGTGTCAACGCAGTTTACTTCGAAACTAAAACACTGAAAAATCTTATTTCGGATATGATATTATCAAAGTATACTCGAAAAATGTATGTAAATTACTAATAAACGGGTCGGAAATTTGGAACATGAAACATGTCTTCTGAAATGCGAGCTTAAATGCTGGCTATGATTTTTATAAAGATGCTATTTTAAATTATAAAATACATTATTCTATTGCATTACATTGTAATAAAATAAAGACGCGATTTGAATTTACTCAAACTCATTACTCGAGTAGGTATAGTAAAATGCTCGTATAGTGGAAAAACACACGTTTTACTAAGCAATTCTTAAGTCCAGTTGACTGTAAAATCGAAATCAAATTATTTATTTATGTAAACCTTGAAGTAAGTATTGATCTTGCCTGTTACAATTATTATTAGTAATCCATTTATTTTCAGTAATCAATTTATAAAGAAAGAACAAGTTAATCGAATAGAAAAAAAAAAACTTCTGGCGGATTTTCAACACAATTGTTACATTATGGAAAAAATGTTGTTTGAGAATTAAAAGTTAGCTTAGAATAACATTTATTGATTGAACAAAATTGTATTATCATACACAACAAAGTACTTTAAATAAAACTGAAAAAGATGAGTTGTACACAAATCTAATAAAAATATTTAGAATTATATGGAAAAAACTTTGACGTATATTATTTGAACAGATTTCGTATTGCAATGAGAACAGTCCCTACAAGTTGAGGTTTTGAGTAAACTCAGATCGTGTCGCCACGGCTTAACTCATAAACAATGGAAACCAAGCTTTAGACAAACTAACTCTTTATGTACCTTAAATACTACGTTTAGTTCCTAAAACTGTTATTATTGAAATATATTGAGTGATTTTAAAGTCACGAGCATCCTTTTCAATTAAGATAAGTACTACTCTTGATAATATTTGCAGTAAGCAAATCTGTTGTCATCTATTAATTCAGCTTACATCTAACTACTGTTGAATAGAGACTAATGTTTAAAAAATGGATTGAAACCTCAAATAAGCAGGAATTCGTATTGTAAAAAGTTATTGCTGGAAAATATATTTATGAAAAATTATTCAAGTATCAAAAAAATTAAGGGTAGTATTGCGTGGAATATGTTTTACAATAATATTAATAAATACATTTTTTATTATATACAACACTAATATTATCTCGAGTGGTTACTTAACTCAAAAGGATGTTCCAGACTAAAAATTCATCCTGTTTTATCATTAATTCAACGATATGAAATAATAGCCAGATTTATTTATGGCTTGGTTTATAGACCGCGTGATAAAATTTCATTGGAATTGTTTGTACGTGCTTTGTTTTTACATTTTATTGTTAGATACATATTATAATTTATACTGTTATTACTGTAAGCGATATTTTCGAGCGCAAACCCCACATAGAGGTATATAGACCCCGATGTATATATAAAATTGGAATGTTTCGTCCCAATAAAGATTTTACTATAGATGCATTTTGTAGTATTATTTTAAACGTACATTTATGCCACACACAGATTTTTAATTACAGAAGGTCTGTATCGATTATTGGAAATAGATACTTATATGTTTCTTAAAATATATTTAAACTTACACCCAGATAAGATATTCATGATCTTCGCACTAATAAATAATCGTGTTTGTTATGGTGTTGCCATATTACCATTTCAGAATGATTATAAACATTTTCTATAAATAACACTTTTAATAACAATGTTAGGAATTTCTACATTCTGTTCAGAATAAAAGTTTTAAGTGTAAAACAACTTTGACCAGAAACAAATAAAAATATAAACATCATTGGACAACTCACACACGGTCATTTGATTCCAAACATCTTGTTTGCTTGTGCTATGTTAACCAAATAACTGATAAACATACTTAAATACTTCTAAATACATACTTATATAGATAAATTGTTATTGGTTTGTTAACATTTTAAAACAGCAATGCAACAGTATCTCAACCCGAGCAATACCTACAGTAGAACCTAATGAAGTTTTAACAAGTACGCCAAACGATGCAACAAAATTTACATATCCCCACTGCTTTCTAAATTCCAAAAATGCTCACCCTTTCCTCTTTCAAAATCAGAGATGTATGGAGCGTTCATCAAGATAATTTGGAGTGCACACGCGACGAATTTTAACACTAGGAAAGAAGAGGCTGTAATCAAGCTGTAGGTCGGAAACATGACTTTTAGTACTCACATCACTGGATGTTTTAGCATAATATGATTTTCTAGTTTTTGGATCTTTTTTATACAAATTTAGAGCTCTATTTCTCTTCCCGTTGAGCTTTAAATATAACCAGCAAATATTATATCTAAAAGTGAAAGATTTGATTGTTATTTTGCCGTGACATTCTGGCTTGTTTCCTTATTGTTAATATCCACATTTTTGGCAAATAAATGATTATGATTATAAATTGTACACATTTGGGACTAGTAGGCTCTAACATTTTTTAGGTCAAAATCAATCGGATACAAATTAATATCATTTCATGAGGCGCCTCTAGCCAGTTGCGCTCACCGGTCGGTAAACGATCTGTGGGTTAAGCAACCATTGGCGCGGTCATTCCATGGATGGGTGATCGCATAGTGGTATTTGATCTGGGCGTCTCCGTGCTTCGGAGGGCACGTTTAAAGTCGGTCCCGGTTGTTGTCTACTAAGTTAACAGTCGTTAAGCCACGTCAAAGGCCTCTCGGGCGGCTTGAACAACTTTGACACTAGGTTGACCACTAACCATACGACAAACAAACAAACAATATCATTTCATTCTTCATTGGTTACGAAGTAGTAAATTGAGATAAAACACACAAAATCTATATTAACACATGGGACCTTAATATCTGCAAAAAAGTCTCAGACAAAATAAAAGTATGAAATAGTTTTCTGTACAAAGTAAAGAATGCTAGCAGTCGTAAAGGTCTCTTGTTTTTATTTACCCTGTTTCATCAACTCGCCGTGTTTGTTCAGTAGTTCCAATAAGTTCCATTGTTTGATATCGCTGCTTAAAACCTTTTTATAGGTATTTACTTTGGACGGCTGCTAATATAAGAGTTGATAGTTTTTGAAAGACTGTTTGTTTTCAACTTACCGTTGATAGCGTTTTTGTCGTTTCGTATCTTGTTTATTACTTTTGTTAATCTGTTTTGTGTGAAAATAGAAGGTATTTCTATCGTATGCTATGGATAGAAATAGAACGTAAATAAATTGTAATTGCTTTACAACCAAGCCCATATTTCAGTCTATATTTATGTTTTATAATTATAAAATACACATTGTATTTACAATATTTTACAAGAAGAAGTGCTTCCACGCGTCGTCAACATTCCCAGTATTCCCAATTCCCAGAACGTTGGATCTAGCTTAACCTTTGACCTAAGTACAAGCCGGTGTTCCGATCACGTGTTAGGTTATACTTTTAGTAAATATTCGTAATTCATCAAAAGGTACATTGTCTCAAGACCGCTCGGAGTACCTATAGCTTAACGCTGCATTTCACCCGACAGTTATCAACACGTGTCGACACGCTCTTTGAGATCACATGACAAGTCACCTGAATATCTTCTCTCCATACATAAAGCTACGATGTATGTAAACAGTATACAAGTAACGTCTCATATCGAACCTCCCACGCGACTGGCGTCAAAGCGATAGAACTACGACACAATTGCTTTAGGTAACGTGTAGGCGTATTAGCATTAGACTGCTTTTCCACTAGAGATGTGTTAGGAAGCTATTCTTCGAGGATGTAATTGCTAAGTTGTTAAGATATTTTCCACTAATGCTGTAAGCTATGGAGCAGTGCGAGTAAGATATGCTACGAATATGTGCTACGAAGATGTGCTATGTAGATGTGCAACGGAGATGTGCAACGGAGATGTGCTACGGAGATGTGCTACGGAGATGTGCTACGGAGATGTGCTATGGAGATGTGCTACGGAGATGTGCTACAAAGATGTGCTACGAGTATGCGCTACGGCGATGTGCTACAAAGATGTGCTACGAGTATGCGCTATGAAGATGGGCTACGAAGATGGGCTACAAAGATGTGCTACGAAGATGCGGAACGGAGATGTGCTACGACGATGTGCTACGAGGATGTGCTATGGAGATGACCTCCACCGATGCGCAGCTATGCGATGTATAGATAGAAGGGAAGCGACGAGGACGGTGCGGTCAGGCGCTCACGCCTCAGGCATAGAACGCATCCTTCCGTACAAAATTCATATAATACTTGTATTCTTTAAGGCTATATGCATCAATGAATATGATTAGTGGATATCAAACACATCCACAGCAACGTAACATAGCACATCTCTGATGGGAAAGCACCCTAAACCAAGGGCTTTGTATCAAAACGTGACAGTTTGAAATGCATTTGATGTAGGTAGAAAATTGTTGCAGGCTGGTACTGCGTGGGAGATGAATGAGGTTTATTTTTAAAATATAGCTTTTGTGCTAAAAATACTTGCACATTTCTAAGTATTCATAAGGCTGCGTGTGGGATCCTGTTTCAGATAATTACTTTTATGAGAAGAACGTTTGAAACCAAAATAGATTTACGAGAAAAATACTTTTGTAAAAATATGCTCGGGTTTATTAATTTGAATAGTTTAGTTTATAACAACTTCGTCCACGTGAAAAGGTTTCCCTGGATAAAAAGTGTTATTTGTGTACCTATCCGTGTACATAATTTCAATCAAAATCCGTCGAGCAGTATTTGCGTGAAAGAGTAACAAACACCTATACATCCATCTTCAACTTTTGTATTGTAATCTTAGTAGGACATAACATAAACGATCAGGACCTGAATATACATTACGTTTAAAATTGCTGAAAATGGTCGCTAGTTTTATCATTCTACTTCTTTTAGAGCAAATCTACAGGCATATATAACACAGATATTTACGAAAAACAGTAAATCAAATTGTCTTCAAACAAACGTAACCACGGCAGTTCTACCTACGCATATCAGCTTTAACAAAACTAGTGTGACAACGACATTTCCCCGTGTATAATGCAACATACACAATATTGGCTCATATTATGTGCTACAGAGATTTCCCAGGAGGTTACTGGAATATCTTGAAAGGGGGGAGCGTTGAGTGGCAAAAAATTGAACCGCAACTCCGGGGAAGTCGGGGGAATCTCAATAAGTAGGAAATTGCTTAAGAAAAACCATTTGATATATTGTTTTCAGTAAATGGAATGATTGGTATGAATGTGGATTCAATTCAATTAATTGTATTAATTTTTTTTAGTGGCAAGGAAAGATGAAAAAAACAAAAAACCTTTTTTACTAGAAATATATAGGTCTGCTTCCAGTTTGTCAAACATACGTGACCTAATACAGAACAAATAAAAACTCGAACATGAAATGTGAAGATCAGAAGAAGATTATTCATTTTGTAGTCAATTATTAGATACATATAAGTGCGTGAGGCTGAAAAGGACGATATCGAGTTCTTGAAAGATGTGCTATCGATTAAAACCCCATAATTTAATACTTAAAATGTACAAAGCGATAGTTTAAAAGATAAAATAACACTTCATTCTCCTAGCTATTTTTACATCCATAATAGTTTGCTAAAATTCAACACAGTTTGAAAGAAAACCACACAACCTCAGCAACAAATAAATACAAAACTCGAGCAGCAAAGGCTGTTTATTACCTCCCCGTCAAAGTACTAGAAGTTAATAAGGTTGAGAGCAGACAGGGCGACAGTGAAGCGGCAAATAACATGCTAATGTGTTCCCCGCACATTCTCGCCTGTACACGACCTTAGCGAAAATAACTTGAAATACCTTTAAGATGCAACGAGTTTACGCTTTTTACTTCAGCTTATGTATGTAAAAGGAGCGCAATAAGGACGGTTTTGCTTTGAAAGTTTGTTGAACAATGAATTAGTTTTTATTTTGCAGTATTTAATTTGAGTATTTTCTGGTTACTGGCAAAATTCATGTAAGAATTTTTTAGATGCAGAGTTTTCATTTATGATTACTATCTCTTCTGCAACAATGTTTAAGAAAGAGTGCAGTTTCACCGTTCATTGTTATTTCATTTAATAAGCGATGTTGTAAATTGTGGTTGTTCGAGGATATTTTCGTCTTTAAGACAACATCTTCGAAAAGCTGATTTACTTCTTTTACTATCGAAAGCCGGCTAGTTATTGCCAATTTTTGTATAAAACTTGATCAGCACACCTAGCGGGTGCCGTAGAAGATATTTATTAGCACATTTTCAATGTCAAACTCTCAATAGTTTTTACTAGTTATTGCAGAAAATCCTCTTTAAAAACTTTCTAGTAATCAGCCTTTCTTCTAATTCAATCCCTTTTTACCCAAGAAAGGAGCAAAAAGCAAAAACTAATGGTTCTTAATACAATATCTGCTCAGAAACGAGAGTAAAAAAGCCCCACTTTTTGCGGTCATTATGAAAGTCTAATTAATTACCACAATTCTTATAGAACAAGCGTTAGGAATTATTTTCATTAGTTTATACGTTGTGTGTCGTAGTAAATCATTGATATCGGGAAAATATAGCTCACTGAACATAATATACGGCGGGACACTGCCAAGACGTTCTGTTATAGCGTTAATGATATTATTGTGAGACACTGTTGACATATTTTGGTGAAATACTGTGTATTATTTAAGCATTATATAAAATTATTTATTATCACAACTGGGGTTTCTGCTGATCGTAACAATTGGCACTATCGTAACTAGTTTTTGGTCACTTATCCCCATTATAAAAACGTATGCCCCCATGATGACTTTATGCTTGCATATTCACTATATCTGGAGAAATAATATCGAACCTGTGTAGGTGTTTTTCTTGAAAAATAAAGAAAACTTACTTTATAAAACATTATTTTTAAACTACCTGAAAATTTGCTTTAATGTTATTCAAATACATACGTAGTATATTTACAGAAGAAGTGATCACTTTCCAATAGTGCACTGTTTCAATCGTAAATAATAAGAAGGTATTGTGGGTTCGCCTGAAAATCGATATCACGATGCGGAAAATGGCCTTGCCTTTACATTTGTACCAAGCAAATGTACTTAGTTCACTTAAATATTATATCACTGACTTTTATTGTGAAGCACTTACACAGGACATAAGTCACATTTATTTTTGTATATATGGCGAGTAGACAACTTTCATATGACTAGAATAGACGAACCGAATGGACCTTTTACATTAATGTTGAATCAATTTTTGTTTCATTATATGTTTTTTTTTTGAAAATTCATCCAAAACACGCGATGTATACATACATAAAATCGCCTCTTTCGGGTAGTCAGATTCTAAAGAGCACCATTAGCTTTAATTCCAAAAAACATATTTTGCTTTCTATCTATCTATCTAATCAGCCCGTATCCACCCACTGTTAAGTATAGGCCTCCCTATAGGAGGCCTATTTTGCTTTAGTCACATCCATACTATACACGTATATTATCATTTTATAACTTCTACAGTAAAATTTTCTTCAAGGTCCAGTAATATTTCTTACACGGGTAAACTATCAAAAAAGTAAACGAAACTAAAATTCCGAGTTCCGCAAAAGATGATCCACTTGATCAACAATTGTTTGAGTTGTGAACTCAAAGTTTCACTCTTAAACCTGATACCTCTTTTATTTCGCCACTGTTTGATCTATTCCGTTTAAGTTTTACTTAAATAACTTAGTTTTCCGCTATTCTTTGTTTATTTTGGGAAGAACGGAATTTAGGAATGGTGGAGAAATAATGATTTAATTTTAATAGTTTGAATTTCGTACTTCAACTCTTGTTCGGTTAAGTAAATAAGTTAAGTACCTTCTATAAACGAAAACAAGCATTTTTATGTTAAGTTTATTTTTTTCCTAGATTATAATAAATTCAATGAGGATCATAAACCCAATTTAAATAGATGGGAATGTTATTTCCCTCTAGGTAATTTAGTTAAATTTCCATTGGACACTGATGAAAATACATAACCTTAACCACGATAGCTTTAGAACATAATAAAGCGGGAACGACGGTTATGTCGTGTATTTCGACCATCACGTTTAGTAACGCGCCGGACTTTTTGCGCGTTGTGTGCGTTGCTGCAATGTAATGGCATAAGTTCTATTTTCACAGACTAAAAAGTGCGTCACGGATAGTCTGTCGTCTGCGCTGCACCTTAAAGTAAATAAAAATCAAATCTCTATCTTCGAACATAATAATACTCCAAATCTAATCGCACACATAACAAAGTTCACAAATCAAACAAATCACAGATCATAGTCAATCCAAAAGACGTAATAACCCAACCCTAAAGGTTTAACCCTATCGATATTTCCAATATTACATTATTTGCCAAAGATGATCCTTAACTATTTGTCCTCAAACGACGGGTATTAAGGACCCTAAGGTACCTGTACTTACGCATCCAATCATTCAAGGGTTATTTAATCTTGAAGGAAAGGGATCAACATACAGGATTATATAAATCACATTTTCTATTTTTATGGGAAAGATTATGTACTGCGATGGGTAGTAAATATGTTTTGGGATGTGGGTCAATCCTTTGTTCGTTGTGGAAAATTTTAATATAGATAATGCTTCTTTGAATAAAAGACTAGTAGATAAATGCAAACTCTATGTAGTATATTTATATGTAACTGCTGATCCTGAAGATTTTCTATTTTCTAAGTAAGACAACTTGCAACCGAGATTTTTAAGGCTTTATGGAGAAACTAGGTCACCTTAGTCTTCGCTTTAGTCTCCGCAAAATTTCGAAATTATCCGAATCAGTTCTGCCGTTTCCATGAGCAGGAAGGACACACAAGTTTCATTTTTCATCTACTATTATAGATTGTCACAAGTAGCCCAAAGATTGAAAATGTTCTTAGAATATGACAATTCGTTTACACATGACCTAAAACATAAATGGCTGAACAGATACGTATTACTACATAGTGAAAACAAAGATACAAATTCAGGTAAAGAATTAATAAAAAACTAAGGTACCTATGTTAGCAGTTCTTTATATCTAAAACGGAGGTAATAAAACACTAGTTCCGTCCCACTATGAGTAAGAAAGACACGAAGAATTCTTTGAAATAGAATCCCTTTGAAATCTTCGCTCAATAACATTTTTATAGACTTGCTAAAGAAACCTTAGAACTAGTAACTCAAAGGAACACTATCATGTGAATTTATTTGTTGAAACGCGGTGAGATGTGGAGAAACTAAGTTTTAATCGCGAATAGTAGAACGGGTTTTTAGAATAAAAGAGAAACTGTCTTGGTACAAAACGGTGTGTTAGTTCGGATAAGTTATACTGTGTTTTGTCTTTTTCATTCACAGAACATTTCAGGCTTGATGAAAAGTGACAAAACATAAATTAACTAAATCGTGCTCACAAATGCAATATGGCTGCGCGCTGTATCGCTCAAAATCGTATTCTACAGTCAGTACTATCGACTTGCAAATGTTTGACATTTAAAAGTACTTAAAATAGTTCTTAAGAAATACGCTAGGGGCGCTAATCCGTTTTGCATATAAAGTGTATCGATAGTTGTCAGTTGCTAATGACTGGTCACCCATGAGTTCTATTGTAGTGATAGGTTTACTATAGACTATAGGCTTGGGTAAGATTTCTAAGACAATCCGAAAAAGAATTCAGAAAGTGTGTCGAGAAAAGCTTCGTGATTGCGCGCAGTTTGTGGTTTTCTAGTTTCAGTTATTTTGTCCTCATGGGAGTAAAATGGTCGGAAGGACATAATTACATGGTGTGTTAGTTTCCCTTTGTGTACTTATATATTTGTCTCTCCTTTTATTGGGGGCAATTGACGAAAGAAGCTTTTCTTAGTTAATCTGATGGTGAAGACAGATTTGTATGAAATACAAATCAACACACGATGTTCGTCCCATACAATGGGTAGCGAGCCTTTTGGTCACGTTACCAAACTCTAGGCTACTGTTAAAAATGTTTAGTGTACTGTTAATATTGTCATATAAATTGGAAAAACATCATAGAAACGTGCTAGATGCGGGTATTGAATCCAAGAAATCGTGATCAGTAGTTGTTTACACTACTATTCAGATGGTATATAATCTGTAAGGGTTTAACTTAAACCAATATCATTAAGAAACTAACAGAAAAAAAATGCGTATAGTTTTTTATATCGCCAAAAAAACGTGAAACTGAACAACTTCCTTATAAGGTTCGCTACATAAAGAGATTATGAACTCATAAAATACACCCATAATGACATTTATAGTGCGCAAAACGGTTTGTTTTGGTCGTTTCGACCAATGACACTGAACAAAATTGGAAATTATTTTATTTCCACCCTTGCAGTTTGGGGTTAAAGCCGTGATATTTTTTTAGTTCAAAATTATGGTTATAGTTCCACCTCCTTATGAGAGTCGTCGTAATAAATTGTTAGAGCTTTCAACGAAATGTAGTGTTCGGGTGTGTTTATAACTAAAATAGTTTGACGATCCTTGGCAGAAATAAATAGCTGTAAATAAAGAAAAGTTTCATCTGAGCACGGCACAGTAACTTGTTTTTCTACAGGCGGTGTTAACGAGTATCGCGACTTTGACATTTGAAATGCACTTAATTTAACAGCTGCAATGACTCCTACTATACGTGGATATTTGTCAGTAGTCAAAATACGCTATACAGATTTGTTTGGGTGTAGTGTGAATTGGGGACTTTAAGGTAAAATTGTTAAATCATGCAGATTTTTTATTACAAAATGTATTCAATTTAAAAATAGTATCTTTACTTAGTAATACTTCATCCATTTCAGCTGTCGGTTTTCAGATATCTCTAGCTCTCATCTCTACCGGCAAGCTGTAACAAGAGACACAAATTTACATGATATTACATTTTTACATTAAATTAGTGTCAGTGACTGATTTCTTTTCGTCAATTCTCTGAAACTTTCGATCTGCGCGAAGCGATCCGTACTCACGATCCGCGTGTCACTTAAACCAGCCTTAGATTAACCTTATAAATAGTGACGTAAAGAAATCTCCACTGAAGCGTGAAGATGTGAAGTTTTGTCACTCAAGTTCCATATTAATTCAAAGCAAAATTTTCTTAAGACAGACTTTTATCAAACATGCCTTTAAAAACCACTAGCTTCTTCTACAAAGTAATAACATCTTTAAAACACAAACTTTTACCACAAAAACTATATAAAACATTGTATTTTACACCATGACTGTCATAAAACATTTGAGCAAACTCGACCGTACAACCGAAATGTGTGTGATATGCAAAACTTTGCGTTTAACACACGTTTTCATGTGAAACAATTTGAACATTTTATGGGTCGTTGCAGTCATATTCTGTGTTACTGTGCGAAGAGTAGACCTTTGTTTTATATTAAATCTGTAGCGCTATTTCCTGATCTCTGTGCCATTGGATAGACAGTTGTCATTTTAATTCACTAGAAAATTGTTAGTTTAGTAGTTTTAGTTTAATCCGCTAGGGGCGCTGATCAGTTTTTTTATAAAATTATATAATTATCTTGATACTGGTAGGAAGTCGTAAGTAATATAAGCAGTAATTTCTGTAAATTGCCATTGTGCCACCACAATTAGGTATTTTGATGTTGGTATATTAATGCGGTTTTTAATTTTTCGAAATTAATCGACATGGTTTTGTAATGCGCGTATACTCGTATGATTTGCGCTTTTGTTTAAAGTTTTTGATGGCACAAGAACATAATTAATTTAAATAGTTTCTGATTTTCATTATAACAAAGAATAATACTTATTTCTCCGATTTATTACGTAAGATATAAAAATATTCGTGAATAAGGCTCTCAATGTCTTAAACAGAGATTGCGGGACTTTTCAAATTGGATTAAACAACTCGTCGGAAGTTCAAGTGTTGAGAAAATTTCATTACCGACTTTTAGAATCTATAATTATATTATTCATTAGTATGCAGATTTATTTAATTCCGTTGTATTACACTTTTTCTAGACTGGAGTTTTAACTAGACTGGTTTTTCCTAATGCAAAATTTCGTAGATATATGAAGGTAGACGGGCAAAACGTAGTTAATAAGATTTAAAAGAAAATATGTAAATACATATTATGTGTTTACACGAATGACTTCAACGATTTTCTTGTTCCTAAGTCTTATGTAATTCTAAATTGTTTGCTGCTTACCTTGTAAAAGGACACAGAGTAATGATATAAACACCTTCTTTAACTTTATTGTCTTAAAAGTAATTCCTTAGAATTAAATCATTATATTAAGTTCGAACGAAACCTATTACCAGTGGGCGCTTTTCAACCTACGAGTACTGACAAGTTATAGAAACGGTTATAAAAGGTTTAGTAATACCAGTGTATTGTAAGAGTCGATACGCATTTTTATTGTTAGACGCGACGTAGATATATGTAGATTTTATTTACTTACCGATTATTTTGAAGCCATTCAGTACTATTAAACTATTTGAGAAAGAATAACTAAAAGACTTTAATTAACTTTAAATAAAGAATATTTGAGTCATACTTACTTTGGTTGTATCAAATGGAAAGGCATCTTCCTCACAGCTTCTTCAGCTATATCAAGCGGAAAGGCGAACTCGATCATATTTTCATTAAGGCAGTCATTGTAAGTAGATGCCAGTTGGCATCTGTCCGACATGCCTTCAATGCTGTCCAGGCAGAGTCGGGAGACGGCCTTTAGTTTACGAACGACGCGAGACGTCTTGCCGTTGACGAGACTGGCTAAGTGGACAAGGAGTTCTCTATTCACCTGTGAAGAAAGTTATTTTAGAGTAAGGAACAAATTTCTTCTGGTAACTGGGGATCGACGTTTACTTTGATAGTTTTTCTCCTAAAAAATCAGCATTTGGTCAAAGGAATGGAATTTAGGAGTACCTTCTATTTCACACTAGCTGACCCGCGCAACTTCGCTTGCGTCACATAAGAGAGAATGGGTCAATATTTTCCCCGTTTTTGTAACATTTTTCGTTGCTACTCCGCTCCTATTGGTTGTAGCGTAGTGAAATATAACCTATAGCCTTCCTCGATAAATGGACTATCTAACACTGAAATAATTTTTCAAATCGGACCAGTAGTTCCTGAGATTAGCGCGTTCAAACATACAAACAAACAAACAAACTCTTCAGCTTTATAATATTAGTATAGATTAGCTCGAATTCGTCTCGATCGTATTTAAATTCACTTCTTTGAGGAAATAGTAATGGTAAAAAGCTGGTGTGTTGTAATGTAACCTACATATTATATGAAATTATGTATGATGACCGATCTTAGAAAATGGTGAGGGACGTAAAAAGACTTTAAAAGAAGTAAAATTTTATCAATGTATGTTTTTGATCAAAGTCTTCAATGAAATAATTACGAGTGAACATGGCCTATTTATTATGCGTTATTTGAATTAAGGAAACAACCTAATTTACTGAATATATTTTACATAGAAAGGAGTCAGCAATCTAAATTATCTTATTTTTTATAGTAGTTAGTTATGTATTGTTAATGTCACTGAATGTCAAACAAATATAGCTATACAGGGTGTCCCAAAACTCAACGATAATCCGAGACAGGATGAAAGGCCAAGTCAGTCTTTCCTCTGGCACGAATACAGGCTCTGCAACGACGTACAAAAGATTTTTTCACCAGTCAAGCAAAATTCCTTGCATTTATTTCTTCTGACGCTGTGTCAATTTTCTGGCGAAGTTCTGATAGATTTTGTATTAATTTTGAATAGACTTTTTCTTTTATGCATTCCCAGTAAAAAATATCTACTGGATTTAGATCGGGAGAACAAGGAAGCCATAAAATTGTACCACTGCGTCCGATCCATTTGCGAGGATACTCTTCGTTCAAATAAAAATAACATTTTTAATGGCCAGAAAAGTGGCAAGTGTTATGCTATTTTAAAATCTTGATTAAATGCGCCAACTTTTGAAATAACTTGCCAAGGGTAATGTAGTACATTTTTTTTTCAGTATGAAGCGTCAAAGTTGACTAACGATATTTTTGAGAAAGATGACTCACTAAAACTTAACTTTTTTTATTAAATTAACAATGTTTTGTGCATTAATTTGTTATACGATTAATAGCATATTTAACTAAGATCACGAAATTCAAAAAAACACAGCGAAATTGTGACATTGGTGATCACAGGACTTGAAAATGCGACCAAGGGTGTGGATTTTCAACTTTTTTGAAAAGTGTCTATTATTGCTGAACTAAGTGATATGGAATTTTTTTTTTATTTTTCCTATAGCCGGTATGACTTGGCCTTTCATCCTGTCTCGGATTATCGTTGAGTTTTGGGACACCCTGTATAATAGTTTTATAATAATATACTACACGTGATAAGGTCACGTGTGATGAATAATAATAGACTAGTAATAATTTACGCTTCCTGAATAACTACCAAACTAATGATATAGTCCACCAATTTGGTAGAGATCTTTCTATTTTTTACTACTATTATTGATAGGTATGATACAACTGAGCCGCGATTTTTCTTACCGGGTAGCTAACGACAATTTTGTATGATTGCCTCCTAGTGATGTCCTAGTATCAAATTTTTAAGTTGATTTTAAGTGTCAAGTAGCACTATTCTCAACAGTTGTTTATAGTTTAGCTTCGTGGCGATTCTAGTTTTATACCTAACTAGCTGACCCGCGCAACGTCGCTTGCGTCACATAACAGAGAATGGGTCAAATATTTCCTCGTTTTTGTAACATTTTTCACTGGTACTCTGCTCCTTTTGGTAGTAGCGTGATGATGTATAGCCTATAGCCTTCCTCGATAAATGGGCTATCTAACACTGAAAGAATTTTTCAAATCGGACCAGTAGTTCCTGAGATTAGCGCGTTCAAACAAACAAACAAACTCTTCAGCTTTATAATATTAGTATAGATTAGTATAGATTTCGCCAATGATAAAAATATAAAAAAATAATTTAAAGTCGTATTTTTTCGACAGCTAAGCAACCATGTTGAAGCTAAGTCTTCACAGTTAGTGCTACTAAGTATCAAGAGCTTGTCATTTAAAATGTTTTGAGAATATAATTCATACAGCGACCGCTAAACGCGCTGATCAGATCTCTCTATACAAGATAGTATTGACTGTAGAAAATCGCGCTGCTGATTGTAACACCAAAAGGGGAAAGGGAAATATGACCTCTTTTTCTGACTCAAACGAGAATGAGTGAGACAGCAACAGGGTTGCGGGGAGCAGTCTGTCTGGAGGGTATAAAAGCAGGAACACGCCGATGTAGAACCAACTCGTGTTGACAATATGCACGGTCTTTGATGCATTACGTCACCACGGGTTACCCAAATCTTTTGACAACACCCCTTATATGGTGATGTAACAGTTGTTCATTAGGACGAATAAAATCTATCGTCTTTCTTTTATATTAGAGTTTGAGGCACCCATAGCCAGTTGCGCTCACCGCACCGGTCTGACAACGATCTAGGGTGAAGCAACCGTTGGCGCGGTTATTCTATAGATGGGTGACCGCATAGTGGTATTTGAGCTGGGCGTCTCCGTGCTTCGGAGGGCACGTAAAAAGTCGGTCGCGGTTGTTGTCTACTAAGATAACAGTCGTTAAGCCATGTCAAAGGCCTTTCGGGCGGCTTGAACAACTTTGACACTGGGTTGACCACTAACCATACGATAAATAAATAATAAATTATAATACCATGAGTTAGCCAGAGCTTTGGATAACACCAGTAACATACTGGTGTAACAGTTGTTCATTAGGACGATTAAAATCTATCGTCTGTATTTTGTATTTTGTTGAGCACTTTCCGATAAGAAGAGTTTACGTTTTGAGGTTATAACATGGCTATTTGCAAAAGGTCTAGAATGCTATCGAGATAATACAGCTTTGGTAATTTTTTAAATTAATTACGAGTATTTCAACCAATAAGTAGGATAGGTAAATAGTGTAACTAAGCGATATCTTACTGGATTCGTAAGGTGCAGTAATTCAGCTAATTTATTTACAGATAATACTATCTGTAGATGACACACTTGAAACTACACAGTTTCAAGATTTAAACTATACACTACAGTTTCAAGTGTATAGGTAAATAAATAGTAAATTACTTTTGTTTTGTTGTCTTTTTCTTCTCTTTAAAGACAATACTACGGCACCATTAATTACTCCTGCGCCGCGGGGACTTTATCAAACATACAAACAACTATTTGTCGATCGCACAAATAACTGTCCCGAGTGGGAATCGAACCCACGACCTAACGACCCAATGATATCGGCATGGCGACCACCTTAACAACTGCATCACTGACTTCACTTGTAAATTATTCTAGAAGAATACCTTTCCATGGTTGATGACGTCACTCTGCTCTAACATGCAGGCAGCGAAACATTGTCCAGACCTGGACAGCGGTGATGAGTTCGTGAAGTAGGCTCTCACGTCCTTAGGCGTTGCTCGCACTTTGATCACACAGGATTGGGCCATTCGGACTAGTGCGTCCAGGTGGCCTTGAACCTGAAAGAATAGAAAAATTGTAAATACAATGTATTATTTTATTTGATGTACTATTAAATTTTCATAAACAAACTAATAAGCGCAGTAATAATTGTCTTTTAGTACGTACACTTTTATTTTTTTACAGGGAATGGACTAAAAATATAAATACACTACAACGCTTCAGCTGATTTGGAGTTAAGAAAACCAAATTCACAATATGTTTTTAACCTTTTTTCTCAAACGAATTTAATGATATACTTTACACTCTAAAATCGTATGAGTGTATTGCAATACAAATTGTTGATCACAATACATCTCAAGCTTCAAGTCGGCATAAGCAGGCGCCTAAATTATTACGATACCTTTTACAAATCGTTGCATAATATATCTTGCATGATGCATGATTCTCTACAGTTGGAACTGACGAGTATCGAAAGTTTGACATTTAAAATGTACTATCAAAATAATTCCTACAACGCCCGGTAT
The DNA here is from genome assembly GCF_050436995.1 of Anticarsia gemmatalis. Classification (NCBI taxonomy): domain Eukaryota; kingdom Metazoa; phylum Arthropoda; class Insecta; order Lepidoptera; family Erebidae; genus Anticarsia; species Anticarsia gemmatalis. The sequence goes on from NC_134762.1 coordinate 8,668,891, forward strand.
AGGCGCTGATCAGATTTTCATTCAAAAATTTTCGATGACTAGCCGGTTGTCAGTTGTCAATAGTAATAGAAAATCGAACTACTGTAGACACCAGCAAAATGTCACTGAAAAATCATTTTACTCGATAATTTCGCTAACATTTTGTGGCTCAACCAATCACTGAGTATTGGAATACATGAATATTTCGTACGTAATATAAATTATATTCGCACCATAATTGGAATCTAAATATGATTGGAATTTGAACATTAATTCAATCCCCATTTATCGGTACTAAATGTTGGAATTCATAATTGGAAACCCTGTTGGCGTTAGCATGTGTTCGAATGTTATACATGCCCGTCAGTGTATGTCCTTTATTGTTTGCATTGAAGTGTTGAATAGAATTCGGATATTAGTAAATTGATGTCAGTGAGATATTTTCTGACTGGGTTAAGGTAAAACTGTATCTACTATCACAATACAGTTTTAAGGGTTTCGTGGTGGATAAATAAATTATTTATACATGTTGTTCATGTATTGATCGTATTGCTCAGTACCCGAACTGTGAGCTTGCTATCCTAATGCTATTAAATACCAATACTAATTGAACTGCTCAAGAAAATAGTACAATAAAAATGTGTTTTGGTTAGCTCTCTCTTAACGTCAAAACGTCTAAATCAAGTTACTTAATTGAAGAAAAGTGATAGAGGCAAAACGAGCGACGTCGCAGTAAATTTTGTGTTAATTAATATATTATGTTACCTTGGGATCTGTGAAGTCCACCATGGTGCCCGAAGACCGCTGTGTCCTCATGCCAGCAATGAAAGGAATTACGCATAACGCAATATATAGTCGCAACATTGTTCTGAAACAAACGATATGGAATTGAACAAAAATACAAAAACACTTTATAAAATTGCTATTGAAATCTATTTTAATAGAATACAACAAAAAGTAGTCACAGTAGTTTACAGCATGTCGTTTACATTTTTCGCATTAAGTATGGACTTTGTGTCTTTCCAAAGATATTCGTGTTTGAGAAATCACGTCATGATGTGTATATGTTTAATACTTGTTTTAGATAAGGTAATTAAATTATTTATTGCTGACAAAAAAAAATTGTGTCGTGACTATATTTTTTTTGACATGGAAGTTTGTAATAAGATCAAATTATGATGACGATTAACCCACCTGCCTACATATTTAGGCCCAATTATTCACGGATATACTTTTATTAACACCATATATTTTTAATAAAAAACGAAAATTACAAATTCATTGCATCAAAGGAAGAATTTTTTTTATGATTTTAACCTATTATCAGAATCTAAACAGCAAAAACATGATTCTCAATCAACACAAAGACAATCTGACACCATCTTAACGGTTTTTTACCAAAAATAATTGGACCTTTCGCCGTGTTCATTCACTTTACGACAAACGCAATCGATCATTGTCACCTGACTTCACATCTTCACGACTCGCTTCTATTTCGGGAGCTGATCGAAGCTCAGGTGATCGCAACCCTTGTGCTAATCAATCAAAATGTACCGTGATTGTTGACTGCTAAAATAAGATGGGTTGGGATGATCTAAATATAAACTTGCGTTGGCAAGTTATAAGTGAAGTTTACAGTGACAAAATGGAACGATATTGGTGCTTCAAGGCCAAGATAGGGGTAAACTGAGGTAAATAACTGAAGTAGCATTATGAAAAATAGTAAAAGGCAATGTAAAAGTTTATATTTTCTAAGTCTTTTTGGAAACACTTCTAAACAGCAGCTGGTTTTTAGAAATAAATTAGTATTTAAGAGTGTAAATTGTTGTCATATCATGACATCAGCTATACATATCAAATATCATAACATTAAATTGGCAAGATTTTGACATTTATATTACTTTAAGAAATTAGTTCTTGCGGAATACGCTAGGGGCGCTAATCAACTTACTGTAAATCAATTTTTTTCGTCAATGATGGCAGGAAATTGCCTCTCTATCACAAAAAGTAAAAACGCTATAAGCTATCTTACGATCTATTTAATTTTGTACGGTCGTTGAAAACATACGAAATGATAATACAAAAAAATATGAAACGCGGAAACGTAATGTCCTCATTCCGGGACTCATATAATATCATATTAACAAGCTTACAAAAACGAAACGTGCAATCTCATGCGACTTTCGGCTCATTAAAGTCCTTTGATGCCTTCAATAGCATTTGAAGGGAAAACAAATTCTATGACTTTTCCGATCCATCGGTTGCGGAAATGTTTTGACAGAGGATACTCGCGGAAGAAATAAATATCGCAGTGAGGGAAAAGGGCATAAGTGGAATACACTCACTTTACAAGAGAGTCAAAAACTGCTTAGCCAGGTTTTGTATTACATAATTCTGATTCTTTGTTATTGTGTTACATGCCAAAAGATAGTAAAAAATGAGGCAGATTAGGAATAAGCTAAATAATAATATACATAATCTATCTACTTTGATTACTTGATAAAAAAAATGTTGTAGGTTTCCCGACTTCTTTAATCTACAACTTACTATTCTACTGAACTTATGTGACGTCACGAAAGTACTTATTTGGTAGAAAACCTTAATTTTACAAAAGGATTTAACGAAAAAAATCACAGTATATTTACTTTGTACGAATAAAAACTGGCATTACAAAATGACGTATTCGTACTTACGCCTTTATTGCACTGGGTGTGAGAAGGTTCAATGAACTGAATTGAAATTGTGCATTTCGAAAGTACGTGTGAGGATTATCATCGACTTGGCCTTTTACCAAGTATGTTGTATGCTTTCAAATTCAATATGTAGTCGTGTTGGTATGACGTCACGTATCTATATTATTTTCTACGTGAGAATATTTCCTTGAGGTTTATTATTATGTTTTGCGTTTGATTCGTTTCTTTTACCGGTGGGCCGTAGTTTTCACTATGAAGTCTGGTATTCCTGACACTTTTTTGTTTACGTCATATTATTATGTGACGATTTTTACCTTATATTTTATTACAATAACTTTTTGAGCTTGCACTCAAGAAATATTGTAATAAAATAATAACACAATAATTAATAACAGTAATTTTAATAGTCTTAGGTATATTTTGACCGATTATTCTGTAGGGATGAAAGGTTGCTCTCAATAAAAACTTAACCCGGTCTGTCCTTTAAGCCACTCCTAGAGTAAACAAACATATAATATCGAAATAAAGGAATCGTATGTAACATTCCATTAAATTAACAATTATCTAGATAAAAATAATGTAAAAATCTTCCAGTGCCGATAAAAAGAAACTTAGCTCAAGTCAGCACAAAACATAATACCTAGAACCTAGAAGGGTTTAGGAGCACTAAAGTTTAGTACTATCATTCAATTACACCACTCAGCTTATTGAAACCTAATTCTGTTATATAGCTGACACTTGAACACCTACTTTCAATTCACTTCTGTTTATTAAAATTTCTATACGCTTTCAAGCTATTTTCGGGAAAAGTTCACACTTTAATGTTGAGTTCTTTAGCGCCATTTTCAACAGTTAGTAGTAAGTGTTAGATTCAAAATTACTTGAAGAAATTAGTCTTTGCGAAACGCACTAGAGGCGTTGATCAGTGTTTCATAATTATGATGATAATATAAATGGTCCTAGGAATGATCATACTACTTTATTATGGTGCAGTGTGTTAATAAAATATTTTTAGGAGTTTGATATATTCCCGCAAAAATAATATTTCAGTAGTCAAAACTACTAAATCAGATGGCGCCGCGGGCACAAACTAGTATTTACAGTCTATTTTTTTTAAATGTTCAACTCTTGTATAAAAACAAAAAATACAGTGCTCTAAAAATGTACCTATTTTATATATTTACTAGTAAAACAAAGCAGAAAAACATTTATATTTTTATACGTTTAAAATATTGTAATAAAATGCAATCGTAAAAATATATAAAGGCGTAGATACACATCAGAACCGATAATGGTTATTTATTTTAGCACTCTCGTTGTATAATATTTATTCATAGTCTTATCGTTTTTATTTTCATTGTTTATTTTATTTTGGAAAAGTTTATTTATTTGTATCACAAACAACTGTCACGCGTGGCACTGCTCACGTTCCAGTATTTTAAGGACTGGTTATAAAATAATATATACAAAATATCACGACTGTTGTACCCAAAGGTGTAGTCGGTATAAAATACACCCGCGTTTCGTCATTAACAATGTTATAAAATAAAAGTTATTATTATTTAAATCCCGGATCTTTGAACAACTGATTAAACTACATGTACCCTATTTTCTGTGGTATAAATATATTTCATATTATCTTTTTCTGCAGTTTAGTTCATGAAAACCAACACACCGATATTACCATTTCTAATATTAATATGATTTTTCATTTGTTTCTGCGATAGTCAATTTACTTCTACAACACAAACACTTTCGCGAAACAAAATCCTATTTGTAACTAGATCAACAACTCACCTGATATTTGCTCGGACGACTGTAATCCAATGCATTTTCAAGAAGCTATTCCGCGAACCTTATAAAACATAGCAGAGACTCATTGTTCGTAGAATAGAACAATTCGCATTGTTTTGAAACTATCCAGGCTTTTTTACTTTCGTTTTAGACGCCAGATGGTCCAATTGAATATGTAATCGCTTTTTTGTATTGGAAGAAATTCTTATCACTGTTGCTGAGAGAGTGTACAGGCTACGTTTGTGGTGTTTAAATAAATATTTTTTTAATAAATCTGACTGAAATATAAACGATAGTGGTTATCACTTCAGTGTTCAAACCCTTGTTGATTAAGGCTTTGGACCCTTCACCATATCCCCGGAAAGATACCACAGCTGTTGAAGTGAGTATAAGGCTGGGTTAACAACTGTCCAGGAGTTGAAAGACCACCAGTCCAGTCTTTTGAAACGAGGATAATTTAAAATTATGAGGAGGGAGGTGGGAATGTGTTGTAAAATTATTTCGCATGCACCCAGAGCTGATCCTTCCGCGAATCAGAAGCCCATATGGACTGTGCAAGCAATAGGATCGTATAAAAACTCCGTTTCTATGCTCTTAATGCAGATTGGTTGACACAGTTCCACTCTGTTCGCATGCATCTAGAATCTAGATGCATGCGCATGACGTCATAGGATATCATGAAAACGTTAGCACGACGACTTGGACACCTATCATTGGATGGGTGATTGGCAAGCAGGGGCTCGAGAAGAAGGTACATGATAAAGTAGTATAGGGAAGACCGCAATAGCACAGTATAAGTTACAAAAAGGCTCCTTTCTTCTCTGCTATGATCAACTTTCATTCAGTATGCTTGCCGTTTCGATACCCGGAAAAGGTTCATTGGTTTATTTTGTACGAAAATTCCAAGAAGCTCGAAGTCTGGAAACGTGCCACCGAATACGAAAAACATAATTACTTAATGAAATGTGGGCGGATATTGACACCGCTGCCTTCAAAGTTGACGTGATAGTATTAATATAATTTATTCCAAGTGACAGAATAAATACGCAACGGCAACTAAAATAAGGAAAATATTTTTTGGTAAATTCTGACAGATTATTTTATTAGTTTTGTTGTTCAGTTTAGTTGCAAATATTGGGTCAAAAGCTTAATAAAATATTTATATATAGGTAGCTCAAACCTCGAAAAGATAACGTTTCAAATATTTTTTTTAGACTTAGACTGACTTAGACTGAGAATTTCTGTAAACCATATTTTTTTAAATGGCGCTCAAAAATGGATGCGACATAGAAAGCATAACCAACAATTCATGTGGAGTGCAGATATGCTAGCTTTGATGATCTGATCAGCGCCTCTAGCGAGCACCCCTGAAACTATTTTTGTAGTACATTGTAAATGTCAAACTCTGGCTACATATGTATAATACCGACTGAAGAGAATCGCGCTACAGGTGGCGATAGCGAAAGAGTCATTAAGTTGATATCATGAAAAGCTAAATTAAATGATCTCTCTAGATACATTTTTTTAAGTGGCATTTATAAAAGTAGACACAAAACAATTAAAAATAAAAATCATAACAAAAGATTTTAAGTTCTCAAATGGTAGGTAGCACAATATAAACACATAGCTAATAGCACTTTTAGCGGACGGATTAAAATACGTAAATAATTTAAACACACAGCAAAAGTCACTTTCCGAAGTAAATACGCTATTACGCCTTTTGAAAACTTTTATGAACTAGGCTCTATTTTAAACCCTTTGAAAGACTTATTACGTTTCTTTGCTGTAAAATTGAAGTTTTTGTCAAAGCACTGCTTTTGAGACCAACTTCTTTAATGTTTTTAATCTACACGGATAAAGTTGTGTGGGTGTCCATGTGTTGAAGTTTTTTATTATCTTAATTAGATTCTATTTACGAAACATAAATAGGGCTAATTGTGTTTATTATGGTACGTGTTGGTTTTACATTTTATGTATAATTATAAGGTAGACAAGGTTGCATACTTACATACACAATGTCACCCTTTTTATACCCGAAGATGTAGGGAAAGGGGTATTCATCATCGTAAATTCATCACTTTTTTTGGTTATTAAAAATTATATTCCATTGTGCCTATTGCTATTTACCGGAACACTAATCAGACTCTAGGCTACTATTGAGATATATTCGAATATAAACTAGAAAAGATTATTGTACTTTGCCCGTCTCGGGAATCGCACCCGAAACCCCATGATCAGCAGTCAAATGCCTACCTACTGATATATACTGATAGATGATAGAAGCATTCTGGGTCAGGTTGCACTAGTTGTAAGTGTAATAAATATATCTATACTAATATTATAAAGCTGAAGAGTTTGTTTGTTTGTTTGTTTGTTTGAACGCGCTAATCTCAGGAACTACTGGTCCGATTTGAAAAATTCTTTCAGTGTTAGATAGCCTATTTATCGAGGAAGGCTATAGGCTATATAACATCACGCTACGGTCATCAAGAGCGGAGTAGCAACGAAAAATGTTACGAAAACGGGGAAAATTTTGACCCATTCTCTTCAGTGACGCAAGCGAAGTTGCGCGGGTCAGCTAGTTATTAATATATCGAAATAGACATTAAAAAACCGTAAAAGTTACGACATAGTGGGAACGCGCCCTAAGACTGACGAAAAATACTCTAAAAGAATTTAGAACGTTTCTAGGGGCCGTTATATGATTCCATCGCCCTACATGATTCAACAACCTACCACAAAATGTTTATGAAAATACGCATACAAAAGTGATACATTTCATACCTTTATTACACAAAACGAGCTCAAATTGCTGACAATAATCTTTCTTACATCTATTTTCATATAACCATCGTGACTGAGCCGACAATAATCTCACGACTTTATTAAAAACACCCCACTGAACACAATAACAAAACAAATTACCTTCAGAAATATGTAAGTCTTTTCAAATGAAATGAAAAATACACTAAAATTTCGACTGTTACATCGTAATATTGTTCTTGTTAAATCACCAGTATATTTAGACCCCTGTACCTGTCCATTACTCTTCATTTACCAGTTGCGCTCACCGGTCGGTAAACAGTGGGTTAAACAACGCTTGGTGCGGCCAGTCAATGGATGGGTGACCGATTTGTGGTATTTAAACTGAGCATCTCCGTGTGATTAGCATCGGTCCCGGTAGGCGCCGTCATTCCAAAGATGGGTGACCGATAAGTGGTATGTGAACTGAGTGTCGCCGTGCATACCGTCGCTACAGTTGTTGTCTTTTAAGATAATAGTAGTTAAGTCGTACTAATGGTCGTTTTGTGTGACTAGAACATCTTAGACCGACCACTAACCGTAAGGTAACTGAAGATAAATAAAGTAAAGCAAAATTTGTAATGTGAATAAAAGAAACACAGAGGTCTTCTTAAATTGGACGTGTTCTAATGGGACTTTATTAAATCCATGGCTTGTGGGATATGACGGGTACAAATTTTTATTAAAGACACAAGAATTATCCCTTCGTGATAGTAACAAGGGCTTATTTATATTCGCCTAATTGACGTTTAACGTTTGACTGAGGGATAGAAAAACAATTGGATTAAACGCGAAGGCTGCAAATTGCTTTTATCGACTTAGTTTGGAAGTCGGAAGCTTTGGGAAGCGGCCGAATCGATGTAATATTGCGAGTTCCATTATGGCGGTCTACCAATTTGGTTAAATGTAGTTTAAGAACTTAGATGAGTTTTTTTCCTTATGTTTTGGGAAAAGAGTTTGTGTGAAACATTCTTTTTTCTTCTATCAAAGTGATTTTTACTCATACAAGGAAAACCTATATAGGTTTGTTTATTGTGTTGATATTAGAAATATTTTGTTTCTAAATATTCAAAAAATCTACTCAACCTTAACTTATTTTTCTTTTACCTTAATGTGTTTTACTTCTTAAGTCAGTAACAGAACAAAAGAAATCATTTTAATTCAAATACTTAGTGAAATAATGCTTTGCTCTAAAATAAATTGTATTGCAAGATCACAGCAATTATCCTTAAGTATTAAAACAGCAATATTCCAAATAAGATTTTAGTATTATTTCGCTAGTTTATACTTTTATTACATTTGAAAATTACTGAGTATATCTGCACATTTATTTTGCCTCGAGAGTTATTTATTATCTTGATAGAATAATAACGAAGTACATATGCGATGTCTTCAACTAATTTATTTTTATAAACAAAGCTCTACGAATTACATTTATTTTACAAATAGATTTGGTTCGCGGCTTCACTCGCACAAAATAAATATTCTGAAAATCTCATATTTTTGGCGTTATTGTATGTCATTTGTTTGGTCTATAAAATTTAATATTATGGTAGCTGAGCTGTAATTGTGTAACACGCTTACAGACGCTCAGTAGCTCGATTCTCTATTACAATCGACTCCCGACAACCGACCTGTCATCGAGAAATTTTGTATGAAAATCTGATCAGCGCCTCTGACGGGTGTTGTAGGAAATGTTTTGGCAGTACATTCTAAATGCCAAAATTTCGATAGCTAGCCGGTTGTCGGCAGTTGATAGTGGTAGAGAATCGAGGTAAAGGTTTATTGTCTATAGACGAAAGATAAATGTCATGGCTGTGACAGCACATTAGCGTAATGATGCATTATGTAATGATTCGCAAATAAGCGCAATTATTTATAATCAGTTTTGTCCAGTATTGAGAGTTTGAAATTTAAAATGTACTGCCAAAATAGTTCTTACGGTGCCCGGTAGAGGCGTTGATCAGATTTTCGTGTGAAATTTCTCGATAATTGGCCAGTTGTCGGCAGTCTATAGTAGTAGAGCATCGAGCCACTGAGTCTTCATCTTAAAAGGTTAAAAGTTAGTCCATTTATTTACAGAAAAATGAACTTAAATGTTAAGCCAATCACCGAGTTAACAGCTTAAATCTATTTCTAAAATAGAATATTTCACGGCCTTTTCGAAGCGTTCCATTTCCTCGGTCCGACAGAGTCATAGGATGCAGCCGTCTGCATCGTATCCGCTCCACTCTATAAATATTCCTAGTCTCTCTATAAATATGACATTGCTGTACTTTGCCTTCGCAAGTTTTTAGAAGTTAATTTTATCAATTCATGCTTCTTAAGCATTTATTACGATTTGAAGAAAAGGCATGGTTACTCTTGATAGGTTTAGATGTCATTTAAAAAGGTGACAGCTAATGACCATAGGTGACATTCAAAACAATTAAAAACCTTACAGTCAACTTGGGTAACTATGAATTATTTGGTTTATTATCTATTATATATATACTTTTATCAATTGTGTTGATTTCGTATGAAAAAATAATCGAAACTAGTTCAAATTCCCACTGTCAATGTTACCCAAATGATTCAAAGGTACCCAAATTGACCTTACAATTGGAAACAAAATCATTTTTTTATTGGATTAGCAAAATAACACTGCCCGACTTAGAATCGAACTTCATGTTTGGTAGCCGCACATATTACGGATGACTAACCAAACATGTTAATGAAAATGTTTTTCAATTTTTATGTTACCCCTTTATGTGTCAATGGGACACGTAAAGAGGAAGGGCGAAGGAGAAAGGCTAATAAAAGTAACAGTAAGGTAGTTTGAGGTGACAAACTAGACAGAGGATATGCCCATAAACTAACCTTAACTACTATTAGGTACCAATACCCCGAAAACAATGCAATATAATCTGGCCGAAACGAGGAGATGTAAAAACAAGCTATTTAGAGTTCTACCGCATTTTTTTTGTTTATTACAACTTTCCACTAAAAGTTGCTCTTATGTCGTGGGGACTTTTACGATCAACGGACACAAAGTACAACCAGACCCGAAACAATTATTCGTGCGTTTCACAAATAATAATTTCTCCGTGTGGGAATCGAACCCGTGACCTCGCGACGCAATGGAAGTGCCACGGAGGCAGTCAATTATTATAATATGTGTACAAGTACAGTCCTATTCTATTAAATGTTTAGTTACTGACTTATTACATCTTCGTTTGCCCGTCTCTAATCGTTATTCCCAATCACTACATAACTTAATAGACCTACATTTCACAGATTCAACTGGAAATAAGGTAAAAGCTTTCCCATTTCCCCTAACAGATTCCGAAAGGGTTAAGTCAATTTCTAAGGGCGGTTTCCAAGACATTACTTGGCTTAAGCCGTCGGGCACGCGGTCGGATTATGGTGAAAACTGCGAGTTGCCGTTATTAAGCGTTTGGCTTTTGCAATTCTAGTAATGGGAATGGTTTACGCTAAGGACGAAGGTTTTAAGGTTGTGTACCTTTGAAAATAAATGAAGCGTGGTGGTTACCTCGCTAGTACTTGTATAGTACTTGTATGTGTGTGTATCGGACACATATAAAACAAATATATTTACCTTATGTCATCAACAACGACGTGATTAGCCTTAAAGACCTCGGTAGGGAGGAGTATACCACGACGTTAAAAAAATAGAGCAGTTTAAAAATAGTTGTTTTAAATCTGATTGGATTCTGTGTTAGTTGTTTGTATGCTTATAAAATTCTATTATTCGTAGAGCAAAGAATATTCTTAGTACGGAAAAGGTTTCTTTAATAAGAAAATCAAGACTGACAACGCAGCTCCATGTTAGTAAGGCAAGTTTTCTAACATAAATTTCAGCTGTTACGTGACCATATTGATATTTTTTATCAGTGAAAAAGTAGGGCTAAGTATGCAATGTTTCAAAACACATAGGTGACGTATCACATAACCGATCTAAATGAGAATTAGTGTTTTCTAACAGAAATTTCGGCTGTTATCAGACCATATTGGTATTTTCATCAGTGATAAAGTAGGGTGCAATGTTTCAAAACATATAGGGGACGTATCAAATAATCGATCTAAATGAAAATAAACATAATGAAATATAATTTTTTCTTGTTCATTGTAAAAGATAAAAAAAAACATAATACTAATACACACAAATACAATGTTTTTAAAGCAAACACAGTTGTAAATGTGGTCAAAATTTACCTTATAAATAGACACAAAACAAGCTCTCCTTTTTCATTCAACATTCATTATTAAGTTAACAATGGTTACCTTTGTTCCACACCCTAGTTTTATTTATCACTACAAATTGCTTCCTGTTACCAATACAATTAAGGTCCGACTAAATTGGGATAAACGGCCTCACGATACGAGACCCAAATGGACGCTTAATTAAAATATAAACTTCATTACAATGTTATTTAACAACAATGCAAGAGTATTTGATGTAATTTATTTGTTTATTGTTTTAGCTTTTTGGTAAGAGATATTTATTATATAGGGATAATTATATTTCTTACTGTTTTATAAGCAACGTTCAATATAATGACATTCGCAAAATAATCATAGTGGTATGTATATCGGTTAATCTTGTTATTTTATAGCTCAGAATTATATTTTACGAAACATGGGAACTAAATTTAGTCACCAATCAAGAACCGTAGTTATTCACGACTGTTATCTAAGTAGGCAACAACCGCGACAACATTTTTTGTTTTTTCCTAGTTTAACGTCACGTTACGTGTACCCATCTATTGAATGTCAGGGCTAAACCTTGCTTAACTTACTGATCGTTAGCCGTCGGGCGAGCACAGCTATTTGAAATACTATTTTAAATAGTTTTCTCTAATAATTGAATAGTATCAAATATTAGTTTTTCTAACGCCTCTAGGTATTAGATAGATTTAAAGAATCACTAATTAGCACCCTGTCAAAAAGATACTAGAGGTCTATTAAGGTCTAATTACGACTAAATATATAACAAACCAGAGAAGCTTTAATAAACATACTTAAATAAAGTCTCTGTACAAAAATACCTCTTTATTTTTAAGTAGTACTTAACTCGACTTAGAATGCTCACTTCATTACGTTTTTAAAAGATAAATATTTGAGAGTCTTTCTTTGTAACGGGTACTGAAGACTTAGTTCAAGTTGGCGAGTAAATAAAATATAAGAAAAGGAAAGTCGCTTAAGGTTTAAGATTATCTAGGATTTCAAGTTCATAAACGTTTTTCAGGACATTGACGGGAGTCGAAAGTGCAGCAGTTTTGTTTTAGCAGCAGAGTAACAATAAATAAATATGAATATTAGTAGTTGAATACATGGTGTATTATAAGTATTGCGTCTATTGCTACATACCGGACACGTGAATGATAACCGGGTCATTACACCTATATTATAAGTGCAAAAAAAAAACTATTTCTGTCAGTCTCGATAGAAATGAAGTTGTGTACTAAGATAGTTCGAGACTAAACAGGAAAGGACAAAGGATTTTTATCTCGAAAACCATACCAATAGCCAACTATAGTCGAAGTGGACAGAGTCGCTGCCAGTGGTTAGTTAATAGTATTCCAACACCTTCATTTTCAAGGTGTTTACATATTTTTTTAAACATTACTGTTGAGTGTTTGTTATTTAATACTGTACGGGAATTAATCCAAGTTTTACAGAATGTGACGAAATTCACTTTGTGGTTATATTATTAAACAACCATGAAAAGGCACCTTATAACGGAAGTACTTGTGGATTATCTCCACATATTTATTTTATTTCACCAAACATTTAAACATTTTAAACCGAGCTTTTAAACTATTAATAAACAATCCAATTTTAGAACTAGTTTCGATCAGTGTCGAAGCATTAGCTTTGAATAATAAATAGCCCGCAATCGATATCTATTTGTACCTCTAAATAATTCTGTAGTTCACACGTTCTGACGTTTTTCAATTAAGTATGTATGTAACTGTAAGTGAGTGAAAGTGAAATGATTAAATATTAATGTCAGTTCCATATGTATAAATGAGTGAAAGAGAATTACGTGTAAGAGAATAGTAATGAATTTATTATTTTTGTAACTTCTTAAATTACGAATGAAGGATGGTTAGATGAAGAGTTTTTTAAACATTTTAAGTCACGTCTAAACTCTTGAATTATTTGACAGAGGTGTATGAAATACACCCTGTGATGTCTATTGCCATTTACCGGAACACTGCCAAGTTCTGGGTTACTATTAAGAACAATCGAATAGAAATGATGAAAACCCACTTTGACATGAGTATGTATTTTTTTGCTAGCCCTATATGTGTTCCACTACTGGGCAAAGGACTTCCCTTTTTCCTTCCAAATCTGTTTGTCCTGAGCCGTACCCCACCACGATCTACCCACAAATGTGGCTATATCACCATGTAAAATACACATATAATTGGGTTTCTTAGTAGAGGTAAAATAAACAATGCCTGACTGTATTTATAAGTTTATAAATTATAATACACGTATAAAAAAATAATGCTTAAAGGAAGATACTAGTTCTATCTTATTGACTTTAATAAAGATCGAAACATTACTAGTTAACAAAAACAAACACCAGATTATAAGACATTTCCATAGAAACAACAATCAAATACGCTCGAGTAAGTTTTAGTCAGAACTTGTGCCTAAAACTAGATTTATACAGACGGTCTAGTTTCCAGTCTATTTGTATTGTTTGACCTTGAAATAACTTTCACTGACATAATAGATAATAGGGACAGTCTCAGCCAGGGGTGGTGAACCTTTGGCCGTTTCCCAAATATAATTTTTGCGGACGCCTGTGCGCGCCGTTTGAATTTTTTTTTATAAGTCCACTAAATTTTACGTTGATATTGAAGAAGAAAAATCATTTGTTTTGTCCCAATCAACTGGTTCGTTTATAAGAGTAAATTGTCAATATTACTCGGATTTTTATGCTCTTTTTGCAAGTAAATATCACTAGTGCTTCCCATATACGTTTAACTAAAGTGATAACAAGGGCTTTATTTCGTTTTTGCTGTTACATTATTAAATTCATTTTCCCTCCTGCTTTTGACAATCGCAATCTCGTTCTTAAAACTTCTCTCGCGACTAGACTACGTTTTAGTTACAACAAACTGCTTATAAAGATAAGAACGCACCCACGATGTTCAATAGTTTACGTCCACAGGTTTGTGACCCCTGCTCTAGACATACAACATACTTAACACATAGTAACCTAGTATTAATACGAAACAATACGTATTCATTATCTCGTAGACAACACTAAGTAACATCTAGATGAAGTCTTGTAATTAGTTTGGAAATTCGGACTAGTTTATTTGTAATAGTTACTTACAGACTATATTATAGTACTCACTATTTTATTTGTTGAAAAAATGAAGATGTTTCTTGAATCGAATCGAAAATATTATATCTATAAAGATAGGATATATCTATGTCTGCTCTCCGTTCAGTATTGTGTGCGATGCTATCAAAAAGTTTCTTTCGTTGAGTTCAATTGGGGAAGTGCTATAAAATAATGCGGAAACTGCATGCATTATATCTACTTTGATATTTCCAAATAACGTTTAATGCCATGTCACAACATTTAGGAAAAGCTGTAGTATGCTACAAATAAATCATCTATTTAGCACAACTTGATTATCGAAGTTGAATATCCTAATCATAAGATTAATCTTTTATACAGTAAAAGTCAAGGCATAAACATACATAAGATGTCATATTTTAATGTCTTTCTTCTTTAATTAAACCTAATGGTTTAAAGAACAAAAGAGAATACAGGACACAAACACATTAAGCTTACAAATAGTCTTTTGTCTTCAACCAGGAAGTAAACATCCAATTTTAAACATCCCAAAACAAACTACCAAAGACTGCAATTTTCTTCACCGTTAATCATCAACTAAGTACATACATTATTATTCAGCAAAGTTCCTTGCAATAACTCTGAGTTTGAACATTACAAGGCTGCTAATTTGTATGGAAAGCTTGTACAACCTTCGACGAGCTTAATTAACTAAATGAAACAAGTTTTTAATTGTTTCTTCAGGGAGGTTATTTATCTTGGAAGTACGGCGTGGCGAACTGGCGACAACTGACAGAATGGAGTATAAGATCGCTCGTTCGGTAATTTTCTTTAATCATATTGAAACCTGTAATTCTGTAAGATGTTAAATGGCTCCTGTAATCCTTCCTATAATAAGAATGAATCGGCAAATGTGTTGGTAAGCGCAATACTCAAGAACGGCTCAACCAATTCGGCTTATTGTTTTGTAAAATTATCTTTAAGAAACAAAAAAGTTTTACTGAGTTTAAAATTAAATAAAATATAAATTCAATAAAATTTGTCTAAAAGAAACGAGGAAGGTTTTTACGGTGTGAAAAAAATAATAATGAAATTCGTTAGCGGAGCTTCGTTGGTCAGCTACTAAAACAATAATAATGTACGTTTGCTAAACAACACAGTTTTATTGTTTTTTGTAATGAGACAATAGAATATTTATATCTGTAGCGAAATTTAAAATCGCTATTTGTGAAACCCCACAAATATTTGTTTTGCGTAGGTGTCGAACTCATGACATCAACGTTCAGTGTGGGCGGTGTAGTGACTATCTCAATCACTGCACAATGAACATAGCGCCGTCTAATTATAGCTATGATCATAACTTTTAAACTCTCGCGTTGCATGTTTAATGTATAATAGAATATGGGAATTAACGCGAACACGCATTTTACCTTAAAATGCCTAACGATTCGGCGCAGGTTGCACTCGCCGTGGTCGCAGGCTGACTCTCAGTCTCGTCAGTCAATTCTAAGGTAAAATGCGTGTTCGCGTTAATTCCCGTATTCTATTATACATATAGCTATGATATTCGCTTATTTATACATATAAATATTCCTATGTTTTAGGTTACAGGTTAACATGAAATACATGAAAAACACATTTTTAGAATAGGTACAGTTTAAAAAAAAGGTTGGTTATGTAATCATTATGATATAATGATATACAACACCCTTTTCAAGACAAATCAAATGAAGAAAAATCTGGGTGTTTAATATAAAATACTTTATTTTATCAACTATTATCAGCCAGTAATTGTTGCACCACGAACAGTCCGACTCGTCTCACCCAGCACCATATGTTACACGTTGTCCTCGTAGATGGCGCCACCGTCGTGCTCTCAGCTGTCACGTACACCGGTACAGGCACAGTGTAGTTCATTGTCATGTTATATGGCCCTAAATCTTCGTAGTCGTATGTAGGATAGAAATAATAGTGCGGGTAGATCGGAAATTGATTTGGATGGTATTCGTAACATGTTAGAGTGTATGCTAGAAGGATTTGAATGTAGATTTTGAGGACGTTCTTGATGATCATTGTGCTTCTTATTACCTTAACATGATTTATATGACAGGTTTGTTCAGGATCTGAAAAAAAGGAGTAAGATTAATAAGTTAGCAAATGAGTCTGTAAAACAAGCGTTACAAAATAATATCATTGTGAGACTGTTCTATATAGATATGATTAAGATTCGCGAGTTCGATTTAGAGGCAACCTTTTGCGAGTTATTATATTTTTGGGATTTTTCAATTTCTCTTGAAGTCCTTTTTATAATAGCCTCAAGCTTGCTAATTTACCCATGCAATCTGTATAATTAAAGAAATAGACAATATTATTAACACGAAATGTAAATGAATTTTACACCTCTGTTACACTTCCAATAATTAATGTGTTGTTAAAAGACAGGATAAATCTTAGAAAAATGTATAATGGCGTATTTCACCTTTACCCCTTTTATGTAAAACAGGTGTGATGTTGTAAAACTAAAACACTTTCAAGGAAACTAAATCATATCGCATCACGTTGTAAATCAATAAAATTTCTATCAAGTGTACCTATACGATACAGAAATGAGTTCTTTACAACATGTTTTCCAATTTCCGACGTGAAGCAGTGAAGCAACATAAGTTTAGCTTCTATCTGGGGAGCAGCTTGCAATATGAGAATTTACTAGCGCACTTACTTTTTAGGTAAAATGTTCTCAGAAAAAAGAATTAAGGCCTTATGTTTAAAAATTTTACGTTTTTAACCCTAGGTTCAACCGAGAAACTAAAGAACTAAGCGTCAACTGCGTAAAGAGAGAAGAATACAGTTATTTATGTTGACTATTGATACTGTTTAAAGGAGCTAACAGCAAAATAAAAACACAAACCTTCATAAGAAAGTAATTTCCATAATTACTACTCTGGATTAGTTGCGAAGTTTTAACTTTACTGCGTCACACACTAGTAGGTGTAATATCTGAAAATGTATTTTGCCACTAAACTGAAGTATTAAACTCAATAATATATCTATTTATCCTGTCAAATGACGTTTTGATCTGCTAAACTTTGTTTTGAAACTGTACATCAAATGCATCAATCAAATTTTAATGTATGTGTTTCACGTATTCTAAATATTATGTCAAAAGAATTGCATAATAGAGAGATTTTTACTGATACGTGCGTTTATACAAAGGCCTTATTTTCATAAGCCCATACGTAATGGTCTATGACATCTGTGTCAGTGTTAATTGTTCCCTTTGTCAGTAACGTAAAACGTAATTTAGAAATAGAAAATTGTAGGATTAGGACATGATTACGATTATTTATTTATTTATTTACGATACATATTTATAATTACTATGTAACGAATACACAAAGGGAATATAGGCAACATATCCGGACAATATTATTGCTTTAATTGGTAATAATAATATAATCTTCTTAAAAACCATTGACACGAAGAAGAAGAAGATATAATTGAACGTATCCTGAGGTACATATTGTTTGGATATACTCCGATATATTAACCATAATTTATAAAAATGCCGCAACGCGTGGGAATAGTTCCTAAAACATGGCGACCAACAATCGCATACTACCTTCTGCACCACAAAGGCGTTACATTAATTAGAATTCCACTTCACAATTAAGAAAACACAACATTCCACTACAAAATTACGAAGACAGTAGAAAATTTAATGGCAAAATATTTACACAGAAGTTTCCAAAGGAGGATTATCTTAAAACAACACTTGGACTTGCGAACAACACTTGACCCCGTAAACAAATAGGGGTGAAGTTAAATTAAGAAACGGTAAAGTTTACGAATTAAGAGTTTTGTGAGCGATACTCCAATGAGAATTTTGATGAAGACGGCCACTGAGTCGATTCATATTTCATTTGATGCTGATTTGCGTTTTCCTATTATGGACAACGATCGAACTAAACATTTTCGCGAGGATATTTTAAAAAACATACTAACAAATGACATAAAGTGCAACGAGAACTAAATCAATTATGTATGGATCAAAATGTTGGATCATGTGAAAATTTAACCCGCGGCTTTTGATTGCGATAGTAACAGCACGGTAAACCTAGGGCACAAAAGAAAACGAGCTCTAATAATTATTTGTAGATTTCTCTCAAATAGGACTTCCGATTAAGAATCAAGGTTAAGCGTAATGACCGCCTTCATGATTGTGTTGTATCGAACATAAAAAGCCGTTCATTAGTTAATTTCAGTTAATTTTCTGTCTGACGCCACCTGTAGCACGATTCTCTACAACTGGAACTTCGAGTATCGCTCACCTACTCATTCGTTTAAAAATTCAAAATTATTTTGGCCTGTATCCATCTATTGCAGATGATTCAGTACCTCGATTCTCTACATCCGACAACCAGCTAGCGCCTCTACTGGGTGTCGTATAAACTTTTTTGTTAGTATATTTTAAATGTCGAACTCTCAACACTCGATGGTTCCAATTGTAGAGAATCGAGGTACTGAATCATCTGCATTAGATGGATACAGGCCAAAATAATTTTGAGTTTTTAAATGAATGAGTAGGTACAACATCTTCACACATTTTCCCATTTATATTATTAGTAGAAACAATATCCTTACCAACACAATATCTTACATTTCCAAGAAAATTCAAGGAACAAACCACAAGATAAATCATGTGTTAATTGTTGTCGAGTCTTGGCAATACAAATGCGATGCCAGTGAAAACATTAAATATAGCCGGTCTTATCTCGGTGCAGTAAATTAAGAGGTATCTTGTAGGAACAGAGAAATAGGAGGAAAACAGCTGATATATTGCTGGTCGTATACTAGGATAATAGTATTGTGAATAGTAGCTTGGAATTACTTGTATTTAATTGTGTGATGAGCACGAGTATCTGTTTTGAGCCGGAATTATCTATATTAATATGTATTTGGAAATATACAAGTGGGTTTATCAGTTATTTGGATACCATAGTACAAGTTTTGCTTAGTTAATCAAATATCCGTGTGTGAGTTGTCCAATGATATTTATGTACTTAATTTTATACTTTATTCTGGAATTATTTACTTGACTGTTACTGTGGTCTGGTTAGTATAATAGAGCCGACCGTGAGCTCTCTTGCTAGATTCTCGGGTGTAGCAAAGTGCTGTTAGTTTTTTCTAATTTATTTTAAACTAGCTATTCATCCGCGTATATTTCACGGAACTAAAAGTATGTTAATCCTCACCTTTGATATTCAGTCGCATATAAGACCTTTTGCTTTATTATATTATATGCGTACAAGTCGCAATTTTAAAATCATTAAACGTAAAAACGTTTTCAAGTAACATCGTGCCAAGTTTATTATTACACCGATAGGTTTCTTCAGTTTCAGTTTATATTCAGTTATTTATCCCAAGAAAAAATAAAAAGATTGTATTTCCCAATAACTATATCAAAATGGCGAAGGCACAAAAATAGCAGCAAAATGTTGCCAAATAAATCAGACACGTATAGAATAAGGATAAAACTTATTACAAGTTGTATTCTATAGAAAAGTGTGAGTAAACTTTCTTATTCCCATGTGAGAAACTAGTTTATCTTTCATAAAAACACAATAATAGAGAAAGCACTCAAAGTATTTACTGCAAAACTTAACCTTTTTTTGTTAGTTTTTTGAAGATAAATTGACTGTATTAGGCTCAAGAGTTACGTAAAATGCTGGTAAAAAATTGGAACTACAATTCTATTCAACGCCTGATACCAAAGAAATTGAGTAAGTTTCATTTGATTCGTAAGATTAAAGATTAGATAAAAGATAGTTTATAGTATAGTAATGTAAAGTTTAACTTTATTAAAGACTGCAAACAGCACGCTTCGTTGAACTGCACTGCAGTATTCTTTTACCACAAAGATTCGTAAGAGACTTGTCGTTTCATCTTTTTAACGATTGTAACGAAAAGGTGCTGTCTGCAGTTTGCGGTCAACTGCAAGAACTCTTTCTTAACTATCCTTGACTTTTGCCCAGGATTCAGGTTTTCCGAACTTTTTATAAACAAAAATGGTATATTTATCGTTAATTATAAATTATAAATGTTGACAGATAAAAATAACCTTTATAAACCAATGATACATTTAAAATACATTGTTGACATTAAATTCACATTTTCAACACGTTTCAATGAAAAACACATCAAATATTAACACGCGCCACAGCCCCGCCTACTCACTGCCATTCAATACGCAGCCGAAAATATTTATAGATATTCGTCAACATTTCACCAAAATAAATGTGTGCAATGTTGATAATGAATTACAAAGGTTTTCGATTGTAAAATGTGGGCCTTTTGACGTTTAATATACTGTAATGCAATCCATTGAAATTCGCTTTTGAAAATAACGCTATTTATAAAACACTAGCAATTTTCGACACAATGTTATCGAATTCCTATCGTTTAAATGTCGGTTTGATATTTAAATGCCTTAAATTGAGGTTTTTTTAATACTTTTGGGCTCGGTATGTATTCATATTAAAGAATGAGGATAAGGGTTACTTATCTATGTAAGGCGGATCATGGATCAGTTCGTATAAAATACAAAAATACTTCATAAATGATATGTAGTTGATAGTACTTGAAGACTAGTAAGTTTGTGATCGCTTCACAAAATTTAATCCTTTTTCTATTTGACTGGTTTTATTTAATCTACGAGTTTTTGAAATCATATTTTTCAACTTGAAGCTCCAATGACAGTAGCCACATTATCATTTTTTAGAAAACATTTTTTTCTTTATAATATTGCTAACTTTTATTGGTATGTTTCAGACATAGCCATATTATAATTTACTAAAACGGTATGAGTAAGCAGTAAATTCTATAAGTGTAATTTGTTTTAAAGGTTTCTAATACAATGATATTATTTTCCTACCAGTATTCGACACGTCACCGTCTGTTTGTCCATAAAACGTCATTATTAATCAACAGACTTTTCCATTAAAGAACAAATTTCAATCAAGTCCCCGACGATAAATAAATAATAAGTAGACGGGGACAAACAGGGTGGATTGATCGAAAAAATGAATTTGTGATCCAAAGGGATGGAGGAAAAAATTCAAAATTAATTCTCTTGAGTGGCCAGGAAACGTTTGCTTAAATTTTTAATTGTTCCCAGAGGCTCTCGATCAAGTAATCGATTCAACTACATAGACAGAACGCTCGCTTGAAAATGTCCTTTCGTGATCATTTAAAGACGTATAAAATTCCTTAATTATTGACGAAAATTTGATAGTAACAGAACATTTATAAGAACTTGAGTATATTTTGATTCATTGTTAACTGAATTGTAACGATTTTCAATATAAAAATACGAAAAAAAGGAGCCAATTTTTTAACAATATTTCAGCTGTCGTTCTTTAAAAATTCTTTTGCATTGTATAAAGCTAATTCCATAAAACCTTTCATAGAATTACGGTACAAGAATGTCAGAAAAGCGATCTTTTACGTAGCCAGCACCTGGTTGCTTAAGTTATTTTTCACGTTACGTCGCACCAACGTTTTTCATTCGTTATCGAAGCCTTTGGAACAATGGCCGATTGTTATGCGCAATTGTAAGAGTATATAAAACATTACACTGAGAATTTAGAAACAATACAATTTCTGCAGTTTGTGAAGAAAAATATCTGATTTGTTCTGTTTCAGCTTTCAGTCATTTTGTTGGGCTTGAGTGATGATGTTCAATCAGTATTACGCGTGACGTAATTGTGATATTTTCTCAGTTTTTAAACCTCTATTCTGCGATGGAAAGTAAGTGAAAACTAATTATAATAAATTATATTAAATACGCGAATACCTACGTAGCCCTTTTTTGGACAATGGTAGCCTATGTCCTACCTTGGAAAGTAATTTATAACCATACAAACTATACCTCAATCGGTCCAGCCTCTTACCGTGACGTAACAACCTGAGTGGTTTTCTACTCCTCCAGGTAGGTCATAGTTATCCTTTCGAATAAAGTGTAAACAGACGCTTAAGTCAATTTTCCGCCAGGTATGTATGTATAGTCAATATTATATTAAGATTGTTCTAAAGTAGGTACTTGTGCTATAGAAATTTGAAGAAATATCTGAACACAAAGCAACGATTCAAAACTTTAGATTAAATCTTAAGAATCGGAACTTATGAAATTTCTATAGAGGATGAAATTTCATTTCGTTACGTTCGCGATACCCAAAAGTTTTGATAATTTTATTTAATATAAACTTTTTCATACTTTTATCATCTAGACTAATGTTCAAGAGATATCTTCAATAGGAATTAATAACTGCTGGAAGTTTTGAAATGCCTTTGAAATGTCCATTGTACAATTTTAAATATAAAAAGTTGGTAAATTCAGGTACCCATAGGACAACAGCTTTAAATAATTCGGTTCTACTTATACTCTAAGTATTCATATGAAATAACATAATTACAAAATGTGGGAATTGAACCTATGACATACCGGTCAATCAGACTGGCGAAAACTGCCAATTGCGGAAAAATAATAAGTTTCTTTTACTTAGTTATAATTGTGTGTATTGTACAAATCCTTTCAGAAACACTCGCTCTCACGTTATTCCTATCAATAGCCGTCGTAGTGAACAGCTACAAAACAAAGTTTTTCTCACCAAGTTTGGAGTCGGAACCTCCAATCTCGATCCTGTACGCGCGTGACAAGAACAGTGACAAAGTAACAGATAATTGTCTCACTGAAATGTATCCACGAAAGTTGTATAAATACCCTTTAAGGATCGATAGAAACGACATACCCTGTATAATACATTGTGTGCTCAAAAAGTTCGGCATCATGACTAACGATGGGTATATCAACATTAAAAACTACTATAGAAGAGTTCAAGCAATACATAGATATGACCCGAGAATACTGATTTCTGATGTCGGTGAAACCTGCGCCCAAAACATCAACGGCATGAATCTCGACCATGATGTTTGCAAAAAAGCAAAAGTGTTCAACGACTGCACGCAACTGTACGCCGTCTCATACAAAGACCCAGACGAATGGCAGAAATAATTGTATCACCTTTTTTATGTTTATAATCTTGTTAATAAAACCTATAAAAACTTTACCCGACTTTCATTGCTGATCGAATCTCTTTAGCATTTTTATGTGACGACTATGTAAATTAAACCATATTTTCTTCCTCACGTTTCGGGACCGTTTCATTGAAGGCTTTTGATTACATTCCTGCATAATATAAACGTACTCTTTCTGCATATCAAAGCCTTTGGAGTTTCATTAGATACTACACAAGCGGACCCTGCTTTCTTATTTATTTTTAGTACATAGTTCCTTGTAAGCCAGTTTAATTTTGTGAAATTGGATTTTTAATAAAATATGTGCTTACCTTTGAATAAAAATACTTTGAAAGCGTACTTCAGAAAACTACTCAACAAAGGTTGAAACATAAAATGCACTTCTGACCCATATTGGTCGATAATGGAGAGTTAAGAATGGAAGTTATTACGATTATCGACACCATGTTTCATAACGTAACTAGGTTTATTTATATCAAAATAGGAGGTGAAAATTTAACTAATATTCGGTTCGGTTAATCGGCTTAACCGGGCGACAAAACCAAATATGTGTAGATGAATCCTATCGGCACAAGCCGGACAAGTCGGGTTTTGTTGTTCGATAAATAGTTCCGAACCGAATATGTGTGTAGAAAGCCTAACGTTTTGACCATGACGTTAATAAAAGACTATATCTTTCTCTCTAAAATAATCTATTACCACAAAACATACACAACTGTACCTCGATTTTCTACCACTATCGACTACCGACAACCGGCTAGCTATCGAAATTTTGACATTTAGAATGTACTGCCAAAATGTTTCCTACGTCACCCGTCAGAGGTGCTGATCAGATTTTCATACAAAATTTTTCGATGACAGTTTGGTTGTCGGTAGTCGATGGTAGTAGAGAATCGAGGCACTGATCACCTTAAGACCACAAAACCATCAAGCATTAAACACCTAACATTTTCTTTCAGAACTACTCCTACTAACGCTGCTATTAGCCTGTACAACCTACGCTCGCATCTCAGTAATGTACGCTCACGACAAGCTGAGTGACATCGTCGCCGGTCAGTGTCTTAGTGAAATGTACCCCAAGTACAAGAAGATAGAACTGCAGGAGTCTGATGAACCGTGCATCATTTACTGTGTGTTGAAGAAGTTTGGCATTATGAGTACTACGGGAGTTATCAATTTGGAGATCTATAGGTGATTATGGAGTGAAGTTTTTAATATTATATTACCTACCTACTGTCGACCACCCAACAGATCTAGGGGAATGGAGAAAGTAGGTGTTACAGAGTACTTAAGTGAAATTATAACATTTGAAAGTTTAAGACCCACCAATTTTTGAGTCTACCATTAGATTTATATTTAGCTATAGCGCGATATTACGCGTCACTATTGTAGTCTAACAACCTAGTAGAGAACCTTGTATGTAAATTCAGCGGGTGGCGGAGGCATACGAGATTTAGAATTTAGAACTTCATTCACTCGCAGACTGATGCAGCTGATGGTTGCCTGTTTGCATAGGCTAGTTTTTTAGTAATACACTTTCGTTTATTCTTTAGATAAATCTTGCACTCCCTGTACATTCCTTTTTGGACTACGTATAATGATTATTTAAACTGTTACAGGAAACGCGTTCAAATCGCGCACCAGTTAGATCAACGGAACATTCTACTAAGTGATTACGGCAGCAGCTGTATGGAGAACGCAGAAGCAGCGCAACACAAACAAGATGTCTGCAAAAAGGCTAAAGTGTTCAACGATTGCACACATTTGTATCGAATCCTGTTATAAATATTATAAAATTAAATGATAAAGTTTATATTAACCCCAATCGCTTTGCATGAAATCATTAGTATAGTAGCGCTATTCTGTACAACCGGTACTGTCGAGTATCGAAATTTTGACATGTAGAATGTACTGCCAAAATATTTCCTACGAATAGTTCAAAACCCGTCAGAGGCGCTGATCAGATTTTCATATAAAATTTCTTGAAGACAGGTCGGTAGTCGATAGTAATAGAGAATCGAGCTATAATATTGCATATTACCTACCAAATATGGTCGTTTTGCGTATTCGACGTATGTAAATAACTGGTATAAAATGTAGATATTGGAGAATTTAATTTGCTAGGAATAAACAAGAGCCGGTTGCGCTTTCCGTTCGGTAAATGGTGAGTGGAATAAGCAACCTTTACTGCGGCACTGAAACGCGGACGTTTGGGTGTTTGTTCAGATGATTGTTATTCAATGAGGCCAAAACTACTAAACGTATTACGATGAAATTACACATTGTGTTTTTGGCTTAAGTATGAAATGAATAGAATATGTATTTTGAAATCTCTCGGTAAATTCACGCGGAAGACGTCGGAGATAGAATCTACTTATCCAGAAGAACCAAAAAGGTCTATAGTATATCTGCTTTCACTAATCTCGTAAAAACAGCTTAATTCGCCATCATTACTGTAACACGAACCATTAAGTATTCGCCCGAGGTTTTGTCTATTAATTAATTAGATTGCGGCACCGAAGTCATTTCTTTGAAGCTTCAGGCTATGGGCTAAGTTATTGCCGTCATTTGTTCCTCAAACTTTGTTCTAATAAATATTCGAGTTCGGATTGTTTCTTCTGTAGGGCGTATTTTTGAAAAATTGGACCTTTTGGGATTGTCTGTCACGGTGATCTGAGTAGTAAAATTGTAGGTTAGATTTTTGGCTCCTACTAAAAAAAAGTGTTCAAATATTTTCCTTTTGGACCTTTTTAGCTGTTTTTTGTTAGTTAGTCGAAGAATACAAAAACAGATTTTTATAGGTTCTTTTACAAGGTCTGTTTCCAAAATGTTTTTGGGTCGTGCCACGAGCCAAAAATTGTACAAACATAAACACCAAGTATTTGTAGCAGACATTTTTTTTTGTTATTATGATAATAACATACACCTTCAATGAACATGCTGTTGTAAAAGTTACTCCAGAAGAAAACTCCCACATAGTTTCCAACTGCCAAATAATGTGGCTTTTTTCTCGGTAATATTCAAAAAACATAATTATTTTTATTTTCTCCATTCAAAAATTATTTAAATAAAATCTTATTAAATATTCCACAGTAATCTAGCCTTGAATAACAAACGAATGAAAACGAACTATTCAGTGAGCGCAAATTGAATTGCTATTTCTAAACGACTGCTCCAAAAACGAATGTTGATCTGTCAAAAGAGCAACCAATCTAGTGAAACAAATAAACGAATCTTTAACAGTTTTAGTTAAAAGTCACTTTCAAAGAGTTTCGTTTACTTTTAATTAACATTTCAATTCTATTTTCGTTTAATTTTATTTGAAACGAACGACGCTGTCGTCGTGTGCACATGCACTGCTATTAACCGTGACCTATGAAATTGTTCGAAATCAAGTTAAATAGTTTTATTTTTCGATAACGTTAAAGTTGCTAAGAATATTACAAAACGTATTCCATTACTTACGGTATAGAGGTCACATCTTAAAATAAAATTTGGGCAAGACCTGTTCAGCACTTTGACCAAGTTGCTTAAAGAATTATTAAAAAAAAGTCTAGAATTAGCAATATTTCATATTGACGAAATATTATTGGAAGATCTTTTTTTTTTCTATGTTATAATATATAGGTAAGTTCATAATTTATTAAGGGAAATCAGTTATTACAATCTCAAGTGCCTCAAAATTACCTTTAATTCAACAGTAATTATACAAATACACCAAAGGTTATTCGATCCTCAGAGAATTCCTTTAATACAACACTTGACCTCATCGATCTCTATTCAAGCGAGTTCGTTTAATTATATTCCTAGAATTTTATTTACCAGTAAAGTTTCTTGATAGCAATAAAACCTGATCAATTACTTAGTACTAAATGGGAATCCTATTTAGGTGAGACATGAGGAAGGCGCTAATTGATTTATGTTTATAAGCAAACTAAGTAAGACGCCTGACTCTAGTTTGTGTCTGTATTTTATTTCAACCTTGGCATTTACCTCTCACGCAAGTGATTGGAAATACTCCAGTGCCTTCTTCTGTCAAAAATTGACAGCGTGGCCATTCATCCAACTGTGTTGGAGTCGACTTTCAGTCTCACCACATGCCAGTATTTTGCATGGAGGGACTGCCTATTGGACCTCCACGACTCAGTTACCTAGGTTATAACACGATACCCTTCGGTACTTTCAAGCTACTGACTACTGTTAACGACTGCCAAAAATCGTTGAAAATGACAGCCAGGACCCACAATTTAACGTGCTTCTCCTATCAAAATTAGGATAAGAAAACATCGTAAAGAAAACTGCTAATATATTTTTAACAGTTCTTAAGCAAAATTAATTTTTTTATGCAATTTCTTTATAAGCAAACTTTGAAGCATTCGGTACAAAAACTGGACAGTCTAAGCTTCCCTTAATTTCTGGAGGAAAGCCTAGCCCAATATATAATAGTACTAGGTAAAAAATATTTTCTTTCTTAATCCTACCTTCGTGTTTTAATAGTATAAAGTAGAAATATACACAAAGACTACCTACATCTTATGTAGGTATAAACAGAGTGTTAGCAAAGTGGTTCGTTCCAATTTACTGAAGTTAATTTTCTCATTACGTTTTTAAGGTTTCTCACTGTTTTCAGTTTTGATGTCCAATTTGGGTTTTAAGGATTCTGTCTTTCCTGAAATGCCTTTTACATTTGGTTTTGTTTGTATATTATGAACTCGCTTTTGTTAAAAACATTTATAAAATATGACCCATGATTCTCAACCATTATCATAGGGTTATGAGTCATATAAACAGAAAATTCAAAGCTTAATTTGCAATGAAAAAATATCATAACACGCCATTTTAAAGCAGAATGAATTGTCTTTCTTGGAATCAAAGAGGTTGCGTACTGCCAATGACGAGGTTTCACGTTTGATATCTGTGTAATAAAAGGCTGTTGGTATTTCTATAGTGACGGAGTTTAGTAACTTATTAGGAGTTTTGATACGAACCCATGAAATCAATAATATGAATGGTGATAACGAGTGTATTTATACACCTAGGCTTTCGGGTAAGGTAGGTCACTTAAAGGTTAGAAGTAATCTTAAAGTTACCTGTACTGGAGCGCTCGATCACAAAGGTAGTAGGTATGTCTAAAAATATATGCCTACAGAAAAAGCAATTTCTCTCGTGTGAAACTCAGTTTTAGTACAAAACACATAATAAAGATGTCTCCTCTAAAAACACGCTTAACAAAATCTGCAAAGCCATTTGAAATTCAAATTGGAAATCCTTTGAGAGCAATCTAGTAGCGTTTTTTTAAATTAAACCTATTTTAGAGCACAAAGTTGCGTTTTTTTCAGGCTATTTAAAGCTCTGGTATTACGCTCATGTTTTATATGTTCCAAATAGGTCAGTTTTTGGGGAAAAGATTTTTAAGTAGGTATTTTGTTGCATGATTATTAGTCTGAATGTTTTTGATTTTGTGCCTTTGATTTACCTACAACTGGAAATGAATTGAAACACGTTTTTCAAAGCCTGAAGACGTTCAGCTAAAAACAACAAGTGACCACCCATCTGTAAATTGTCCGCACAAAAGGTAACTTAAGTCACAGAAAGTTAAAATTAGCTAATAAATGCAATATTATATCCCTACATACAATATTTTCAGTAATGTAATGGGGTAAAACCCTTTGTCATGATAATATTAATAAATATTTCGCTAGGGTGAAATAAAATTAAACTTTTTAATCACAGTTTATTGCTTAGTATAATTATAATGGGATACAGAATGTTAACACCGTTCATGAGACACCATACTAGAATACCATCTTTTGCGATATATTAGCTTTTTGAAGATCTTGTCGTGAAAAATTACCTTAACCTGAAAAAAAGAGTCACATTTCAGAACATAAAAATATACCATTAAATACTGTATTAATACACGTAAACTTGTCTCTAAAAAGAAAATAAAAACAGCCACGAGATAAATAATAAACATTTTGAAAATTTGTTATAATGCACAATTATATGGAAACAAAAAGTCTTTTGCTTGACGCAACTTTCTCTTTGTTCATAAATTGGTTTAATGGGTCGAAAGCCTTTTCCAAACCCTTCTGTTTGTCTCATATTTTGGCCATTTCCCGTCGACGGTTCTTTACCAATAAAATATATGATAAAAATTATAATTACCACTCAACAGCTGAGAGATGACAAACATAGCGATCTTCTGGATCCAGCACCAGATGGAGCATCCTTTCTTCTGCGGCTCTTCTTCTTCTTCTTCTCCTTCTGCCCTCGTCGTAGCTGGCATTGTCGTCTCCTCTTGGCATACCGTCACACTGACCAGGAACACCACATACGTAACAAGGACCAACTGACAAATTTTCTTTGACAACATATTTGTATTATTTGATTAGTAGGTTTATTTCGACATGTATGTTTTCCAGAATGTTTTAAACATAATGATTGAAATTTCGATGTTTTCCTTTCATCATTTTTTGATAAAGATCTGTCACGGTTGAGGGCTCAAATGATGGGTAATTTTTCGTATGTTGAGGCATATTTTTGATTGTAATCGATCATTTTAAGTGGTCATAATTATGGTAATAATATGACGCAGTTGAATTTTGGTTTTATCTAATTGATTCAAGGTTCAAGAATTTTGTATAAAAATATTATAATATATTTCCTGGAGTTAAGTCCTCAGCACGTAAGGGGTTTCTTCCGAAATGAGCAACGACTGGGTTAGGTTAAGCTTGCTATTAAAATTGCTTGCCTCATTTGAGTCCACCACACAGTAGTGATTGGAGACTAAGTATTTCTTTAATCACTGATTAAAATATCGGGGTCATGATTTTTCTTTCACAGCTCGTGATTGTAATTTTTATTTCTATTAGATACAACTCTCAAAAATCATTGGTGAATTGCCAAAACGTTTAAATAGTTCACCACTTAACACCCAACTTCATAATCATAGCTCTGTACCTACCTATACTGGTATTCATATTCACCTTTTGTCCAAGAAACAATCTATTAGCTACTGAACTGAATACCTTAACGTTTTGTATAGAGGTTTCAGTTAACGTCGTCGAATTGTATGCATATTTAACTTTACTACTTGCTAACCGAAACATAGAATATTTAGTTACATACTTTGTTCGCTTCCTAGGCGCTCCTGATAATATTTTCAAGTAAATTTCATATTCTAAATGTAAAGCAAGTATTTGAATTGTTTTTTGTACATGAAAGCAATTTAATACATCGAAGAAAATCATTACTAAAAATAAGCTTCTCTCTTGTATGCGAAGCTTATTTATACGATCACGTATTTTTATTTCGACGTTCCCGCTGATTGATTAAGGCTAGTTGATTAAGAACCAAAACGTACAAAGTTTGTTTCTACTAGTTTAATTCAGTTTTTCTTTTTTATAAAAGGTTATTTTATCTTCAAAAAGTGCGGTATATTTTATCGATTGCACATCTATTTTACGTCTGTTACATCAAAAGATCTCTCAGAGTGTTCGCTGCAGGAGGTACATGACATAATGTAGACACTTTTGCGCTCAGGTGCAATGTGAGTGCAGTCCTCATTTGAAGACAGCACTTATTATATTGTCCACTGAGCACGAACACCTGTACGCGGTAAAACCTTATTATGCAACCTTACTGTGGTATACCAGTAAAATGAAATACTCAAAATAAGTCCAGTAAAATTCTGTTTTAAACATAATATAATACCTAATTTTACACTCCACAATGCATAAACTGTACCGCCTATCGTATAGGCTTTTAAGAATGTATATTTCACACTTGGGGTGTACTCAAAGTAAAAGATGAATGCTTGCATAGATTGTGTGTTTTACTCTACAATTGCTCTGAAACCATGTCAATAATAAATATGCTATAAACAGTGAAAGCCAACAACTCTAATCATTAATCTACTTTAAAAAAGGTTCTCAATTAGGTGTTATTTTAAAAATATATATTTTTGGTTTTAAAAGAGCAGAGTGTTCAATTGGTTCTATTTTTTTATCTTCCATTATTAGTATAATTTGAGGCAATCGCTTAGATCTACGGTGCTGTTTGTTGTAAATAAATAAAATGCAAGCACAAGTGAACACAAATCGCCACACAAAAGACTACACACAAGTCCACTTTACTGTCATTCTTTAAAATAAATGTAACTCGTCCACGAAGCACTCAAGTTATATTTCAGTGGACAAAGCTGTACTTTTGTGTAAACAAAGATGTAACCGTAGTGCTTAAAATGGCCACCACACTACTACTGAGATAGAAGGTCTTCTGATTGAAAAGCAGATATGAGCCACTAACTGCATGTATAATTGTTTGGTGTCTGGATATATATACATACATACATATTTCTTGTAACACTTGATCTCTTATTACACTTTAAAAGATGTGTTTAGTGGAGGTGATAAAATTAAACTAAGATATAATATTATAATGAAACGATTTAAATTGCGCTTAGGACCCTTTTAATATTATGTGTACAAATTGCGAGAGTTAAAAATCGGTAAACTAAGATATAACCTACTTGTGGATGTTTTTCTTTCATATTTTGTTGGAATCAACTAGTGCTTTGTCTTCAAAATCGTCTTTGTCAATCTCACACTTACCAATGCCTTTTTGTACTAAAATTTCACGTCTTTAACCGTAAACAAAAACCTGTCCAGCCATAAGCCTAGTTCCTTGCGTAAAAGTTTTCTTTTAAAAGATGCATTGTATAAGGAAAAGCATCTAATACCATTAAAGACACATTAAAAAACATCAAACGGCCCTCTCTAATTACCATTGGGATTAAACTGTCGTAAACCATGGGTTCTTTAACGTGTTTGTGTTGTAAAATTGAACGGCTATTTTTAGACAATCATGGTGTGTCTACTGTGACGTAATGCTACCTTTTTATAGGCAACGGAAACAGAAATATTAACTTCGCGTTTTTCTAGATGTCAATTTAGGCATATTAAAAGTCTGAGTAGTCTCTGTGGACAAAGTGGCAGTGTATAATTCTATTGATGGTGAGGTCTTCTGTTAATGAGGAGCTCGTTTCTCGGGTTGTCTTTTTTTTCTTTCTTTGAAAGACAACTCCCGCACTAAGAATTGCTCTTGTGTCGCGGGACTTGTACAAACATACAAACAACGGACACAAAGCACAACCAGATCCGAAACAATTATTTGTGGATCGCACAAACGTTTGGAACGTTTTCGGCGTGGCGACCTAAACCATTGCGCCACGGAGGCAGTGAATTAATTTGGTCGTGCAAAGTGCTATTGGTCTTCTAGTGTATACGAATACCAATCCATGTAATAGGTGCCTATCGACGTATACCGGTCACATCACCAAACTCCAAGCTGCTTGGCACATATTCAAATTAAAATTAGGAAAGCTTAATAGCATTTTGATCTACGAGAAATCGTCTCAAAAACTTCGTGATTGGCAGTCGTATACCCTTACATATAAAAAGGTTTTAGTTAAAACAAACCAAATAGTAATAAAACCTATCCCAAAATAGAATGGCTAACAGCGAAATAAAATCTGACTTTAAAGGCACTAAAAATAGCGAGAAACTCTTTTGTTAGCCATAAACTGTAAAAA
The DNA here is from genome assembly GCF_050436995.1 of Anticarsia gemmatalis. Classification (NCBI taxonomy): domain Eukaryota; kingdom Metazoa; phylum Arthropoda; class Insecta; order Lepidoptera; family Erebidae; genus Anticarsia; species Anticarsia gemmatalis. The sequence goes on from NC_134762.1 coordinate 8,702,174, forward strand.
ATACGACACATAGCCTTACATTACTCTCATGAAGAATAACGTTCTACGCCACAGTTTTTCTATTTTTCCTCATACTAATGTTGTTAAGTTAATGCTTGATAACTTAGTCTCGTGTGGAGCCACTAAAAATATTTTTCCTATGATTAAAATTGTGATTTTCCTTTCTGTGCTAAATATTTTTGAAGTAGGTTTTCATTCTTTATATAAGATGCAGCTACTGCTATTTTGAAAAATCATGATTCTATCTGTGATATTTTGCGATGATAATATCAGAGAAGACGATTTCACAAATGAATGACGGTAAAATTAGTCTAGGAGGTCATCAAAATTATGGGTGGAGTTCTCATAGTTGAATATGGAAATAGTTAACTTACGTTGTTGTTAAGAGATATGTGTATGTTAGAAATGTGGAGGGTATGTTAAGAGACGTTGTTTACAAATGATGTATGTGACATAATTTTTAGGTAACGTGGTTTACCGAGGCATACGTAAGTAAATTTCAATCAATTAAAACGTAAAATTCTTTAACCAATTTCTCAAATATTCTTCTTCCTCTTTGTTAAATAGAATCGAATGATTGAAGACACTTAATCTACCTCTAAACATTTCAAAGCAATCAAGCCTCAGTATCAGCGATGAACACAGTTATTTGCTTTCAAATTGTTAATTGAATCGTTAGATTTGCGTTGTATTAATTACTCCTTTATAACAATGAATTTAATTGTCTCCGTGATAGCAATAACGTTCTGTTTAACTATTGTTACTTGAGTTTGTTTTATTATAGGTTTGAGTGGTTCAGGTCAATTGGTGTTTTATTACGAAGATTGGTTAATTTGTTTACGAAATTTTGGTTTGTTTTGGCATTTATTGTCTTTAAAGATATCCAGACACGTGGCATTGAAGATTTTTTTGTTTTAAAATTTATGTGAGATATCCTATAAGGTTCTATTCTTTCTTCATTTTGTTTTATTAAAAATTACCTAAAAAAAACCTTTTGAGCTATCATAAAAGAGTTAGAGAATTTCTTAAACGAAAAGTCATTTACAAATTTAGTGATCCGGAAATCGAATCTATGGCCGAGCGATCAATAGTATTAGACTGCTTTACTTATGGTTACTGAAACAGGCTAGTGAAATAGTAAAGTAACAAATATTTCTTATATCGCTTATTTCATGGCCTCATTGTATCTGCTAACTTACTGCGGGTTTACTAAGCGCGTCATGTGTTGTTAAAGAGCTGTACGAACAAAAACTATCGCAACACAGGCCAACTAATTAGGCGTTGTGTTAGCTCGTAATGTGTTTCTTAGCCAGGGTTAATACTATTGTGGCTTTGGAGTAAGAACCTTTATCTAATATTCTAAAGAAATAAATGTTTACATGCATGTAATGCAATGACCTTGGATTGCTAGCAATGTCAATGCAAGTCCAAAATCAATTTATTTTAAATAGCATTATGTGGCAAATGAATATTTTTTTTGCATTCCTAAATTGTTGACATTTGTTTGAAGAATATTGTAGGAGAGGCAAATTATAGTTCTAATGAAGCTATCTGACGAAAATTCGACTACAAAAACTTGACCTGATTATCCTTGAATTTAACAAAAAATAAATTATAATTAGTTAAGCCTCAAAGTTCATCCACACAACTTACTTCGCTTATATGTAGTTAAAGGTTTTCTTTGTTAGTCTATTAAACAATTGACTGATAGACTATTTCTATAAAATTGCGAAGCATTTCATAGTTTAGTTTTTACTTGAATGTACATTAAACCAATAATCCAGTTACCCATCCAAAAATATTCCGACATCCATTATTCCGAAAATAATTCGACCAAAAACACTCGAGAATCAAAAGCAAGAAACAAACGGCTGGTCTCGAAATATGAATGATGAATGAAAAAAACCCAACATATTGACCGGCTACCAATATAACTCATAACTCACGATATTTCATACTAGAGATGTGTTAGGAGCTCCGGAACCGTAACCGAGACTGATATCCGAAATAAGATCATATCTAAAACTTAATAATTGTAAGAAAAAAAAATGTAGGTATTGTTATGTACTTTAACATAATTTAATATTCATCCATTTTTTGGTGTTGGACTCAAGACCTAGCCCCTCTCGATTCGGCAGAAGACCCTTGTCGAGTAGTAGGACAAATCGGAATCATTTATATATGAAAACGTATCCGAAACGAATAAAACGTTAATATCCCACATGCATATCTAAGAGGAGACTCCCTTACATCGACAACCGCCGACCGAAAAATTCATATGAAGATCAGTAGCTCGATTCCGCACCACTATCGACTACCAACAACCGGCTAGCTATCGACATTTGACATTTAGAATGTACTGCCAAAATGTTTCCTGCGACACCCGTCAGAGGCGCTGATCAGATTTTCATACAAAATTTCTCGATGACAGGTCGGTTGTCGGTAGTCGGTAGTACTCGAGCTACTGTGTAGCGCCACTAGTGCATCTATCCACCACACTCGTATATCTTTATTGTCGTTAGTTTGAGATACTGATTGTAGGGAATCGCGCACTAGATCGGATATTTCATATCCATAACATCCCTATATCTTACTACCGATGCCAAACACAAAAGGTTTTGTACAGATTAAGCGAACCCTTATTGCTTAAGTAGGCCAAGAAGAATAGGGGTCGAATTTTTGGCTTAAGTATTATATATAGGGGCAGAAGTTAAGTATGTCACCACGTTTTCATCATAGCTTTGGGGTTTTTGCCTTAGATTTTATCGAAAAATAATAATACATTAATATGCCTGTGTGATTAGCAGAAGCTTCAATCCAATATAACTGCAGTTAAATATTTTTTACTACAATTTCAGTGAAAATTCAGAAAAATGAAAATTTATTTTGAAGAATGAGAGTAGGCCTTTTTGCCTTACTAAACGTTATAGCAATACATTAAATGTTAAAGTCCAAGCTAATAAGGCCATTTGATACGACGCTAAAGTATTTAACCCTGTGTTTAAAATTCAACTGTAACAAAATTCTTACCAACAGCTTATTTGTAGATTCGCGCCTGTATAATTCCTACAATAATCCCAACAATAAAAACAAATATAATCCCGCTTGACCTTAAAATCAAAATATTATTTGGCTTAACCCGCAATTGGTACTAGGACCTTAAAATCATGGCGTACCTTCTGCTGAAGTATTGCATATAAAAATCAACGATAACGGAAGATCCCGGCTTTATGAGTGCATAATAAAATCTCAGTAGGTGATAACAGTTAGAGGTTTTATAGTGGGTACCTATACCCTATCTTGGTTTGGCGGAATTACAAGGATACGGGTGAATTGAATTTAATTGTAGAGGGCGCTAGTGAGGCGAAGGGTGACGTTAAATGTAAAAGTTTATCTGTAATGTATTTAAATTTAGAATGTTGTGTATTTTTTTTAATTATATCTAATATTCTGTTTTTTTTTGCACTTAAAGAATAATGATTTATGTTTAAAATATTATTAGTCCCTTAATTAAGATTTTTTCAAGCTTGCACCATTCTTCCATCTAAAAGTTATAAATTTTCCTTTTCAAAAACACTTCAACAATTTAAAACGCATTATCTCATAATTTGATTCTTTGAAAAAATGCGAACAAATAATCTTATTTTAACACAACTTAAAACTTTTAAATGCTCCTCTTCCGCTGTTTAAACATAAACACAAACTTCAAAATTAAACGTGAACGTATCGTCACGGTGAAGATGTCAAAACCTCAAAGAAGGATTAAATGGGGTGCTTCAAATGGTACAGGCGGGTACAACAAGCTATACGTGATTATATCAGCGCTCTACGGCTTTATTTAAGCCCAAATCTTAAGGTATTCTCTAAGATGTTTGTGTTAGAGTACTTACTCACTATTTGATATGCTGCCAAATGGCAGAAACAAGAACGGCTGTCGGTACATATTAGGTCTTAGTCTTTTCGGATTATAGTATGTATGAACTTGTGATAAAATCTCTTTGGCTTCAAGAATCACAAATGAGTACACGGTTCATTAGGTTTCTTTCAATGAGCTCGTGAGGTACCCAAATATCGAGCTTTTTTGTGTAGAGAAAAGATTATTACAAGTTCATACATACTAAATTGCGAAAATACTTTTTCCCCGACCTTATATTTGACCTGTATGAACAGGCGATGGACATTTGAAATCTGTCAAAATTGCAGCGATGACATGCGCATAATTCAAACAAGCGAATAAATAGTTTGGGATCAATTTTGACATTGACTGCAACCGTCATATGACAGCTTGTTTAATATTGTTATGTGGAACGTAAGATGAAATTTGCTGTTGCTATTTTCGGTTTGTAGACGTTTCCAGAGGTGTTACAACCGGTTATTGACAAAAACTATTGACAAATTTTGTTTGAAAATCTTATCATCGCCTCTAGCGGCTGCCGTAGGAACTATTATTCCGTACATTTTAAACCTCAATCTGTGAATACTTAATAGTACAGACTACAGAATCTTTTTTTTTGTAGATATGATCGACCGATCTTGATTCAGTTACTGCGATATTTGGTGTGACTGCAGATGTATTGCCATTGACAGAGTATCTCTACATAGTGGGAAAGCACTCTTAGTTAAGTTCTTATTGGGTTCGCTAAAGCCTGTTGAGGTTATTATTTATATGGAATATTGGATCAGTAATCCATAGAGGATGTGGTTTTTGTTAATGTTTCCTCGTGTGATGTTGTTTCAGGCTCAATTTTCGAAAGACGGATATGAAAATAGTTTGTTGACAAGCCGTGTCGTTGACATCGTGCATATTATACAATACACTCGTAAAAGTTGCTATAACAGTTTTTTTAATAATAGCTTGTACTTTCTCAAATTTTCTAATATCCTAATATCAATCTTATGTTTCAATCTTGCATTTAAGGTTAAATTTAATTTCCAATCAAAAATAGATGATGTAAAACTCCTAGACCCTACAAAATTTAATAAATGATTTAGGTATATAGTTACTATTGCTACCAGAATATTAAATTAAACTTATTATACAATAAGAAAGATGACAGTTGGTCGGTTTAAAAGCGGCACATTTCGTACAGACTCAAACACTAAAAAATTCTCCTCCCCACACAGAATACAAATCACCGCGTTAAAAACTTCAATATTTCACACAATTTTCTACAGAATATTTCAGCACTTCGTCAAGGGAATAATAAATTTTGTTATCAATAGCGTAAGCGACTGTACCATTGTTCGTCAAGCATTGTGTGGCAAACAAAAAGTTGGCTTTCGGCCCCAGACGTTCATTATGAACGTGAGGAAACAACATTGAATAAAACCTGACGGTGAAGACTTAAGACGTTTAACATTTTAGGTTACATTTCCGACAATATTTTGAAGGAGTACGTTTTGTTTTCGTAATACTCACCTTAAGACTAATGAACAACGATAATTTATATAACAAAATTGTAGATAATATATTTTATAGAGTCTTATAGACTCGCTCTGAGAAATGTTCACGGGAAAACGCTGGTGTATTTTAATACACGTCTGAATACATCTTCAGGTAAAATAAGGTAAATAAAGTAGAAATGGTGGATACCTATAGCAGCTCACTAATTGTTACTGTATAATATATGTTCAGTAGATTAAAAAACCTAAAGAAACAGCGTTTTAACCTGTCTCAGTCCCACTGCTGGGCAAAGGTCTCTTCCCAAATGATGAAAGGAAACAGATATTGAGAACTAAATCTATCCGAGTATTTATTAGAAGCGTTTTAATATTTCTAATTAATACATAAGTCACACGTACGTTTGATCACAAGTATCTTAGTATTAATAAAATAATATTAGAACCAATAGTGAAATATTTAAAAAGTTTGATGGCTTCATTTCTATCGCTTCTAGTTATTTGCATCCATATTCAAAAAAATATTTGAAAGCCTAATTCCATGAAATATCAATGAAAAAAATATTCTTTTGATCTCAAATTCTGTGTATTTTGACTGAAAAAACAATATTGAAAAGTCAATCAGGCTCGATACAGGCTTCGTTACGTATTCACAAAGCAATTGATTAAACAATAAACTAATTTAAGTTTTTATTCGAATTTATTTGGCGGTGTCGAATTTCAAATGAATTTTTATTTTGGTCAGTTTTTGTGGAAGTTTTCAATTAAATTCATTTGGTTTTATTCAATCCACACGTCACGTCGCTATGAACGAATGCACGGCGTATATGTACAATTTTCGAATTTTAGTAGAGAAAACGTATCGTGCAATTTGCACAGTCTATAGGGAATGGTTTGGAGGTTAATTGTCTGTATTCATAATTAACACCTTTTTTAAGTCCCTCATGACACAAAATAAATATTAATGGATACTTTTTTATGTTTTCGATTTTAAATTGCGTATTGTTTTATTGGATAAAACCTCCATAGTTTCTTTCTTCTGTCTGCACGTCGTTTTAAAATAATACTTACAAGCAGTGCTTAGATTATAAAGTTGTGTATTGATACCACTTTCGATTAAGGCAGAACCAGTTTTCCGAGTTACCAGTAAATTGGGTTTTTAGAATCATTATTGGCCTGTATTCATATATTGCCGATGATTAATGGCATCTGTTAGAATTAAGTAGTGCACTCTCGTTAATTTCGCTTCTTTAAAAATAATTATTTTATTATTATCTTTAGTCTGTGGACATATTAATATGTGTTTCTTTTTAAATGAAAAGAGAAATTCCAATTAAACTTTAACCTATTGTTAATTAAACCACATTTAACAAAAGCATTTAACATTTAACAATAAAACCAATTTATTCCAAACAGCTTAAAAGAATAGCCAATAAAATTCCTCCCGAGATAAAGCTATCTGAGACCAAAAACGCAATAAATTACATACTAATTAAATAACGTATTCATTAATCGGTGCAGTGAAAAAGACAAAAAATGGTTAAGAAATCCTTTGCTCAGTTCGACTTTGAATCAATTGCAAATACACATGAGCCACAATATGTGGTTGGTTGGAACACAAAATGTCTCGTAAACGTGTTGATTGTGACCACAAATCGTGCCTTGCGTCCGCTTCGCACCTGCTGTGTAGGAATGTTCAAATTGGAGTTTAGAGTGGTTACTCGTAATTATAGGAGTTGAATAGTTCTATCTGTACCAACGTATTTGCGTTCTATTTTCCGTACCTCAGTAGCCTTAGTTCCTCGTACAGGCTGACCTGTCACTGGTCGTGTCAGTTTAGCTGTCCCCCGGTGCTAAGAGAATAAGGAAATAGAGAGTGCAACTGTGTACAGTGCATATACTTGGACACTATGAACAGAGTCCAGCACAGATGGACGGTTCAAATGCAACTGGCCGCCGCAAGATCGCGTTAATTGCCGTATCCTATAATAGATTTGATTATCATTCACCCATTACAAAGTGATTTCCTTTATTACCGCAGTAGACTAATTAATATTTATTTGAATCTAATTTATTTCTTAAGCTTAATAACTAAAAACAAATTCGTTACTTTTCTCCTGAGCAACAATTTGTCATCGTCACATTTACTTATCGTTGTTTTAAAGTTGCTTGTATACGTAAGCTCTTAATAGCAAAAAACAAAGAAACCAGACTATTCTTTCTAGCGTAAAGTCCGATTGCAATTCCAGCTCAATGGTTTTAACTGCCAGCGATTCGGAATAGGTATTTAAAAATGTATTCTTTGTAGCAAAGACTTTAGAACTTGTTCGTTTCTTTTTATTTGAACGATTGAAAATGATAGGAGAGTGAACATGTTGCTATGCCTTTAAATAAAAAAAGACATTGTTTCAGGTTTTACTATTAGAAGACAGTAGTTTTAGAAAAGACAATCATTAATTGCTCTGAATATCGCTGTTAAGATTCCCGCATAGAATATTTGTATAAAAGTTGTATAAAAAAACAGACTTTTATTCAAATTACGTACTTATATTTGTAAAGAAGGTAACACAAGATACGGTTTCTAAAGAAGTCTTTTAAACATAAACTGAATCGCTGTTCACGCGATAACCAGTACAACTTTTATGAAATCCTTGCTATAGGTAGTTTCCGTGTTGTGTAAACTTGTATGTACCAGATAAGGCAGTACTACCAGATAGGTATTAAAAGCTTTACAGCTTCTATAAGTAGTGTTAAAATGTGCTATGTGAAAAGTTGCAAACACGGTTTGTACGGTTAAATGGGGAAATTTAAAGCATGTTGCGCAAAACGTACATACGATAAGTAATATTATTATAAATTAAATCTATCTGCGATTAAATTTCTGAGGCGCCCATAGCCAGTTGCGCTCACCGGTCGGTAAACGATCTGTGGGTTAAGCAACTATTGGCGCGGTCATTCCATAGATGGGTGACCGCATAGTGGTATTTGAATTGGGCATCTTCGTGCTTCGGAGGGCACGTTAAAAGTCGGTCCCGGTTGTTGTCTGCTAAGATAACAGTCGTTAAGCCACGTCAAAGGCCTTTCGGGCGGCTTGAACAACTTTGACACTAGGTTGACCATTAACCATACGACAAACAAACAAAAACTTTAAATTTCCGTGCTAGATAAAGCAAAGCCGAGAAAAAATATCAACAATAGGATTCCGTCGTCAGATGGGACTAACTCCAGGAAAGAGATGATGTACCAAATATATCGTGTGAATGAGTGATTCTATCTTTATTCGCATTTGTATTAGGTATGATTAGATAATTATCACAAAAAGGCATCCGTACGAATTTAAACCAAAATTAACACACTTAAATTTTATAACCACGGCTAATAAGCACTAAGACTCCAAACCCTTTTTGTTTCGAAAAGTATTTACACGGCAGTAAAATAAAACTGTCAACTCCGTTTTCAAGAACAAGGGTGAAATAATCAGTTTATAAGTTAAACCTATTACACAACGGTATATAACTTCTAACACTCGAAACAAAAGCAAACATTGGTGCGAACGAAATTGAATATTTGACCCTAAAGTTCTGCTTCACACACCTTCACTACCCTTTAAAACACTTGCTCCAATAATCAAAAGGTTCTCTAACCTTTTAATTCATTTTCATTAATTACACTCCGGTACTGTAGTCTGACAACTTAGTATAGAGTATCGGCACGTGCAATGTTTTTACCTACATATACATTACACAAAAATGCATGAAATTTTCGCTTCTATCCCACAGAGTAGACCAAAGAGCTCTACTTGCCATGATCCTTACAACATTCTCTTGCCTCATTCACATCTAAACGTAATTTCATATGAAAGTAACTGTATCAAACAGGCCGTCTGCTGCAAAAGTCTGCGGGTCACTGACGTTTAAAATACCAAATTTTGTATACTTCTGTGAACCATGCATACAAGGCCCTCTATTATAGCACAACAAGTTACTAGAAAGCCTTGTGTGAAAGGTTGACGGATGAAGAATGGAAACAAAATTCATAACTTTCATATCAGTGACCGCAGGCTTATGCAGCTGACAGTAGCCTGTTTGATACAGTTACTTTATTTCGGAAATACTCAGAATTATATGTAAATTATATCTAGCAAAACGTGCATGCCAAAGCTTTCGACTAAGTTGTCACAATATAAGTTGTTGGACTATAGGGATCGTTGAAAAATTATGGGACTGAAATATAAATTGAGTGATTTGCATTTACAATCCGGACAAGTTTCCTGATTTTAGCGATAGTTTTTGGGTCAATGAATATTCAGTTTACTGGGATTTTGATACTTTTGATTTAATCTTTTATCACTGTAACATGTGATAGTCAGTTTAAACCGATATTTCTGACATGTGGGTACTACGTTTCAATAGTGCAATTATCTAACGCCATAGAACAACATTATGAGTGTTTATATGATTTGCATCTGGTCTTTTGCCTGATCCTAAACCACTATGGTTATAAACACGAAATATTTTCCCAAACATGGGATGTTGGCAGTAAGAAACAAATCTCTCTGTCTCATTAAGATGGCAATTGTGAATTCTTATAACAGTTTTTTTTAAATTGTTTTTACTCCACTTGAATCTAGCGTGTTGTGTACGTTAATCCAAAAGTATCGACTTTTCCTGGAAGGTTGGATTGTACGCTATTGCGATGAATTCTTCGAAAAATCCATCAATTATTTCTACAAAAATTCCGAAAATACCGTTAAATATAAGGCAGGAAAATACATGGGTAAGGTATTTGTAATATAGCATGAGTGTATGAGGCTGTAGCGAGAAATGAATACGAGTATATAGACGAATAACTAGGTATAGTAACACTTATGATTTTATACAGCTTGTGATAAGAGAACTGGTAAAAACACTCTTATTCTTCTACATTAGTACTTATACGGATACATAAAAATTCAGTTCCAGATCAGATTAGTACTCATCCGTCAGATATTTGTTCTACGTAGGATTCGAACCCACCATACGCGGCACTACTATTATTCAGGCAATGTGACCACGCTGACCACTGCGTCAGGCATGTAGTTAAACTATTCGTTCCCAAAACATTTCAAATAATCAAAAAAGAAACATAAAAACAATAATTTAAGGTAATTATAATGATTTTTGTCCCAGTGGTTGGAAAACAACAAATCATGTTCATGAATGTAGGTAACTAAGCTGAATTTCCACCTTTGATCAGTCTTCATGAATAATTTATATACTGATTTTAAACCTAAAATTAGAGAGTTCGTTTGAAAAGCTTGATTTTCTAGAAAATACAAAATTTTAGGTACGAATTTCAAACGTCAATTTCACTTTTGCCGCTCAAACAAACAAATTGACGAACAATTATTTATGTATTGTGTTGAAATGTAGGCTCTAAGATAAATCAAAGCTCAGACAGATTTGGATCTGAAACTTACAAATCATTTTCTTTAGTAAAGTGCCTTTGAATTTAAAATCTGTAGTTTTAGGATTTCACAGGTTTATATAATTTAAACAGGTTCATCACTACGACTTCACAAACTAGTTACTCATAATTAAAATATAGAATTATCGTGTTTAGGTTAGAGACACATACGGTAATATAACGACAGTGTAAATCTTTCAATACCGTATGTTTTCTTAGAAATAAAAAGCTTTGCTGGACAAGGCTGCTAAAATTTTTCGTATCTGATAAATAAATGAGCAAAATTTTTTGGATTTTCGTTTTCCGCTTTATAAAAGAAATATAAAAAGCCATATTATTATTTGCTTTTAATCCCGAATTTTTATTTTGAAATATAAATGTTTCCCAATTTTAAAACAAAATGTTCTTTATAAGGTGGGCTCTCTAGGTTGTGGGTAATTTCCATTAATTTGTCGCGTTTACCATTGTTTATATTCTTTACTCGTTGCCCCTCTAAATGTTAATCTTCGTGGGAGCCGGAACAATTTTCATTTCAATGTCGTGTTGTTTTGTTACGTAAATAAATATCATGGAAATGTTTAAACGTTCCTGAAAAAAAAAACCTTTTTTATATATTTGAATGTTCTTCTGATGATCAAATTGGCACTGTTTGCTGTCCATTTAAATTAAGCACCTTGATAGAGATGAATATGACAAAATAAATAGATGTGAAGGGAAGCACCTTGATAGAGATGAATATGACAAAATAAATAGATGTGAAGGGAACGTAAAAAGCTTCCAAAGATCGTAGTAAAGAGCGTTTTTTGGTCTCCGCTTACTGTTAGAAACAAGTCGTGATGTTATGAATTTATGTATGTATTTTATGGTAAGTACTTAACATTCTAGAAATTAAAGCTACCTTTTCCCGGCATAGCAAGGCGTAATTTTTAAACACTTTTATTAAGACCAGTTATTTTCAAATACGTTTCCATGAGCTCGCCTTCCTCGTTTAGGGTTTCTCATCTCCGTTGAGCTTACATTCTTTGGCACTCAGTTGGTGGAAAACTAAACTCATCATGCAAAAAGTACCCTGGTTTTAAAATATATTTTACATTATCTCTGGTAACATTATACAATAAAAGTTCTTCCAAAAAAACCGGTACAAATTCATTTCGAATATTATTTCTAGTTCAAAGATAACGGGATGGCTTAACCCAATTTCACATTACGCGTAAAAAATCGTTTGGATATGCAAAGAGGTTGTTACGGCTAAAAGCTTAGGCATTTAGATAATAGATAACGCGATTTTTGCTACATTTACTTTGAAAGCAAGAATACAGCCTGTTTTTGAAAGTGCGTTCTCTTTGTACAGTCAGCTTCAAAAGTTGCTTATAACTGCCTCCGTGGTTGTTTTCCTCGCCTTTACTATTGCGTTGTAAGGTCGTGAGTTCGATTTTCACACAGAACAATATTTGTGCAATCCACAAGGTCTGATTATACTTTGTGTCCGTTGTTTGTTAAAGGGCCTGCGATACAACAGCAATTCTTATTTAGGGAGCCATGTTATCAAATCATCTTCATTTCCGGAATTGTAATAAATTCAATTTGAATAAAATCAAAATTTGTTAGATTTAAACATGCATATTCGTACTTCAGTGTATAGGGTTTAAAAAGACTTCATATTTTCACTAACCATACGACAAACAACAAACAAACCGACTATACGCTTAACATTTAGGATCATAGCAGATTCGATAGTAATGGTGATTATCAGTATCTTTAATGCTCGATATCGCGAAAAATGTGTAGAATATGTCGCGTCGCTTTTTAAGCGTTGAAATATGGCTTATGTGGTAAGGTTTTAGTTTGTGTAATGAAATAAGGTGTATATTAGTCTTTGGTCTCTGTCTACCCTCATCTATACTAATATTATAAAGCTGAAGAGTTTGTTTGTTTGATTGTTTGTTTGAACGGGCTAATCTCAGGAACTACAGGTCCGATTTGAAAAATACGAATTGAAGGAGCAGAGTACCAGTGAAAAATGTTACAAAAACGGGGAAAAATTTTTAACGCTTATGTAACGCAAGCGAAGTTGCGCGGGTCAGCTAGTGGTAAATAAGCGTGTCTCTCTGTTCTTTTTGACTTTTAAAAATGTTTGTTACCTAGAACTTTAATTTAAACTTTAAGTTGTCAATGTAGTAATAAAGATTTATCAATTATGTAAGTACACTAAACTATTCTTTAATTTTATTATTGTTTAAATGCGTTACCCGTTACTAAATACAAATAAAGGTATCTACAAAAGTCTTGGTAAATTTTAAAAATATATTCAGGTTTCAAAGGCAGCGCAATTTCATCCGACCTTATCATAAGTCTTTCAACAGGGTCGATGACCTGGAACCCATTTACTGTAAACCGCGTAATAACGTGTAGTAGCATTACTTAACTAATTTCCCCTATTCCCTATTTAATTCCCTTAAGTATTTCATCAATTTCCTTGCCTATTTCACTAATTTCCTACTTAGTTGTAAGGAGATTTTGTATAATTGAAGTGTTACATATGTATTAAGCTTATGCTGGTCTAATTAAATCTGCCTGCGGCTCAGTGCTTTTAGCCAATGTGCTAATTCAGCATGCGTATCTCGGTTGGCAACTTTTGTGCGTCTAATTATATGTCATTATTCAGTACATTGCTGCTTTAGTAAGACGTGCTAATCGTCATTATTGAAGAGAGAAAATAATGTACAGCGTGGTGGCAAATAGTTCTCAACTGATTAAGACAATAGTCACCCAGTTTATACTCTTTGCTTGTCGAAATTAAACTAAATCCAAGTTCTTCCGTTCAATAGTAACAAAAATCCTTAAATATACATATTTATCCAAACTTTCGTATTTATAATAAAAGAAGGATACGGACATACAAAGCTCCGATTTCGAATCCAAAACATATATAAAAATATGAACCCCGCTCCCAAATCTGTACCTAGATTTTCCTCGACCTCAATCCCAGATATTTCTGGGCCGAGTTCTAATCAAAGATACGTAAGATATCAGATTTCCTTCTATAGTACCTACTGAACCTTATTATATCGGATTCTTTCTATAATTTGGGTGGAATCCTCCTTCATGCTTTCCTTTAAGCACCTTACTTTGGTTTATCCGGTCCAAGATAACAGAAATATGTAAGAAATCTCTTGTTTAGAAATGTGGATGAAAAGCCTTGTGTTAATAATTATTAATTTCTGAAAGGGTTGAGCTTTTTATGTACTCGTTTCAAAAATGTATTTTCGATATTCACTAAAATAATAACCTAATAATACTCTAATGCCTACTTTGTCACTACCAGAAGGTAAGGAAAGAAAAGTATACGAGTATATTATTTTACAGCAAGCCTTCTCGATGCAGTGGTTAATGTGGTTGTTTCTACTGCACTACTGTTAACGACTGTCAAATATCTTTGAAAATGACAGCCATAACCTACAATTTAACGTGCTTTCTGAAACACTGTGAAACTCGATATGTATAAGATGGTGACCCATTCACAGAACAACCTCGGTAAGTGTAGCTTAACCTCAGAGATCGATCCGCGGTTGTTAACTAAGCCACGAGCGCCTATAATATTTTAATTACGTAGACTATCCAATAGAATTGAAAACATCATCAATCCAATCAATTTCAAGAAGCCAATACAATGGTATTATAAGCCAATAATAAAGCCGTATTCAAATACAAAACTCCATTATACTCTCACATTTCGCGCAAAAAATCTCTATAGAACCGTACAATTATCCGGTAAAAATGCGAAGAGCTTAACTTGGCGAAGTTAAATAGGTACGAGAGAAAAATTATCATACAGAGTGAAAATCCGGTTAGCACGTGTAATCTGCTGACGAATAATGCCCTGTAAATAAATACTAAGCATTATAAATGCGTCTGTTTGTTTGTTTAATTGTGTTGCTAAACTGCTGAATGGTTTGGAGAAATTAATACCATACAAAATTTCTATAATGATTGTAAAAATGACTGCATTGTTTGGAATTTTGGATGAAAGACTACAAGAAACGGTAAACAATACTTTCTGCAATTTGTATCACTTATAAAGTAAATTTTTAAGTTATGTGTGTAACAACAATAATAAAATCTATCATTAAACGATCAATGGACCTAAAGGTATGCTGCAACTTTTAACCGATGTCGATAAATATTATATTTTACCCCGAACAGATCCGATGATATCGAGTAATTCGTTAAGTCAATTATTATACTTCACAAAAATCTATCTTGGTTAATCACAAAATGTTCATACTGGTATATAAAAATCGTTAAATAAAAAACAGAAAGCAAATTATTAGCACATACTCTTATATGTACGTAACGTAATGGAGGCATTTCTTAGAAAAGACATAACACCTACTTATAACTAATGTCAATATATTTCATATTACCTTATTCTCGGTAAAAGTAGCACATTAGCACGAAACATGAATAAAACCAATATATGTATTCGATTTAGGATGGAAGCAATGAATTGCTATTAAGAAAACAATAGGCGATCTTAGGAAAAATATTGACTGGATTTAGGATATTTTTTTACATGTAAGCTAATAAGTTATGATTTGAATATTAAATTTTATACATATTATTATTATAAGAAACAGGTATTGCATATGTGTTTTCAATTATTTATATACAATAAGTATATAGTATCACAAAAATATATATACGTATCTTTAAAAACGGTCAAAAGTACAAGAAAATAGTAACAGCACCTTTTGGTATGTCAAGAAGACATTGCAAAAATTATAGGAAATATAATTTTCGGGCGATTATCTTTTTGGCCTACACGAATGGTCACTTTCCCACACAGGTTAATTAACAAAGCGTTGAAGCAATCTTTTTGTTACCACTCTTAATTGGGAATCCATTGAAAAAGTCTTACCCCAAATAAAGCCTTTATTAAATCCATCCTATCTTCTTAACAAAGCTTCAGTGCCGAATTTAAGCTAGTTGGGCAAGTCGTTTATATCCAAAATGACCTACAACTTTGTTGAAAAATGTTTTCATATTTTAAATGAGTATGTAAAGCTACAATTTTGCAAGTTTATTTTCTCTTACAAACAAAAAACGCGGAATTTAATTACCTGGTCGCATAAAATGCTACTATTTTTTTTGAAATAGTGGATTTCTTACTAGTCGCTCGAAATTTGGTACAGCAAAGTCTTGTAATATAACCAACATTCTTAAGGTCAAAAATTGTTTCATACACCTCTGCTTACACGTGTATAACAGGCTCGGCAATGAAAAATAAGATTCGTTGAAGGTCTCCATATTGAATATCCATCGAACATTCTCGATCCGCCGTCAACTTACAATTTACACTCATGTTTACTCCACGGAATAAATTATATCTGGAAAAATCCATTGGAGCGAGCAAATATTCTCGACTAAAATATTATGGGAGCCGATATGAATATATTCTATGCATAAATAATAGTTTGTGAGGGAACCTGTTGATGTTGATGGGAAAACTTGTGTAAATTGCGTATTCATGACACCTGACGGAGCTGTTATTGCCTTGAGTTTACAACTATCGCGTTAAGAATTTGCGTTTTATTATAAGTTTATGTACTGTAAGTAGTTTATATGAAAATGTTGTGTGAATAAATATACACTGCCATGATCGACACTGTCATTGAAACTAGAGTTAACTTAATCCAGGGTGTCTTTGTAGTAGCTAAATATGGGGCACATCACACACTATTATGTGTGGACTCAACAGACGGTTAGACAAATGTTTTTAGGTATACTGTTTCTGTCCTCGAACTCATAATTCATCTTAAATATATTTGAATATTTAGACGGTTCCAAAATGATCAACGAGAGCACAGGAGCAAGATCAGCGGCTTCAGATGCTGTTTTGAGTACTAAGATCTGAGAATTCAACGTAAATACACTCCGGTATTCTAAGTTTAAGCCTGAGATCTGTACTTAGAAATACGCTATCGATACACGACACCCTATGACAAAGTATCCCCGTAAATAAAATCTTAGTAAAATCTAATAACTGCCAGCGTCTAACGTTACTGCGTTATCAAATAGATTTCTAGAAATTTCCACTCACTCGTCAGTTTATTAACTAACGCAATGTCTTAAACCCAACTTGTCTTGTAAAGGGAGAGCGAAGGAACTCTTAGCTCCAATTGCTGCCAAATTGGATTCCGAAGTCACTCGGGCATACTCGGGCGTTCTCGGTATTTTCCGTCACGGTGTGATTACATTCAATGTCTCTTGTTGATTTTGATAACAAGATTGGGTTTTTTAGCTGACATTTGCGCATTGCGATAACACTACTTCGATATTAGTCCAGTCATTATAGTAAGTTCACCTCGGAATTCGAGATACCCAGCTGTAAGTCTGTAAATACTTGTATATTGACACCCTAAAAGTTGTCTCAAAACCTACATATGGTAGGGTGTACGCAACTATAAAATTTCAAGGTCCAAAGTCCCAAAAACCGGTTTTTTGAGCTTTTTTTGTAAATATCTCATTTCCTATGGAATTTTTGCATTCGTATTCATTACCAATATTGTACAGTATAAAATTCTCTACAAATTGTGTTTGAATTTTTTTTTTACGGTGAACCCGTTTTCGAGATAGAGGGGGGAGAGCGCGCGGTCACAGGATCATTTCAAGTCAACCGGTGCCTCCGGTCGAAGATGCGCCATATATAGTTGATGAACTATCCATAAATCAATGATTATAATAATAAATAAATTTAACCCATTACTGTCCCACTGCTGAGCAAGGGTCTTCTCCCGTAATGAGGGAGGGGTTAGGCCTTGAGTCCACCACGCTGGCCAAGTGCGGGTTGGGGACTTTGCATGCCCTCAATAAATGTATTTAACAAATTTTATTCAAGCAAGGTTTCCTCACGATGTTTTCCTTCACCGTTGGAGCATGTGACAATTATTTCTAATACACACATAACTTCGAAAAGTCATTGGTGACATCATTTTCTTCATAATTATATTAAATCTATATCTTTTCAATAATACTGATTTATTTGTTTTTTTTTCATCATGTAAGAAGTTATTAATATTAATTAGGTTAAAATTCAAATATAGTGCCTATATTTTCATGAAAAATTCTGCAATTACATGGGCAGGTAAGTGTTGATAAGTTAATTAATACTGAATAAAAAGTGGATAGGTTATGAAAAAAATGATAAAAAATAATGTAATAGTTAATAGAAATTGACAAATATTAATTAATCATTGATTTATCGATAGTTCATCAACTATAATATATATGGCGCATCTTCGACCGGAGGCACCGGTTGACTTGAAATGATCCTGTGACCGCGCGCTCTCCCCCCTCTATCTCGAAAACGGTTCACCGTAAAAAAAAAAATTCAAACAAAATTTGTTGAGAATTTTATACTGTACAATATTGGTAATGAATACGAATGCAAAAATTCCATAGGAAATGAGATATTTACAAAAAAACCTCAAAAAACCGGTTTTTGGGACTTTGGACCTTGAAATTTTATAGTTGCGTACACCCTACCTTATGTAGGTTTTGAGACAACTTTTAGGGTGTCAATATACAAGTATTTACAGACTTACAGCTGGGTATCTCGAATTCCGAGATTCTTACCTAATTTAAGCTT
Organism: Anticarsia gemmatalis; assembly: GCF_050436995.1. Lineage (NCBI taxonomy): Eukaryota > Metazoa > Arthropoda > Insecta > Lepidoptera > Erebidae > Anticarsia > Anticarsia gemmatalis. The sequence continues at coordinate 8,720,667 of NC_134762.1, forward strand.
AATTGACTGCACTATATATAAATTGGAAGAAAGGCTAATGTGACTTAATTTTATTTTTGCTTACGCTTTTATTGTTTTGGAGATATTGTTTTCACAAAAAATGGGAAGAACGTATGTTATAGTGGCGCGACATATTGCTTGCTTTAAATTATTTTAATGTTAACTTAGGTGTGTTTTATACATTTATGACTAATAATTTTAAGATTTTGTGGAAGACCTTTGCTTAACAATGGGACAGTACAGGTTAATAAAAAAAATAGTAATTAAATAAATACTGTCATATTATCACACATTGCCTGTAAAAAAAATATTTGTTTTGTCAGTTATTCAGGGCTAAGTTAATTTCACTGTAGATCACGCAGTGCAGGCCTTATTCCCGAAAAGATAATTAATTTGACATTCCCGACGAAAATAAATTTGTGGAAAAAATTTTGTTCATATAAAGAAAAACTGATCATCCATCTTAAACATATTGACTTGATACGAAATTAAAAAACCTCGATAAGTTAGCTATATTTGGCTTATGAAATAACTAATATACGCAATATTATGTTTATATTAAAATAATTTAACGTGGAATTTTCATATTATCTTCACATGAAAATTCCATTGAGGATAATTATAATATTCGTACACTTTATATCGTTACTAGGGAATGTTATTAATTTGATGTAAACACGAACATTTTGAGTACGAGACAAATTAATATTCTAATTTGTCAACTAACTTTATGAGCCTTAAACAAAGAAGTCTCTTTCTTTTGAATGGTATTAATATAACTTTGTAACAAATATTCCTCTATCTAACGAATCATCTGCAATATATGGACACAGGCCAATGATGATGATAATGAAAATTACTTGACCCAAAAGTCAAGTTAAGGTGCAGCGCAGACGGCACACTTTTTGTGTGCGATCGAGTCTGCAGAATATCATGATAGACATTTAAAAAGAAAAATGTGGGATGAAGTGTGCTGTATTGTTTATTCCGCTCCTGTTTGGACATGTATGAGTCTAAAGAAAAAACAAAATACGGTAAGTTTAAGTTTTTAATAGACTTTACCACATTAGTACACAGACTCGATCGCACAAAAAGTGTGCCGTCTGCGCTGCACCTATTCAAGACAGGAGGACGGTAGGGAAATATTAATTAATGTTTAATAAATCATGTGATTTATTACATACTATGACAACATTTTTTTTTCTTTAAAAAAAACCTAATACCTACTGTTCCTTTTGCCTTAAAAATCTATCGTAAAAATGCTCGACATTAAATAGTAACGTCACGTGTACCATTTAAGAAGACTATTCTGAAATATAACGTCCTATACGTCTTCTCAAAAGAGCAGATACCCTGTCTAACATAATATGTACATTTAGCGGTAGTTTATCTATACAATAACGTTTTTTTTCTATTTAAACGCTATTGAATAGGTAAACTACCGTTAAATGTATGTATGTTAGACAGGGTTTCTGCTCTTTTAAGAAGTCGTTACGTTAGACATAAACTACCGTTAAATGTACTTCAGAAACCGGGCGTAGGCCGCTTTCATCACCTAAGATATTAAATTCAAGAACGATTAGCATAAAATAATCATATTATCAAAGCTGTCTCTTCACCGTCAAAACATTTCACAAACTATGATACTAATTCCTCAAACGCGGATTATCCGGCACCGATACCCGGTCTGTCGAAGTACCCGATGGCCGGGTATACCCGGACAGTCCAACGTTATACAAATTGTTGTCAAAGTTATCCATAACGACCTAATAGCAGAGATATTGATTCGCTTCGAGGAGCTTTGAACACGGATAGACTTTGACTGAAAGCGCGAATGCCTGTTGAGCAATAAGAAGCCATTGTTTTGTTTGAAATAGATATTCCAACTTAGATTAATAAGGAATATTTATAATAAGTCTTTTGCTTTTTCTTTTTTAACAGATTTTTTGTAGAATAGAATAGAATAGAATAGAATAATTATTTATTTGCGTAAAATGTGGTAACAAAACTAACTGTATGGTGAATAGAATTAAGTTCACTCTAAACAACTTGCTGCTGTGTTTTAGTTTATTAATTTCATCAATTATCCTATCGATAGTTTACCTACAGAATATAATAGTCAATTTTAAATGAGCATTACCAATTTTGAATTCAACACGTTCGAAATAATTATTATCAATGGGTCAAATACGTTCACACTTTGATTTGGGTTTAAACCAAAATTGCCCACAGCCCACAGTGCACAGTGGCCGACAATGGCCCATGCAATTGAAATGGTAAAATAACTTCTAAAAAATAGGCTCATACAATCATATTTATAGGCTCATGTAAGTACATTTATATAAAATAAGGCTATCTTCGCACACTAAACGTCAGAACGTGACAGAGAACCAAAGAACGTCATTTGGTACGATCCCAGCAAACTTCTGCTTCATATCATTTTCAATCATTGTCATATTATCTTACATATTTAAAGTATTAACTAGACCGCGTCATACATATTTTATTTTACTCATATTCTTTTAATCTACTAGCTGACAAGGTTATAATTACGGTCTGACAAAATAACGTAATACACGAGTTATTTAATAGCGAGTGCAGTGTAGTGTAATTCACACGAAGCGAGACAGTTATAATGAATGGAATGGCAGCCAACTGCGAATTTTGCGATGTGCAGACATGTTTTTAATTTATTATGAAATTGTAGTTCATAATTGTATTTTAATTTTTAAGTGAAAGAGTGTTAAAAATGAAAAATGGTGTACTTTTTGATTATAACTAGTGCATGGTGTGGAAATATTAGCATTGAGAAACGATGTATTCATAACATAATCATTGGTGACATAATTAAATATTACCACCGATATTACCACAAGCAAGATTCAGAATAAATAACTGACTATCAAGGCGCCTCCTGGAATTTCGGTTGATCCTTACCACAATTCTACTTCTTTTCAACTTAGTTTAAATTAAATGAAATCTTCTTATCCTACAATGATTCGCGTACCAAAGTGTAAAACTAAAAATCAACTTAGACACAATGATAGCTATTAGCTTTCGAATATCAATCATTGCAACGAAACTTCCGAATAACGAAACATACAGTTTACATGCTAACAGGTTACTTTCGTAGCTTAAGGTTAACAAGTACCCCAAGATAAAACCACTAGAAAACATAACAATATAATGCAACGGATCTTAAACGTGGTTCTGAATTAATACTCCGGTCAAATTAGACCAAAAAATCAGTAAACCCACGACAAATTCAGGGGAAGCTTAAAATTGTTTAAATTATAATTATAAACATTGTCTTAAAAGTCCCAACCGATCCCATGTAAGGAAAAAATTTTAGCGGGGTAATAAGGTCCAAAAAATGAGTTTTTCGCGATTTTCTTGAAAACGGTAAGTTTTATCGCAAAATTACTCCAGACATAATTTGTAGATCAGGGAATTTCCTATAAAAAAGGTATCAATAATTTTTTCCCTAAAAGCCACCGCTTCTGAGATATAACGATGCAAAAAATTGCGAGCGTCATAATACACTCATACACTACTTCAACTTGCTTTAGCAATTATAATATTAAAAGAAGTTGAAATCGATGACATCATGGATGCTGATTTAATAATTAATATCGAAAATATAGTAGATAAAATTTTTTCATACAATGATATTGAAAATGATGAAATATCTGGAGCTTTACTTAATAAACTGAATCAAAAACTTAAGGATTATGAGGAACGAGGACCAACAGCGAAACTTTGGATTCAATATTTTTATATGGTTTCAATTCTTAAAGAGTTTTTAAGAGCTGAACGTATGGGGGATTGGAAAGCTCATTTAAACTGCGTCAAAGAAATGCTTCCTTACTTTCACGCGTCTGGACATTTTCCGTATGCTAAGTCTGCACACCTATACTTGCAGGATATGCTACAATTAGAGAATTTCATAGATCCTGAAGTCTATAAAAAATTTTCAGAAGGATTCTTCACTGTGAGACGTTCAGACAAATTAAGTTGTGGCACTTCAACGGACATGGTAATTGAGCAGTCTATGATGAAAGCTATGAAGACAGATGGAGGTATTGCTCGAGGAAGAAGCACAAAACAGAGTGTCATAAGTAAATGGGTTTATAGTATGCATGCAATGAATACAGTTTGTGAAAAATTAGAAGATCTGGCTAATGTTAGGATGGATACGACCGAGCAGCATGTTGATGCAAGTGATTCACGAGTAAAAAAATATGCTAAAGACTTACGAAAACTTTTGGAATGGTTCTCAATACATAATCCTTTTCCAGAGGTTTTGCATCGTTATATCTCAGAAGCGGTGGCTTTTAGGGAAAAAATTATTGATACCTTTTTTATAGGAAATTCCCTGATCTACAAATTATGTCTGGAGTAATTTTGCGATAAAACTTACCGTTTTCAAGAAAATCGCGAAAAACTCATTTTTTGGACCTTATTACCCCGCTAAATTTTTTTCCTTACATGGGATCGGTTGGGACTTTTAAGACAATGTTTATAATTATAATTTAAACAATTTTAAGAATTTTCAGCTTCCCCTGAATTTGTCGTGGGTCAAATGTCTAAATTGACCGGAGTATAAGACCGGTTGCATTATAATATTATCTGTACAAGTCGCAAGAGTTAAAAATCGTTAACCACTACAATATTTTGCTTTATCCTGTTAATCTAACAAGACTAGCAACAGCATCACGAAGTTATTCTAGACAATACACAATGTCGTAATTATCTGACGAATACAATATCATTTGATTATGAACGTACGTGCATTCTGATTAGTCAAAGAGCTTTACACTATAGTCTAACAACTTAGTAGAGACGCAACTTAGTAGTATGCAAGTTGGGATGTTGGAGGTACACAGCACTTAGTATTTAGAACGTCAGTCCCCCGCCGACTTATATGGCAGACAGTTACTTGCTATTTGTGTACATGTTTTATGATAACTCGCTTGTAGTGCCCAAAGGTGGGGACAAAGGTGAATGACACGCATTTTAATTTCGCCTTCTTTTTTATCGTATCGTAAATGAACTACCTAGTCTCAAAGTTTTTCAAGCCGCCCAAAGGCCTTTAACGTAGCTTAACGACTGTTATCTTAATTGACAACAACCGGGACCGACTTTTTACGTGCCCTCCGAAGCACGGAGACGCCCAGTTTTAATACATATGCGGTCAGTCGGTCACCCATCTATCGAAAGACCGCGCTAAAGTTTGCTTCAATCACAGATCGTTTACCGACCGGTGAGCGCAACTGGCTATGGGCGCCATTTAGGTACTATGTTAGTCCCATGTGACTGGTGGTGGACCTATTGCCAAAAATTGTGCACATCACCAAACTCTGATTTAGCATAGCTATCTTGAATACTTTAGTATGTATAAAAAAATACATTAGCATTCCACTTAACCTAGGAACCCGAGACCTTTTATTCAGAATTCGCATACACAACCAGACACCACGAAGGTAGACTAAACTTACTTAGGACATATAATTATAAGCACTCCATAATAATCCTGCATGCTCTCTCTACTAAGTTGTTGAACTACACGGCGTATTGTCTGCAATAATATAATTGATTTTGTGCGCTGCCGAATAGAAGTTATCTTATTGTATTGTACCTGCTAACTAGGTTTGAGCTTCGTAATGCAGCTGAGAATTCGTGGAAGCATCGCTCCGAGGATTTTCGGGTTAAACCGAAGGTCCAATTTCTCGTCCAATTAAATTATTAAATAGATGCGGTTGCATCGCTCGAACTATTGCAGACGGTTTTGTGATTTAAAGAATTAATATGGATTTTCTAGGAATGTGGAACATTTTAAAAGTATGAACTGAAAATAAAAGTATGAACTGCATGCCAGTAAGTAAATAATTTGTTTGTCAAAATTCTACATAACATTGGTTTTGTTTCCAATCAGAATGTAAATCTATGTAAGTATCTATATACTTCTTCGTGTTTGGTGTTGTAAATATTCGTTCACCTTTCGAAAGGTCAATTTGTGAAAGGAAATGGTTCCGCCATTTTGATATTTCCTTTTTAAGCAAACATCGTTATCATGTCGTTTGATTCGCGGATGTTTTATTTTATTTTCCCTTGTTTATTTATTTAAATACGTACTTCTTACTCTATAGTATATACCTATGTTCGATTGGACACGATCAAATGGAAATTTAAATATATTTTTTTATGCCTGTCGTATTTTTTGACACTGTTGTGTAGTAAAACGTTTGTTGCGTATTTTCCCTAAAATATTTTCGTAGTCAACCTTGGTAGTTTAATAGGTTAGTGGTCTAAAGTATTTACATAGTTCAACAGAATTATTGCGAATGAATTTGGAAATGAAACTAGAGACGTTCTATTATTGGGTTGATAAAGTCCACAACTTTTCTAAAAACTATTGATTTATAAGTAATTAAAGTTCATAAACATCTGTCTACCTCATTTCTTGTTTTAATTGTTGTTTCTTCATCTCCTTTGGTTCAAAATTTAACATAGTCTTAAGGTACCTTAAATGCTTGACGTAACAGATTAGAATCTAGCAATACCATAATAGCAGGAATATTCGGGCTCAAAAATATACATTTATTACCAATAATAAGGAACTATTGACTACTGAATTAAATTATCAAATGAAATGTATAATATGCTATTTAGTTTGCATGAAAATAGGCTTTCTAAAAATATGATTCCGGTATTGTGATAAATACGCATTGTAAGAAAATCAGTAAATATTTTTACACAATCCAATTATATTAAATACCATTAACAACAGAATAAAAATAACACAATGGTTTCTATTTACATCTTTCCTCAAGAACTCTTACGAGTACAGTCAACAATAATAATTGCTGAACAAAATAGACATTTCGGATTCTTAGTTTGAACCACTCAAGGATCAACATGTTAAGTATCGTGTGTAAATAAATATTCTTTTTGTTAAGATAATTTATGAATAAAAAAACACTGCCTTTAAGGTTTATTTAATGTCAACCCAAATTTTAATCTTATAGACGCAACATACTCTGTAGAATATAAAATAGCCCAAAATTTTGTTTTGAGAATGCATAGGATTTGCAGCCTATATATGTATATACTAAAGAAAAAAATAATAATTTATCTTTTACGCAATAGCCGCATGGAATTTGATACTTGAAGATATACTTTAGCCTGTAAAAGCACACGTAGATTTACTTTTGCTGCTGACTGTACAATAATATTATTTTAATAACCTTATTCCATCTAATTAGACTTCAAAGAGCTTATTTTCTTCGCCTCTATTTTTATTCAATGTAAGTTAACGTATAAATAAACGATTCTATTAAAAACCTCAATAGAAGGTTCTAGAGACTGCATTGAATAACACTGAAAGGTTTCAGAAAACTGTTATTGTGATTCTTTCAGAAATAGCTTTTTATGCAAACAACAACAATGTGACTTTTGAACGTAGGATTTTTGGAAAACAATTGGTTTATTTTAAGAAAAGTGGCTTGACCTGTGATTATATCTGAAATTTTGAAATATTCAGACTATTATTACTGCAAAAGTTTTTCTGACTGTTACATTTTTATGTCTGAACAGTTCTATTGATTTCGACAAGATTTGTCGAGAAAATGGTTGAAAATTCGGGAATCATATTGTTTGTTTGTCGACATTTCAAACTATAGTATTTATGAAACAATCGGCTGATTGCATCCACATGCAATCACTTTTAATTTATTGTTTCATTATTGATGTTAACTCATATAATTTGTGTTTCACTTGTTTCCAATAATTTGATTACACGTGACACACATGTGTAATACTTATCGACGACAGTTTTGCTCTAAGCTAATTCAAAATAATAATATTTATTACGGTAATGTGATCAAAACAACATAGACATAATGTACAGCAAATTTCATAAAAACAAAATGAATGAATACTTAAACTTTACAACATAACATTGGACTGGATTGCCTCCGTGGTACAGTGGTTAAGGTCGCCACGCGACTACCATTGCGTCGGGAGGTAGTGGGTTTGATTTCCACACGACACAACGATTTATGCGATCCACTATTAGTTGTTTTAAAGCAGGTTGTACTTTATGTCCGGTGTTTGTATGTTTGTAAAAATCTCCGCCAAACAAGAGCAATTCTTAGTGCGGGAGTTGTCTTAAGATAATAATATATAATTACAAACAAAATGTAATTATAAGCGCTATCATGTACGAGTGTGTAAATTACAAAATAAAAACACAGTAGGACCCAGATATAATCAAAAACACTACTGCTAAATCTTTCTAAACAATAGACGCGTTATCAAAAGCATACAAAATAAAACTAACGTCTTACAATCCACGCCGCAATAAACTTCAAAAGCAGAAGTGTAACTAGTCGTATATAAAATATGTTGTAACGCAATCCCGCCACTTCCACTATCAGATAAACTTCAGCCTGATATAGTAGGCTTCAACTTGACGTATCATATCTAATTTATACCCGAGCGCTGTTGTAACGAGTGTGGTGTTAGTGTTCACGAGAGTATAGCGAAGCGGAGCGTATAGCGTGCAGGACAAACTGTTAAACACAGCATTAAAGGTATCAGTACACTTAAACATCTTTCGATTTTATAGGTATATTTCTACTTAAGTTTACAATGTACTCATGAAAAATAGTCACCTCGTTATTTACTTAATTTGATTAAGTAATGTAAACGACTCAACCCCAACCCAACACGCTGGCCAACCCGCACTTGGCCAGCGTGGTGGACTCAAGGCCTAAAAAAACCCCTCCCTCATTACGGGAGGAGACCCTTGCCCAGCAAAGGGGCAGTAATGGGTTAAATTTAATGTAAACGACTTCCAAAAGGTTGTAAGGCTATTGATCTATCTAAGTCTTGTTGAATGTTTTATTGTGAGATGGAACCTGTTGAAACTGGCTGTACGGACTTATTTCTTAAAGTTAATTTTACTAAAAATAATCAGAGTTAAAGAATAAACTTCAACATTCGTCTAATTACCGGGATAATACAACACAACTACCTACATTATAAGATCTTCAAATTATCGCTAGATAATATCGCTACCCGCCTCGCTAGCCGCTCATACTCAGACCTTATACCTCATTCTCTGCTACTGACGTTTAAATTATAATAGTGAAATAATTATGACATCAATTAGTTTTGACATAGAATGCTCATTGTTTTAATCATAATTATTTCTATCGCGATCTCTCATATTTATTGGACGGTTTGATATTTGAGAGGATTAAAGGATTAATATGCTGTTAATTATTCTGACAGTGCATTTTGATTTTAATTAACTTTCTGTCGTTTTCAATAATACTGTTGAAATATATTATTGCTACGTAATTGATCAAAAGGTTCTAAAATTTAACCCACTAATGTCCCACTGCTGGGCAAGGGCCTCCTCCCGTAATGAGGGAGGGGTTAGGCCTTGAGTCCACCACGCTGGCCAAGTGCGGGTTGGGGACTTTGCATGCCCTCAATAAATGTTTGAAACAATTTTTTAGGCATGCAAGGTTTCCTCACGATGTTTTCCTTTACCGTTGGAGCATGTGATATTTATTTCTAATACACACATAACTTCGAAAAGACATTGGTGTGTTGCCTCGGGTTCGAACCTGCGACCACTTGCGTGGGAGGTGTCAACTTATACCACTCGTCTATCTATTAATAAATAAACTATATCATCTCTTTCGACTGACAACTAAATGTGGGGTTCGTTTGAATATCGTATATTGTAGTTCAAACTATAAAATGGTCACACAGAAATGCACAAACTATTATTAGAGTATTAAGAAGTGATGGAATTATTTTACTCGACATTATTAAATAAATGTAAAATACAATGTCTCAAATATTTAATCACGACAACACAATCTCATTACCCACAAAGCGGCATCAAAAAGTCAATATACGTAGCAATTTGCTACGGCGTAGTACCTCGTAGCACGGCTACATTGTAACTTAATACCGCAGCCGTAGCCGACTGACCAACGAACAGCGTTAACCGCACTGTAAATTAGCAGCTGGCTTACAGTTGTCGGTAAATTATTCCTCGTAAATTGTTCCATGGTAAATTGTTCCGGTGTCAGTCAGAATGCTGTTATTACAATAGCAGTCATATCGACATAGGATGGAGATTGCTTTGTCTGAATTTTGGTAAGCTAGATTTTATGTTCTATTTTGAACTTAACTTTAATAATTAAATTGAATTCCACGTAAAATGACGAAGGAGTTTGGGGGAGACTATTCATCCAGTCCATAGCCGAGACAGTACAGGTTAAGTTAATTAAGATATTCAATAACTATCTTTGTGTGAATCACATATATTATTTTTCAGAAGATTTAATCGAGCCGTGATAGCGTGATGGCGTGTAACCGAGATAGTGACTTTTTGAACTAATATACATTCACCATTTTTTTCATATTCATTCATTTTGTATCTTTTTATTATAAAGGTCGTTTTTTAAACGTATTTATTATCTCAATATCTTTTTATAGGCTCAACATCTAGCCCTTCATTCCAGGCGAAAAACATTACTTCTGCACTACAGCTGTGGAACGGTAAAGGCAAAAAAAATCCTTAAGGTATTTAGTTCTTATGAATCTGTAGTTACCGCTAAGGGGTAAAATTACAAAGTAATGCAGTCAAGAACCGACCTCAGTCTGACCTTATTTCCTTCTTTTGTGTTCACCCCTCTAGTAAATATAAGGATAAGTAACGTTGCATACTATGAGGCCATTGAGAGAATATCTTAATGTTTCATGATATAAACTCAGTAAAAATTTGAAATTATTTTGTCTGTCTACACTGCAGTGACACCCCGATTTCCATAAGGCGTGAACGGTAAATATATTGGTTTGTATGTATGTTTTCGAAAAGTGTAAAAATGGGATTGTTCATTGTGGCTTAAATTTCTTTGTTGCTTTAGTTAGTAGAGTAGCTTATGAATGCGACTAGAATTGTTTTTCTTTCCCAAGGGTGACCAAACAACTACACAGTACTGAGAGTAACACAGCACAGCGGAGACAGTAATATGACAAAAGGAATCTTTAAAATTGGTCCACCCAGTAAAAAGTTATGAGGTAACGAACAGAAAAAAAACAAAGTAGTCGAATTGAGAACCTCCTCCTTTTTTGAAATCGGTTAATCAATGAACTTAATGAAAACTTAGGCATATTTAGAACAAGATAGTTAATAACTTTTATGCTGAATACACAAAGTGCAAAAAATTAAGCGCTCCTCAAAGGGCATTGAACTTTTTTACCATCAAACCCTTTTATTCTGCGTTACAGATATATTGTACACAGTCAGATCACGTGGTGTCCATTATTCTTTGCACTGTTCGAGAATGCTCTTCAATGTGATGCGTAAATGAGTTCGTTTCTTTTACGTTAGTACGTGACTCTTTACCACGTACGGTAATAAGATAGCAGTATATATTTTTTTGGCATATTTTTCGCAGTATAAAAAAAACTGTTAAATGAGGAGAGGTATTAAATGGGGTATTGAAAATACGTGTTGCTAAATGATTAAAAATATCGAAGAAATAAAAATATTACTAACCACATTTTTTCTTGATCTTAATGTAAAGGTTAATGCTAACTAGTAACGTGCAATATTGAACCCTGTACCAATTATTGCTTGACGTTTTGACCAAGTGGAACTAGACGATGTAGAAATAATTTAGACATGTAACGAAAAATTTGATCGTGTGTATAATTTATCAGTTTATGACTAAAGTCTTCCGTAATAACATAGAGTTTATATCAAGGTACTTGTTATAATAAAAAATACCTACATTTCTCTGTATTCCACCTAACTAATTAGACCCTTATTCCTCAAATTCAAGGAAATTGTACTCGCAAATTCAGTGACATTTACGAAATTTAATAAAGTACTAATCACATTAAATAAACGTAGGACTGAACGAAACCTATATTTTTTGTAATTTTATTTCATATCTAGTTATTTTCGCTGCTTTATTCGTATGGTAATAAATATAATAATATAGTTTAGTAAAATCTGTTCAGTAATTTGATGTAATTTGGTATTAAACATACATCCAAATACCGATTTTTTTGTATTTAAAATAAAAGTAACTGTGTTATACTAAAATTAATTTACAGACACTTTAGTGACAGAGCTATGTGCCTGACGGAACTTCTGACATTTAATTTGGGAATCGAAAAGGGCAAAGATATTTTTAGGTTAGATCGGACGTTCATTTCCACCACTTGGCATTGTGGTTGTCATTTATAAATATGAGTTACGAGATTTTAAACTGACAACTTATGAAATAGAATCGTATATAGTGCATGGTAAATACAAAAATGCGCACCCGGAATGTCTACTTTCTTTTCCTATTGTCAACACAATCATAAAGTCTTCATATTGTGCACTAAATGACTTAACGTTTAAATTTATTATAAATTTACGCTTACATCTTTTTCGTATATTTTTATCAATGTGATATACTTTTTTATTTTAAGTAATATTTAAATATTCACAGTATGTAACACAAAACAATAGAACCCCGAACCCCTATTCCCATCACTCACAGTGACATAAGAATGTTGATAATTCGTTATTGTATCAGTTCTCCGTTTCCGAACGAAGGCATATCTTCGCGGAGTAAGTTCGGGCACGTCTTTTAAATTCCTTTATTAGATTCCGAACGACACCCCGCGAGGAACGCGAGATATTTACATGTCTGTCGAGTTGTGGAACGGCTGTTTTTGAATGTGGAATATTTTTGAAATGGCTGCAAAGAAGGCTTGCAAACATACACACATGCATGATATCTAAATGTATGTATAAGCTTTTTATAGCCGAAGATGTAGACAGAGGTCCATAAAATACTAGTGCAAAAATAGTTACCACGCCGCCCGCAAGAGATGCTAATCGCGGTAAGGTTGTAGTGTGTTAACGCATCTTTACCCCTAATTATAGCATCTTTTTGCACTTTGATATTGCTTAGCTGCTCATGGAACCATTATTCCACAAAAAAATGTTTTATTTGCAGAATTGCTATGCCTATTAGTCTAAATATTGCAAATTGTTAAGTGTAAAGACGAAAAAAGCTCAACTCTTTGATTTACAAAAATATTTTTCCACATTTATAGATGTTCTGAATAAAATTGAATCCAACATAGTTACCAAATACATTTTTGTTGGCAAGTATATTTTTCTAAACAATTTTCTCAGAAACAATATTTGTAAAATTCTTACGTTTCATCGCCATAAAAACTTGAAGTCGTAAAATAACATAAAATTGTTCTTTAGATATTGTTCTTTTGTAACAATATATCGAAGGAAAATATCGAACTTCTCTAAGTGTTTGTAAGCAATTGCTATTCTTTTTGTGAAATATTTTATATTATATATTATCATCAGCCTAGCCTACTTTACCTTTCAACTATATTATTGAAGTCAGTTTCCAGTGTCACCGGATGGGTACTGAACTGAGCAGAATACCAAAATTTTACGGGGTGCGATTGCCCACAACCCAGTTACCTGGATTATAACATGATACTCCTCCGTAAGACTGGTTGTCAGACTTAGTTGTCAGCTTATGACTACTGATCTTGATAATGGCAGGCGGGACCCATAATTTAACGTCCTTTCCGATACAAATATAATATTTTAAAGGTAGATAATCTTATATACCTTTATGTATCTACATATGTTAAAATAATAAAGCATTTTTAATGAAATTGCATGTACTGCTTGTGCGAAAGATAATGAGAATAATTGTATAACGAGGCCTTGTTATTATCTCTCGTGTGTCGAGATAAAGAAATAGGAAATGTGTTCAAGAACAATGAGTTTAATATTTCTTGCAGTCTTTTATCACAAGAGGGCATTGATTTTTTAGTTTATTTCTAATTTGTCTGAGTTATTCAAAGAGTACATATATTGTAATATTTAAACATTTATTATAATATTTTTTGACAGATAGTGTATAGAAGCACTGTCAAAACGTCAAAATGATTACCAGAATTAAGTTAAAGATCGTCAAAAAATGCGCGAAAATAATAATGAAAACATAAATATTGTTATACTTTCAGTAGAAATTATGGACAAGTGGTCGATCGTAGAATAGCTTTCAAAAGTATAAAATAGACTACAATATATTCAAGCATGATTACGTAATCATACGCAGATACAACTTTCCATATCAGTGATAATAAGGTTCTTATTCAAGCAAAGGCTCTGACCACATCCCTCGTCAAAACTCTGACAGTTGGGAACAAAATCTTAGCTTGAACAAACTTTATACTCTTGAAAACTCTACCTTATCTTCAGAAAGTGGAAGTTGGTTTTTATTTGTGACTATTGTTGGTATATATGTTGATTTTGTGGCGTTTCTTGTGTCTTCCAAAGTGGGTTCTACTAATACATATGCGAGTGCCTTGTTTGTTTTTGTCACAATAACTTGAGAAATTGAATTGTTATAGAATATAGTTGCTGTTAGTGAAGTTCAGAGAACATGAACGTGTAAGTGATATTTTAATTAACTGTATCAGATATTAATTTTAAAAAAATGATCAAAAAATAATCAAAAGAATAAGTAATTTTATCGAATAAGGAGAATATCCAGTCTTAGCTAGCTGGTCGTACTTGTAACTTCAAATTAGGAGCTTAGTGATTCGATTAATATGTTTATTATTGTGAAATAATTCAGCCAAAACAGGTATTCTTTATTAAAAGTTGAACAAATTTAACAAACCCTTTCTATTATTTTTCTTAACGATAGCAATATACAAGGCACATACAATGAGCTACATTAGTTACATAGTCAAGTCTATAATCAAACCAAGTATCTAGAAAATGTTAACAATCTCTAGGTTTCTTTCCGTTGCTTGTCAAGTAGAAATCTCCATACATTTCCAACTAAACTCAAACTTTGCATTTGAGAGTCTTCAAGCAATATTCCATGTAAAAATCGTAAATTTTCCAGTACTTTCCGAACACGTGGCCTCGTTACAACATAGTACACGGGACCCGTCACGTTGGAACTTTGATAAACGAACGAGCGTGACCGCAAGTTTTATTTCGTTTCCAAGTACCCTCAACTTTCAAGCAATCGAGCACTTTTGTTTCAAAACACGTTCGGTTGCCACGTGAAATCTAATTTCGTATTTTGGTAGCATTTTAATGAACAGAATCAGTATGGTGGGACCATAAGTTGTTTAGAAAACAAAGATAAATTGCTTTTTTCAAGACAATTTCCGGTCTTACAGTAAATTTGGTGAAGCGGAAGATTTAAAAAAAAATGATCAGAATCGAAGTCGAAGCGAAAACAATTTTCATTTACTTCCGTGAAATAGTCTGGTTGTATAAATATGCTTGGATCAATATGCTTTTTAAAATCCACCGCTTATATAAGTACTAAAAAGTACAAAAACTATTGGAAAACATATTCTTAACTAAATGAACGACTTTCTTTATTATAGCTGTTTGAGATTTTTGAAAAAAAATAATCAAATTGCCTTTGTTGACCCCTGGGATCTTCTATCCCCAATTTCAGAAAAATAAGTTTGGCGGATTAGCGTAAAAAACAGAAACACATTGCACTTTCTCATTTTAATCTTAGTGTTGGTTTAGCTGCTTAATGCATAGACATTGAGCATTGAAATATAAAGAACTATTTACATATTTAGCACTATTTCTTTAGCAGTCAGTTTAACTGAACGTCTACTTGTTAAATAGGTACAGTCAGCTTCCAAAATATGTATACACCTTAACATTTTCAACCATAGCTATTTTTGTAAAAACATCAATATAATAATCAAAAACAATACACCATGGCTGTAAAATTACGTTGAAGTTAATATACAGTAGTAATTTCATTTGTTTTATGAATATAAATGATCTTATGGACGATGCAATGTCCAATAATGATAAATAAATTATGAATTTAACCCCTTAATGTCCCACTGGTCTTGAGTCCACCATGCTGGCCAAATGCAGGTTGAGGACTTTGCATGCCTTCAAGAAATGTTCGAAGGATCTCTCTCCGTTGAAACAAGTGATAATTATTTCTAATACACATAACTTATAAAACTTATTAGAGTGCTGCCTCGGGTTTGAACCTGCTACCACTTGCGTGGGAGGTATCAACTCATACCAATAATATTTATTCATTTAATTTTGAATATGTGAAAGTGTATATATATTTTTGACACTGACAGTACACTGACAATAATTTAGTGTTTGTTGCCTGTCTTGAGACTCCAGACGTGCCAATTTGTATTCATTTTAATCGTTTTTAATTAAGCTTGTTTGTTTAGACAGTGTTTTAGACTGAGACGGGAAAAATAGACGGCTCGTTGTCTTAAAGATCTTGTAACTATAATTTCCGTTTGAAGCCTTTTAAATTTCAGTGATGTTTACAAGTAATTTGGTTTATTAACCGCCCAGACTGCAAAGTAGTTACCATTTTTATACGTACCGCATATAATTTTTTAGTCCCTTCAAACATTTTTTAACATTCTTCAGCTACAAGCGGGGCTTAAGAACAAATCTGTTTTATTCCAGAACTGAATTTGAACCTTAAGCTCTACAGGTGCCTTTTCACGACATTATTTTTCGCAATGGAAAATCGTAACATACCAATACTTCTTCTAAAAGACTACATTTTGAAACTATATTAACTAAGTAGGTATATTTTAGTATTAGATAATATATACATAATATATGTAAGTTTATATTTAATAAACCCTGTGTCATCATCGTTGATAAGCCGTAACAATGACGTCATCAAGTTAAAAGAAATGATGAGTCATCTCATACGTCTTATGTCAATGCATCTAAAAATAAATGTTTCTCAATAGACGAAGCGTAGGTGTTACTTAGTCATTTGATACTGAAAAGGCTTTGTACTATATGACGTCATTAAATTATACACGGAAAGAGTGGACTTGATGCTCTTTGATCAGTACGATAACTTGAGAAAACGATTCACAATTATAGCACCCAAAAATATCAGTATAATGATATAGGAAGCCGTCACTTTAATGCATTTTGGATAATATATGTACTTCATTTCACAAGTTCAACTTTTATATAAAAGTCGTCGAAATAAAAAAGGAGTTTCTTTTCAGTAGAAGAGTCATTTTTAAATAATATTTTAAAATCTTAAGACAAGGAAACTATTCGACCATTTCAATCCATTTCTCACAGAAATATAATCACACTGAAAGCAAATGTACTACAAAGTAGATATTCAATATTCAGTAAAACAATAGGGGAATGGGGTAGCCGACGAGGGTAGTTCAAAAAGTAATGAAGTCAAAACATTACGTTGCGAAGAAAAGGCCGCGAAGGATCCATGCTCAATATGACCTTACTATTTTTAGACAACGGTTTGTTTTGGTATAATAAGGTCTTATAGGCTTTTTTCTTGACCTTTATTCTATGTTAGGTGAAGTTGATAGAACATATGTATTTTCCGTATCCTTATTAAGCCCATGTTGCGAAAGGTGACTGATGCTTTTGCAGCCGGGCTGATTTAAACCCTCTCTTGGAAATATTATGTTTGTGAGGAATAGGAATTTTGAAAGAATATTAAGTAAGTGGTGTGAATGCTAGTTAATGGTAAAGGAATTAAGTATTTAGGTTGGATAACGGACAAAATAAGGACACAGCAGCTGCGGAAGGGAAAGTGCAAAGTGTATGTGGGGATCGCATGCTCGTATTGTCTTTATGTTATGATCGGACAGATTTATGGGTAAATAGACATATCCCTGACCATTTATGAGGTCTTGTAGTATTATAGGATTATTTTCTTTAAACAATTAGTTACTTCTAAGAACTGCAATATAAAAAGAGTCTATTACCACATTTCGAATTTGTAACTGTCGCCGGTGTTAAATGAAAGTTCGAGCACGTCAAAAGAACTAATATAGAATCGACTCCCAAATGTCAAACATTCAAGAGCTGTGACCTTTAGGCGAGAATCGATAGTTTTGTGACGAAAGCTGGTGAAAAGACTAATACCTATGTGCTTTGTAACTGTAGATATATTTCACGCAACATTTTAAGTGCCATCTTTGTTTGTCGAGCAATATTATTTTAGTAGCTAACATTTTTTGTTACCCTTGACTATCCCACTGCTAGACATTTCTTCTTGAACGAGGGAGCGGTTAAACCTTGAGTCCATCCTGCCTCCTGTGAAAACATGTGGGAACTTTGCATGTCCACAATGTAATGTGTTAAAGAAATGTTAGACATGCAAGGTTTTATCATGACGCTTTTCTTCGCCGTTGGAACATAATATGAGGCGAAAATTTACTATAATTAATAGAAAAATATCACCAAAATTGCTTCGTTCTAGACCTCCAACACAAACATAAAATTTTCATACAATCTCTTCTATATCTTCCTAGCAAATATAGTCGTAATATTGCGTTCAAACATAATTATTATTATCAACTTCTCATCGTAAACCGCAGCTGTTTTCTCAAAGGAATATACTCCATAATCAACACGCCTTTAAGACGAATTGCACCCTATTTCAACCCCTACCCCTCTGCTATTATTACCAACAGGGGAGGTTTATATTTAGCTAAAAATTACCGGAATAGGAAGTAATCATTCGCGTTTATCTTTGAGTTTTATTGGGAAAATTTCGTCACTTTTGTGAACCAATTTGTGGTAGAATAATTTGAGTTAAAGATAAAAAAGACGGGGTTAAATCTCCCAAAATATATTTTATGAAATTTAACACATAATTATAATCATTATTATTTAAATGGATAGATCTTGAATCAAGCGATCCAGTACGAGAAAAAAAATTGCAAACCTCTGTAAAAATTGTAACTAAAACTCACACTTCAAATAAAAGAGCTGGAACAAAAAAGTGATTGAACGCCTAAACTAAATTTAATAAAAAAAATATATATGTTTGTGACTGTCGGGATAACGTGTATTTAATCATAGGGATCAAAATTCCCACGGGAACGGGATAAAATTGTACTATACCCGGATGAAGTCGGGACGATGCGCTAGTTAAATTATAATAACACAAATTAATGTATCGTACAAAACATCATAAACTCTAGCAAACTAAGTAGCATAATAACAAAAGTCATTGACCTTTGAATCACAATTAACACCAGCAAAAAACTCCATAACAATCTCCCATCATAGTTTAAAAAATCAAAGTAATTTATCCAAAACTTGTACCATTAAACATGTTAGAGCAATATCAATTTGTCGGCCACAATTTATAGCTTATCCTAAAAGTACAAAGTTCGAAGTTCAGTCAAAGCTCTTCATAAGTTGTTAAGCTGTGACGTCATGAGTTCTCGCTGAGTGTTCTGAAGAATCATTAATATTATGAAGTGTTAGGTTAAGTTGGATGTGGAGTCGAGCGCAGAGAAAGATATTTATTTGTATGGATGTTTTTTCTCATATAACAACATGCTTGTAATACCTGAAAGTGTAGGCAGAAGTACATAAATGGCAAAGAGGTTTAAATTAAACGCCCCTCGCAAACTGCTTTGACAAACATACAAACAACGGACACAGTAAAATTAAACCCGAAACAACTATTTATGGATCGCACAAATAGGTACTTGCTCCGTGTGGGAATCGAGCTCACGACTTCTCGCCGCAATGGTAGTGGCGTGGCAACCACTTTAATCACTACGCCACGGAGTTTGTCAATTTACAAAGATTATCTATTATTATAACTAGGTGTGAGTCTATTACCATATTATTATATCGATTGCGAAAACTCCTGGCTACGGTTATTAGTTTTTCTCATAAATAAAGTAGTTCTTGAGACAGATTTTCTTGATAAAAGCGACCCATAGCTTTCAAGGATGCTTGTGGCTCAAAAATCGAAATCCCCCACTGAATACTTTATAAATTCACATTTAATTTATATTCTGATAAACTTAATTACAAACTTCCTTTACTAATGCTCGTTTTATTCCCGGAAAATAGTACATATTCCCACAAGAGCGAGCTTACATTAAACGAAAAGATCTCAGTGAGGCCACAAAATAAATTAGTTCAGATGTACTGAAAGAGTACAATATTTATACATATGTACATACACATACATACATAATAAACAGACACCAGTGTAGTAGATACAAATAATGGTGTAATTGTGTGTTATTATATAGATACGGTTAAAAAAAAATCATCAGTTCCTGTCCTCGACCTGGCCTGCTAACAAAACAGTCCGAAGTAAAAGTTCTCGAGTTACAAACTATCTGTGTGCGAAGTTTCATCTAAATCGGTTCAGTAATTTCGGCCTGATTGACTAACAAACATCAGAATCTGTCTAAAGAACTTTAACATATACAATATAGATTATTGTAGGCATTTATAATCTACTACTATTGATCTTATTAACAAACTCATAGAAATACAAAATAAAACATCTATACTAAATTCTTTTATACCTACTATATCTACGAGTGCCAATAAAAATATCGTCGCCACGAATAAAATACATAAAACCAATTTTATTGAAAGTAAATACTTTAGTTCCATTTTCTAGAGGCACTCTAATGCATTTTAAAGATATTTGCGATTTTCTCCAACATTCGTATTTAAATATAGTTAAGTAAGGCCATTGCAGTGAAAGCACGTACCCGTAGTTTAAAATAGATAGAAGCCGTGTCTAGCAATAATGTTGGATCCGTGTTTTACCGCAGCGATTATTCGATTAAAATGGTGGGACTTTATTTCAATATGGTAAATATTAATATTTATATGTGTAATAATAACTTTGAAAACTTCACGTTGTATATTGTTTTTTTTTTAATTCGTTGTAGTCCCACTGCTGGGCAAAGGTCTACTCCTGGACGAGAGAGGGTTTAGGCCTTGAGTCCACTATACTGGCCCCGTGTTGGGGACTTTACATGCCCTCATAAATGTTTTTAACTCAGGCATGTAAGGTTTCATTGCGATGTTAATTGTCTAATATTTTTCGAGAATTAACGCAAACATTCGGCGTAAGCTGCTGCAAAACGCCAAGCAATCTAAGGTAAAATGCATGTTTGCGTTAATTAACGTAAAACATTAGATAGTTTGCATATTCTTCATGTTGTTATGTGAGGATCGATTTTGATAAATATACAAGTAGGTATAAATAATATTTGAAAAAGATTTACACTTGTGCCTGCCAGTTGACAAACAACTCTGTATCATTATAAATACTTTTATATCTGTCGAATTTATAACTACACTAATAAATTTCCGCCCGCGAATTCGTCCGGGTAAAAGATTTTCCAGGGTAGGACTTATACTATGTGTTAATTAAGGTTATAAACTATCTATGTATCAAGTTTCATTCGAATCCGTTCAGTCGTTTTTTTCTTAGCAAAATAACAAACTAACATACAATAATCCTCACAAACTTTTGAATTTATAATATAAGTAAGATTTAATTTAGCTCACACCGATCATACCATATTTTTTCTTATTTCACACATTTCTTACCAACACAGTTTCCACTTAACATCGTATAATTGAACGACAAAAGACGGTAAAATAATCGCTTTTCCGTACAAAGAGGAGAAAACGCTCCGTATTTCTTGAAACTCCTTGGCACATCGGCTTAGTGTCACGGTTTAAGCTTAAATCGAACTTGAACGTGTGTTTCAAAGGTATTTTGTTTTGAGAAACGGTTGAATTCAGGGGTTCTTGGGAAGAAAATCTTGAGTTTAACTCCCATATTGAATAAATAGCAAATTTTTATCTTGTTTATGAACCGTTAATATGGAGATGAGAGCCTTATTTGTATCAGCAAATGCAAAACCAAGTCTTCCGCGCATCGCTTACTAACAAATTTTTAAAATATGTCGTGCTATGACGATCAGAAATTTAGTGCAAAATTTTCATAGTGTGCTATTAAAATTTTGTATTAAGTCTCTAAAAGGTATATTGTTTAAAAAGCGAAAGGCTTAAAGTATGACAACCGTTGTTAAACAGATCAAAATTCTGATGGTAAATGAACGCTCTAAAAGTTATAAAGGAAATCTATAAGGTCGAAACCCTGAAAGTTTCATGAAAAAGCCTTGACCGCACCCAAAAATCCGTGATATTTTCAATAACTACACGTAACCTTTTACCAAAACAACAAACTCTTACGTATGAACAATTCGTTTTGAATAACCTTTATCAAACTGTAAAATGTTGGTGAAAGTTATATCGAAAACTAAACTTCGATAAGCAATTAATTGTTTCATATTACTTGTATGTAATCAACATGTTCTGAGAATTTATTATAAAAGGCTTATATAAGGCTAGAACTGCACTTGTGGCGCAGTGGCAGAACTGCACACACTTGTGCTCTAATAAACGTGATTTAGCATCCCAGGAAAATATTATATTGATAGGTATTTGATTGTATTTTTAATGTTTGAAAGTAATAAATAAAGTTACGTTTTTACAATTATGAATATACTTTTTGATGGTTAACATATCTGCTGCCACTGCACATGGGGGGCGTTTTTGGCTGACACACAAAACAAATAAAAAATCTCTATATACTCGGTTGATTAGTTGGTTCGGGCAATAATTAAAGAGACAAGGCTAGTACTTTTTTAGTGGAAGAGTCTTCATTATAAAAGAAAATTATTGGAAAAAAATGTTCAGTAAATCTTATAATACATAAATAATTTGCCTACTTTGTATAGGTATAAAAAAATAACGTTCACTGTTCCTATAAAAACAAAGTTAAGACCTAACCCGCAGCAGCGGATAGAGTGTTCGTTAAAAAAATATAATTGGAGAGTATTATATTTAATAGTAAAATGCACAACAGGTCTTTTAAAGGAAAACTTTAAAGGTTACGTATACCTTATTTATTACCCGACGTTTCGATCAAGTTGCATAGATCGTAGTCAGTATTATAATGCATGTTCTTCATCTTCTTATCGCTTAGTGGTCAACCTAGTGTCAAAGTTGTTCAAGCCGCCCGAAGGCCTTTGACGTAGCTTAACGACTGTTATCTTTGACAACATCCGGGACCGACTTTTTACGTGCCCTCCGAACGCCCGTACACCCTGTTCAAATACCACTATGCGATCACCCATCTAGTTAATGACCGCGCCAAGGATTGCTTAACATTCAATGCCTAGTTTATCGTATAAAATGTACGCTAACAATACCTCGTGCGTATCACGTTGACAGTTAACGTTAAATAGATGCAATATAAACCATCGTCAACTGAGATACACAATAGCCAGTTTCTATAAAAAAACAAAGTTAGGACCTTACTCGCGGATAGAGCGTTTATTAATAAAATATAATTGGAGTGTTATATTACATTATATATTATATATTATATTTATATAATATTATAAAGCTGAAGAGTTTGTTTGTTTGAACGCGCTAATTTCAGTAACTACAGGTCCGATTTGAAAAATTCTTTCAGTGTTAGATAGCCAATTTATTGAGGAAGGCTATAGGCTATATTATATCGTCACGCTACGACCAATAGGAGCAGAGCGGCAGTAAAAAACGTTACAAAAACGGGGAAAATTTCGCCCATTCTCTCTTATGTGACGCAAGCGAAGTTGCGCGGGTCAGCTAGTTACATTATAAACAGCTACAAGAAACCCTTCGTTTAATTAAACGTGTAACGTTTCACACACCTTGTATGGTAATTATGTTGTGAACATTTATTATTATATGTTTTGATGATTACGCTAAGTGGGGGAGATGTATGAGAATATTGTATGTTATAATACAAAAGTCGATTACTGTAGATTAAGAAAAGTTGCAATGAACGTTGTCATCAACGGGAACAAAATTCAAAAAAATATTTGTGTGTTAATTTATTTATTTATGAATTGGACTCTTAAACTAAAGATTGGCACCAAATAGCTTTAGACAGAGATAGATGGAAAGAGGGAAGGGAGGCCTTTGCAGTGGCCAGTGGGACAATATGGGCTGATAATAAATAATAAGTAATAATTTATTTTAGAGTATATTTTTGAGCTATTCGAAAAAAATATTCTGCTTTTAATAGTCACAAAAAAATTGCTCAAATGTCATTTCTATGTTTATAAAAGTAAAGCTTGTTTATTACAGGCTTTAACTTACAAGATTTTTATTAAAAAAATACTTAAAAGAATAATGTTGTATCTACTCACGATGATAAAAATTTGCGGCTAGTCTCACAATGTCTGAATAAGTATCTAAACCTATAATTAAGTATATAGGCTGTGTTAAAGTTTAAGTTAAGTGGCAAGACGATACAATTGTATTTAAAATAATAATATTCAATAATAACACGATCAACTTAAATGAAATCGAATAAAACAGACAAGTTTCATATGAGCAGACAATTTGAACATATTGCAGTCACAATTTCAACACGAATTTACAACAAACGGCGCACTATGTGCTTTTAAAATGAAAAACAAAAAATACCGTTTTACCCGAAAAAAGGCATACATATTTTTCAAACAACTTTTACCGCGTTATTTTTGCAACACGGTTGATAAAATACATGTATGTACAGGTTGTACAGTCAAAAGTAAAAATATGTATACACGGTCACTTTTCAAAGAGTATTCTTATCAATATAAATAGTAAAATAAAAAAAATTACCTATTACTGTCCCACTGGTGGGCAAGAATCTCCTCCTGTAGTGAGAGAGGGGTTAAGCCTTGAGTCCACCACGCTAGCTAAGTGTGTGTGGGGACTTTGCTTTCCTAAAGAACTATTCTAACGTACTCTCAGGCATGCAAGGTTGCATTACGATGGTTTCTTTCACCGATGAAACAAACAATAACAATACACGCATAACTCTATCCAAAACCGAAAAGTAACTGATGTGTTGCCTCAGGTTCGAAACATCGACCACTTGCAAGAGAGATGCATTTTAAGACTATTATCTATCCATCGGCTATCACTGCTTAATAGAAAAAAATGTTACAGATTAATATCTTCAAAGTAATTTTACGAATGTGTAGTATTTATTTTTATTTATATAAGACTAAAAGCTGTAAGTGAACTGCTTTTTTAATATGAGAAAATACGATTGAAGATATAACAGTGTGAACATATTTCCGCTCGTACATCCGAAAAATGTATGACGAAAAATTGAGAGGAATTTTATGTCCTCCGAAATAAATGTCAACGCTATTATCATTTGTCTCAATTACATACAGAATCCGTGTAAAATAGTGAGCATTGGAGAAAAAACTTAATATAACACATTTTCTGAAGTGAAACGAAGATTAATGGGGGCATGTTAAACCTAGGTACCTTTTCTGGAACTACAGTTATTCTATATGTATGTGGTCTAAGAATGAGGTTTGTTAGGAATACTTTATGTTCCTGGGAGACGTTTTTGTCTAAAGTAAATAGGTTAGTAGAGTTATGGAGAGTGAAAAAAATGTGTTTGTATTATTTGCATATTGGCATTTATTTACTTGATAATGATCAAAACGATATTGTAAACTATTGGCATTTTTTCAAATGCTTATCTTCGAAAATTATTTCAATAGCATTATTTACCTTTAAGTAGTATTAGAAAAGGTAAATAACGTCTTTTATTTTACCCGAGAATTTAAACACAGGTTGTAAAAAAAGCCATTAAATATATTAAATTACACCACATCACCAACTTGCTGTATATTACAGCCTTTCATATTACAAAAGCAATATAAGAGTATCTTCAAACATAGCTACAAGTTCCCATATTTAAATAATTAATCATAAAATGCGGACACAACGCGCGGTTTTTATCATATTTCCATTAAAAACCCTTTGAACCAATAATAGAAACGCGTGGTCTATAAGTGGGCGAAGATTGCACTCTATAAGAGACATCAGCGCAATATTTTCTAGAAAATATCTCTTTGAAACTGTAAGACTTCCTCTTTATTGCAATATCTATTTTTAAAATAGATTCTTGACGTTAAAAAGCTGCAATTTATAAGTAATTACAGAAATATAACAGATTTCCACGTAAATTATGTTGACTCTACTATAATAGTTATATAATAATTGTAAATAAAGAAACAAGAATAGTAAAATCCATCTCAAATGGAAGCCAAATGGATGTGAATAAAAAAAACTGCGTATCATAATAACTTTCATATCACTAAATCACCGAATGAACGAAAAACTACACCACAATGTAACTACAAAACTATAATCCTTTACATCTTCACACGAACTTCAAACTCAACGAAAAGAAACGAAATTTCACATAAAACGTGTTCCCTTAAAATATCTTACTTTCAATCAAAGCTCTATCTCATCGAACAAAATACACCAGTTCTTCTCATCACACTAATAGAAGGATCTTCGTAAAGTACTCCCCGAAAGCCTCTATCAAACCTTACAAACACACACATACAAAACACGCTTTATAACGATGACCATCCAAAACGCAAGTCTCAATCTTGCACCATGAATCGCAGTATAAGTTTTTACCCGACTGTGTCAAAGAGGGTTATGTTTTTCGTTCAGCTACTTGACTATTTTCCAGTAGGACGCGGTCCTAGCAGATGACGACTAATAACATTTTGTTGACAACCTACCACCGTGCGACAAGGATGGCACTCTTGGGTATTTTATAGAGCTGATAATACCTCCTATGATATTCTGAAACTTATCATTTTCATGTAAATGTCACTTCATAATTCGGATTTCAATAGAATTTTACTGGGTGTACCATTAAAGTTGCACTATTCATTGTACTTTCTTAGCATTTTAGTTATCCTGTTATGAAACTATAAGTTGCAAAACGAACAAATACATAATTTCGTGCCATTTTCATGGAA
Organism: Anticarsia gemmatalis; assembly: GCF_050436995.1. Classification (NCBI taxonomy): domain Eukaryota; kingdom Metazoa; phylum Arthropoda; class Insecta; order Lepidoptera; family Erebidae; genus Anticarsia; species Anticarsia gemmatalis. Next base: position 8,747,460 of record NC_134762.1, read on the forward strand.
ATCTGTTGTATTTTCGTACGATATAGCTGCGTACCTGTATATTTATGATTCACAAGTGAGTAAATCTTTGATTGGAATTTTAAACATAAGACCGAGCTTGTATGGAAAGTTTACACGCTCTATATAGACACATTTTGATTTGGTTCATTAATAGAAGTGGTATTATCATCTCTATAACTTGCCGCCCACCGCCATCACGTTTGGGGTTGAACGCGTCAGTATAAGGGCTGGCGCGGCGCCGCAACGCTCAATCGCGTCCCAACCCGCGACCCGAACGCTCGGGCGCTATACATCTCCCGTCAACTACGACCGCGCGCGTATGTATCATCAAAGTTTACCACATTAAAATTCAATCTACAAAGTTTAATTGCAAAAGTTCCATTTTAATTCCGTTCAAGGTTTATTTCTTTTTTATCAAAGGTGCGTAAGTGTTCGTATTTTGTGTGTGGCGAGCTCGGTGAGTCGAAGTTTGAGTTGCGAAGTGGGTTTGGACATACTGATTTCTATTTTTCAAATTCTTCATGTAAGTCTGTAATTTCGACGGCTATGTGATTCTTCATTCGTATTCATCTCCAGGCTTCAGGATAATTGGACGAAGCTTCGAGCCTTTTATATTGTCCTCTAAGATTACCTTCTCCGCAATGTTTATAAAATGTTTTCTGATTTCCATTGTCAGGCGTGATATGTAAATAGGGGGAAATTCAAATTGAACGTTCATTTTCGAATTCATGCATTTGTATGAGGCTTTTTTCCTTCAGTAATTGTTTTTTCGCGATCGTTTTCGATTGAACGTTTACGTAAGCCGTTAGGGCGTTAATTATTTTATACGCTTCGACTAATTAAGGGAATGGATCTAATTTTACTGTGGGGACTTTTTATTCCTCTGCGTCGGTCGTGAAAGAATTGAATTAATTACTATTACATAGCAGTTTTATTTGCCTATGTTTGTTTTGTTCGTGGAGGACACAATAACGAGAATGACTAGAGTAAAAAGAGAGTATTTTCACCAAAGCTTTGGATATGTTTTGTAAAGTCATGTTCAATGTTTTCGTTCCATTACTACGTATTTGCTCACAAAATTATACCCTTTATGTTCTTAGTGTTTGAATTACATAAGATTGTGTAGATGAAGAATAGAGTATGTTATTAAGAAGCTATATAGACTTGTTACGTTTCGCTTTTGGCAACAAGTTGGCTTTCTGGGTGGTGCCAAGTGTCATGTACGGTGTCGTCGTGGAAATTGCTTTTGATCTTGTATAAAACAATAGTTATTGTGAAGTTCTGGCTTATTTGGCCAATTTATATGCTGTTATGTCTGCCATAGAACTCATGAAATGTTATTTTCATGAAACGGTAGTAAAAATAGTTAAATATGATATCTTTCTCGGTATTTCGTATATATTATTATTTATATTTGAAGCACAATTACTACAATTGATTGAGTTCCGACACCAAATAGTTTTTCGACGTATTATACTCGTATTACATGTTCTCGGAATTGTGTTTTATCAAAAATGTAATACAGCATTATTCAGGTTTATGTTTATTACAGTACGTATTTCAAACACCACACTCTCAATTAATAGATTTTTTTTATCAATTTATATCAAAAAGATTTTTTTGTTTTGCCATTTTACGAAATGAAATATCATTATGTAGTAAATTTCAGGGCTCCTAAATTATATTCCTATATTTTTTGTATCAAATCGCGTTGGATTTTTGGATTTATTTCCGTACATTTGTAAAGATTAATTGTAGTACACCTACCACAAAATTGTTATTTAACCCAATGGTTGACTGGCAGAGAATGTCTTGATGCATTAAGTCCGCCTATGTACCACTACTGTTCATGAAGTTTAAATAAATAAATAAATAAGATTACGTAGAGATAGCGCGCAAGAGGGCGAATACATATCTATTATATATACATTCGGCCAAAGCGCGAATGTTAAACGAGTCTTACCACGGAATATAAATCATGCGTTTAAACAGTAACTATGATAAACACCCTGCCAGATGTTTGTTATAGCTGTTAGGGGTTTGTAGAAACTTCCTAACATGTATTTGATATATTTTTAGATTAATCGTTATTGTTTTACATCATATCGGAGGCACTCGGTTATCCCTAAAAAAACATACACTTTAAACCTTTCTTCGGTAGCTCTATCTTTTAGTTAAAATCGCATGAAAATCCCTTGAGTAGGATTTGAGTTTATCGCAAAAAGATACAGGATTGGGACTTTCTTATAATATCTAGTGATGATTTAGCACTGAGTTACTGATAATAAAGTCGAAAAACTTATGAGGCGACGAGTAACTTTTGTACGTAAATGTTTAATCGTCTATGAAAGAGCAGAATAGAAAGTTGTAGTTTAATTTCAAGGTTTAATTTAGTTAGTTTTATTTAATTTCAATTTACCTACATATACTTTAATAAGTCTTCTCGAGATAATAAGTAGAGGTTTATAAAAGGCATTTAAATCATACATTTTTCTTGCTTAAACTACTTTAAATAAAAAGTACTTTGAGGATGTCAGTTTGATTATGGGATTTTATTTTTATTTTGATTTTTGATTATGGGATTTGAATATGGGATGTCAGTTTTAGTACAGGACTTAACAAACAACCTCTTGAACATTTTTCCTATATCCAGCGATCACTGATACCTGCCTATAATTTAATTTAGCTAATTAAATTCCAATTAATCAGCGACTTAATCTACAGAATACGCCTTGTCTCTATGGGCTTAACTTTCCTTAATTGCGGATTGGAAAGATATACATAGATAAGCCGATTTTTATTGACCTTTGAACAAAGGAATCAGTTTCAATACGCCTACATAAAATTGACAAATATATAATATCTTCGGATTGCACCACAATAGTGCTGTTTTAGGAATATCTTCTCAATTTTCTTAACTTTTCTTAGGTAAGGTCTCGATAGATATATTCTAAGACCGTCGTTAATTCCAAATAATCACGAGAATTTGACTTTTAGGGTTATACTCACTATATTACGTTATACATACTTATGTGAAAAAAAGATTCAATTTTAATGCATCAACCAAAATAGACATGTACTTCTTTTGATTTAAGATATTAAAATCTTGTGCAGAAGATAGAGGTAAAACATACATCGAACAAACATAAATACACGCCCTTTTCCCTTAAGGGTAGGCAGAGCCAAGACAGATCGACAAAACAGTGGCTCAAAGGCCCAAATTATGAAAATATATTTCACTTTTAGTTCTAATAATCTAGTATCCTGCCATTATATTATTGATATTATTCAAAAGTCGATATTTTCTGTATAAGATACAAAACATAACAAAAGAAACCCAACCTCGGCGCTGACAGCTTGAAGAGTCAACTTGGAAAATTGATTGCCCTTAATTATTATTCTTGAAGCGTTTTGTCAGCGATGAGCTTGCTACCTATCTTTCATTTTGTTGAAACCTTGCTATGGGATATGATAACAGTGTTTTATGGTTCCGCTTAGAACCGAGTTTGCTGTCGATATTTTGTTCGATTAATAATTTTGATGCTATGTTAAATATTGTATGGTTAGTTAAGGTGTAACTAGTTTGGTGGAATTTTCTTCCTTCTTTTATTCTCAGTTGTCATCCCGGGGACAGTGTTAAAGAAAACAACTGGGAAAATACCGTTTTCCCAATATAATACGAACTATAAAAAAATATGGTTTAAGGACATCGAGGGTGGTTTAGAAACGACAGATTTAATATCTAGAGGTAATGATAGAAAAATATGCTACAAAAGAAAAGCTGATAAATAAGCTGGAAGTAATGTTCAAACATGTTTTAAGCGGTTTTTATTTTAACGGAATTTGTGGAGCATCATAAGGTCTTTATTAGGTATTTGGCAATTAGAAAGTTCGATTTCGTACAAACTATAGAAGAGGTACGATTACACTTTATGACCGTGTACTGTGCCAAAAATACAATGCTCATGGGTAGTTGTGATTGTTTTGTTAAGCCAAAACTTTATTGCGGTTTTAAAAAGCATTTTCTAGCCAAAAGCTTGAACTTTACAATCATAGGCGCGATTTTCTACTATTATCGACCATATCGCCAACCGATTGCGTATTAAAACCGGTCAGCGCCCCGAGCGTATTATTCATGAACTATTTTCTTCAGTCAATTTTAAATAAAATATTTTCGTATTGATATATGATTAAATTGATATATTTTATCAATTGCTTCTAGCAAGCGATTATAGTGTTAGAGGGTATAGTGTAATATAGTGAGTTAAAAAGCGCTTAAACCAAATCTAACAAAGCATTTGATTTTCATTTTCAACTTCAATCTATTTAAAGCATTTAACGAATAGGGTTAGTAAGGCTAGCATTATCATTGAATTTATTGACGGGTCGAGCATCAAACCCACTGCGCTAAGTGGATTAATGTATTAGCGATACTGCCGCTGAGCTAGTCCAATTGTAATGGCTTTGTACACTGAAATACGATGCTCTATTCGAGTTAAGTAACTGTTATAGAAAAGTTTTTGATAAATAGTTGTTTGAAATAAACTTTGCAATTTTATAATTTTCTATTTGTTATGAATAACAGTAAAATGTTTTGGAGTATAGTAGTTTTAGAAAGTCGATGCGATGTTGAATAAATGTTCAATACTCGAGCTTTTGGTATTACGAATAAGGTACATAACAGATCGTTTTAATCAAAGAACAACAATAAGTAAAAAAGAAACAGTCGAGACTTCAACCCTTAAAAATGACCCCGAAAAAATACATAGGTAACTATTGTGTTTTCAGTTAAAAAAATTACAATAGCTTATTGAAAATAAAGTTGCAAATATGTTTTTATATCCTTTATAATGTTTTAGTTCTAGTATCAGCCGCTTTCTAGAAAGTTTGATACTCAATATTAGATTAGAAAATGTCAGCAAGAACTTTTGAATAATAAAATAAGGACAAATAGAGGTTGTTGTTGACGTAACATTAACTCATTAATATTCTAACTATCTAACTTTGTATCCGTTATAATGATTGGGTTAATTTAAGTGTAATTATATTTATTTTTAGAACATCAAATGGTTGACATTAACCTCTATGATTTATGAATAATTAAGTTAAAGTAAGTTAATTACAGAGGAGTAAATGCCTTCTTTTATAGACTATGAAAAACCGATTAGACTAGACTATCGAGTACCGGGTAGATATTAAAATGTTGAACGAAAAACTGATCAGTACCCCAAGTGGTCAGCGTAAGAACTAATTACTTCAAAAAGTTATAAATGTCGAAGTATGAACTATGAATTGCGCTACAAATCTATTTTTTTTTAGCTAGGTTAAAGACAGAGACACGAAACATTCGTTTTAGTACTTTCGATTAGTAAAGAATTTTGGCAACTCTGGCAAGTTTATAAAAAATTCTTAAAGATTTTGTTTGTTTGCGAAAGCGGTGTAATTGAGAAGCGTACAAATCACAATCTATCCGTTGTTGAATTATTAAACATCTATGATTGGTATCTCTTTAATGTTGATCGCTCAAACCAATAAAGAATAATACAGCTTTACATACATTATTTAAATATTTAGCACTCCACGGCTAAACTTGCAGAAGCAATGAAAAATTAAACTACAATTTGTTTTACGCACCATACAACAATATCAGTAAAAATATCAAATAAAATTATTATCTACAGGCAAAACCAACCCGTGACAAACATCTCTAAGCCCCATTTATGATACAGCAAATATAAACTTTATGACCGATATAAAAGAGCTTAAAATTCTAAAACATAGTATACAGTTTATTTAAAAAATGGCCGTCGGAAATATCGTATCGATGTTTTGAGAAGGCTTTTTTTAGGTTTTAGTTTTAAATGGATCTGTCGCTATTTTTGCGCCCTTTTTAGTCTGCGATAAAATGTTTTGACAAAATGAATAGGCTTTTCCGATAAGCTTGTTTTTTGGTTTATTTATAGAGTTTGTGATTTGATATTCAGTTATTTACTATACAAGCTATACTTACTAAGGTGCATGATAGCCGAGTGATATAATAGCCAGCTTTAGACACACTCTATATAGCGTTCTTAGGAGCGTACAGGATTACACGCGGGAAAGCCTGTGCTATCTTCGCTCGCGATTTTCTTCTCGCGCACTACTTATGAGCGTGGCGCGTGATCTTTCCTTTCCCCTTGCACGCACTTGTGTGTGAAGCTGGCTATTATCTCATTTCTAATATCATTATAAATGCGATACATCCGTCTGTCTAAAGGTGAAACCACAACACTGCGTTGCATCAACGCATCGCTAAGATTTGCGATGCTTCTCTAGGAATCCTCTATTGCTGTATGAAGGTGTTTTTGTGATGCGTCGTCCTCGCAATGTTGCAGCTTCACCCTATCTATCAGTCCTTCTGTCGCGATACCGCTAAACCGAATTTGATAAAGCACTTTAAAAAAATATTGTCAGAATAAATGATTTAATGTTAGCATGGATGAAATTATACGTAAATCAAACCGCGCGAGAAAAATAGTTTACTTCAACAGTAAATAAACTATCGTGAGTAAATCTCGAATGTCTGAGAGTTGTAGTTGTTTAAGGAATGCAAAGTCTCCAACCCGCACTTTTGCTTAGCGTAGGTCTTAAGTTTGTATCATAGCAAACAGTTGTATTGGCGTGTTGCCACGAAATAAGGCTTCAACTATCCGGTCTGAGTTAAAGTGAAGTTTTTGAGACAATATTAACGGGAAATTGTTGTGATCAATACCATCTTTTACGATCGGAAACTACTATGTAATATTCAGACGCCTTTTTCAAATAAGGGTAGACAGAGACTAAAGAATGCCACTTGGTTCGATCCCTACAAAATTTCCTTGGCTCATTCACATTCACACATCTTGTCATACGTGATCTAATATTACTATATTTTGTTTTTTTTTGACGTTTAGCCCATTCAACTTTGGTTATTCGTATATTCTGTTATTACATTCCGAACTGAACTAACTCTATCAATATTTGCTGGGATTTTAAAAGGACTTAGGAGTCTACTCACATGCTAAGAATCTCACACATGAGTGAGTTAACTACGGACCTTTATTTTCAATGGAAGTTTCACTCGGTGAATGTGTGAGTTTACTACTCATACATTTTAGAGGTGGTTGAATCACCTGATTAATAATAATTAACTTGAACATAACGTTTTATTTCTTATTATCATCAAATATCATTGCGACATATAAAAACATAATTTAACATAATAACAATAAAATAAATTGCACAGTCGGCTGCAAATTTGCTAACCTATGAGGCCGACATAGCCTTTTGTTGGCTAAAGGCCTTGACAATAAATTTGATTAAAAAAAAAAAAAAAAAATTGATTCTTACCTCGTTTGTATGTCACATAAACAAACAGTAAATATGATTACACACTATAATAAGACACTATAATTTATAATTATTTACACACTTCCGCAAACATAACCGCAAATAATAAGTGAATAGGTGCTAAAGTTTTATGATTCACCTACATTCAAAATATAAAAAGGTTTCTCGGATTACCCACTATACTGTAATTTATTACAGGAACATGTCGTTATTATTTTTTATACTTATTTAATTTTGGTATATACTTTCTATATGTATACTTGATGTTTCCATGTTATCTACTAAGTAAATAAATAATAATGAGACTTTTATTTTTAACAATATTTTTATTAAGTACTTGATTAAATTAAACTTAAATAATTAGCAAATTTGCAGCCGACTGTGCAATTTATTTTATTGTTATTATGTTAAATTATGTTTTTATATGTCGCAATGATATTTGATGATAATAAGAAATAAAACGTTATGTTCAAGTTAATTATTATTAATCAGGTGATTCAACCACCTCTAAAATGTATGAGTAGTAAACTCACACATTCACCGAGTGAAACTTCCATTGAAAATAAAGGTCCGTAGTTAACTCACTCATGTGTGAGATTCTTAGCATGTGAGTAGACTCCTAAGTCTTTAAAAGTCCTTATTCATTACAATCAGCTAGCAGACTATTAATAGATTACTTTGGTTAATTATGATAAATACAATTTAATATTAATTACAAATATAATAGTTTTCTTTACCATTTGTCTTACATAGATTATTGCCTCTTTCCACTGTTTCTATTTTTCTTTCTAAGCCCTCAACAATTAAAAATACAGAAAATAAACACCCCTACGTTACTAATAAATTTATGCTCACAACATAGCCTTAGGAAGTTCATAACAAAAAACTTTCTCGGGAAATCAGATTTCAAAAACCAATAAACACAGCATGTAAAGACAAACATGTTGGAAAGTTTTAAACTTTTGCTCAACAACAGCTAGCTAATTAACATGAAAATGAGCCGGCTTTGTCTGGAACCGTTGGAATAACAGAAGCAGTTTCATTGAACCTTGTTTTACGAAAGCAAAACTTTATCCCCATAGCCTCATTTAGATGGTACATTTGATTTTACATTTTTATTTCTTCGCTTTTGAATAAGTTCGTTTTAAGTTGGTCTGCGAGAAAGACCAGTGGAGCGATTTTATACCACTGTTAGACTAGTAGCTATCGAGAAATGTTGTTTCAAAAGTGATCAACGCTGCTACCATATTAAGCTTAGATTATTTTTCTAAGTAATTTCAAAATGATATGTCGCTTGTAGCTCAACATTACCAAATCATGCTATATAGGTAGTAGTAAATTTTTTGTTTTTGATAGTATAATTTTGACAAATATTTGACATTTAAATACATGGTGAAGAGTTAGGCAGAGGAGTATGAAAATAAAACCATTGTTTCATCTTGCTTTGCTTTACCTGCGAATCGGACCTCTGCACGATAGTCGCATACAATACTGCGCCATAAAGACTTGTCAAAAAAGTTGGTTCTAAAATACGCTAGGGGCTCAATATTCTATACAAAAATTCTCAAAATAGCGGTATCTCTGAAACAGAACGGTTGAATAAAACAAGTGCGACTTGTTTTCAAGCTGTCGAGGTTAGTGTGATGTCACTCAAACGAAAAACTGAATGCCATGTACGCTTCAAACTCGGTTTTGCCTTTCAAAAACGTGTTCAGGAATTTAGTCGTAGTCTGATAAAATACCAACTTGAATGTACTTCGAAAGAATGCTATATGGATGAAAAAAGCAACCTATGTTTTCCCATAGCTGGACAAAGCCACTTACAAGATGAGGCATAGGCCTTCAGTCAATCAACGCTGGTTAAGTGTGAACTGAGGACCTTATATTCATTCAAGAACTGATTAGAGAACTTTCAGGCATGCATGAACCTTCGTCGTGAATATAATAACACAATTATATGTATTATTATTTCGAATAAGTACATCAAAGCAAGCATTAAAGTTTAAATTACTCGCACTACTTCCGTTTAATTTAAATTTGAAAAAAAATAAGCATCACGAAAAAAGGCTCACCCATCAATAGGCAGTCCTACTCAAGAATAACTTTACTATATTCATTATCACTTTCTAGCTGGTGAAGTTAGAAGTGCAATTGGATAAAAACGTCTCGCCGTAATGATGATAAAATTTTTCATGTCGGTGCAATTGGCTCGCAATCTTTGAGGACTAACTTTCAACTATTTTATTGAAACTTTTTTCATTTTTATCTGAAAGAGAAAAACTTGTAAGATTCTTTTATACACGTTTTCAATTGACTGGTATTCTTTATGAAAGGAATGTTTTAATATTATTATATTTTAAACTATGATAGATTAAAGGTTGATCTTTTCTATTCTTTATTATTAAAATTAAATATAGATACCTAAAAATAAAGAAATAATCGTATTCATAAACTAAACATTTTTCTTTTCTTCATTATATTGTATTATAATAATAATTTAGTTAGATTCTATGGAACTAAAGTCAAACACGCGATAAAAATTCCACGCTATGGTATTGCTATCGATCTACTGTCAAACATTAGACAGAAATTCGATACTATCGACAAACACTCGACAGAAACTCGATACCACTTCACATTCAACGCCATGTAACATCCATGGAATAGAGTAAATAACATTGTCTGAAAACCCAATGTAAGCATTATCACACATCTGCAAAGGAAATGAGCCGAGATAGCCAGACAAGTGGGCAGGTGACGTCACAGGTGTGACGTAACAATGTTATAAGTGGACCGCTGCCCAATGCTATATTTAGCTGACTCTTTGTTTTATTCAGTTCGTGTATTATTTCCGTTTGCTTGGAAATACTTCGTATATTATTATAAACTACGTATTCAATACTGTTTGAGTTCGGAATGAATAGCAAGCCTATAATTTATGTTGGTTTCGTTTAATGTTGTGTTTTGCTCTGTAAAATATAGGGTATTTAACAGACGATTACAGGTTTTCGAATCGAATTTATTGCTCGGTTATATTATGGTCAATATTGTTAATGTTTAATATTCTCTTTTTTTAAGATTTTAATATATGTGTTGCATTGTGTGTTATAAATAAACTCATAACATTCATAAGGCTCAAAAGGCTTTTGATAGCGGTGAGTCGTTGCATTGATAGTTCTGTGATAGCAATTGGAAAAGCTACTCGTATTATCTAATCAATCTAAACCGAAGTATTACCATTGTGTATTTGAGTTTTCCTTTTTACCACCACATAGCCCCAAGTATCTGATTTATAGAATACGAACTTAACTACAGTATAAAAGAATAATTACTGGTGAAATGTACTACTATCTCAACAGGCGTAGTGTTACAAAAAAGGATGAGATATCTTTTGTCCTTTTCTTTCTCGTACGTTTATTATAGCTATCCTATTCTGACGCGAGTACAAATTAGCCTCGCCATGTTAAGTGCCAATGCTTTAATGTAAAGAGAATCAAATTATACAACGACCGCACTTTCTAGAGCCTTTCATGCGAAGGGCAGACATCTTTTATATTAGCTTTAGTTGGTGCGAGAATTTTAATTTTGAAACTGCCATTATTAAGTGAGTGATAGTGTCTGGTTAGTTTTAAATCTGTTATATGCATGTTTGACTAGTTCAAGTGAAGCAAGACTTTATCATCGCGGATTTTCGAATAATTAACTATTGTCTATACAATTGCGTCGGGCATTGTGTGTTCGATTCTCACACGAGACAATTATTTGTGTGATCTACAAATAATTGTTTTGGGTCTGGTTGTACTTTGTGTCCGTTGTCTGTATGTTTGTAATAGTCCCTGCGACACAAGAGCAATTTTTAGTGTGGGAGTAGTCTTTTAAAAAATAAATAAAAATAATTTCCGTACCTACTAAAGGGTTCCGTTTTTCAGGTCGGGCAGAATGATTGAGATGTTTCATTCACCATAGAAATATTTAAAGTAGCCTAGATTTTTTGTATCAAAAATGATAATATATTATGTTTGACATATTATTAACCAAATGCTGAACTTTTTAACAACAACATCGAAAATAAACTAGTTCAAGATAAAATTGGGCTGTAGCCAACATACTTCAAAGTAAAGGAACGGCACGTATGGTTTTTGGAAATAGGAAAATTGGTCACATCCAACGTAGAACCCAGAAGGCACTTTTGGTATACTGAAATAACAATCGCAAGACAGTCTTAAGCAAGGTTAATCTTATGTTATTCAAAATATACTCACGTACGTTTTTGAAAGAAATATACTTACTACCTATGTTGTTTGAGAATAGTTAATTTGATGGCAGGCTTATGATGAAAAAATATTGTAACGTTTCATAAAGCTTATTTTTGCGTATTTATTATTATTCTCTTTATTTATAATTCTTCTTAATTATTACATTTTTAAATATATATTTTCATTATAGTAAGAAAAATATAAAAAAAAAAACATATTTAAAAATATAAAAATTAGGTGGCCACCGGTATCGGGAACAGGGTCCAAAGTACCGGCGGTTAGGACTCCAGGGCGAGGAACCTCCTAACGATTCGTGCCGTGCCGAGAAGAACCGCCTTCTGCATCAGGCCCTTGACCCAGCTGCCCAACGCAAGCCTCCGAAGATGTTGGTCGAGACTCTTAGCTATAAGTCCGTTAACTGACACGACTATGGGGACAATAATCACGGAATCCACATCCCACATGTCGACAATCTCATGAGCCAGATCCAAATATTTAACTTCTTTGTCTTTTTCGGCCTTCACGAGATTCTCGTCATGCGGGACAGTGATGTCGACGATTACTGCGACACGCTCTGATCGGTCTACAACCACTATATCGGGTTTGTTCGCAATTATAGTGCGATCCGTGATTATAGACCGATCCCAGTACATGGTGATTGAGCCATTTTCAAGAACCGGCTCCGGAACATACCTGTAGTAAGGGACCTCGGTGACCACAAGATTATGCTTCAGAGCAAGTTGCTGGTGGATGATCCTGGCTACTTGGTTGTGTCTGTGCAAGTACTCTCCATTGGCAAGACGCGAACAGCCGGAAACTATATGTCTGAGGGACTCGCCAGGTTGATGACAAGCCCGGCACACGTCAATTGTGCCGTCCTTCATAATATATTTCCGGTAGTTGTTCGTCTTGACAACTTCGTCAGCAATTGCGCAGACAAACCCCTCGGTTTCTCCAAAGAGATCACCGAAGCGTAACCAGGCCACCGACGCCAGCAGGTCGACATCGGGTCCGTGAAGGGCCCGATAGTACCTGCCATGCAGCTCCTTGCTCCGCCACACATCGACGCGGTCCCCAACGTCCATCACCACAGGCCGTCGCCAGTTCTCGTTAGCCAAGGACAGAGGAGTGAGTCCTTTATCAACTGCAACCACATCTCGGTGCAACCCCACGTCAGTGCTGAGAAAATAATCTCGAAGACTGCACACCTCGCGGTTGTGGAGGGTTTTGGCATTCAAAAAACCTCGACCCCCACACTTCCGCGGAATGTACAGTCTCATCACCGATGATCGCGGGTGATGCATCCGATATGAGGTCAGCAGTGACCGGACTCTCCTATCCAGGGCGTCCAGCTCGGTCTGAGTCCACTTGAGTATGCCAAAGGAGTACATCAGAAGTGGAATGACCCAACCGTTGAAGGCACGAACCTTGTTACCACCCGACAAAAGACTATTAAGTACTTTTCTCAGGCGGCCAAAGAAACGTTCCCGCAACGATCGTTTCATTCCCACCTCATCGATGCCTAACGCCTGTGACATACCCAAGTATTTGTAGGTGTCGGCGGCAAGGAGCGGTCTGAGAGTAGTGTGATCCGAGAGTTGTAAACCCTCGGATGTCACCACCCTCCCCTGTTTTACATGCATGACCGCACACTTGTCTACACCAAACTCCATTCTGATGGAATTACTGAAAACTTCAGTCACCTTCAGCAACTCCACCATATGCGGTTCGGATGAAGCAAACAACTTGAGGTCATCCATGTAGAACAGGTGAGATATGACTTGACCATCTCTTCGCAACCTATAACCTTGGCCTGAAATCCCCAGTAAAGTACTGAGAGGGTTCAGTGCCAGGCAAAACCACAAGGGACTCAGACTGTCACCCTGAAAGATGCCTCGCTCTATCCTTAACAACTCGCCGTCACCGAGAACCCGCCCACACCCTGGATAGCGAAGGCCAGTCGTCCATTGGCCCATGCATGATCTCAAGAAGGCGCATAGAGTTGCATCTACTTTATACAACTCCAGCACCCTCAGCAGCCATGAATGGGGCACAGAGTCATAGGCCTTCTTGTAATCTATCCAGCATGTGGACAGACTCCTACGGTTCCGGCGAACCTGCTGGCAAATGGCCATATCAATGAGGAGTAGCTCTTTAGTGCCACGGGCCCCATTCCTACATCCATTCTGAGAGATAGCCATGATGTTATTTGCAGTTATATGTTCATTTAGTTTTCCTCTCAGAATAGATGTGAGTAATTTATATAACGTGGGTAAACACGTGATGGGCCGATAATTTTTGGGATCCGTGGCATTACCTGACTTATAGAGCAAGTGGGTAATACCGTTAGTTAAAAAAGATGGTAGCGATCCAGACTCCACAGATGACTGGAATAGGGAAGCTAAGCGTGCATGCGAACTACGCAGCCATTTTAACCAAAAGTTATGCAGTCCGTCCGGTCCAGGAGATTTCCAATTGGCCAGCGAACGGACTGCGTTGGCTACATCTTCGGTCTCAATATTTATAGCCGGCATTCTTTCTACGGGCTCACATGCACGCTCAACCTCCCGCATCCAGCCACCCTCAGTGTGGTCAACCGGTACCGACCAAATACTACGCCAGAACGTATTCGTAGAATCAGCATCCGGCAGGCCCAGGTCGCCCACACTTTGATCGGATCGCTCCCAGTCTCTGTATATCCACTTTTGATCACTCTGGAACATGCGATTCTGGGTATATCTCGCTACACGCTTTTTGTACCTCTTAATGCGGTTTGCCCACGCGTAAACCTTCTGCTTCAGAAAGTCGATGCGCTCTGTGATCCGGGCATGGTAGTCTTGGGGACTTATATCAGTCCCCATGAATGCTCGACGCACAAAGCGCATAACTCTCGGGCGCATATTGCCCGACCTGAAGCAGATAAGTTTGCCAATCATCACCCTGGCATCAGCAATACGTCGTTCAATCCTGCACTGCCAAGCCGGTACGGCTGGCTTCGGTCGCATCGCTGTGTCTTGTTGGAATTTAACACCAGCGATGCGACATACTGCATTGGCCGCACAGTACAGAATTGAATGCACGTCAATCAAATCGTTACAGGTACTGATAAAGTCGACTAGCAGCATATCCATGGCGATGACTAGCGAGATGTTTTTCCTATGGGTGGGCAAACGAGGTAATCGCGGTCTGTTATGTGGAGGTGTGTTTCGATACTCCAGAATCGCATCCTCCAGAGCACTCCTCAATTGACTATTACACTGGGTACTCATGGAGGATACCGCTTCACCTACGTCCTCATCAGAAGGGCCGGAATACACCGGGACCAATGTAGGTGCCAAAGCAGTCGCGGTAGGCGTGACTGTCTGCGATGAGGTCGGGTTAACACAGCTCCTCAATGAGTCAGAACGTAGTCTCTCAAGTGTCACGTCATCAAGCAGGTGGCATCGCTTGATGGCACGCACTTGATCCGATAGCCGCTGAACCGATACGTCGACAGCTGGTTCAAGCTCCTGAAACAGAGATAGGATTCGACTACGGTACGCCGTGAGGTTGGCTCCTCCCTCTGTAGCCGCAAAGTATGCGCGCATGACATTCTCATTTAACTTTGATGTCCATTTCATGCGCTGCACACTACCGCCGGTAGCGAGGATCCTGTTCGTAGCCGGTGGGCCACGGGATCCCAGGCATGCTGGCGGCCGGCCTCGTCCCCGTCGTACAGGTGGTGGCGACGATGGTGGCGAGTAGTACTCGTCGCTTGAAGTCGAGCTCGACGCCTCAACAACCTCAACGAGTGGTGCTGCTGCAGATTGCGATGGCTGCGAGGCGGAGCTATGCGACGAGCCCGGAGGTGGAGGATGTGCACTTGGTCTCACTCTTAGATTGTACGGCATTTTTCTTATATTGACATAACGTCTAACATACTTTTAACAATATTTTTTGTAAACTGGGGTCCAAAGGTTTTGGCTTCACGTATTGAAATATAGATATACATTTTTATAGATGAATTATGTAGATAATATATGTAAAATTTAAAATATTGTAATTTAAAATATGCAGAAAAATTTTTGACATATGTCATGATGTCGTGCCATAGAGTATTATTTTATTATTATTATTATTATAAGCCCGTATCGTCCCACTGCTGGGCAAAGGCCTCCCCCATAGATTTCCATTGTAGCCTATCTCCGGCGGTCTGATACCATTCTGGTGTGAAGGTGTCCAGCTCGTCTCTCCATCTTTTACGGGGTCTACCTCGTCGCCGTCTCTTATTTTTGCGTATAACCAGTGTTAAAGAAATACGTTTTTAAATTATCGCGGCTTGTATACATAATACAAAAACGGCGCAACGTGTCTTAAATATGAATATTAAATTTATTATTGAAAAGTTTAAACTACCTAAACAGAAAACTCTCTATTCTAAAACCATATACAGCAAGCAATTTAACACGATTTTTCCACACATAACCCGTTGCAAATTGATCGACATTCACTCGCATAACCACTTGACCCGTTAATACAACGCAGGGCTGCCCCATTTCCCATCACCCTTGATAAACGACGCTCTGCACTCTAGCATCAAGACATGACTGATGACCCTAGCCGTCTGATTTGCATCCTTATAAGAGCACGTTCTTGGTTATGTGAAATATGATTTTATGAAAGTGTGCATAGGGATTTTATACTAAACGGTCGTGTTATGAAAGGAAGGGAACCGAGGCGAAGACGAGATTTTTAAAACGTGAATTACAGTACATCAGTAATATTTTTGCTAAGGATTTGCTCGGCTATCACCGGTTGATTGGCTAACATGGTGTCTTGCAGTTGGTTCTTAATAATAAACATGTCTTCTTAAAGTTCGATTAGTAATTGTTGACAACGAAAGCATATCTTGCCATGTTATATAAAAATAATCGACCTTTTACTAAAAAATCGTCACATAACCATCTGTGACGGTTATAAATGAAACATATTTAACCTATGCTATGACTACCAATTAGCAAATTTTTATTAATATCTATTCTGTAATTTTTGCGAGAGAAAATATTTATGCATCAAAATACAAATTGCTCACGTAGGTAACGTTGCGCAAGGATCCCAGAAGTGACCACAAATGTTACCAACAGCTAACTAAGGAATTTACAGAGTAATCAACAAACACAGTAAGAGTATCCTGATTAGCATCATCAAAATAAACTCGCAAACGACATTCAGTAAACATCTCCATCAAACAATCCTGTGGTTCGTTTATAGCTCTTAATATTAAAACCTCATTTCCTTTATTTACATTCAAAATACCCTGTATTCCGTTTGTTTCTTTGATATCTTCAAATTAATCTCGAAAGATATCGGCACTGGTAATCTTGGAAGTTTCCAGAAATTCCGTCCCAATTGGAAACGTTCAAATACCTTATTTAATTAGTTATTACTTTTGGTGAAGCAAAATTGTTAAGATTATGCCTCCGTGTGTTTTCTGATGCCGAAAGTTTCGATGTAAATTACACTTTATCTTACTTCTGAAAGTATGGCCTATTAGATAAAGACCTTTACGGTAGTAATATACGAATTAGATACTAATATAAAAGTCGTGTAATTTTCTTGTGATTTGTTTCTAAAAGGCTGCTCTGTGAAAAACAATTGAACAATATAGCTACTTGCCTGCATAATATCACACCTTTTTCCCAAAGGGGTAGGCAGAGACAACAGAACGTCACTTGATACAATCCTTACAAACTTCCCTTGCCTCATTCACATCTATAAATCTTGTCATACAGGACTGCCGGTTACAAATACTAAACACCTGACCTTCTTTCAAAACATCACCACAATTTAGGTCTCGTAGATATTTGCTATTATTGTTAAACTGGAGGCCTATCACGTATCTCAGTTGACAGCCATTTGAAAGCCACTATGCTGTCCATTGTTTTCTCCCTTAGATTATAGTGATTAGTACGTTACGTCAAAGCAGCAATGTACTGAATAGTGACCATAGATTTGACGTATACTAGCTGTCAACTGAGATACGTGATAAGCCCGCTGGTCGTTACTTAGGTTTTCAGAATGCGGAAGCTGACCATTAGATCAATTGCCTACCAGTAGATACTAAAGAAAGGTGGCATAAATCTTAACTTTTATACAGAATAACAAGTTCCCAACCCGCACTTGGCCAGCATGGTGGAATCAAGGCCTAACTCATTACGGGAGGAGAACCTTACCCAGCAGTGGGACATTAATGGATTAATTTATTCACAGAATAACAGCTATTTACCACTATTGAAAACAGTCAGTTATACACCATTTCGTATAATTTTATTTACGAGCCACATTGATTAAAACTATCATTCTACCTCTGTAATTTGTATAATTATTGTTAAACATTAAATTGTTTCATTACTAATTAACTGGAAATTGGATTTAAATTTAATATTACAGATAATTTGAAATGGGTCGTTTTCCAAATTATGCAAATATATTTTACTTATTTCAACTTTTGGTGATGTAGATACATAATGCAAAAAGATCAGGTACGTATGACAGTCCTGTATGACAACATGTGTGTATATGAATGAGGCAATAAAATTTGTAAGGATCGTAGGCGTTCCCTATATAGTATGTGCCTTCCTCTTCGGGAAAAAGGCTTGATTTTATGTATGCATTTCAACTTTTTTTACTTAAGTCCACAGTACGTGAAAGTAAATGAAAGTGATTGAATAAGATTTTAGTATTTTTATATAAGTTTAAAAAGTTTTCACTCTCAACTTGACTCGACCGAACTAGAATGCCGAATAGACTGGTGAAGGACCTTAATACTAGAAAAATATATTAATCGAATTCTACAGAATACGAATCTCTGCTATTTAATTCTATTCTTTAAATAAATATTAAACTTCAACAACTTTCTCGTTTCCATAAATTCAATCGTCAGACTATCTAAATGTTTCCGAAACGCTACAGTTATCTTTCTAGAACATTCCGAGCATTACATAGAGACAGCTTGTAATTGGTGTATTCGGTCCAGGACTTTATCTTTAAAAGGGGGTGATAAGGGGGTGATAGGGGGTGATAGAGGGTGATAATTATCAGAATTGTGTGCGGACATCTTATTTTGTGAAGGTTGTAAACAAGAGAGTAGAAACTCAAGGCTCTATTGATCACTCGAGTGAGAAATTTTCAAAGAAACTTGTGTAGCCGCTTCTTCAGTGTAAACAATAATATTTTTAGACTTAAGACCGTAGTTACGCTCATGATTAGCGTTGAAAGACGATTTTCAAGATTCTCCAACATGTTATTTTTTAAAATTTTGGGAATTATTTATAAATCTTACAAAAACTCTTAAGATACGTAATTTTTTAAATCTTATTTTTTGGTTTTGCTCAAATCAAATTGGGCTTTTACATTTCAGTCAGTTTTATTTTCATGTTTTATATAAAAGCAAAAAGTTTTCATACAATTAATCACATGTAAAAAAACATACATAGTCAAAAAGCGTGAACAATTCGTGAAATATTTCACGAGTCCACAATAAGTACAATTTGTGGGTCTGTATAGTTTCAGCGACAATTGTTGCAGTTTAGTCATAAATAAAACTGAAAGCTGTTCTCATGCAAGCTTTTAACTATTTTGTTCCATCCTATTATAAATATGGATACCATTAACGCTCTCCATGAGTTGAATAAAAAAGGTATTTTTTAATTAAATGCTTTATTTTTATCATTAATTTAACAATAATATTACTCTTTTCCGTATCCACAAAAATATTATGTTCCATCGTAAACATAAAACAAACAAAAAACATCCGCTATAATGGGAAATTTCCCAAAAAATGTCGTAAAATTTCGACATAAAAATGTGAATATTTCCGTTTTAAAATGACTTTCAAAGAGGCCTTTATTGTCGAACAATTTAATAAACAATAAAAGGGATTTTCGCCTAAATATTATTTTCTTCGTGATTGGAAAATCAGATAGAAGGCTCTGGAAGCAATTAGTTTGTGACGTCATTACAATTTAGAGGCCTTCGTAATTATGTTCGAGTTCATTTATTATCTACTAAGACTGTTATCAATAATTATGCTCGGGTCGGCTTCCAATTTAACTCGACTTAGAGATCAATAGCAGAAAATTGTTTTTAATCTTTCTTATTTTATGCTATGTTTATGTAGGCCTGCTTTCTCCAAGGTTTTGAAAGTTAAATAAAAGTCATTACTCCTAAACGTCAAAAATCTTGTGCAGTAATTAATATAACCGCTTCTACATATTTGTTACTAGCTGACCCGCGCAATTTCGCGTGTGTTACATAAGAGAAAATGGGTCACATAATTCCCGTTTTTGTAACATTTTTTACTGATACTCTGCTCCTATTAGTCGTAGCGTGATAATATGTAGCCTTCCTCGATAAATGGGCTATCTAACACTGAAGAATTTTTCAAATCGGACCAGCAGTTTCTGAGATTAGCGCGTTCAAACAAACAAACAATTCATAATCATAGCTTTTCGCATTACACATTTATTATCAAATATTATACAGAAAACAAAAGGTAAATTGCATGTTAATTCCCTTATAATAACAAACAAAAACCACAAACCGTCAATTCCCCTCCATTTTGCGGAAACACCGTCATATTTCACAATGTTCTTAAGTACCATGCCCCAAGGATTCCGCAAATATTAACTGTAACGTACCTTTTCGTCTCCTCTCTGTAATTACAGGAGATAATGCTTTTATCTTAGTTCCTTCAGCTTTTACTGAATACTTCGGTACATTCTGTGCTATCGCGTCGAGTTATGTTATTATAGGGATTATGAGTAAATATAGTGTAGCGATAAATTATTAGCTATAGTTATTACTAGCTGACCCGCGCAACTTCGCTTGCGTCACATAAGAGAATCATAATTTTCCCCGTTTTTGTAACATTTTTCACTGGTACTCTGCTCCTATTGGTCGTAGCGTGATGATATATAGCCTATAGCCTTCCTCAATAAATGGACTATCTAACACAGAAATAATTTTTCAAATCGGACCAGTAGTTCCCGAGATTAGCGCGTTCAAACAAACAAACAAACTCTTCAGCTTTATAATATTAAGTATAGATTATATTACTACACACAAACATGAGCATATAGTTTTGTTAATATATTTATATAGTATTCGTTATATACAGCTCGTTAGTACGCCAGCCGGTTTGGGCTGGTTTTTGAAAAATATCATCGCGTATTTTCATGATTATTTTTCTAAACAGACTTATGAAAATCTAACTTAAAGGCGAAAGGCTGTATACTAATATTATTATTATTTATTATACAATTTGTTTTTAGTAAAAAAGGCGAAGCACTATATACGGCTCAATTTAAGTAAGAAGCACACAAAAAAAACGTAAATCCAACGTTCAAGAAAGAAAAGAATTTTAACATCAGACGTGTAAAAAATCCTCCTATTCTCGAAAAAAAAGCTAAAGTTAAAAACGGATTTCGATTAGAATTCATTCAGTGAATAATCACTACATATTTTTTAAGGAATGTTCCAGAACGTATGTAAATAAAATTAAAGTACACATTCTTATCACCTTATCGCTTAATTTAAAGGTTCGAAGAAAAGTCGGCATTAAGCCTATTTTTAGAACATTGTTATTCCTCAAACGATTATTGTTTCATGCTGAAAGGTAAAGGAACCATTTGCAAACACACCTACTCACTTTTACGTTATTTTTATACCTTATTTTTAGTTCCCATGGGAACAGGATCTGCTTATTCAATGAACTGCTTTTTACAAAGACGGTGCTTTCTTTTCTTATTCATCTTAATAAAATAGATTTTCCGCCAAAATAAATTATAAAGTGTTTTTATTTACCTTTTGCAATGGATTCTATTATTAAATATATGCCCAGTTTGGCTTTTCAATAACCTTTAAAAAATGCCGAAATAAAAAAAAATCGGTCAAAACCACTGCAACACTCCAATTACATTTCAAACGCACCAATATTTCGCCGTCCAAAAATAATCCAATCAAAACACAAAAGATTTTTAATGAATTTATACCGAACGACTAGGGTGTGTTGCTTTTCAAAAAAACAAACGTCCCAGCGGTTTATTTTACGCGTTTGCTTCACAAATTATATCAACTGCGAGCTTCGGGCAAAACGTTGAAATGTTTGAAATCTGAGATCAACGGAAAGTTGGCGAAGGAAAAATGTTTTCCCACAAATGCTTGGGGATAAAGAAAACAAAAGATTTATTCAGTCGTAAACGATAAAAGTTTTGCGAGTGTATTATTTGTACAGTCGACGGTGGAGTTCATTCATAATAATAACTGCTCGTTAATGCTCCGTGGGGGCAACTAACTCAGAGAGAGTGTACTTTACGTTAGATAATTAGAGTTGCACGACGGGAGCAACAAACGCGACGCGACGAATCGCGAGATGACAATTCAAAAAGAAGAATTTTCGCGTTTCGTCGTTGATAGCAACAGAATAAAAGACTGTTGCTTCGACCGACCGTAAGCGTCACCCAGCGATTACATATTATTATCTTGACGCAATTTGGTACGACACGGAATGATAGTATCGCTAGAACTACTCCATCTTGCTGTAATTACATAAGTGCAAATGCATTGATCTTATTTCTTGCGTTGCGTTTGCGTCTCGTTTGCAACGCGTTCTTTACTCTAGTAGATACAGTCTTAAAGTTTACTTACTTATCTGCTACAGAGGTTGCGTGATTCTAAGATGATTTGACAGATTTTACATCAAACACATCTCAACTTCATCGATCATGCTTATGTTAGAATATAAGTTAAATTTAAGCTCGACCCAGACAAGGTCTGAGGTCAGAAAATGTCGTGCCTTAAATAACTAAGACGGTTTGTTTGAAAGGTCATTCTTGCAACAACTAAACCAATTTGTTGTTGTTTATTCTGGAAAATACGTATAAGGTAGAATTTGTACTGTTACTAATTTCTTTTCGCGACTTCGTCGTCGTAAAAATATTTACCGAGGTAAAATATAAATGTATCTATATACGTATGTACCAAACTAAATCAAAATCTGTTCAGTAATTAAAGATTTTGCAACGTTCTACCACATTATAATTGCCAACCTAACAATTAATAAATACTTTTATATAAAAATATCGAAACATAATTGCTTTCGTCACCGACTGTACAAATAATTTGGAAAGTGGCTTCCATTATTAGCTCGAAGTACGTTTGTTTGGGCAAAAAGTACGGCGTCGTCGCAAAACGGACAATTTGCTACATTATTTTGATATAACGACCCTAAATTGTATGAGATGTGGGCGTTTTCGTTAGAGCGGGCACTTAACGGTTCTAAAGTGTATATTATGAAAGTATAAATATATTTTCTTGCCATATTATGTCGAGGTAATAGTAGATTATGATTAATTATGAATAACACCTTAAGGTTCCAGTTATCAACAGCTAAGCTCAAGTTTATGAGACCATATGGACGGTCGTTCCTTTATCCTTGGTATCTTTCTTACCTTACTCTATTTCTTCACTTTAACTTTTTTTCTGTTGCTGGGCTGGTTTCACCCTCAAGCAAACAAAAAAAGCAAGAGACTAACATTGTAAATTACGAAACGCGGGAGTATTTCATGCATCTCTACCTACAACTTCAGGTGAAATAGACGTGATATGAAATATAAGTATTGTAAGTTACGGCTCTTATAGAACCATATTCAACTTTTACAGCGTACTTATAAAATTTATGTTCATTGTTTGTCTTTACGGCCATAACTTGGAAACAAATTACCGTTTAGTAACGTAACAAACTTTGTCACTAGTTCATACTTGTTCATATCTGAAATTGAAATCTTTATTTGTTTTTCTTACGGGTTCTGGTCAATTGGGTGTGCAAACTCTAGGGCGAATTAAAGTTTCTCTGAGCAAACTAATTTCACTGTTTTTTTTAAAACCATGGGCAAAGGTCTCCTCCCGAATGAAGGAGGGGTTAGGCATTAAGTCCACCACGCTGGCCAAGTTAATTATTTGTTTTATGAAAAACGGTTTGGTCTTTTCACGGCTTGACCGTTTTTGATGAAACTTTTATTGGAAAATAGGAAAGGTTATTAATAAACCTTTCTTTTAACCCACAAAGCTAAAAGTTATTTCTTTGAATTACGTTACATCATGGATTCTAGAATCATTTCAAGACACATAATTAAGAAAACATTACTTTAAAATCTGTCATCATATTTACAGAATGTTCTCTTTCCAATTTCTAACACATTTCCTTTACCATAAAATATTATTTACTTTCCGCGGAGACAATACAAACAGGTCGATACCGAGGCAATATTTCATCAGTACAATTACGTGAATGTATTGAGAGTATCAACTATAAGTGTTGTTCATTCGTAGCCTCTTATATTGAAAGCGCTTGAGATGTTTACCAGTTATGTGTTCGATATGAAATGATAATATTTTGAATGTGTTTTAGAATTAATTATATTACGAGAAGCAAGTTTAATTCTTATACCAAATTGCCTAACATGTCTTAATTGTGAGAATTGTATTTGTTACGTTTCGACCGACTTACAGCTTAGTCATGCATTATGTCAACACAATGCATGATACAATAGATAGGTTTTGGGTCATTTTTAATGTATGTTTATTCGTTACTTTATAAAGGTATTTGTAAAACTTCTCCCTATGTAAAATTTTTTTATGATATGATGCAGTGATAATTATGCCAAATTGCATGCCTGAGAGCTATTGAAACAAATAACTTGGCTAACAGAGTCGATTCTATCTGAACCACCTCTAATCAGTATAGAAGAGACCTATTAATTAATAAAACAATAATAGTTTCAGTAGCTCGATTCCCTACTACTATCGACTACCGACAACTGACCTGTCATCGAGAAATTTTGTATGAAAATCTGATCAGCGCCTCTGACGGGTGTCGAAGGAAACATTTTGGCAGTACATTCTAAATGTCGAAATTTCGATAGCTAGCCGGTTGTTGGTAGTCGATAGTGGTAGAGAATGGAGGTACCGCACTATGACAATATACGCCTACTAAAATAATAATTTGACGCTCCCCATCGAATGCTCGGACAGTTTCGATTTGATTGCGTTACAGCCAAACAATTAGTAACAACACACACTAAATTAAACCTCAGTTGACGCGCGGTCATGTGTCATACACTGTCGTACATTGACATGCAAGGATTGTTCAATCAATATTTCAATTAAGCTTCATTCGTAGCAGCGCGTCCGACCGCGGTCTCTCACCACTTCATATTTCGGCGTACCGTGAAACTGGCTGAATTGCCTTATTTTCATTTAATAAATTATAAAGTAATTAATTTAACACACCACTTCAATGTGGTTGTTTTCTCCCGAAGTAAGGAAGAAGTTAGGCTTTGGAGGAATGGTAAAGTTTCATCGATGTGTTAAGCAAATGTTGCATGAAAAGGACAATAATTCTATGAGTTGCAATTAAATGCTTTTAAGTTGGATTAAAGCTACAATTATTCATATTTACCAGTTATAAACTATAATTCTCAGGTCTCTGTTAATTATAGTTTAAAAGCAATATAAATTATTTAAATAGCAACAATTGATATCATAAATTCGCGTGAGCATAGGTTTTGGGTGGATATTTTTCTAATATTATCATCATTTAAAAAAGTTGACGTATTTTAGTAACAGCTACGATTTAAGACATCTTCTTCTAGTCAGTTTCGTAATCAACCTGAAAAGAACACAAAATACGTGACGACATAGTAAATAGAAGCGTCAGTTCTTTCAAGAGTATACAAGTTACTTGACACAATACACTTCATTGCCAGAACACTTAGAAACCTTTTGAGAAGAATCCTTCACATTTGTCGCGTCACTCTGAAAATGTAGCAACATCTTTTATTTTTTTACAGTACTTTTATTCTTTTTTATAGTACCGTCTTGCAAGTTAAATATAAAATACAGTGTTATAAAGTTTGTTAAGTTTTATTTATCACTGAATTATGCCCACGATTCTAGCTGCGCTATTTTTGTTGAAAAAAGTATCTTATGTTCGACTCCCTATTTTGAACTTTCGCCACGCTGAATTGCATAAAATTAAAGTAACTAAGTCGTATCATGTATCAGAATTTGAAATATTAGTATGAATTAGTCCCTTTTTGCAACTGTACGGCATTGCAAGTTAAATAAAAAAAATGGTTTTATAAGCGTTAAATATGTACAGTGTGCCGACTTTTATTTATCATTTCAAACTGAGTTCATGCATATCGTTTTTGTAGTTTTATTTTCTAGATGAAAGCGTTCAAATTTATATCGTTAGCTGCTGTTTAACGGTACATTTATTTACAACACTTCATAGCTCTCTATTTCTCCTTTCAATATTCAGAAAATAATATAATCGTTCAACAGTAAAATATAAAAAAAAAAGATCCGTTTCTCACAGTTAAAATTTTTTTTTGATTCATTTTATTTCTTCGTGGCCTTTCCGATGGCTTTGAAAAATCGCTTAATTGCCGGGACCTACTGAGTTTTTTGATGTCAAATTGGTCTCTATGGCACGATTTTGTCCAGTCTAATGCATTATACGGAGAGAAGTTTTCTTGCCACTATCGACAACCGAGTTGCTGCTGACATATTTATACGCAGAAACTGATCAGATTTACGATATAACCGATAATAATCGGTCCTAATTAAATATCAAATACTAGATACTCAATAGTACCAAGTGTAGGAAAGCGTTCCTAATCATAAAAGTCTCAACAATCAAACAGGTGCTATCATCCACAATACGAATTTAATAACTTCTTTCAAATTTATTCACCATCAGTTGAGAACAAATTGCGAATATGAAGGTAATTTTCAGCAGCAGATGGATCATACACCCCCGAGTCTTAACTTAAGGGCTTACACGTAAACTTCAAACAAATTATGTAGGAAACTTCGAGATACGAACTCGTAATACTAATACCAGTTTTTACGACCTCGAATTTGCGTAACGGATTTTTTATTTGTTGGTAAACGTGTATAGACGTTCAAATAAATATGTTTTTTTTTGTAACAAAATAATTGCAGATTAACTTGTATTACATTTTCTTGTTTGTAATAAAATATTTTAAAAGTCGACTGCCATCTTAATTGTAAACAATAGGCAGTTGAATTTTAACGCTCAGCTCATATATTACTACGTGGCCACCCATCTAAGAATTGTCCGCGCTAGAAGTAGCTTAACCTTCCGATAGTGTAGGTATTTACCAGCGAACACAACTAAGTAAAATTTCCTTGAAACGTATACCATGTAAAAGCCTTTCACGTCTTAATTGGAAATTGATTTTTCATTAATTTCCTCTTCATACGTAAATCGTAGTTAAAGATATTCATTTGTATATGCAAATTAATATTATGTAGATTGAATAACACAAATAATCTTTGCGGTCGGTAGTTTATACGACTGCGTCTGCGTTTGATTCCCAATTCGGCCAAAGTGCTATTGATCTTTCCTATTTTTTATAAAAATAATAGACACAAAACAATGTTTCATTTCATTGTATTCTGCCTGCATTCGGGTAAAAAGGCGTTAAATCCCCTTGAAAGTTGAGGATATAAGTATGTTTATCCCTTTTAATGCAAAATTACTTAACAAATTCAAAAAAAAATTATAATCCGGTGTAGATAGATCGTAACTTGGATTAACACTAGATACTATTTACACCAGAAAATCATGTTACATGTACGAAGTCACGGGCAAAGTTTAGTGAATTATATATTCAATGACTATATTAAAGCAAGGCTCTAGTATTTATGTTGAGGAAGGAATGGAACTGACTTGAATAAAACCGCTGTTGGTTTAATTAATCAAGTAATGTGCGCTGATTCTAAACAAAGCATCTTAATTATACGAGAGCTGAGGGTATACCGCCTGTTTTTGCGGAAGGGGTGGATAGAGGTATTAAATATGGAGATGTAGGTTTTGCGTGATAGTATGGAGATGTGGGACTTATGTGGTAGGTAAAATTATTGTAATGCTGTAACTAGTAAAAAAATATAAATAAATAAATACATTTATCTTATTAATGTTTCACTGGGCAAGGGTTTCCTCCCGTTCCCGGAGGGGTTAGGTCTACAAAATAAAAATATTTATAAAAATATAGCGGCGTAAATCGGTTTTAAGAGTATGCATATTTTTCAGATTTTGCTCCGAAATTATCAATTTAATAATGACAAGGCATTTGGCTCTAGGTTCTATCGTATAAATATAGTTAACTAAAACTTACTTTTTATTTGAGAAAAAAGCTTAACGGAAAGAACAATGGCAAAATCTCATACATCATAATCACTAATTTTAAAATGTTGCGTCTTCAAATAAAACAAATGTTATAATATGCAGCATTAATTCCTGATTCTAAATATATAAATATGTGCATTAGGCGCACCGGAGATCCTGAGTAATTCGAGTTTATATTTTTATAGGTTATGTCATCATCACATCATTAAAATGTTATAATTGACCGTTAGCTGTCAATTACACCCTGTAGTATTACTATCGTCATCGTAGTGAAGTTGCGTTAAGACTGCCTTAACCTTTTGAGCAGGTATAGCCCTAAAACTAATATGTACCCAGAGATTTCCGTATGGTAACCTCTGGGTCTTATGTCTACATTTCCAATTCTTTGCGTTAATAAAGAGCTGATAGCTGCTGTTAAACCACTTGTAGCCAACTACGCTCCGGCAGATTTTAATTGAGTCATTGTTCCTACAACTAGACTGATATATTATAAAACAAACTGTTTTATGGGGTATTTAAGTAATCAGATAGTATAAATCAGCTTGGTTGTAACAACAAAGGTAAATAAAAAAATGAAAAGGTTATACATTATTTATTTCTTTCATATACATCTCTGATTATCATGTCATTTTAAAATTCAGCTGGTACATTATCTTGATGCCTGGGCTATCCTAAGTACCAGACTAAAGTCAGCACAGCAGCCTATTGTATGTATATCCACCGGACAACCTATTTTCGTGAGATATGTTATTGGATAAACCCAGCTAATCAGCAATGTGGCAACTCTTGTATTTTGTTCTAAAGCAGGGTATCAGCGGAAGCTATTCTATGTTACAATTCACGCACATAATTCGAGTCTGTCTGACACGGCTTCCCATACTTGAAGAAGTATTATACTAGTTCACAAAATCCAAAAAGCAAGGGAAACGTCCATGATGAATCAGTAGAAGTCATGTAGATGGAATCCAAATCGAAATCCGTTAGAGATGCAGGGTTGACAAATAGAGCAGATATCCTCAGTAAGTCAGAGTTGTTTGAAAATAGGTACAAAAAAGCAATAGTAATCGCAAAACACAACAACACGTCAATGCCGAAAATCACCAAACGTCAACGACAAACAATCAAATCGAACCGAAGTAGACAATATAATAATATAGTTGCCATACTTTAAAAAGATAATACTACTAAAATATCTCTGTTGACTGTAAATATATTTTTGTATGAGCAAAATAACTAAGAAGTTTTTAGTTTATTAGTCACTGTTTTTAATAACTTGTCATAACAATATATTTCACGTTGAAGACTATTTAGTTATTTAAACAATTAAATAGACAAAGACAACATAAATCTACTTTACTACAACAAAGTACCGAATGGCAACATTTTTTTATCTAAAGGAAATGGAGAATCATTCTTAGATAGTCAATTTTTTACTTTTTGTTTAATGTATTAAATGTCGCTATCAGAGGTAAAAATGATATTCCTGAAATTCATACGATAATTAATAAAGTACATTGGTAATATTGACATTCGAAGACGCTCAAAAAATATAAGTGATTTTTTTGCCATTGTTCTTTGGTCTTTACAAAAAGGGAAACAGGAAAAGAGAAACTAGAAATCAAAATAAAGTACTTCTGTCTCTCCGTCTTGCTCCACAAATACATTTTGTTCCAAACAAACAAAACATTCTAATTTTCATTGACACAGTTTTTCAGTCTTGAGTTGACGTTTGAAATAAGTGGATACGTCTTTGTGAGCCGTGTGAAGCGTTGGAACGTCCCAGTTTCCTACGTGTGACGTGTGACGGCGTTGTTTTACAAACGATTAGACGTTTTACCTCCTCTTGTCGTGTATGTGGGGTAACGTGTAAGAGAAAATAGGGTACCTGGGTTTTTATGTGCTGTAAAAGTTTTGTTTTGTAAGGGGACGTTGTAGTGTTGGGCTTGTACCTACTACGTTGTTAGGATTTGGGGTTCTTTTTGTGACCAGGCACAGAATTGGGTTTGGATTCTAGTAAAGACTAGATTTTTTGAGGTTAACTTAAATAGTTTTTGTTTACATGGCAATAAAAATATTTGGCATTGTGGCTAAATGGATAATAAGTAAAGATACATATGTGAGACACAATGGATATCCATTGTGTCACACATATCTTTATGATATCGACCTTATGGTCGTGTCACCCCACTACAACAGCAATATTGAGACTAAGCACACATACTGATTACTCTCAAAGGATCATTCCATTGTGTCTACATTTGGTAGTAAATTAACGTAAACTTCACAACCAGTGGCCGCCCAAATAAAGTAGAGCAGAGACGAATGTGTCCCACGACGGTATTAAGCCAACGTGTTATTGTCTGAAGCCTGGGTAGGCGAGGTTTTTTTGCGATAGACTTTGTTGCGTTGAAATAATTCTAGAGCAGTAATTATTATACTATGTGTTAATCCAGTTTAGAAACTGAGGGTTTATAAGAATCCATAGTAGTTTTGCTCTATAAAATTAATTAATTCAGAATTTGAACTGAATCAAACGAGTTTTATGAATCAATGTTCTTAGATTCATTGTGTAAACAATATCTAGGGATACGTACATATATCATAGTTACTAAATTACCAAAAAATATTGTTGTATTTTTTTAGCAATGCTCTAGTAAATACACTTTGATGATAACTTTATCATAAGATGAATTTATTTAAAGTGGCTCTTATATGTCTATTTTTATTTGCACACCTAAGATTTCATACAAATCTTTACCACACTGAATATAAGCTTTGAGTCACAAATTACTGGCACTGCCCAAAGGCAACAACTCTGCTTATCCCTTTAAAAATACAACCGTAACAATATCCACTTCAATAACTTTTTTATCGCCACGAAACATTGTTTTGATGCATTAAATGAGACTTAAAATTGTTTCTGCTTAGGGACTTGGAAAACAAATGGAGGATAAATAATTGTTCTTTGTGTTTGGATTTTATCTTTCAAAACAAGTATTGAAGGAAGAAATCAATTAAAAATAATGAATTGTTGCTTCGGAGGGTGCTGGGTTGGTGTAGAAAATGTAGGGGAAGATTGGAATAAGAGAGGGAGAGTGTACGGACTTCCGACATATGTATGTATAGCTTTGGTTTGGGTGGTTTGCTCATTTATATACTACGTCTTATTATTTATAAAATATCCGACGTATAGCTTAGGGTGGTTGCACATTTGTATACGACGTCTTTTGCTCTAAATAAAAACCTTTTTAGAGTTTCTTGTTTATCAGAGGCAAGTTATCTTTACTATATTAAATATATAATATTGAATTAATCAAATTAGCGGTGTGTTTGAGGAACTATTTAACATGGGATACTATAAAGATAGGTTGCGTTTTCATAGCTTAATTGCTGATATAATTAAGATTAAATTGACTGGTGGCTAGTATTTAATTCCGGAAAAGAACATGCGCAAAGCACTGTCATTGTAATACATAGCCAATCATAGTTTCTCAAAAAGAAGAGATCGACTTATCAGGTGGAGTTCTATTGTTTTATGTGTATATGTGCTACCACTTTGTCTATCGGTTACACTATCAGACCCTTTTATAAGCCATAAAATTGGCTCTTAGTTTTTTTAACATGCAAATACATTCGTCTCTTACCTAGTACTTAACTTAGCGTCAGTCTTGAATGAATTAGGACCGACTTTCTACGCACCGACATTGCAAGTTAATAAAACTTGAACAGCGTTTCCTCGACCCGACGACAAAATTTTATTACCAGTGAACTGAATTACCGACGACGCGGAAGTAATTCAATTAGCGTGTAGTTTCAATTAGAATTAGTGGTGGAACGTCATAGGTCAGTGATAAATGAACGATTAGAACGATTAATTTATATGTATACTATATGTCTAGCGTGGGCTTTGAAAAGGTAAATATTTTTTTTATTTTACAGTGAAATAAAACACTCCTTTTAGTTTTTTGTCTGTCTATTAGTTTGGACTTAACTTTGACGCTATCGGTGGTGTATTCACTGATCAAGAGGTCTCATATTCGATGCCCGAGTCGAGCAAGTACTTTTGACCGCTTTTGCCTGTTTTTAATTGATAAATCAGCCTCTCAGAATACTAATAATAGCTTGGGACTTAGTAACGTGCCCGGTAAATGGCAATAGGCTCACCCACTGTTTTTTTGCTTTCGTAACGGCTAAGCCAATTTTAACAGAGACTTTACATCACGTATGAATATGAACCTTGTCTATAAGGTACATTTTATTACACCGTCCATTTTGAAATATTGGAAACGGACATAAACCCCGAACAGCGACAGTCAGTAAATAATAAAGACGTAAACTAGAGATAATCATTGGATCGTCTTGCAATATTAAACCTATAATAGAACGACACGCGACACTTAAGTCTCCCCCTTTACGCGACTCAGTGGCGCCGCGTGAACCGTTTAGATGCAAACTTTACACATACAGAGTGTTTCAATTTTCAACGGAATAGAAATTGAGTGAAAACAAGTGACTGTGTTGAATTTAAAAAGGTATTTTCTGATGAAAATAAAAAATGCAGTTTTAGAAGACTCAGTTTAAATTATATAATAGGATTCGGGAACTACTGATATGCGCGATCGCGCGTATGATCGCGAATACACATTTTATCTTGATATATCTGACTTTTCGGCATAGGTTACACGTGCCATGGTCGCATGCTGACTGAATCGGCGATGACAGGACGTTATTTATATGAGGCAATACCAAAATATGGGAGTAAACTCTAGTCTGTGTAATAAACTACTCACTTATTTGTCGGTGTAAACTATTATAGTAACTTGCCATTTGACTTCTGAGTTATAAAAATGGTTCATCTATATTTTGCTAGAGGTATCGTGAAACTCACAAAAAAATCTTATAGCAAATCAAAAGAATGCATTAAGTAGGTATTTTATATAAAACTATTTGTTATTTAAATTCTTATTTACTAGACATAATAAAGAATAGGTAGTAATAAACAAGCGTACTGTTTCCAAGCAGTATTAAAAATGACCAATTAACATTTTGTGTGGGTAAACAAGATCCAATTTTAGGTTTACCCTGAAATAGCTATATTTATTTTCGGACGAAAGTACAATGAATTTGGGTAAATAGGCCATCCCTTTGGTGATCGAATGACTAGACGAATTACCTTGGTTAGTACCCTAGTTCGGATTAGGCTTGTAATTTAGACCTATTGGGCTGTTTAGGCTTAAAATTAGGTTCACCTTTTTGATTATGTTTTCGATGGGTATTTAGATCCTGTCGGTATTAGTTACTTTAGAGAGAGGAAACTTGAGTGTTTTTATTTTTGTAGAGTCATTTACGCTGAAATGCATATTACACTGGTCTAGTAAAATGCATAGCTTCAAAACAATACAATTGCTTTAAATATATCCTAAACTATATCTACCTCTAGGTTCACATTTATGTTGCAAAAGCAATAATACTTTGTGATTCTATACTAATACAAGTAATTAATTTTGGCACTTTTCTATTCTTCCTGGGTCTGGGTCAAGTCTATGTGATTTATTTTGCGAAGTTAAGAATGAAGCTAAATCTCGTGTACCGTCCTCAAACGTCAAGTAAACCATGGATTAGGAGAGACGTACTGTTCACTTAAATAGTGTGTTTGCTAACCTTAATTGCCAATGTATATGGTAAAAACACACAGGCTAGTAGTTAAAGAAAGTTCAAATACGTTCCTGTATTAAATTAATATAATATAATTAATGTAGAGTTAACATAGGTACCTATTCAATTTAAGAAAAAATATTTTTGATTAAAGACACGTTTAAAAAAATTAAGATATTTTTCGGTTAAAGCCAACGGACAAGCATAAAAACATTATACAATTGATGATAGAAATAGTAAATATTTTTGCGATTAATTACAAACAATGTGTACCAACATACCTCTATCATCACGTCTTGTTTTAGAGGCAGAGATTTACACATCCTACTTGCAATATCTACCTAAAGCTTCATTCAAACAGTAGTTCCAATCGAAATTTATTCAAAACGTATACGTTTGAATCTGACGTACCTAAACTCTAGTCAGAGCAACCATAGAAAAATGGGCTCGCACTAACTACATGTAGTTTCAAAGTCTCTATTCCAAGTTCATTAGAACTTTGCAAAACGCAACGATCGCTAAAGAAAGTTTCATTTTCAATTTGAAATTGAAATTCAGGCTGAAAAAATCCCCTCTTTCTTAAAAGTTTCCCTTCATAAATTTTATTAGAAACGGAAAGATTTTTATGGTAGTACTTTTGTACGGCAAATTGTTCTGGAGCTGTTTTATTCTATTGCTGTCTCGTTCTTTTACAAGTTAAAAAATGAAACGACTGTAGAGTCATAAATATTATAGTTTAACTGGAATACAAAAAAAAACACTTCCAGGGAAAGATAGAATTATTTCAGACACTTGAATATTGTCTTACGAATTAAACATTTAAGATTTCGCAAAGCTAGTTTAAATTGCTTAGCCATTAAAAAATAAACAAGTTTCTAAGTGTTGAATTTGCTATCGCCACCTGACAAATAATAAAAAACTACCACTTCGAAATCAATTATCTTTCATATATATAACTTATTTAAGCAAGGAAACTAGACTGGTCAATTGTTTGCTACACTTATCTATCGGCCAATGGTACGTTGCTTGAAGAAAATTAATTGTCATTTAAAATTAATCGATCGAAAATATGTATATCGATCGTGAGGCAAAAATCGATTTCTTGATGAGGCAAAACAGTTGTTGTTCTTAAAAAGCTATAAAGTTTACAAATAAGCCCTAGTCTCAAATTTTCTGATACACAATTAGTTCATAATACAAGGCTCTTAAAATCCGAGGTTAAACTAATGTTTTATTCATAATTGAAACATGCTAAGATTTCACGCTAAAGTGGCGGTAACCCTCTTGTTAGTTAAAATGCTAATTATTTGTGTAATGAATATGTAACATGTGTACGCGATTAATGCGAACTTAGTGTATTAATACATGTATTTTTTAGCAGGTTTAATTGCGTAAATAAATAATATTTTTTATTCACACTAAACACTCGTGTCAGCTCTAAAAAGAGGTTTTTGACTTAGTCGACATTATTTTTATGTCTTTACGCTTTGGTGTATTAAACTTTCATGTCTGATTGTTGTGAAAATTTGCATGAAGATAATACAATACCTCCTAAAAATGGGATCAAACAAAGTTATACTTTTGTCTTAAAAAATCACCCCCGGTCTGGAATACTGAACGTAGAAACGCGTGAGATGCTAATTGTTTCTTTCAACCCGTATTGATATCGGCAATGTCAAAAGAAACTCAAAACATGCAGTTCACAACCACTCAAACTACAACTAAATACTACTATCGCAAAGCAAAATAAATTTGTTTAACATTCCCAATACATTCGACCATATTTAACTCATTTCTATGGTTTGAATACTGTATCAAAGGGCTGTTTCTCCGAACCAAAGCTTTAATACATACATTATATATGTTTGTACCGAATACGCATGGACTTTATACGTCAAATGCCGAATATCGATAGGAATTACTTGTTGAAAGCTATTAAGTAAGTCGAGCAAAAAAAAGCGGCACGGCCGTAACATCCTTTTCTCGAAGCAATTCGGGCTATTTTTGACACCCCTATAATTTCGTTGTGGATAAAACAAGAAGCCTGGATTTTCAGCAACTAATCAGTCATTGTATAAACACGGTATATTTAAAATTTCAGTCAATTTGAACCAGTGGTTTAAAAATTACAACTTGTTAAAGTTTTGAATTTTGTCACTCACTGATTCACTGACTCACTGACTCACTGACTCACCGATCATCAAAAGTCTAAGGTACTTCTAGCAGACTTAGAAGCTTAAAATTTTGAATACAAATAGGGTTTAGTGTCTTAATCATGGGAAAAATTTAATATTTTCTAATTTTGTTCCAGTTTTCTAAATACACCAACTGCAAGAATAACTTTGTAATCCTATATAAATGTATAAGATTACAAGGTTACATTTGCAGTTAATGAATTA
Source organism: Anticarsia gemmatalis (assembly GCF_050436995.1). Taxonomy (NCBI): domain Eukaryota; kingdom Metazoa; phylum Arthropoda; class Insecta; order Lepidoptera; family Erebidae; genus Anticarsia; species Anticarsia gemmatalis. Next base: position 8,783,396 of record NC_134762.1, read on the forward strand.
TTATTACTGTAGAAAATAAAATAAATAGGTGTAAATAGGTACCTACTATATGAGGCATAACGGAAGGGGGTATAGGGTGGGTAAGGGTTTTTAGCCCATGAAATTGAACAACATTCCCATAAGAAAATATGTTGAATTATGAAAAAAAAACGTCTTTCCATACAAATTGGACTTATGTTCGCTCTACAAAAAGAAGTGAGATGCCATCAAAAACATTCTATAAAAACCTCAAGTCTCGCCGTAAAAAGTTGTGAGATCTATATAATACCAAGTCGTTTAATCTATTTAGTCTCTACTTAAAGGAACTTCTGTCTTAAGTTATTACGTATGTTATTATCATGCCAATTTAAAAAAAAAATACCTTTAAAACAAATAGATCGACTTGGTCATTTTGATTAGTTATTTTGATATAGAGATATATGCTTTTGCGTAGCTGGGTGTCTAGTTTAATTGAACATATAACAAAGTCAGTAAGTAAATTGAATATAATCATTCGATTGCAAGTGACGGGTAAGGTTGTAAAATATTGACCAGATTTTGTAAAATTTTGTGTAAAAGAACTAAAATAAATATTATTTCATGATAAACATTGCCTATGCCTGCTACTCCAGCAACGTTGATTTATTTACCCCCTTACCCTTACATATTTATTCCGCAATTTTTTTGTAATTAAGATATGTCAAACAAACATTAAGAAATCAAGATATACATTATTTTTCTTCAGATATAAGTGAATAGAGGTAAAAGTCCGAAATAAAAGTATTTTCGGACTTTTACCATTGAGAGTTGGTAAATCTTAGGTTTTACCGGAAAATCTTAGGACTTACCACTGTTCAGGATTTTACAGTAACATATACAACAAAACTCAACACTATTTAAACAACTAACAATAGCCAAACAGTGCCAAAAAGTACCACAATCAGAAACATTCCACGTTATCACTTATTACTGTACACTCATTTCAGTAACAGTTCCCTTGTAATCTGAGTACTTCACACGTTATTACATAGTTACGATGTTATTAATAACGACAATTGATGTAGTGAAAACCTTTATAGCTCATGAAGAGATATCAAGTTTACAAATAAGCCCTTGTCTTAAATTTTCTAAAACATTATTAGTTAATAATCCAAGGCTAACAAAATCCGAGGTTAAACGAATGACTTAAGTTCAAAATAATTCTTATTTATTCCTTAAATAGACAGTTCACAACAAAATTCCACACCACACAATCAACTAACTATAGCCAAACTATACAAAAAAGTATCACAATCAGAAACATTCCACATTACCACATATTACGGTACACTCATTTCAGTAACAGTTCCCTTGTAATCTGAGTACTTCGCACATTATTAGCAAACCATACCACTTTGCTTAATGAACAACCTATTGCGTTGAGTAGAGAGAATGCATTATATTAACGTGCTGTTCACCTTTCAGGGGTTAATAGAGGTGTCTAATAAATTATTATGAAATATTAAACAGAGCAATTATTCTAGTATATGAATATGTTTTATGAATGTTAAAGTTTGTTTTGATGAGTTTATTTACTGTGTTATTACGAAAAAAAATCAGAATTGATATTGATGACATTTGCAAGAATATATAATTTATAACCTGGATTAATACAATAGGGAACTTTTTTCTACGGCAAGTTCTTCCTCGCGAATCGAAGTTGGGGGCAGCCAACTTGATTTGAGATATTCCAAAGCACATTGTATAATAAACGAATATCTTCATTTTTTTTTATATATGATAGAAATCAAAATTCCGAGAATAATTAGTAAAAATTTAGACCTTTCAGGAAATTCTCATAAAAATAACACAATCATAATTCTATTTCACACCCTATCGAAAAGAATATGACAGTATATTTTCTCAACACCAATTCTTTACAAGTTGGAAACTAGTTTGGGACAAGTTGCGGGGCTCTATCAATGTCACATTACCGTTTCACATCAAGCTATGTTTAGTACCCCCGGGCTAATCCTTCACTGTCCGTGTAAATTCAGTTAGAGGTCTCCAGAGACTTTCCTTCTGTTATTTAGGGGGTCCTTGCGTGATATTGTCTTTATATATGTGATACGGACAAGGCTTTAGTGTTATTCACTAGGATAGTTTTTGCTGGTTCGCGTAACATATGCAACATAACTACGCAAGTACCACATAAAATAGTTAATGTTTACGTTCCGTAATACGTTGTTTTTCTACACAGTAGATTCGTAGTAGATTTTGCTAACATTTTTTTTTACATGGGAATTATTGGTTTTTACAATGACATCAATGAAAATAAAAAGAGGCAGAGACCAGAGAACGCCACTTGATACGATCCTTAGAAACTTTCCTTGCTTATAAATATACTATACTATATACTTTTAGGAGAATCAATATTAGCTATTTAAAAAAAAAGAGACAATTACCGACGAATTATTTATTAACTCTTAAATAACAATAAACTCTAACTAAATGAACATTAACCACTAAAATTAACTATTATCGCAACTACAATAAATTAACTTTGAAAATACAACTGAACCAAACAATCAACCGATAATCTACCTGTAATAAAATATCTGACTCTATCGCCATGCAACAACAACCTATCGCTACGAAAGCCGAAAGCCAAATGACCGTTAAGCGGTTTGGCGTTCGTATTTATAGTTGTTGAAGCGTGACGTCACAAAGCAAAGACAAATCAAATTCAATTATGCTGATACGGCCTCTCCTGACCGTGCTCCGTCCTCGGTGCACATCTTCACAGTGGTCGATAGGTCTATTCTGCAGCTGGCGACGGAGGTTCACCTTCTGTGTTACCCGGCGGAGCTCCTGGAGGAGCAGCAGCAGATGGCCCGGGCTGAGCATCATCCAATTCATCGTCAGTGGCAGTCTCTTGATAGGGAAATAATAAAAACAGTTAGTTATTTAACCAGTTAACAAATCATGCCTATTCTTTCATACTTCACACTTTCAAGGCCCTCAATCATAAATATTCACACATAATTCAACTTTTTGTATACCTAAGTCTTTCAATCAGCCACAGACCTTGTATATCTAAATCTTTCAGCCACCCACAAACCTTGTACACTTAATTACAGCGAACGCGCGTTTCATGCAACCCTACACACGTTTTATAACAAAACGTGTCTGCCAGAGCAATGTCCGTGTACACAAATAGTGCAATTCCGGAACAAAGCCTGTGAACAGCGCAATTCCGGAACACAGTCCGTGTACGCAAGTGCAATTCCGGAACACAGTCCGTGTACACCATACAGCGCAATTCCGGAACACAGTCCGTGTACGCAAGTGCAATTCCAGACTATAGTCCGTGTACACCATACAGCGCAATTCCGGAACACAGTCCGTGTACGCAAGTGCAATTCCGGATCGTAGTCCGTTTCACACTGGAAAGTGCGTGCTGGGTGAGACTGCACATGTGAGAACACACTCCAGACGCCAGAAGTATATACACGGCGAATTATGGCCTGTATAACTCTGTAACACAAAGCGGATCATGAATTTTTCAAACCACATACCTTCGAAAAACGCTGCACAAGACTCGGGACACCACTCTCCTTTCCACGGCACCATGTATTGTGCCGCCGCTTGTGTAGTTTTTCCACGTGCGCCACTCAGGAGTTTCAACTCGTACCGATCACTCGGCAGGGCCTTTGTAACTCTGTATGGACCTCGCATACCTGAATCGAGTTTTCCCGTGGACTGTGAATACTTAATGACGAACACTAAATCGCCAACAGCGAATACTCTGGGAGGGTGTCGGTGACGATTCACTTGAGCATCTTGATTTTCTTGATTTTGGCTCAGTAGTGTCGCTGCTCGACTCCGGCTCAACTCTCGTCTTGCATCACAATTGGGCTCAGCTATATCCACTGCCACATCGCGGATCAGAGCACGGATCACAGGAGTCGTCGCATCAGTACCAATTAACAAATTCATAGCGGAAGATTGTGTGGTTCTTTGCTTAGTAATATTAAGAACAAGTTGAATCTTACTAATTGAATCAGACCAAACAACATCCTTGTGACGACTTTCGACGCGAATTAAATTTAAAACCGTACGTATATAACGCTCGGCCTGCCCATTTGCATGGTGCATTTCGGGCGTGATATAGTGAATGGCGCAACCAAGCTCTGAAATCCAACTTGTGAAACTAGACGCTTCAAACATACGACCGCGATCACATACTAATAATTTAGGCACGCCAAACAAGGATATTGCGTTATTAATAGTCCGTTTAAGCTCAACAGTATCTTGACGGTATAAAGGATACAACAGACAAAATTTTGTAAACGAATCAACTAATACAAGTACAAATTTATAACCTTTAGATTCGGGTAAAGGCCCGAGAACATCTACATGCACAGTATTAAAAGGTATATCCGGTTTTTCCCATGAAGTTATGGGTTGTTCGGGTGCTCGAGGAACTCTTTTCTTCGAAATACAAATAAGGCAATGCGAAACATATTTCTGGACAAAACTTTTGAGTCCGGGAAACCAAAAGTGTTTAAGTATGAGAGCATAAGTTTTATCCACACCTATGTGCTGATGCTCATCATGAAAAACACGCAAGACACTTAAGCGATGTCCTTTAGGGATGTAACATAGAAGCCTACCTTCTTCCCCTTTTGGAGTATAGCGATAATATAAGATACCGTTTCGACACAAGTATCGAGTCGAATCTAACTGGCCTTCGTTAACTTTTTGTATAAGTGCCTGAGTCTCGTTATCGGCAGATTGAGCTATCTGTGCCCAATTCAACGGCCTTTCAATGCAGTGGACTTGCGCTATTGGTGGATTTCTGCTTAGGTAATCGGCATGGGACATCATTACTCCCTTTCTATATTCTATGGTGAAGTTATAATCTTGCAAGTAAATCCACCAGCGCGCAACCCGAGGCAATAAATCTTTTTTACGTTCGGTGGCTTTCAAAGCATTGCAGTCTGTAATAATTTTGAAATTTATGCCAATGAGATAATGTCGATAATGCTGCAACGCTTTGACAACCGCCAAAGTTTCCAGTTCGTAGGAGTGGTATCGACTTTCCGCTCCCAGGGTGACCTTACTAAAGTAAGCAACTACGCGTTTGTTGCCATCACCGTGTGTTTGCATCAACACCGCCCCGTACCCCGCGCTACTTGCATCTGTATGCAATTCAGTAGCTAACTGAGGATCAAAAATGGCTAGTATAGGCTCATTAGTAAGCCGATCAATTATATATTGACGAACCCGCTCTTGTTCTTCACCCCATTCGAACTTAACGTTCTTTTTAGTCAGTTTAGAAATATTGGCCGTTTCCGTTGCATAGTTTTTAATGTAGCGACGGAAATACCCAGCCAGTCCTAAGAACTGCCTAACCTGTCTAACAGTCTGTGGTTTGGGAGTATTAACCAAGGCTTCGATCTTTTGAGGGTTCGGCCTTACCTGACCATGACTTATAATTCGGCCTAAATATTCAACTTCTGTCGTCAAAAATGAGCACTTTCGAAGATTTATTGAAAAACCTGCTTCAGTAAGTGTCTGTAATACCTCACGGAGTAAACTAACGCCTTCAGAGATTGTGTTACTCATTAAAAGTACGTCGTCAATATAAACAAGTACACTTCCAGCGTGAATAAATCTTCGAAGGGTCTCATTTATAATTCTTTGGTAGACCGTTGGCGAATTGCAAAGTCCAAATGGCATTTTGAGAAACTCATAATGTCCTTCGGGTGTCACGAATCCAGTTAAATGGGTGGACTCCTTACTAATAGGAATTTGATAGAACCCGGAAGCCATATCGAGACAACTGAAGAATTTGGACCCCCCAAGCCGATCTATATGGTCCTCGATAAGTGGGAGAGGATACCGGTCTTTTATGGTAATTCTATTTAACGCGCGAAAATCTACACACATACGATCCGTGCCATCCTTCTTTTTAACAAGGATGATAGGGCTCGCATATGCAGAAGTTGATTCCTTTATAATGTTTTTGTCTAACAGCTCTTTTATCATTTCGCGGACTTTTAATTTCTCTTGATGAGACAATCGGTATGGGTGATATGCAATGGGAACTTCACTAGATAATTTTATATGCATTTGACCAGTTTTCACAGTAGAAGAAGCAGTACCGGTTATCAGAAATGATGAAAATTCATTAATGACAGCCATTAATGACTTAAGATCGGAATCTTGAAGAGGCGTATTTATGCTTGTGATCTCAGTCCCAATAGTGTTTACAGAAGTAGAATCATTAGAATGCATTAAATACTGACCGTCCCTTGATCTAACATAAGTAATACCATCCCTATCAAGGACATCTGTACCTATAATAATCGAGTGAGTACTCATACATGTAGAGGGAACAATCACAAAATCCACCTCGAGAGCAATGTTACAGAATTCCACAACAAGGGTAACATATTCATAAACTATAATTGGTTCTTTACCAATTCCCTTCAACACACAATTGGTTGGTTTATGATGACAGCTAAAATGTTTGACAACATCTGACGACATCAAGGAAATATTTAACGCCCCACTATCTATTAAAACATCTACAGGTATACCCTGTATTACCCCTGTACTAATATCCCCAACCTTCTGATTATTATTTATCTGTTTACACAAGTTAACGCTCTTATGATTATTATTCTGCGTAAGCGCACGAGATTTGGCAAAACAAACATTTTCCGTATGACCTACTTTCTTGCAAAATGTACAGGAAGGTCTCGATTCACCATCATTAGCTTTATGTTTCGGTTTATCATTACCTACTCTACTTGGGCATTGCAAACGCATGTGACCTGTTTTACCACAACCATGACACTTAACCATTCGGTTCTTATTAGAAAAATGACTAGAGCTGTGTTTATGAGTCTCTATTTTAGTGGATGACTTAGGTTTGACATAAATGGCCAAAAACGATACTAAATTATCAACGGTTAGATTGGCATTAACAGCAGCGGCCTTAACCTGAGGATTGTTAATACCACGAAGTACAATTTGTACCATAAGGTCATCAGCGATTCCCTTTACTATGCGTAAACGTAACAAAGATCTTCGAGCGTATTCCGCGTAAGTAGAGAACTTATCAGAGTTCGTGCTCATAACCTCAAAGAGTATATTCGCATAATCAAGACGACGCGGACACAACGATTCAAAATCTTTAGTGAAATTGGACCATGATCGATCATTAGTCGTCCATTCATTGAGCCAAATTTTTGCGTCACCCTTTAAGCAATTTGCAACCCGTGATAAGCACTCTGAATCACCCCAATTGTTAAGTCGCTTCGCCTGCTCAACCTCATTGCACCACACCTCAAAATCGTGTACAGATGGGTCAAAATTCGAAATGTAGTATCCTTGCCTTTTAGTACCAACTATGGAGAGTAATGCGTCGGTGAATGCTTGAGCACTCGTAGACGCACTGCTTTCAGCTACAGGCATATTATCACTATCAGGCGGTATGGAATTTCGCGAGTTATTAATAGAGGATTGTTCAATTGCCGACAAACGACTCATAATCGAACCTAACATATCCCTCATTGAACTATTACTGCGAGAACGGGATCTATTCAAACATTGTGACTGTACAGTACCTTTCCGCGACACCCGCTCGCACTTACGTGATCGACACCTGTCCGACCGTGGAGATCGTTCGGCATCCCGGCGCGGTTCACGCTTATTGTTGCGATCACGATGCTCACTTCGACGGCTACGAGATCGCTGCAATGATCGAGAACGTGAACGACATGATCCCTGTTCACTAGACTCGCTATGAGACCGGCGTCGGCGGTCCGACCTTGATGACTTATAACGACCCTGCTTATCCCGAATCGACCTACTGCGAGATCTTTCTTTTACATGAGAACGCGTCTCACTCGAACGACTGCGCGTACGTGAACGAGATACTCGTGTACGCGGCATGATAATTATTATCGGTTGATTGATTGAACAACACAAATGTGGTATCGTTAGGCGTATCCCACTTCTGATTTTAGGAGAATCAATATTAGCTATTTAAAAAAAAAGAGACAATTACCGACGAATTATTTATTAACTCTTAAATAACAATAAACTCTAACTAAATGAACATTAACCACTAAAATTAACTATTATCGCAACTACAATAAATTAACTTTGAAAATACAACTGAACCAAACAATCAACCGATAATCTACCTGTAATAAAATATCTGACTCTATCGCCATGCAACAACAACCTATCGCTACGAAAGCCGAAAGCCAAATGACCGTTAAGCGGTTTGGCGTTCGTATTTATAGTTGTTGAAGCGTGACGTCACAAAGCAAAGACAAATCAAATTCAATTATGCTGATAATACAATAAACAGAGCTGCCGAGCCGGTTACGATTACCTAAAATATAAGATTACGTATCTACCTAAAATGTGAAGGTGAAAAAATTACATTAAAATTTATACAATGAACGCAACAAAAATGGAAAACAAGTCACAAAAACCAAGCCGATGAAAGCATAAGGTTGACCAAAAACCACATTGCGAAGAAAATTAAAAAATAATGAGAATATTTTCGTGTTTTTATAAGCGTTTCATTAAACACATTTTCCGTGAACACAAGGAAAATGAGAGTATGATAAAACAAAAATACAGTTAATTAAATATTTCAAAGTTTCATCAATCTTTTTTGAGTTTTTTTCCCGGTAAGGATTCTTTTGAAATTAGTTTTTGAATCGAGTTTTGCGAGCCAATTTTTCAGTTGACGTGGTTTGATTAAAATGAAGATATCGCGTAGTTATATGCTTCCAATCAAATAATGTTGTTTATAGGCCATGGTAGCCATAAACACGTTTGATAAATAATTTATTGTTTTAATTTCAAAGTTAGGTGACCAAACGGATTAGGTTATAGTATACGGATTTTAAATTTATCTATCCCAGTAGTTACCTTTTTGTCGAAGAAGTTTTGTATCCACGATTCGTTTTTAAGCTCTAATTATTATTTAAATATCCTTTATTCCATAATATTTTTGTATTCGAAATCGTCGTAATATTTTAAATCTATCACTGTTTCAAAAAAGCTGTTGCTCCTGAGAAGAAATGGCAAGTTGTTGCCAGCGATATAACGAAACCCTATGTTAGATATTTTTATTTAAAAAAGGGTAATTATAATAAACCAACAGAACGGCAATTTGCAAATATATTCTTCTTAAATAAGGTAAAAGAACATTTACATTTTATTATCCTCAAGGCACTGAGTATAACCTGTACTTAAAGAGTCTTCCTTATAATAATTTACAAGGTATTTAGGTAGGTAACTTTGTCACAACAAAATATTTTATTAATTTGTTGAGTGGGAGAAAATCTAGCGTTCTTAGAATTACTTTTTTATTCAGTCAAACCTATGAATATAAAGTAAGTGTACGATACTTCAAAAAACCATAATTGTCCCGTTACACGCGTTAAAAGTGCTCTCAAATACAAGAATACCTTTTATATCAGCCAAAATTCCAAAATAAAAAAATTTAACGAAGAAAAAGTTCTTTTTTTACATACGTACACCAAATTTCGCCTTGTTTCCGAAAAGCAGAGACCAAAGAACGCCACTTAATGCGATCCTTACAAACTTGCCTTACCTCATTCCCATCTACACTTCTTGTCACACAGGACCACCGGTTAAGAGTATTACGCATCTGACCTTTTTGAAGGACATGACTAATAATAATATGACCGTGTTTTTTATTCCCAAAATTTTACTTCGACTGAATAACTTTACGCAATATTAGTCTCGAGGCAACTATTACCACTACTTTAATTTTATAAGCTAGCATTTTCTCAAATTCACATTTTCTTTGCGTCTAGAATATTGGGTACAGTCATCTCCAAAAGCAGCTGGTCATACTCAATCTTTTGAAACCCTATATACAGAAGTGTGCACATTATTCCATGGAAAAAACATTTGCCATTGATTGAAATGTTTAAATACCTCATTAACTACCTCACTCGCCCGTAGCCAGTTGCGCTCACCGGTCTGACATAGATCTGTGGGTGAAGCAACCGTTGGCGCGGTCACTCTATAGATGGGTGACCGCATAGTGGTATTTGAGCTGGGCGTCTCCGTGCTTCGGAGGGCACGTAAAAAGTCGGTCCCGGTTGTTGTCAACTAAGATAACAGTCGTTAAGCCATGTCAAAGGCCTTACGGGCGGCTTGAACAACTTTGACATTAGGTTGACCACTAACCATACGATATGAATGAATGACTACCTCACTCATTCTACCTGATTTTGATCAGTTATTTATTGAAATTACGTAACACAGAGGTTTTGAAAATATGAAGTTAGTTTTGGATCTGACTGTACGTATATCGAATTCAAAGTACCTTCGCCTCACAATATTATGTATATAGACACATTATAATATAATCCATACATTATTTCAGTAATATGTATTCAGTAGCAGTATCCTTATTATGGAATAAACTAGAGGCTTTGATGACAAAATATCATAGAGACGTGTTTGGTATCGTACTGATATCAAAGAGAACAAAGGGAATGCTTTTTATCACTATACTTTTGATGTTTTGGTATGTGGAATGTTATATACATTTGATACATATTTTCTCTATGTAGATACAGCTGTGGAAGTGAAAAAAAATCTTCTATTTTAGGAAAATGTTCTATATAAGGTACCAATATATTTACATAGATTTTCCAAAAAATGTAGTCTAAAGTAATGATTTCAATTTAACTAGAGGAAAGGCGTGAATACTAAGGGTTTGATTGTCATTCTGAACAACTAGATGATAATGCTGTTCTGGGTGTAGTCTGTGTCAGCAGTATATAATAATATATTATTAAAAGTCCAAACACAGTGCGGGCGATTACAAATAAGAAATCAACCACATATCGTATGGACTTTGCTTTCTATCAAATATTTTTAGATAAAACCTTTCTATGGCTCGATAATTCTGAGAGAGATTCCGTACTCTATTTCTCAGCCTAGACCTTGAACTTAAACATAATTACAAAAGGCCGAACACAATTCAATATAATCTCCACTTCCCTCAAACGTCAAGGCGTAGGCAATTAAACTTGTATAATCTAATGGAACTGTCGGCGGCAGTCAACAGAATGTAACTTGAACTTGTGACGTCATCAAGACCTACCCTATTGTCCTTGATGGCAGTATGTAACTAGTTTTACTAACTTGAAATTGCTTGTGTATTTATGTTGACAGTTTTGATTGAATATCGAATATTTGATCACATATTTTAGTAATAATTGTGTTCTTGTCGCGGATTTCACCCCCTGTGAAATTTTGTTTAAATCGAATGAATCTCATACGTGAAATCCTTTCATACCTATAATAAGTATGAAAAAACTTATTTTGCTCTGTTCGATATATTATCTTATCTTGTATAATATACTCGTATACCACATAATTACCAATATCATAAATGCAGAAGCATTCTTACGTGTTCATGGTTGACAGTGCATATTTAAAAAATGATTTTTTAATTTTTACAACAATATAGGTATATTATGTTAAATTGTATTATATGTATATTATGTGAAAATTTCAAATACTTTACTTTTACATTTCAACATGTTTCCTGAAAAAACCTCCGACACAAATGATGCACGCTAAAGTTAGACTCCAACTAACCTAAAACCTAGAACTACATCCTCATTTAACCTAATTAATTCAACATATTCAAACCTCGTTCGTGGAACTGAATTCGGAGTTCAGAAACATGCAGCCAATTTGAACTTCGGAAATTGTTCGGAAAAATAAAACGTGGGTTCTTTAGAAGGAACTAAGTTCGTTTCGGTTACGTGAGTGCCGGAAGGGTGGTATCGAAGGTTTAAATGACGAAGATAAGGGGAGTTTTTTGTAGTCGTTATGGGGTGTATATTGGTCAAGTTTAGGAGTATTTGCCAGATAGAAAATGTTATGGACACATCTAGAAAATATATCTAAAAAAATAAATGAAATAAAAGCTGTCATATTGCGAAAGCTCTTTAAGCATATTTTGTGGTTTTAAAGCTAATACAAAATTCTAGTCATGTGTCAATTCTATGATTAAATATAAAATAAAACACCTAGTAAAATAATTACAAATTAATTGTCACAACTCAAAAGACATCGTATTTTTCTTACAATAAAAATATTATATTTATTATATTTTACAAATCTCAGACGCACGTTTATGTTACGTAGTTTTACGCACAATGTTAAAAACAAACCTCAATTCAGTTGAAAAATATTACCTAATAGCTAGCACATAATCATCGTTTTAAGAACAAAAGTATCTCAATTGAATATAAAAGAAGTTCTACCTTATATTTGAAGGCAGTTGTTAGAACCTTGACCTAAACTTCCCTAATTTAGTAGTCTAGGTGTCTGTTTTGGCAGCATCCCAAGGCCAAAGTGTTTTGTCTTCCTCTAATTCTATATAAAGGAAAGAGACAATAAATTACCTTTAACGATCTGTCTGTTCGTCTAACCGTAGTGAAATAAATCTTTAGAACGTGGTCAAATTAAGAGATAGGAGTTGGATATCAGCCGTTTTCTAAGACAACAACTTACACAACACTTTTTTCATTCCGACAGGAGATCTTTGGCCAACATCGGTCTAATTCATTACCGCCAACAAACTGGTTCACAGTTTGGTGATATTTCTATATATTTTATAATGTGATATATTACATAAATTAACGTATTAAAAAAAGTAGTTTTGTTCAGTAGCCGCTACATTAAACTAGTCTGCTAGCATCTTTGATATCATGAGTATGACCGTCTCTTACTGTTGATTTACTAGGACAATGTCTACTTACTATCGTGTAGTATCGATTACAAGCGGTATGAGGTGAACAAATGCTCATCTGCTGTCATATTATTATGTGTATGTATGTCTATGTTTTAAATTCATTAGTTCGTTTTTTCATAGGTTAGTTGTGATAACAAGTTTTTTAAGTTATGCATGAGTACAACCACCTTTTTAAATGTGCTTACTTATCCATGAATACGATCGTCTTTTTCTTAAAAGCTTAATAGGCCAATATCTTCTAGTTGTCTAGCCTTTTTTTTTTCTTCAGGAAAATGCATTACTGCGTGTCCAGCTCCAGGGAGGTAGCGGGGGTCTGTCGGGCTCTCCCGCCGGCTAGGCGTTCCGGTTTTTAAATTTGGGCATACTGACTAAAAACCTGACGGTGTTCCTTCAACAGTCACCATAAAGTGGCCAGGACGCGGTACCTCCAATTGAATACTCCGCGTCCCAGCCGGAAAAGATACGTGTAAAACCTAGTTGTCTAGCCTGGCAATGAGACTATGCCCTTAGTATTACGTGCTCACATTACTTTCTGTTGGCCTAGATTCCATTTTGTATTTTGTTTTTGGCAAACATTGTGTGTTTGGGTCTCTATGGAACGTTGCCAGAAATTTAGGTTATGAAGTGTTAAGAACGAAGTACCTCAATGTATTTTGGGGGTAATTATCTAACACTTGGAATAAAAAAATTGTTATGAGATAATTTATGAACTGAAAGTTAATCTTCGCAGAAGAAATTAAAATATTGTATCAAACAGAATTTCGACGACTACTACTAGAGTACTTAAGTGTATCTTTAATTTTAATGAAGTACTTAGGGACTACTAAAATACAAATTTTAATTTAAAGTTTAATTTATCCTAGGTTTATTCCTCATCTTAAACCGATTTATTAAAACATCAGACAACTTTTTTTACAATTATTTGTGTGTTCTACAAATAGTTATTGTTTCGCGTCTGGTCGTACTTTGTGTCCGTTGTTTGTATGTTTGTAAAAGTCCTCACGACACAAGAGTAGTTCTTAGGGCGGAAGTTGTCGGTTTAAAAAACAAAAATATACAAAAAATATTAAAAATTCCACTCAAAACTTCAAAGTATACCTTATGCACAATTTCTATAGAAACTTATAAACTATTCTCAATCTTATCTTTAAGGTCATAGGCCAAGTAAGTGTCCAAAATGCTTTACAAAACGTGATTACAGGTTATAATAAAATGACGCCACTGTATATAAGGAATTCGTCACGTATACAAACACAATTAATTAATAATGTAAATTTGTGCTCTCTGTTCGTAATTAATTGGATTCCTCGGCGACCGCATTGTTTTCTGATTACATGTATATACTGTTACTTGAGGTGAGGAGGATTATGTTTGTTGGGAGATGTTTTGATTATCTTGTTTTTTATAGACTGCTGTATGTGAAATAAATTTTCTGTTGCAAAAGGCTATAAAAATCACTTAAAAGTATGATGAGGTTAGTCAGACTTATAAATTATTATTGGTATAACTGGTTTGCAAATAAAATAAAATAACGCGTTATCATATAATAACTAAACTGTAGTTAGCTTAGTTTATGTTTCCAAACTTTTGCTTTAGTTTGCCTTGGCTTCGAAACAATTACTTTTTTGCGTAAATAAAGTATGTTAATTTGTCATTTTGTCAAATTGACATTTTTTATTCTTGCTTTGAGCTATTAAGCCATAGATATACAGGTACAAATGCATATCTCTTCTCTGAAACTTTATTATCATTCTAATGGCTTAATATACGATTATCATAATAAACATTTAATACGTATAATACTAGGTTCATTCGCCATGTCAGTCACGGCCGCATCTACATGTAATTAATACTAGGGGAGCCGAGTGTCGAGCAAAGAGATTAAATGTATTAAAAACGTGTACATTATAATTACTGCGTTGATTAAAATATTATACTACGGTATTATGACCGCTTAAGATAATAATAATGCATTCGCTGTCCATTTTAAAAAGTCCTTTATGTTTCGTAGCTTCGTAGCGGATCTACGAGTCACGTAGAACTCTCGTAGCATACCGTAGCACTTTCGTAGGACGTGCTACGACATGTGTTGAATATCATGCGGAAAGGCATCTCTTTATGTTTAAGTGTTAATAACATGAAATATGGTTTATAAACTTAGGTAATATATTTCTTTGTTATATCAGATATGTTGTTAAAATAATGTACTGATATTTCCTTTCATATAAACGTATGTCTGTACGAGCATACAAAATGGAAGTTTTACCAAAATTTCGGTCAGGTTCTTTTCGTATATATAAATTAGTTGTAGGTTACTTCGAAGGGATAAAAACTTACCATCCACTTAGAAGTAGATTTTATCAGCAAAAACCAACTTGGTCCCTATTATGTGTTTACTGGGATATAAGTCGGCCAAGTTTCTTGCTTACTTTCCACGTGATCGCGGCCTAATTCTTATACGTGGAAGGTTGTAGTACACATATCAATTCTTAAACGACACAAACTCTTATTCGCTCGAAGTTGAGGTTCTGTGGGAGTGTAAGCAGTTTCTCAGTGATAACGTAAGCAACTCTAACCAACGAGCATCGTAACAGTATTATTTCGCTTTGCTGACCGCTTGTTTAAGAAAGAGATCAATAATTAAATACATGACATGTATTTTTGATTCGTTTGACTCTTATGCTACATTTGGGATGGTCAAAGTTTAGTTTAACCTAGATCAACTATTTTTAGAAAAGTATACCTATAAATAAGATTGACGTCAACGTGTCCAAAACGCGGTGTTATTTAGTCACAAAGCTAACTAGACCTGACGTAGTGCTTACGTTAGTTTGATGACTAGCAAATGGTGCCGATCCATTTCCAACTGTGTACTACAACCTTTATACTGATACATTTAATGAACCAGCCCACACACTAATTGGCTTATGCCTCATAAAAGTTAATTGAAATCGATTTTCATCAAGCAACGTCGGCGCAACTGAGTCATTTTTAAGCCAAACTTATTTTGGTAACGTATCGTGCTAATATTAGGGTTTATCTGGATAATCTTTATTAAACTTGGGTAGCGTTTTGTAATTGTGTACTTTGGGGTTTTTAGTGCTAATTATATAGCCTGAAACAAGGGTTATACGGTAGGTATACGGTTTTCTAAATTAAGTGTTAGTGCTGTTTAATATAAACTTTCGTTACATAAGATAAACTTGTGTCAATTGTTTATACACCAGAGTTGGCTTTTTTTTATTTTGAAAACAGAAATAAATCTTACTCCGGAAGCGTCGTGGCCACCTTTTTAATTACTGCTCTACGGATACTGATAAATAAATATACCGGCTCGATTATCGTTTATCATGTTAAAATAAAATAATTTGGTTACTAAAATAGAGTCCCATAACTTTTAATTAGATGCCATATAGATGGTCTCTTCCTTTGAAAAGAATGGTAAGGTAGTTAGACCTTGAATTGCCCATCCCAGGTCTTACTTTCCCTTTATGTTTACAGGGTATGTCTGTCTTAAAAAAATAAATAGGATGTAGGAGCCTGTCGAATTAATTAAGGCTCTAGATGTGGTCAAAAGGTAGTATAATTTCTGGAATATATTACACTTAATGAAGAATATTGTAGTAGTTAGTGCGTGAAATACTAATTAAGCATTGTTGACAAGCACTAATTGATACACAGAAGCGAAAACCTTGTGTTCGTATTAATTAATTATCTTGACCGTAATAATGTCCGTCATTTTACTGAGAATAGCTCTCCATACGTTGTTGTTGATGTCGTAAAAAATGATTTATGTGGACGTGAATATTTTTTGGTGAATAACACGTGGATATCATGTTTTAAGAATTTCTCTAAATTCATTTTATTTGTAGTTTTTTGTCAATTTTATGGACTTTTTGAATGTTTATATGCAAAAAATATTTATGATTTTCACACATTCAAATCCAAGCAATTGATAAAAACCAAGTTGAGGTAGCAAATGGAAAATAATGTTCAATTATCTATCTTTTACTTTAACGCAACTTCACTACTGAGTCCTTTTAATGGGTCATTATCTTTTTAAATTCAGACATTAATAATAAGACACTAGATAGAAATAATTTACTAATAGGTATGAACGTAAATTAACAAATTAGTTTATCGATCTTTTACTTTTGCCTATCCCAACGTCAACAAGGCTTGATATAACGTATGTATGTATACTCTTCTAAGGAAAAAACAGGCGTGGTTTTATCACATATGATGTATGTGGTATCTACGTGGGTCGCACATATTTTCCGCTCTGCTGAATAAAATAAATATTATCACAGTAAGTAGGTGTAATGTTTGTTGACACGGCACGCCCGAGTTATCGATATGTAGGGTATTTTTAGCTGAGCTTGCTACTTTGTACTGGCAGAGCGCCATATAATAGATTCAAACCATTACTACCTTACCGCTGAAACCGCTGGACATGGAATGATTGAGGGCCTCGATTTCCTCATGCTGGCTCGGCTAGAGACTTTTTATTTCTTTATGGACTGTCCTGAAATCTCTTTGGTGTGAAAAGTTTTCTTTTATTGCTTAAACTCGTGATGACTATATTTGACACGTTCTTTAAATTCCCATGTGGGTAGGCAGAAACTAAATGCACCCACAGAAAATTTATTGGTGTATATTCTTACAAACAAAAAATCTTGCCTTTCCTTAGGGAGTAGGGAGTGACCATAGAACAAAACTTGCTACGATCTTGCTAGAAACTTCGTTTGCTTCATATACATACGTTTTTATCAAACAAGACTGCAAGTTTAGTATGATGATTTTGAACTATCGATCTCTTATGTGGGAGGCAAATGCTTACATTACTCGGTTTTCTCTGTTTATATCTCTCTATTGAATAATATAAATAATATCACAGTAAGTAGGTGTAATATTTGTTGACACGGCACGCTCAAGTTATCGATGTGAAGGGTATTTTTAGCTGAGTCTCCTATTTTGTTCTGGCTCCGAGCCACGAGGCTGGCCTAAATAGCTTGCAGCTGAATTAAATATTAATTTAAGAAACTGTTGCATGTAATTTTGGATAAGTAGGAACTTTATTTTCTTTTATTATTATTACAGTTTAGGTGTTTTTTAATTCTGAAAATTGAAATGTGAAAATTTGTTTGAAATAATCTTCTTATTTGAAAACTAGCTGACCCGCGTAACTTCGCTTGCGTCATATAAGAAAAAATGAAAAAAAAACTCCCCGTTTTTGTAACATTTTTCGTTGCTACTCCGCTCCTAATGGCCGTAGCGTGATGTTATATAGCCTAAAGCCTTTCTCGATTAATGGGTCTATCTAACACTGAAAGAATTTTTCAAATCGGACCAGTAGTTCCTGAGATTAGCGCGTTCAAACAAACAAACAAACAAACAAACAAACTCTTCAGCTTTATAATATTAAGTATAGATAATGTTCACCAGTTAATTGTTGTTGGAACATGATGACATAAGACCGGAATGTGAGGCTTTTGCCCAACAGTGGGGTGATACCAATAATAAATTGTACTAATAAACTATAAATCCATGATTTTGGGAAAGGAGTCCATAATATTTAATATTCATTCAATACTGTTTTATCGAACATGCTGTTTCTACCATTATTGATTTAACTGAGTTTTCAGCCTTCAGCTAGTTAACTCCATCTTTACTTGGCAAGATTGGGCATTAAAGGCTTGAACATACCCTTTTTACTCCCTCCACTTTACCTTTTTTTTTCTACATTTTCACACAACCGCACCTTATTTATATTCTACTTTACCAGTGATAAATAGACCCATAAATTAATTGTAATTCTCACGTAAATATTTATCATTCGTAAGGTCTACATAATTATAATTTCGTAAAGGGGTGGCTTCCCCGGAATTCAACCCCTAAAGGGTGAGAGCAACCGTTTTATTTAATCTGTGTTTCAGAGCAGAATATGTGTATAATGTTTTCATACTTACACGTACTCGTGTATATTAGGTAAGTGTGTGCGCGTGTGTGTCTGTGTGTGTGTTCTTGCTCAATTCTTGTCTTTGTAAATGTCCTTGAAATTTACGCACGATAGTATTATTAAGTTATTTATGTTAAATATTTACAGATATTTCTCTCTCGTATAGAATTTGAACACATTTTATGAATTTTGTAGTGTATGCCATTGCCAACCAAAGGTTTTGGTAGGTAACGGTGAAGGTATAAGGTATGACTATGACCATCCATTTAGAACACTGGTACCTCTATTTGTATATTACGGTGTCTGTCGTGAAGATTAACATTGAATTTTTGGATCGAACTGAAAATTCATGTTAACGTTTCTCTGTGGCAAAATAACGATTAGGCAATGAGCTGATGTTAATAACGAGAAGCACTTGTATAGAAATATTTGTTTTAAGTACAACACGAAACAACTAAAACCTTGATTTCTTAGGAACATTTAAGTTGAAAAAAAGCAACGAATTATAATGAAATTCTTCAGAACCTGCTTTTTAAGGTTTTTCATCACACAATAGCAATAAATGTGGAGAAAAATCCTTCATAGAACTGGTACTTGTAGCAGGTTTTAGCATTACCTTTCCACGTTTCGTTCTGATTCTCAGAATACAGAAATATAATCAGACCTTTGCCACGCTTTTCATATCACTTCTCAGAAACGTGGATTTAACATAACGAATGTGATATACTGGCTTTTACCTGCATTACGTCTGAGAACTTTCTAATTTAGTTCAAGTAACATGCTAACTATTTATATAGTCACAAAGAATATTTATAGTGTACTTTTTAAATTAGACCCCATTATTGCATGTAATGTCTTGTAGAAAAGTCAGGTGCTTAGTACTCGTAACCGGCGGTCGTGTATGATAAGATGTATGAATGTGAATGAAGCAAAGGAAGCTTGTAAGGATCGAACCAATTGGCGTTCTCTGGCCTCTCCCTACCCCTATGGGAAAAAGGTCTGATAACTGCTATTGCACGCAATCTGTTAAAACATTTCTTTTTTTTTGTATGATTGATGGTGAACCTGTACAAGTTGTTTCGACCTCCAAATTTTCTTTGACACCATGTTTTAAAAAATAGTCAGACCTAACTTTCGACTTCCTGAGAGATTTTACCCATGATTTCAAAAGCATATTGTGTATAAATGGACATCCAATGTGGCGTTCTAAAGGCTGCTTTGCCCACCAATTTACCGATAGCGCCTCTATAGAATAACAAACACTTCTCATATTAGTAGCATGAGGTTTGCACGTGTAGCAAAGCTAACATACATTTCACACGGCGCGCTCCCAGAACCTATTAGACTGTCGTTTCTAAGGTTCGTTAAACAGATATGATAAGCCTCTTTACGACTGAGTCATGTTCATTCGCTTAAAGAAGCGATAAAATCCAATGTGAGACGTACAATGGACGTTTTATTAAAATTACGTATTAAAGAAGCTATTTGGAGAGGAAATGTGCTTTTAAATGGCAATTGTCCGTTTAAATGACGGAAAAATGGCCTGGAATCTTTTGATATTTACACTGTGTTGAAGAAAATATCAAAATACTGGCATGATATTTTTATTTTGGTTTAAAAATACGCTCGTGCTGCCCATTAACATCCCTTGTTGAAATTATGACATTATTTTGTAATTTTCGATAGATAATGTGATAGAAAACATGGTAAACGGTGAGTAAATTTAAAAAAAATCAATGGCTTATTCCAACGTTTTAACTGTTTCCAAATTAATGATCAAAATTGCTTTGTCAATCGGCTGTGCAAGTGTAAAAGACAAAAAAATAAACAGGTAGACATTCACAGCTACGTAATATATAGTAATTAACGATAAAGAAAATATGAAAAATGAATTTCCACGTTAAAAATATCTTCTTATAATCCTTTAAAACTTGACGATTTTTTTCAACGGCAAAAATAAAACTCTCTCTACCAAGATATCTTTAATCAAAGCAAATAATGTTGGCAGCTTTGTAACCAGCTAATTGGACTTGCAGCCACGAGCAGACAATATTCTCAAAGCCGTCAGAATAGCACAGAATAATTACTTACATTGTTTGAAGAGGAAAAAATGTTCGCGTGAAAATTTGAGCCGGTTTTATTTAACTCTTCCTGCGATCATAATGGTTAAAACATTACGGATAGAATTTTGAATTGTTGGAAAGAATAGAACTTGTTGATGTTATAATAAATTGCATCTGAATAGAAAACATAGTCTTGTGTGTATTGTGATAGTTGATTTACACATAGATTATATTTCTATATCTTACTTGTGTAGTTAGTTTTGTAGATGTACATTTAACAAACGCAACCGATTTTTTAGTAGCCGATTAAAGGACATAGATGCTTATTGTCCAGATTGAATAAGTTTATCAGCCATCGGTAGAAGCAGGGTTACTGGATTTAAAGAAAATTTTGGGACTTAACGGCAAAGTTAAATGAATGTTCGTGTTAATTCTCACCTCCGATTATGTAATAAACATGCAACACAAAAGTTTGAAAGTTAATGTTCTTACTCATTGGCAAAGGCAGTTTCTTTAATTCATGCAATTCAATCATTGACCGTCAGACATCTTTATTATATTTTTCCCGGCAGTAAAGTAAAAGCAGTAGTATTTCATTGAAACTGTATATAAAGTCAAGTAAACCTTGAAAACCTAGAACATTCCCGCCCAAGAATAGCGTCAGTCAATACTAACAAAACGATACGAAGTTGACTCAGTCTTCCACCTTCAACGTTACATATCGTTATTTACCGTTTCGATCCGTTCTATTTTAGTACAGCCTTCGATAAGGCTGCATGTCATGTCTTGAGAGGTCTAAATATGGAGTAATGGATATGTGGGAATGTGTTCATTTGTGCTAATGTTATGAAAGTAAAGAGGTTGTTAATTTAAATGCGAAAATAACAACTACTGCTGAGACAGTAATGCTTTTACGATTAGAAGTTTCCATTTTTTTTTCATTTCACTAGGAATAAGGACGCACTCCGTCATTTAAGTTTTTTCAATTTACGGGTCAGAAAATATGAAACTATGTCTTGTTGTCTATAACCTCTGAACCACAATTGTTAGCAAGAACATAATGCAAACTAGGGGTCAAATTTCTAAGCTTCATTTTCGTACATCTACGCAAAAAAATCCTGGGCTCAAAATTCGAGTACAATTTGTTCTAAACATTATTTATTTTCGGCATCTTTGAGAATAAATTCTGCTGCAAGCAAACAAATGCAACACGAAAGATTTGTGCAAAAAATTCCAATGAACGTTTCAATTCTACGTAGAAACAAATAAACCTACAACAGGTCTACCTGTAGCCTTCAATACACGTAGATACCTTTTCAGTTCCATAGCTCGTTCTACTTCAACCGATAAATTGCTTGTCTTACTTAACGATTCACCTTTTATTGCGAGTCGGGGTGTAAAAGTAATGGCTCTTAAGATTTCCGCCCTTATTTCCGAAATGTCGTAATTGGATGCTTTTGAGGTGTTTCAATGTAATGACTTTGGTTGGCGGGTTAAATATTTTTTTGGAAATTTAAATTGTTCTTTTGGGGGAAAGTTAAAGAGTAATTTGAATGTTATATACGTAATCATTTTTGTGTCTTTTTGAATGAAAGTTATATGCTACTTTTAATGGAACCAATATTGTATCGGTTTTTACCCGACTGTGCGACTCAAAGGAGGGTAATGGGTTTATGAGTCTATGTTTGTTTCTATATCGCATTGTAGAGATCAGACGGGCAGTTTTTTCTTAAATTTGACCGACTGAATAAAAATTTTGGACCATAAAACTATTGTTTTGATAAAGCGACTTCTGTACAAGTTTGTATTAAACCGATATTAGTCATGTTGCAAGTGCGATTCTCAATTTGATAAAATTTAATTGGACTTTCTTATTGGAAAAGCTTTTTATATACTATTGTTTTCCATGATAAATGAGTTTCTTAGTGATTATTTGATCCCATAATAATTATAATTGATGTATTCAAAAGAAACCGCTAAAAAACCTTTATCATTCCACATTTTCTTTACTTCATGGAATTGTGTGAAAGTTTGTTTGCTTGTTTGTATGTCAGTTCCCCGGTAACCTTATTTATTAGAACAGCATATATTTTATCATCCCACACGATTTGTCAAAGGTCAAGCAGCTAATTATTTTCCCTGTGACTATGTTATACGGAAATGAGTCTTATTGTGATATAGTAGGATTCTTTTTAGCTTGGCTTATTATGTTGTGAGAATAAACATCCTGTTATAATATATCCGGTGTAAGACATTTCAATGTATTTATGCTTCTGACTTTGTGTATAGAAATGTTATATGGTTTATATTTTTCTTCCTTAAGTAAGATGTTATTATTTTACCTAGTAAAAGTAATTAAATATTATTAATGATTTTTTTTTTCATCTATGATCGTATTTCCAGAGTCTACAAATAAAGTATAATTAATAATTGTTATGATGATGACTAAAAGGTTAACTAACTAACAATAACAAATATAATATTGAAGTGAGGAATCTTTTTCTAAGATACAAGCATTGACTTCTAGAACTTAGACTGAACTCAGAAATAGTTTCAGTTGAGAAAGTATTTACCTATTTAAGATATTTTAGTTTTGAAAATAGTTTGAAGATTAGGACTTTAGAATAGGTAATTAGATATTGTAATGCATAATATACCAACTTTAACATCTATGTAATTAATTTTATTAAAAAAATATAACGAAATCATGATTATGATTAAGTATCAAGAAAGGTAGACTGTTACTTAAAAATACTGAATATTATTTACATATCTTACGCTATTTTCAAAACCGAACGCCACAAAAGAGTTAGTAGTAACATCAAAGCAAATACATAAATTCCTTCGTCAAAAATCAGTATCCTATTTCCTTTCATCGTACCGTATAATATGAAAACATACTGTCAAATTCTTTGATACAGCCTCGCCCGAGGCGATGTGACTCCGGTAACTCATGGCAAACAACTTGCAACTACTTGGTAACTAGTTGCCCGTATTTACCAAACTTTGTATACAAATGCAAAAAGTGTATATGTTACTGTAAAAGCCCGAACGGTGGTAAATCCTAAGATTTTCCGGTATAACCTAAGATTTACCAACTCGCAATGGTAAAAGTCCGAACAATTATTTTATTTCGAACTTTTACCTATATTCACTTGATGATATCGAGATGTCGCCGGAGCCCCGCTTCGCGGGGCTCCTCCTTCTGGGTGGTTAAAAAAAAATTACCTCGAAGGCTAAGGTGGGAGCTTCGCTTCGCTCGCTCCCACCTTAGCCTTCTAACCTAACCTACCCATGTCGCTATGCCCAAAACTCCTTCTTTATAACAATGTCACAGTATATAATTATATTGTGAAATAGTTATAAACATAGTTATGAAAGAGGTTTTTTTATATATCGTAACATAGTTTTTAAACTCTGGCTTGTTCGGACTTTTACCATTGAGAGTTGGTAAATCTTAGGTTTTACCGGAAAATCTTAGGATTTGCCACAGTTCGGGCTTTTACAGTAACATATACATAGATTCTAGTTGTTCAAATGTGAGGTTATTTGTGCGGTGGTTTTGGAATTATGTAAATAATGTAGATAAATTTAGTATAAGAGTGCTCTATAGTATAGTTATGGTTGAAGATTTTTTTTAAGTTGTTATATGACAACTGCCATTACTCGGATATTAGTATTTATATGAATATAGGTTCGGTCTGGTAAAATAACTGTGTAGGTATAGTCAGTAATAGTCTTCTTTAATTTAATTTTATTTGAATGATATTTTCACATCCATTTTTAATTCTACTAAGATATTAATTTTAATTCTTTTCACTTAGATAAACTTCATGAAATAAAATTGTCAGTCATCATTATTTATTTAGTTTTTGTACTGAAATCACGAAAAATTCTATTATTAAAACACTAATATGAAAAAATACCAAAACATTCTTATTCATATTCTAACCTAGAGCCAAACAAATACCACAATAGTCGAAAATAGCAGCTAAAAACCAAATATAAAAATCCCTTTTCATTTCAGTAACTAATAGCTCACTGGACAAATCCTAAACAAACAATTTCTCTAATATTACGATAACAGTGTTCAAAATAATTGTTGTTTCCTAACTTCAAGGCAGTTTCGTGGTAGACTATTAAATTGTTTTAGTTTATTATAATACAAATAAAGCTCAACAATACAAGTTTGGAAGGATTTGACAACAGTAAAATTAGTTTGCAATAACATATCGAATTTTGATTACAAAAATACTTCAATTTTTTATGAAAACATAGTTAAATGAGTTTAACTTAGTCAGCTTGGTTCCATTATATTGTTATTGTATTTGAAAAAAAAAGATCTTGCACTTCCCCTGACTTGTCTTGACGAGGGCACTACGGTGCCTCAAAAAAAAAATATATCATTCATTCTTTGGTTTTCGTCTACCCTTATGGAAAAAGGTGTGGTTTTATGTAACTTTGTAACTTTTTATTGAATACCTTTTAATATTTTTTTTATCAAAAAGGATTTTACATTTCGGAAGGGTAGATAACGTAGGCCTGTCCACAGATTCCGTTAGATATTTTTTTAATTCAAAGCCTAACCCTTCTCTCATTACGGTTAGAAGGATTAAATATTACGTAATTAAATTTTACATACCATTTTATATCGCCTCAATGGTACAGTTCGTAGAATAATCAACTACTGATCATAAGGTCTCTTGTACGAATCCTGGGTCGGTCAATGTACTATTAGTATTTTTTAAATTGCATTAACATATTTTTCAATAGCAGAGTTTTGGCTCGCCCTCAATTACATATATAGATGACATTTGACTCAATTTTTTTGACATTGTTAATAGCAAAACGTTGGCGTATTTCATACATCTGCAAATAAAAAATCAATATAAAATCTTCAAGTACAAAAAGACATGACATTATGTATGGACACAAATTTAATTCAAGGTATATTGGTAATAATATAAATCGAGACATAACCCCGATCTAAGATATTCCCATAACGTTATTACGAAAATCATTACATAACTGAATTTCCCATCAAAACACCATGTTCCAAAAACGGCTCCCTCCAATAAAGGTACATTCACTCCCAATCTCTCTCATCACAGAAATCAAAACGGTATTCAACCCGACAATCAACTATATGCACACGAAAATAGCCTTAATTAACGTGTATTCAGAAGCAGTGGTGGTCGAAATTGCTATGCGATGAATGTTACAAACCGGGGCTCTATTTTCAAAGCTACTGGTTTTAGTTTGATCGGTAAATTGTGTTTTGGAGATGGTGAATGTTATATCCGTTGTGTTCAACGAAGGAAGTTTTGTGAAGGTGTTTTCGATAGAGGACAATTTGAAAAAACAGTGATAGATGTGTATAAGTATTTGACTCCCATTTACGTAGTCGAGATTGAAAAAATAAGGTAATACCAATGATTTTCTAATTTCTGGCTTTAACGAAGTAGCAAAACATGGTCACGAAAATTTTAATGCCTAAACGTTTTTAAACAGAGGGGCAATTGCCTCCTACTACTATTGTCTATCGACAACTGGCTAGCTATCGAAATATTTTGTATGAAAATATGTTCATCGCCTCGAGCGGGCGCCGTAGGAACTATTATCGCAGTACATTTTAAATGTCAAACTCTCGGTACTCAATAGAACCGTCTGTAGAAAATCGCGGTACAGTCCTTGGAAATATACAAAGTTTCAAACTCACAAGCTAATTATTTAATAATATAATTACTAACATATTCAAGTATTAATTACCCATAGTTGTTACTAAATCTGATATTTCGCTAACCAACATTTGGTTTCCCAGAATACTGAATAAAAGGCTGAAACTAAACAAAACTTTACCTGAATATTTAAATCTGTGGTAAAAAGTTTATAACTTTTGTTTTTCAAACATACAGTTTTGTATACTTACAGATTTGGTTAAAACTTCGTACACTCGCTGTATAAATTATCTTCCCACGTAACACTGTAAAGGTCAGCTTGATTGTGTAATATTCCATTTTAATTGAAATAATCTGGATTTTTTGTAGGGTCCGTTTCTGTGTGGAAGGTGGCCATTAAGTGGATTAAATATGTTTTTTTACATCGTTTGAAGTTATAAATATATAATATTTACATATTTATTTTACAATGTTTAATAACTTTAGTTAAAAAATATTAACTTTACAAAACGAAGTAAATAAAGTTGTTATAAAAATAACAGATAATAACTGGACAACTCATACGGTCATTTGACTCCAAATAACAGATAAAGAAACTTATATACTTCTAAAAACATTCTTATATAGATACATAAACACCCAGACCCAGAACAGATATTCGTGTTCATCACACGATACATAATTTCCTAGGTTCTGAGGCTCGAACCCACCACACACGGCGAAACATTTATTGCGGTGAGGGGACAACTGCGCCGTTATATAATTGTTAAAAGTTTTACAGATTAAAACATTTACTAACTATAGAGACACTATTAATCTTAAAAAATCTTTCAAAGTCTAAACAGGTGGTTAAATCCACCGTAAAGAAATGATTATGTCGTCACAGTCCATTAAATATGTACACAAAATATTTATCAAAAGCTGAACACGTAATATATTTAATGTAGTGAACTAGTGGCCATTAATGTTAGAACATCCATCACATTGACGTTTATTACGACGTCACTCCACGTTTTAAGTCGCCAAACGGCTTTGAGCCCTTTTTCTGTCCTACAAATTTTGTTATCGCTTCATTCAGTCCTGCTTTAGGCCCGGCGCCCATTATCGGCATCGGCAAGGAAAAAGATCCTTCGGCATTCTACATGCAAGCGCACACTATCGGCAATTATGCTTTGGTATGCTGCAACGTTCTTAGGGATGACGAGGCGTCCTTAAGGATGTGTGTCCGAGTGTTGCCTCGGCGCTGGCGGCGTACCGAAGGTTGCCGAAGGATGCCGAAGCATCCCGAAGCATTCACAAGGCTGCCGATACACGAGCCTCAAGCATACCGAAGCGGTATTTTTGTTATTACGACCGCATATCACGGAAATTTCTACTTTATTGCCATTATGTTATAGTATATTGCTATTTGCCACCTAAAATCCTCAGTCGTACCGATGCCGATAATGGGCGCCAGGCCTTAGTGCTCTATCATCAGTCATTAGTCTATTGAAAGTACAAGCTAAGTGATTTTGAGTCTTGTTTTTTAGCAGATTTTTGGTGTTATTATGCGGGCTTTGAAGATGTTAATTTATTATGATAATAAAATTAATGTGTTTTTAGACCGAAGGCCAATTTCAACAAAACTATTATACAGTGTTATTGTTGTTTTCACTCAAATTAATTATCAAACTATCTGTTGTGCTAGGTGAATAAAATCTACACAATTTATGTGTATGTGTATCAGCATATTTAGGTGATCATAAAATTAGACGAACTAAATAACACTGTCATATCATGCCATGAATTTAAAACCTTGGTATGTTGTATGTATCGCCTATCGGTTAACATAAACTTAAAAAACATGAAATTACAAACATATTATAAGAACACTCTTTTCTATAAAGAAGATAAACAAACGAAAAAGCGTTACAATTTCGTGACGTCACCGAACGCTTCTATTGTTGCAATTAATGTCGATTCTAGTTCGTATCCAG
This sequence comes from Anticarsia gemmatalis, assembly GCF_050436995.1. Lineage (NCBI taxonomy): Eukaryota > Metazoa > Arthropoda > Insecta > Lepidoptera > Erebidae > Anticarsia > Anticarsia gemmatalis. The sequence continues at coordinate 8,811,877 of NC_134762.1, forward strand.
TTTCGTGTGGAACAGAAAATTCTCAGAGTATTTTATTTGGGTCACCGTATAAAGTTCTCACTTGAGAGGAATTTTTATCTGTTTGCCGATAGTCGTGTGCTAAACTTGTCACTAGATCTTCGTGTGTACTCAGAATAAAACCGTATAGTCGGAAAAGCTTTTGTTTGAAAACATTTAGTTCATACTAGCACTTGCCCGCGACTACGTCAGCGTAGACTGTAGTTATGGTTTATTTTCCGCACATATCCGGTTTCTGTGGGATTTCGGCATTAACATTTATTTGTTCTTTCTTGGAGTATAAACTATTATTGTACAAAATTTTATCCAAACCGATTCAGGCATTTAGGTATAAAGACGCCAAAGACAGAGTTTCATTCGCATTTAAAATGTTAGTAGGGATAATAGATATAAACACTTAGTTCCTCATCAAAAAAGTTAATTGCTAATTAACAACTGAAAAAGAAATGCACAAGAAACTGGTTTAAACACTTATCCCCAAAAGTAAATAAACCAATCAACCCCCGAACAAACAGTGGGCTATATTAAAAGTACATCTGACCCATTTTGCGGGCAACGTCTCACAAAATAACTCCGCCGAGGCCATGCCACTCATTTACGAAAAAGGTCTTCGGGTAATTATTACTGTGTACCCAACGATATTAATTTTACCTTTATCTTGCTTCGCAGCTGGCCTGGCTTTTTTCTTCTTAAAAGCCTTTGAGCTTAGCGAACAAGCAACGTAAATTTTATTCAATTCTCCGTTTGTAAATCAGGATGCAAAGGCCGCGTCGAGGGATTATGTCAGGCAGTGTTAACGGGAAATTTTTCAGTGACCGAGAGTTTCACATCCTATTATTAGAAAGAGAGGGTTATTGGGTTTAACGTGACGTATCGTGTAGGGTGCAGCGCTGTCAGGAGTCGTGAGGGTTAAGTCTCACATTTGTGTATATCGTGTTCTATTGTGTTAGCGTCTGCGATGGAATAATAGGTTTAGAATGTTTCGTGTGGCATTGTTTTGCTGCAGTATTCATTCCCTCTTTTAAACCTATTTTATCTAATGGATGTCGTGATTTTAAAGTATATTTGTTTCGTTGACTTTGTTGTATGAAGAAAATAACCATACTTGATAACTTTGGTAAATATTGAGACAAATGAAAGTCTAGCAATATTGTGTCGTAAATGCTATTACGGGCGCAGCAACATGATTTCAAACACTTGCTTGATTTACAACTCCCAAAGGAAACAATTTAATCTAAGTTTATCCATCTTATAAACGTTACTATATTCTCTTAAACGTAGTACGGTATGCGGTAACTCGGGTCAAACCTAAATACCGCAACATGCGACTCTAAACCACTTAAAATTACAACACAGACCCATAATTTTGGAAAGCTCGGAGCTTCATTCGTTTTGGGCCAAGTGCTACTCGAGTACGTGTAAATTAACTGTTCCATACGTCCGTCTAATCTAGTCCGTACATCAAGAAAAGGAACTATTTTATAGCTTTGGACTACTTACTGATTATTGAAGGATATATACAAAACCCATACGTGAGCAGTAACGTTTAAAATTAGGCTACCTTATTATTTTAAGAGCATAAAGAAAAATCCAATGCTTATTGCTTCAGCAAACTGCAAAACATCTTGTACTAATCATTAAATAAATTAATTTGAAACGCAATTGAGTACGTTTCGCTTTTGCAGTCAGCGATAGTTATACTGTGCTGGCCTTCTATAAAATAGACCTTAAATCTGCCATCATCACATCATCATTAGCCGGTGAACCAAAGATTCAGGTCCCTAAATCTATAGCTTAACCCATTTCAGAATAAGAGGACCGCTTAACCTCTTCGCAAAAGGTGTTAATTATAACATTAAAACACTTTCATAATCTACCTTGAATTATTACTTAATCTAACGCTTATTTTATTATAAAGGTTTAAAGTTTATTAATAAACAGTAAACGTAGTTCATTTATGAGTTTGTATGAGAAAGTTTCAAGTAATCTAGTCGAGTCTTTGTTATGGTAATTGCTTTGAATTCAGGTGAGTTTTAGTTCAACTGGTGGCTATGAAAAGAGCGGTACGAGTTCAAGTTACTTAAGTAAGGTTGAAGAATAGTCTTAGCTGATAACATTTTAAGTCACTATATACGTGAGTATATGATGTATGTACCTACCTTTGATGATAGTATCTTAGTCTAAAATGTACCTTGGACAAAGTGGTACCTAATACACTTTTTGTTTTACTTGAACAGCATCAGTACCTATGTATTAAATTCACATAAATGTTTGATTGTCCTAAGTACAAATTTACCTTACACCTAGGCAATTTTGGTACAAGGTACTTACTTACGTAACTTTGTTCAAGGTATGAGACATTCCTCTTTATGGAGATCTGCGGTAAACGAAATATGCGGAAACCATATTGCCTCCTTGGTACCAAAATCACTCAAATCCAGTAACGAGACTGCGACAAGCTGTAATCTTGCATTATTTTTGCGGCGAAATTCATCTCAAAATAAGGAAAATGTCAAACAATTTTACCAAAAAGTCCCAAAATAATTTTAATCCTTTAACATTCGGAGCGACATAATACAAGATTTGTCGACCTCTCGACTGTCGTACTTGTTTCATTTATTATTCATTGGGAAGGAAATCCTGAGATTTCGGCACTCCAACATTGTTCCGTAGATCAAGGGACAATATTGACCAAATTATTTGAATGACAGCAACATTCTAACAACATTTAGAAAGCAAGGCTTCAGCAGTTTTGTTTTTGAATAATTTATTATGACTCGTTAATTAGTAAATTCGAGTGTTTGTCGTCTGAACATCAATTTTCAATTAGTTCCTTTCATTAGTTGATAAGTCAATTTTAAAAATAAAACGGCTATAATCTCTTTAACGCCCAGATTTACGAATAACATTTTAACAGGAATAATATTTTTAATTGTATCAAAGTAAGGATCATTTTGGTATAAAAAGTAGCCACAATTATCATGGCCAAGGTTTGATCACCTAACTGCCTATTGAATACTCTACTAAAACACTGTTTTACAAAACGATACTTATATGTGCCCTTTAAAGTAAAGCCGTAAGAGCTAGATATTCGTCATTGCTTATATTCGTAAACTATTTGAGAGATTTACTTATCTAATGTCATTATAATCAAATTATTTTCGGGAAAAGGTATTTTCTCATTATAGTATGTATGATCTTGTAATAAAATCTCTTTGGCTTCAAGAATCACATATGAGTACACGGTTTATTAGGTTTCTTTCAGTGAGCTTGTGAATTACCCAAATATCGAGCTTTTTGAGTAGAGAAGAGATTTTATTACAAGTTCATACATACTATAATGCGAAAAGACTTTTTCCCCGACATAATACATTAAGTTAACATTATAAAAGAGCATACAAGAAGCAAACAACGCTTTATACAATACAGTTTTATAAATATAAAATTAACAGTGTACTTTACAATGTTGATAATTACCTTCAACATCTTAACGGTCCGTTAGCTTAGCCATAGAAACTCGCTGGTTGCGTTGATATTAACCATTAACCGCCGGCTTAACGGCTCCAATAAAATTCCTTGAATTGACTCGTCAACCTATTATGAAGTAAAGTGAACATTATTTGAAGATATTTAGTTTTGTGATTGTTTTGGGAGTAATCGTCTTTATTTTAACATTGTGATTGCGGAAAGGTTTAACTAGTCCAATTTGGGCAACTAAGGTCCTATTTCATGAATTAATTTATGAAAAATAAGCAGGGATTTGTTTATATTATATACCTATAATTATATATCTTTGAATCAAGTTTTAAATTACCTGTTATTTACTAGATATAAGCTTTTGAAACTTTTAAAAAAATGTCGTTTAGTCATTTTGTCTCTTTATAGAAAGACTAATAAGTTAACTATTTTGTCATTAAAAATTCACCAAGAGAGTTTATATAAAAAAGTATCGCATATCCTGATATCCTACAAAGATTTATTCGTTATAATTGTAGGTAGTAAAATGAATTACACTTATACCTCTTAACCACAACAATTTAATTTTGATCTGTTCATTATTAACTTAATGATCAATATACAAGTTAATTCGTTTAGTAATTGTTTCTAAGACTGTTGCTACTTTTATTGCGGTTGTAAACACTTTATTATAATATAAATCTTTATTGTGTCAAGAGTAATTAAGAGATGAAATTGAGTAATATTCTTGAACAAGTGTAGGTAATATTTGTTGGACAAGATTTCATACTTGAAGTTAGTTATACCAAATATTTTATCATTGACTTATCATAAGTGACAGCATTTAATTTTGACCTAATTGAATAAATGGTTTGATTTTGATTAAGTATGTGTGTGTTAACGGTTTTTCTACTAGCAGTTGTATATATTTTTGAGCGTATTAGAGGAGCGCGTGGCTTAGTTTACAACAGCCGCACGGATCGATCTCTGAGGTTAAGCTACGCTTGCCGAGGTTGTTCCATGGATGGGTGACCATCTTATACATATCGAGTTCCTCCGTGTTTCGGAAGGCACGTTAAATTGTGGGTCCCGGCTGTCATTTTCGAAGATCTTTGACAGTCGTTAACAGTAGTCAGAAGCTTGAAAGTCTGATAACCAGTCTTACCGAAGGGTATCGTGTTAATACCCAAGTAACTGGGTTGTGGAGGTCACATAGGCAGTCGATCCATGTAAAACACTGGTATCCAGCTGCATCCGGTGAGACTGGAAGCCGACTCCAACATAGTTTGGAACAAAGGCTAAGCGAATATATAGTTGTATATATGTATTTTTGAATTTGTATTTTACTATATATTTTTCGGTAATGGTGGGATGTAGTATGGGGTGTTTCTATGTTTAATGTATACAAATGCTTACGTTCTTATAACAAACAATTCATAAAATGTATCTCACTGTTTTGAAATACAAAATCCTCAACTCTGGAACAGACTATAACAACAACTCTCAACAATAAAATCAACAACAATCTTACTCACTACACATACACACGTCTGAACTTATATCCCATTCAATCTCACGGAAAGTTTGAAGACGTAACAATGCATACATATTTACGCTCTCGACTGTACTTGAACGTCCGTATCTCGACAATTTATTCCTCTAGTATACGTAAGTTGACAAACGACGTAGATTTTCTCTCGTAGATTTTGATTGATCCGGGGGTAAGGCCATACATTCCTGGGGATAACAAATATCCTTGTCGCTTCTACTGGTTTGTTGCGGATCGGAACAAATACGATTTGTGAATTTATTTGCGTGTCTTCGATATGCAATACTTTTATTGTTTATTCGATTGCAGTTATTTAACTGTATGTGAAATAAATTTTCTCTGAGTAATAATAATTCATAATTCATTTAGATGTTAATAAAACGCATGAAAAAAAAAGTGTCATAAATGTCTTTTAATCTGCATTTCTGTAAGGAGTACTCAAATTATTCAATTTTTATTAGAAATTTCCAAAAAAACACATTTAAAAAAGGCCTTTTATCAGCTCACATTTGTCCAAAAATATGTTTGTCAAGTATAACATTTCAATATTATCATACACAAAATTGTTTACATTCAAATAGTTTGGTCTAGTTTTACTATAAGAAAGTTTAAAATTTAAGATTATCTTCATCTTTTGACTAACTATAACGTCCACATAATTATTTCATCTTTGTGGCCTTTTACAAGCAAAATGCTTGCACAAAAAAAAGTAAAAGGCTATGAATTTTCATGTAACCGTCAAAGACACATCACAGGCGTGTTATTTTGATTAAAAACTGTGTTGTGTGACAGACATGCCACGTTTGTACGAAGCTTTACAAAAATACACTGGTTTTACGTGGAAATAACAATCCTGTGTTTGTTCTGTAATATTCGTTCGTAATTTTGGCTGAAAAAAGTGTAATAAGGTTGTAAAAACTTAAGGGTTTCTATAGGCAGTATTTCCAACCATTTATTTATGGACGAACTAGAACCCCCGGTTTGAGCGTGTGAAACAATTTTCTTAAGAGATAAACCTTCTGAAAAATTATCCTAAGAACCCAAGCTGATCTAGATGTAACATTGATCAAATACCATTAAATAGTTCTCCGAATTCTCATACATGTTGTAGATATATGCATTTGTAGAGATAGATACATTTGTAGTACCCAATTGCTAGATTTAACATACCATTGAGATCTCATATCTCATACTAGCTGACCCGCGCAACTTCGCATGCGTCACATAAGAGAGAATGGGTCATAATTGTCCCCGTTTTTGTTACATTTTTTATTGGTACTCTGCTCATATTGGTCGTAGCGTGATGATATATAGCCTATGAACTTCCTCGATAAATAGGCTATCTAACAGTGAAAGAATTTTTCAAATCGGACCAGTAGTTCCCGAGATTAGCGCGTTCAAACAAACAAACAAACGAACAAACAAACAAACTCTTCAGCTTTATAATATTAGTATAGATATAAATACGCAAGTTGATATCACTGCAAGTCAAGAAACAATTAATTTAAAATACATTTCATCGACACTTGAAAGGTAAAACTGTTCCTTTGATTTCCGTACTAGGGTTATTTAGTCACACTATCAGTGACACGGTATAACCTTTAAACCCAAACCACTTGCGGTAAATTGTTAACAATAATATTACCCATTCAATCCACATGTAAAACATACATGTATGATACGATACTGCCATTAATATAATCTGCTTACAAATTATACACTAATATGTACCTATATAAATCAATTAACGGATTATACGGTTGTTTACACATCACAATATATTTATAGCAGAATAAACATCGTTCTACAAGATTAGGATATCGTAAACCGCAACATTTGAATATATTGGTTACTTCAAACGTGTTCCTTAGCGTATTTTGATTCCATGCTCATATTAGAAATAAGAAAGTGTATTTTTTCTATTCTGACAGTTCAAAAATTACAATTTTGGAAAAAAGTCATCATGTTGTATATTATATTCTAAGGAAGATAGGCTAATCATTTGAGGAAATTAAATATCAATTTTATTAATGGGAAGGAAGCAATCTTTTTTTTACTTAATCATAGATTAACTACTATAAAATAATTTAATATTATAATAAAATAGGTCTTAAACGCGATTGAAAATTAAAGGTACCTTCATTTGTCGACCTTGCTTATAGACTGTCTCTACAAGACGCGAGAGTTTAAATTTAAGTAAAATATTTATGTGAATTTTTTTAAATCACAAATTAAATCAAATCACGTTGTAAATTTTAAACAAAGTCTATTTATAAACTACACAATAGGTACAAAATTCTACATCTCAACTTGTATACATAATTTTAATTAAACAGTACACACAAATTTTCAGCTAGAACAATTAGCATGTGAAGAGTGGGCTTCTCAAAATATTTGTATGCCCGAGGGCGCCTACGTGCTCACTGTACCCTTTCTATTTACATTAATATGGACGACAGTAAGCATTCATACCACTCGTGTTTAGTAAGTAATTATATTAACAAATTAGTTGGTTTCTATGTATATTGTATACGTGGTTGGAAAATTTTCAACAGTATAAAGTTTAATTAAAAAACCGGACTGTCCTTGAAAACAGATCATATCGATGTTGAACAGAAAGGTTAGATGCGTAGTACTTGTTACTGGCCAGCTCTGCCTATCCCCGTGGGAACAAGGTTTTATTACATGCATATTATTATATAAGTATTTCGATATATCTTAAAAATTGGTTTGCAAAGACTGACACTTAGAAAATATAATTCCTAACTCTCCTCTCTCTACCGTCGCTTTACCCGAAGCTTTTTCCCAAACCAGTTTATTATTTAACCATGAATAAATTCCATACAGTTACAACTAATTCTCACTTTATAAGACTGCTATTAAGAATAACAATGTTAACATATAAGTCCCTACACGTCTTGTCAAACAATCAGACAGCAAAAAAGGGTTGATCATAATATTAGATAAACCAGTTTTTCTAGCAACATTACTATACCCAAGCCGTCAGGTTTAGTATAAATACGCAATAAACTTTTATATCCCAGTTACCTGACTGTAGTCATCTCATCAATATTTCACCGCATACTAAAGCATTCCTAGTTTCAAAAATAAAAAGGAAATTTTGCCTAGTTGATGCTAAGCCGGTAATATTCTTAGAACCCAAGGGATTCTCCCTACTCAAGAATAAGAGGGTTTTACTTAACAACTGGCCCTTCCGAAATAAATGCCACTAACGTTGCAAAGTTAAAAAGTCGAGTGAGGTCGCTTTTGTGCGTGATGGTTTAATGCGTTGCGCATTTTTGCACGAAACTTTTAAGAGCGAAACTGAGAGGATGTGATGAATTCTTAAAATTTTCTTTGTATTGTTTAGTGGATGATCAGTTTTATATACATTAAGACATATAATAATTAAGACAAAAGAAACGGTTAAATAATACATAGAAAATTGTTAAAAAAATTACAAAGAACAGGCATAATTTCAACTCGAAAGAATGAGTTTTAAAAGCAAAGGAGAATGGGCAAAATAGTATGGAGCCTGGGCGATCCGCGGCCAAACTTGATTTTTTGTTTTTTTAATGTAGTTTAGTCCTATAATTACCGTGTAGAAGTTTTATTGCCGCGACGCACTTATATGACGAACAAAATACATTTTTGTTTTTGAGCACTTTTAATAGTATAAAAACATATTTTTGGCTTATATTCGGAGATTAAATAAAAAGTACTATTCATATTATTGCATACAAATGTAGACATTATTAATATTCGAACAATCATAACTTGCTCTTCTATAATATATTCACTGAGACGACTTATCTGTCTTGAATGCTCAGCTTAAAAACGAGGCGTTCATAGCCAGTTGCGCTCACTGGTCGGTAAACGATCCGTTGGTTAAGCAACCGTTGGCGCGGTCATTCTATAGATGGGTGACCGCATTGTGGTATTTGAACTGAGCTTCTCCGTGCTTCCGAGGGCACGTAAAAAGTCGGTCCCGGTTGTTGTCAACTAAGATAACATTCGGGCGGCTTGAACAACTTTGAAACTAGGTGAACCATATAATAGATAGATACGAGTTACGATTATTGTTCATTTTGATGGCATTGCAATCGTTATAAGAAGATGTAACGTTATTACACAACATTAAATGCATTACAGACACGAAATAATTGTATTTGTTCTATGAAATTCCATTATATTTACATGTCAATATATTGTTTCCTGAAAGGATTGCAGCGAAACGTTCTTAGTAAAAGTTGTTCCTAGTTATCATTACTTTAATTTGACACTACTTTCATTAATGGCCGCCGACCGCCCAGGAGTGCCCATTCTCCTTTAGTAAAATCACTGCTGACTCTAATGTCAAAATAATTGGGGATTAGATGTGTTAGATTTGAACATAAAAAATTGTGGCGATTGTTTAAACATTATTTATCATTCAACTTGATAAATTCACCCACACATGCTGGTGAAACTGTCTATTTTCATAAAATTTAAAACATCTGTCACATAAACTGCATTAAAATGTTCAAATGTATGAAATAAATCATCCAAAATAACATTTTCATACATCATTGTCAGCTCCACGTGCAGTTTACTGCCAAACTTCAGACCTAGTAACTAATAGTCCCCGAGAGATATATTTGCAACTACTAACTCAAACTATTTTATTTGCTACGTTTAAAAACTGTTTCAGGGAGTCTATAGACCAGAGTCTCGAACTTGCCAACTTAATATTATGTTAAAGATTTGAATTCGGCGAGTATTTGTTACAATATAATCATGTTGACGACTTGCAGATTGCTTTTGAAATGAAGTCATTTACATCAAGCTGTTAACATGATTGTGACGGCAGGTCAGCGACTTTGATAAATTCTGTTAGTTAATAAAATAGTTGTAAAAATCTATTCTTAAAATAAAATTTGTATTTGAATAATTACTACTTCGGTCAAAAGTGATAGCTTATACTGAAAACTGTGCAGTTAATCAACAAATAGTTATTTCCGTTATTTTTCTGACCTCATTTGTATGTTTACATGGTATCGCGACAAATATAGTACTTATAATACCATTAAAAATACAAACTACTTATTCAAAGAATAACCACATAAAAAAAAAAGTGTGAAGGTGCTACTAATATGTGTTTTACTTAGAAATCAAAGCCAAGACAACTCGTAATAAACAAACAGCGTAACTACCATAAAAATTGCTACCCATAATCTCATACCTATAAGTTTTTAAAGCATTCACTTTTTGTTCTCAATGATTAATTGAAAAGATATTATAAAGCAATCAACTATATTTTATCAATGTCCACGCTTTTGATGTATTGTTCGTTATAACAGAAAGCAGTTGGAAATAAATAACAGTATCTGGAACAAATTAATTGGAATGCTTTGTTTTGTATTGTGATATTTTGTTACAATAGTAAAAATATGTGTTCGAAGAAGTGATACCTATTTGATGAAACTGAACAATATATGAATTTTCTCTTGCAACCTCCTCATAGTCTTATATACATATAAATGAACTATCGATTTATTTTTAGGAGTAGCAACTTCTCCAAATTGGATTTTTAAATATGTTTGGAACTGTTGAGACAAGGTTTGTATGGGATCGATGGGATCAAAATTCTCACGACAATGGAATCAATGGGATAAAAGATCACTATATTGGGTGGGAATCGGGCCAGTCTATTATTTATGAATGTTAAGAATTATCACAAGAATTTTCATTTCATAGTCATTTTGCGTACTTCTTCTTACCTTATATTTAGTAGTCAACTTAGTGTCAAAGTTGTTTAAACCGCATACATACATAAGCAAATAAGGCTTCCTAGTCAAGTCTACATAAGACTTATTTGTTAACATCGACAACAATTTCTTATTTCTTCTATCCGTTTAATAAAATGAGTGATCGCTGTGTATACCTAAACACACAGTACACCTACACTATACGTACAGTTGTACACCCTGGCACAAGGCCTGTTACCAAAGTGCTTAATTAAGAGACGTTCCTTGTCCCGTTATAAGGCTTTTGTTTCCCCGGATTGAGGAGAGCACTCCTCGCTCAAACGAGTATAGAGTGTTTGTGATGTAATGGTTTATGGGTCATTTTGTATTATGATGATAATGCTTTTTTGTATGATGGGTACAGTGTTATGTGTTGGACTAGGAAATTAGTTTTACAAAATATATACTTTATATTAGCTGTTTAAATGGCTAAAAATAAAAGTTTATGATGTTTGCGTTAATGCTACTCATTTGAAAGTAAATGATCCTTCAGAAGTAAATACATATATTATAGTAAGTACTAACTTTTTCGGATTGTTTTTAAAAGATTCTCAAAAGACGAACCGTTTAAATTAACTATCTCAACTTAATCCTTCGAATTTTATACTCCTTTACTAATCTATAAGCCTTTAAACCTAATAACTAAATCTCAGCCAATAAAATCACCTTCACACAAAAATAAATGTCTCTAAAACCGTTTGCTTACTTGCGTTCATTTCACCGCCTCCTAACGCCATGTTGAAAAGGTTCTGCTATCACGATGATTTCACACGGAATCAGTGACCTGTACTTTGCGAACGCGTCTCTGAGCGCCTATGTGTATGTACCTTATGTAGTTAGTAATTTTACCAAGTGAAAAAGTTGTTCGAGTATTCTTGTTATACTTTAGTCTTAAATGTAGACGTTTTTATGTATAAAGTTTTGAGTTCTAGACTACCTAAGTTCTTTTGAAAGGCAATATTTCTATCTGCTGTTAGTAGCTTATCCAGTCATTCTAAATGCGTATTTGAAGTATTTTTACAAAAATAGTAGCTTTCGGTCTCCTGCGGGATAAGATATCGCTTTACTGAATTTTATTCAAATCGGAGGAGTTTTTCAGTTGTATCATGTATAAAAGAGAAGCCGTTATTTTAATTCTTTCATACAACCGTGGACATTTAAGTATAGGCTACTGGCCGCGACACCGCAAAATTCATCAAAATCGGCTATCTCGTTTCCTTAGCCAAATCGTAACAGAAAGACAGACAGACAAAAAGACAAATAAATTTCTTTCCTTTTACTGTTACAATGGATCTCGGTTGAACTCAAAGACCTAGTTTTTACGTCCTCCATTATTCTAATTGTAAGTGCTACCTGAAAGTTTAAGTGTTTTCGTTCAGTTCCAAGGACTTTGTAATAGGAACATTGAACAGCCGTTTACTACCCGAAAGGAAACTTTAACTGTCTATTATTAGAAGTAAAAATACTGTGATTCTTTAAAGATTTGTGAAAAATGATTACGGGAGGAGACCCTTACCCAGTAGTGGGACATTAACAGTATAAAATTTAGTTTTTTTAAGCTCTTAGTAATTCTTCCAAAAAGTTTAAATTCAAGAATAATAGATTTTTTAAAGTCATTCAAAATAATAAACTCTTACATAATATTGAATAATACACAAAAAAATATGTTTACCGACTTCCATGGCAGTAGTTATTTTGTTAGCACTAGTCACTACGCCATCTTTTCAACGAGCTGAGATCGTACTTATGCGTTCTATAGTTGCTGTTAAGCAAGTCAAAGGGCATGTTATGCATATCTAAACATATGATTAAAAGCTATAAAATGTTTCTACGTGTACCTCATTACTAATATATACTAATTAATAAATCTTTCTCTTTTAGAAAATAGGTTTAATTACGTTATATATCATAGTAAATTAATTAACACAATTAATCCCAGTGCATCAATTAATCAACCAGCAAAGAGTTGTCATAAATCCGCCATTTGCAATTGCACATCCGAGAATCATCCACCCAGCCGTTTGATCCGATATGATTTATGACGTCATAATTCAGTAGTAATTGTGAAATATAACTCGGAATAGAATTAACAGAGCTATGGGAGTAAACAGTTGAAATTATTTATTTATTGTTTTGGGGGATAATGGGAACGGGTAAGCTGTTTTGTTTAATCTTCAATTGTTATTCTGACCTAGTTTTTAACTGCTTTGGGCGGATTAAGTGGAGAGCATCTACTGGTTATACTTATGCTTCAAAAACCGTACTGTTGTTAAAAATAGTAAAAAGGAAATCTTTTTTGAAGTCTTTGAAAATTTTTAACTGTTGTAGAAGTATTTCAATCACTTAGGTATTTGGCTTATCTACGAATCTGTTCGAATAGTTGTTCGTTTTAATTAAGACTAAATTCTCTAGTTGTACTTATAGGTTCTTAGGTACTTTGGTACTTTGGTTTCACAGTTTGCATATTTCAAAAACTAATCTACAAAATCATTTGATTCATTAATTTTCGTTTAAGTCATTTAATTCGTTAATTCGAAAACATTGTATTCGCCCCTAAGAACACGATGTAAGAAGATAAAAACATTTTTGACACGTGCATAATTAAAATTATTTAAAAATAAACTTCTGGTAGGGTTCCGTACTGTTCGAGAGAGTTTCATCCGAGTCACTCTTGTGACATGTTGCATAGTAAAACCGTATTATCGATCCAAAAGTCCCTTTGATGGACAGAAACCATTACGGGAAGGGAAAACCCATCGCCATTTTATAAGATTCGGATCAGGGTAACCCCTTTTAATTTGATATATTTTGTTTAACAGGAAAACTCCATTAAATCACGCCCGCCACTGAAAGGTTACCGGTTTGATGCCCGTAATTTTACCCTTTGCGTGTGATGATGATTATTTCTTAATTTTATTTGACTGTGTACTGAAGTAATATATTCCTGCATGATGTATAAATGTCAACAGGCAATCTGGTAATGAAATATTCTTTTGATGATGCTTAATTATTACTCTGCATTAATTTATTTTCGAGTGAAATAGTATAACGATAAAAAAAAAACGTCTAGAATGAGGACCTCAAATTGGTTGTAAAAAATTGTTAGATCAATGCCGAAACTGGACGCTAGCTTGAAAGTAAAGAATAAAATATTAACATCCAACAAAATATCCATTACCTTACTAAAATTAATTAACTAATTAATCAAATTAAGGTGCTACCTTTTTCGTTTGCTAATAAAAACAAACGCATTAATTTGTAATTTGATACCTCCAGCGATTGTAAGGTATCAAGTTAATTAATCTCGGCTAATACCTGATACAATTACGAGAAACGAGAGATTTAGATATTCAAACAAAATATCTAATACCGTATTTTGAAAAAGATTTTATGTAAAAATACTAATTATCTTAAATCTAATGATGGAAAGAGGGGTCATTAGTATTTTGTTTTTAATGAAATATAGCTAAGAAGATTAATGGTTTTAAAATACGTGTTTCACACATGTACCATTACCGATAATATAAGTATATTATAGTAGGAGCATATTTTCTATGAAAATTCAATCCTTTTGACTTTCTTAGTCGATTTAGATTTAGCAGTAAAACCGTAAAAGACAAACTTTCATATTATTTTTCTTGGTGTCGATTTTTTTAAATGCTTTGTTACATATTCAATTATCTCCCGTTTTAAATTTACAATAAATAAATACATCAGAAGCAGCTAGGTTAACGCCCAAATGTGGTACACACCTACTTGAAAACTTACACATGATATTAGTATTATGAATATGCACTACAACAGCAGCCTTTTCAAACGTTTTTACTTGAATACAAGTTCAGAAATACTCCGTACTAATAAAATTCCTATTAAAACTATAACAGAATAGTTAGCGATCGCTCAATCGTGGAGATTTCACGCATCGATATGCTCAATCAAAGGGCGAGAGAGTAATCAAAGTTTAGCGAACTATTTCCTTTGAGGACCTGTGGTGTACAAGTTTGATTGTCGGTTGAGACATACTTGTGATTTGCTAGTCTGTTTGTATTAATTTCGTTATTAGAGGAAAGGGTTAAGATTGATCTTTTAATGGCTTTGTACAGTATGTGTATGTGTAAAATAAAATGTACATATTATGTAGCTATCTCTACAGTTGCTGTTATGCCCATTAACTTGAACGTATTCTATGAGGTAGTTAGCAGTACGGTATGACCGTGAGTAAAATATGATTTGGCCTCTTTTTATACAACAGCAGTACTTTACGATGGCTGATATACTTAAGGTTTTTGGTGCTAAGTTCCCAAAAAAAACAAAAAAAAATTTAGAAAAAAAAAGTCTACTGATAAATAATGAAAAAGGTTAAGAATTGAAATATCTGCACTCATATGTATATTAGATACAAAAGTTGGATAGATAACACCAAAACAAATCCACAGTTATCTAAAAATCGATACTCATACAACATGTGGTTAAAAACAAGACCGTAGTCATACAATATTAAATTGAACGAAGTTCCAACTGTGCTCAATAAAAAGCCTCTCCACACTACCGCAGTAACGTCGCGATATGACACAAAATCTCATATAATTCAGACGCATTGAATCGTTATATCTGAGCTCATACCGTTTAGTTCACACCCTTATTGATCGAGCCGCTGTTTGAGACTGTGTCTTTTTATGTTAGAAGAACACTAAATTAAGGTTGTGTTTGCGTTATTACAATTTAAATACTTTCTAACTGTCTTTAAAAAAATAAAAAAATATGCTGTGCAAATATTCTAAATTATTCATTTATTCGTTCAGAAACGCTGATTTTGGTCAATAACAGAGCGATAGATAATCATTCTACTAGAATCATAGGCACAGATTACGTAAGTATAAGTGTGCGTGATATTACAGTGTCAAGAGTAGTTTAGTGAGAGTAGTCAAGAGAATTTAAATTCAAATCCAGATAATAAATAAAAATTAAACATTTTTTTAATCTTCATCTGCTCTGATATGAAATGAAAATCAATTACATCTTCCACCTCGAAACCAAAACAGCGTAACAGCCAATTTAAAACAACGCGCCGTTGTCGCCGCGTCAAACGTCAGAATCGTGTGAAAACTCTTTTATCATTTTGTATCTGTGTCGTATGTCATGTTTAGATATTCACGATATGAATACTTTATATCACGGTGAAGCGTGACAAGCGACGTCACGGGCGAAACATGTTAATTTTATTGTTCCTTGTTTTACTTGTGTTCTTTGTGATATTGAACCTTTATTTAAATTTCTTCTCATATTTGTTATTTAATTTTCATAATTAGAAAGTTCAAAACATATCTTACAACCACTATGTTGCTACTTAAGTTATAGTCACAATATTATAATAATACTAGCTGACCCGGCAAACGTTGTTTTGCCATAAAAATTAAAAAAAAGTGTCACTTAGGGGCATGAAAAATAGATGTTGGCTAATTCTCAGTCCTACTAAATATGCTCACAAAATTTCATGAGAATCGGTCAAGCCGTTTCGGAGGAGTATGGCAACGAAAACTGCGACGCGAGAAGTTTATATATTAGACAGGTATGTACGGTCTAGTCACCACTAGGATGAGCCAACGAACGCATTTTTGTAGGTATTCATTCATCTATCAGCAACAGTTTCTTCAGCATCTCAACCATTTTTTTTTCTTATAGCTTAGGTGCTGATACTAAAGGTACTGAAAAAGTTTGTGCTGAAAGAGGAATACTTTCAGATTTTTGTACACAATAATAAATTTGATAATCTAGTACATATTTATGCTCATAACTGTACTTTCAATGTTATCAAACCATTCTACTCAATAAACTCGAGCCGCGTTTGTCTTCCCTTACAATGGAGGTTTAACAGCTAGGTTAGTTTTCAGGAAGCGGATATCCGTCTAGGAACGGTGAGAGACGGCAGTAATCGGCTCGTAGCTCATTCGTAGCAAGCCGGCTAAAAGCGTAGCGGTGTAGCTATTGCTACGTGATCTTATCGTAGCGCTACTTTCATTGTATTGGGATATTTATGTTTATTCTACGGCAATATTTTTGAGGGTAATGTGGTAGTTACTTTTTTGCGTAGTTTTCTGTAAGCTCAAAAGAAAAACCATTTTCAGAAAGACTTCGCATTGTGTTTCTTATGGGACTAAGTATAATAAAATTCGGAAAATAGTACTTTTAAAGAATATTTTGATGGAAAAATAATAGGAACATAAAAATTAATGTCTTTCCTCGGGATTAGGATTATGCTAATTGAAGATTTGAAATAAAAATAGTTGTAATCGAGTTGCAGCGTTAATAGAATATAGGTAGAACACTGACTGCTGACTAGCTACCTACGTAACTATACTTATTTTTCCGATAATTTTACAAACGCTGATACTCGATTATAACGATTATTATTTAAAATAGACAGTTTAACCCTATAGGAGGAATATGCCATCCTGACTATCCTCGTTACGAGTTCAGTAAAACGTTGTTATAAAACGCAACATCTTGAGAACTACGTCACAGTAGTCTCCCGCAGATGTTCCGCTGCATGTGACTCAATCAATTACAAGCCGACTCGTGGCTTCCGATTACTTACCGGCTTTTGAATGTCGTATGTACATGTTCTTGGGCTTAATTTGGTTTTAATGTAGGTTTGATAGGTTGAGAAGAATTTTTGTAGTGTTATTGTTGTGAATTGGTTTGATGGGCTGAGATGTTTATATTATGTTCGTTTCTGTATATTGTCTGTGTTTTGTTTAGAATTGGGATGACGTTGATCGGGTACGTTTGTTCTTTAAAAAGATACAAATATAATAAAAATAAGTAATTTTTCTATCATTCTATTAGCCGTTTGAGTCCTGTCTTTGTGTTAATTTTTATCTGTCTTCCAAGGTCAATGAATAGGTAAGTATTAAAAATCATGACCAGATAATACATATGTCCTGTTCTATGTGGTTTGAGGGCATGTTTTAGGCTTGCCACGTTGTTATCAACTAAAAAACTTATGCACACTTTATTAGAAAATTGGTCTCGTACGTCTCAGTGGATTTGAAGAGATAAGACTGTCGTTGGTTTTCGAGCTCGCCACCCTGTTGATTCCTGCAACTCTTACGCACCTTTTCTACAAAAGTGGACTTGTACAAGTGGATTGAAGCAATATTTCACTGCTCAAAAAGTGAAGTATTTTCCCAGCAAGGGTTTAGTATAATATAAGTAAAAGTAGTATGTTGTTTCAGGCAAGCAGCGGTTGGTGCGCGGGCAGTATGCCGCGCGCCGGCGCTATATTGCTGGCGCTTGCGGCGGTCCTACTCGCCGCTGAGTGGGCACACGCCTCTTATATTGATCCAGGTATGTTTTGCAGCATATATTACGAAACATATACTCTAATTATAGTCTGATGTAGTACGTTTAAACTGTAAATAATACTGACTCACTCACGTACAAATAAAGAATTTTAATTACTTACTTATCGTATGGTTAGTGGTCAACCTAGTGTCGAAGTTGATCAAGCCGCCCGAAGGCCTTTGACGTGGCTTTAATTAGCAATATTAACTGACTTACTCTTTTCAAATAAACTCTAAAATAATTTGTTCGTCTCCATTTTTAAACTGTATAATGCAAATATTAATTACTTAAATTTTCTTCTATTTGTTCCCATAACAAAAATGCTGGCCTAGTTTAGGCTCAGTTGACAGTGAGTTGGTAATGACAAATATCCCTATATTAGGAACTTTCGCCTCATACAGTTTACTAATAGCGCGCATGTAAAAGTATTTATAAAAAAACAATCGAGTAAAATCTTCCTGAACACATTCAAATCTTTCATGTCCAATAAATATACAAATCTTTCATTTCCAAATTGTACATATTTCTCCTTGAACCTTAGAAAAAATCAAACAATTGAGTTTTCCGCTTCAAATGTAATTTATGTAAGGACGTTTGCTTTTTAAATGTATTCATTGGAGCAAAGATGATGTCTCAAAGAATATTTTGAAAGAAAATTATGAAAAAAAAGTCACATTATTAGATAAGCCATTGTACAGTGTCCTTACTGAATGACATCCACCTCTAGCATCTAATAGAGCATTTAACTGGAAGGAATTTCCTTCTATGATCACAACTCCGAATTAGAGCAACCTAACGGCAATATCAAGATTCTATCGAAGATTACAGATAGATTACTATCAAAGTTACACGTTACAGAGATTTTGATAATTTCAGTAACAGGTAAAAACAACGATTTCGGTGAAAATTGCTACTTACATATGAAAGGGCTAATGCAGTAAAATAGATATGTTATTGAAAAAGGCTATCGATAAAGGATATAGATTGGTTATTTTTATCGCTGTCAATCGATTTTCACAAACCAGTTAGTACTAGGATTTTATCCTCTAAGACTAACTAAATACCATACCATACGTTGTATTTACATAAGATGTTGTTTTTTTCTTAACGAGACTACGTTTAGAAAACACAACATACTACATATAGATCCCACACACACATCTCTTGATTCAACTTTCCTAAACAAAAGTCTTTCAACAACAACCCTCAGTATAATAACTTAATTATAAACACAAAAATCTAGCATACAATTCTCATTTATTCGTAAAAACAAACAATTGTTTAAACATTGTTTAAAGGTCAGACACAAACAATTTCTGTTTGTTTGACAGTCCAGTGTGTGTTTCAACACGTTTATGTTCTAAACTCTAATATTTGTTTTAGCCTTGTTGAATTTGTGGTGGACGCGATCATATTTAATTAGCGCTTTTATTATGATGAACAGTGTTTTTGTTTAGACGAGACTATGAATAAGCATTGTAGTATAACTGTTGATGTTAGATATACCGTCAGCTACCATAATATAACACGATTTTCTAGTTCCATGGACAACTAGCTAGCTAACTACACATTTTATATGAAAACCTGATAATAATATGTGCTAAATAAATATGTAAATATTCACACTCGTAACAATTGCCATTAGAAAATTCCGCAAGAAAATTTTGATGATATTATGATGGTAGGTAACGCTTTTTTGTAGAAAGCATTTCCCTCTACGATCTACATCATAGCATACTATAAATTGTTTACAGATTGATATAAAATTATCTGAAAAATAAGTATTTTTGATTTTCTCTGGAGTTGGATATTTTAGTTAAGCAATACATTTAATTTTTCTTGATAACTGGCTTACAGGTGACTTGTTAACGAAATTAAATACTAATTATTGTTTAACAACACCAAGGAGACGTAGTACTTACACGGGTTTACTCATACTAAAAATAACCAAACGATTTTTCAACATTTTTCAATCCAATCTGTTCTCTAAAGCCATAAAAATACAGAATCAATTTTCTATTAAAAATTGTATGAGATACATGTAATCTATTGTCAACAGGAGATGACGATGTGGAGGTAAACCTTCAGGACTACGGCGAAGACCCGGCCGACCTGCAGCTGCTCCAAGATGTTGGAAAGTGAGTTCTAACTTCATACATATAAGGTTGAAAATGTAATGATTTGAAGTTAGGTGACAGCTTGAACAGTATAAACAAGAATTTGTAAGAGAAAATGAATTATAGATATAAAAAATTATATAGGTTATTTCTGAATATGATAATAGTGTTAAATTAGTTGGGAGTTAGTAGTTTACTTTGGAAAAAATCCTGAATCTATTTTAGCACCCTGGATGGCCTAAGTTCATAAATAACTTAAAATTTCAAAAGCGCTTTAAAAAAAAACTTGCTTTTTATCACATTCAAACTTAGAATTTATCGCCATGCTTGCGAATCTAGAGCCCATTTAAATATCAGGCGAGAACTTTTGTGATTGAAGTAAATGCAAAGCGCATTCACTCGGACACAAACTTAGGCTAGCGTTCAACAATGTGGTTTCAGACGTTCGTCGCTGATCTACGTTTTCAGGCGCGCCTGTGTGCGGCGAGGGGGCAACTGTGACCACCGCCCCGGAGACTGCTGCCACTCCTCATCCTGCAGGTGCAACCTCTGGGGCTCCAACTGCCGCTGCCAGCGCATGGGCCTCTTCCAAAAGTGGGGGTAACCTCCCCATCAACAACACGGCTCCCCTGAAGCAGCGACCAACTCCCACCAGCCGACTTGACCGCCGCTCCATCGGACGCGACAACTTACGCATTTAAACACGGACCCCTTGATTTATCATTTTTCATTTTGTACTTCTCCCTCTCTTCTTGTCTTTGTCGCTTAGTAATTCGAATTGAAAAACAGGGACCTAGATTTTAGTTCGGAAATATTTTTGGACCTTTTATGATATACAAAATTAGAAACGGTTTTGTTTATGTTCGTCTTGCGTTGTTTTGTTTTGTTATCGTAGTGTTTTCTTTATCTGATTCGCCGAGTGTCCGCTTACGTGGTTGGGCAATCACCCAGCCTTATTGCCCAATCAGTACGCCTCGACGCCAAGCTCGGTCAATCAGACCCCGGCAACTGCCTCCGGCGACGCGTCCTCCAACGTTCCGTTTCATGTTTTGATTTCAACGAAGAGACTCGTCGCCTCGACGGCAGTTCGACTATTCTATTACCATGTATGTATGTAGAGTTAAGTAAGCTAATCGTAGTAAGCAGTAGCTGCTAATTGGTGGTAAACTTATGTCAATAGGAAGTAGAGATCACTACAAAATAGAAAAAAAATATTAAATGTAACTTTTAAAATAAATGTTCTAGTTGTAAGAGAGTAACGGTAATGGAAAACTTGGTGAAAGACGCTATAATAAGCCTTTATATGAAACAACGCCATTTGTATTTGCGATTGGCAACTTAGATTTTTAAAATATCTATTAATGTGTCAATACATTCATTATAATATTAATAAAGGAATCTTTAATGTACTCTATTCGGCTCTCGGACAGGGGGTGAACTTGTATGCTATTACAACATATATAGTAGATTCTCCTGTATGTAGATTCTTATATTGTATGTTCCTGATCGGAATATGGTAATTGTATTAATACTAATATTGGAATATGGAAATGATAAATTATATTAATAAATGTTTATGGACGATATAAGTGTTGTTATTTTCAAACCCAAAGAAGACAAACCTATTTATATTATATACATACAACTATCACACTGTGATAATAGAAGGAACCTATACACAGCTGCTTATAGTCTACAAATTATAGCGTAAGTATCAAAAACCAAACATAAACTTCAATTTAACAGGAAGAAAAAGGTAACTACTTAAATATGGTTTGATAACAAAAACGAGTGCTATTTGATAATGAAGTACGAGTATACTTTATGATATCAATAAGACTCAAAAAAATAATCTGTACAATCGTTAGCAAAGCCCAATTGTTTATAATCTCTAACAGCTTCAATTATCAGAGAAGATCAATGTTGTATTTTCTACAGCCCAATCAATTACGATCCAAACACATTATATCTCACAATAAAAACAGCTTTACCATTCAACATTAACTTTGAAATCCGGCAAAAATTCACAACCCAAACTTGGTATCAGTAAGGTAAACAAACGCGTCAACTTCATTATTGGCAAAGTTGGGCCAAACTTTTTATTACACATCATCAATCAAAGTATAATCTTTCTTTGTGCATACAAACTGGACAAAAACGAATGAGCGTTTATTTGAATTATCCGAGGGTGAATAATATAAAATAATGTATTGTGAGGCGTTTTAATTAGGCCTTAGATACATAAGATTTCTGTAACATATGGTAAATATATAAGGATAAAGCGAAGCGGAGAAGAAAAACCAGGAAGGCTAAGCCCACTACCATATGGGTCTCATAGTATGGAAGAGAGAGAGAGAGAGAGGGTAAAAATTATAAGGTTTCAATATAAGTTACAACATTTAAGCAATTTTAAAAGCTAATAATACTATTACTTGCGTCAATCTCTAGAACCAAATTGACATAATATTTTACTGAAACTCAGCCTTTGCTCGCCCGGGAAAAGACCATAGTATATATTGCTTTGCTCTAATAAAGTACCAAAAGCAAAAGTTGTTTTTTTTACACGCTAATGTTTGTTGTCGAGGAAACAGTGTAAAATGTTATAAATTCTCGTCTTAAAAGGATTTAATTTAACAAATTGTTATATAATAAATATCGCACGTAAGCCTTCTCTCTTTTCCTATAATATTCACAAGTTGTCCTATTTCACCCCCAAAAGGGATGAAGGCAATGATTTTCGTTTTTTACCCTAACACATTACCAATGGGGATGTTTTTGGGTAATTTATTTTGCTTTTTTTGTACAACTATTTGTTTCTTTTTGAGCTCGTAATAATAATGATATAGCGATAAAATTCAATATACGCTTGGAGCAATTTATTTTGATATAGAGTCGTACGCTGGATAAAAAATGAGACAGAGTGTAATAAATTACAGTGGATTTCCATACAAATTTGATATTAATACGAAATGATTTGTATTTTATGAACTTTGAACTTTTTATAATGTATTTTAAATTCATAAAATAAACTGTAGAATAGATTTTTTTTTAACTCGCTGCTGGGCAAAGACCTCCTCTTTCATTCCAAATCCGTCCGACCTGTACCATACTCCACCACGATGGACCCGCAAATGCCATTAAATCATCATGTCACCTGTCATACATACAAAATGCAATTGATTACACAAAATCTCTGAAAATAAGCATTCACGTTTTTATTATTTACAAATCTAGTAGCCAAATCTTTTGTTGGAAAAATAATTTCATCACAAAATATGAAATCAACAAGAACTAAACACAAATCAATACGCACACTAAAGTGCACTTATCTCTTTCTTTTCACCACAAAAGAGCAGGACAGATACACAAAAGAAAATATTCCCCGGCCTTTGTGCTCTTAATGTAAAACCTTTATGGAAAATATCATAATGTTATTGTCACGTCTCACACAGAACTAGTATTAATATTGCTCTCTTTGTACAAAATGGTGGACAAAATGTAATATAGAAAAGAAATATTATTTATTTGTAACATATTTTCATATGGTGTATGAAGCCTTGGTTATTGGTTTTTTGTCTTCATGTATTGTTAGGAGGAAGGAATGTGATTTATTAACAGTTGAAAGAAAATTAATGAGAAAGTAGTTATCTTAGTAAAATTCCCAAATTTCATACAATACTACAGGAGGCGAAAGCAAACTGATTGATTGACGGCGCAGCAGTCCGTGGAACAAGTTATAGTTTGGCTGAAAAGTGAAACTTTCAAAGGTGGTTGAATTGAGGTAATTCCTGTATAAAAAGGGTGTCTATAAGTGCAGTTTGCCATAATTTTTCTATGTGTATACCCTTACCATAAACTTATTCAACTGTAATATAGGATTATTATCAGCCTAGCCCTTCTTCCAAACTATGTTGGAGTTGGCTTCCAGTCTCACCGAATGCAGCTGAATTATCAGGCGACTGCCTATCTGACCTCCACAATCCAGTTGCCTGGGTCATAACACCCTTCGGTAAGACTGGTTGACAAACTTTCAAGCTTCTGGCTACTGTTAACGACCGTCAAAGATCTTTGAATATGACAGCCGATGATAATATAGGATTATTCCGATTAATAAAAATACAGTGTTTCCCAGAATAACCAACGTTGTCACTACAAAACGCGTTTATAATATTAGTAAGATGTTAGTAAGATGTTTAATCGACTAAAAATTATCCCCTAAAAGGCGACACGTTTTGCAAAACTACAAAAAACAGCAGCTTCGGCGACAGTTTCTTACAATAAAATACTTTTCCCTTGAGAATATTTCTGAAGTAAACGTACTATGAATATTTTGTACCTGTCTTACTAATCGGCTTTGGGTGCCGCTTTTTTACACAACGTCTAAGCCCCGATAGTAAGAGGTTTAGTATTTAAAAGTTACTCGAGCGTACCTTGTAAGTTGGGTTTATAAGGAAGTTTGTATTTTTGCAAAATATTACGGTAGTTTTCCTTTAGGGGGATAGTTAATACCGTCTCCTGTGCACGTTTTCTTACTTATCCTACTAAGATTTGTAATATGTGGATATGTTTGCAACTAAGTTTGATTTAATAGCTACATACTACGACGAGTACAAGCATTATTAAGGACATCTTTGGCGCGATTCTCTACCGTAGGCACTTTCGTGTAACGAGAGTTTGGAATTTAAATGTACTGCAAGAATAGTTCCTAATGACCCCGCTAGAGGCGCTTATCATTCAAAATTTCTCTATAGCTAGCCCGTTGTCGATTTTTCGATAGTGGTACGGAATGACGAGATTCCCTGCCACTATTACCACTAACGGGTTTTGAAATCGTATATTAATTGTTGTGGAGTAGTTTGATCTCGAAATATTTCGAAAAGTGTAGGTGTTGTCATCAAATCTTTGTCTTTTTATATCTACTATAGTGAAAAAGCAATAGTAACCTTCTCTCTATGTTATCCATTTTTAGATTATACTTCTCAATTGATTAGACTATTATGTGGCTGAATTAGCGAGCAAAAGCAAGTAAAATATTTCAGTTTATCAGAAGTAATGATGTATGCATGTTAAATTAATTAATTATGCAAAACTGATGGACGCGAAATCTGGCAGAATTAAATTAAGCTTAATGAAATGATGTGGGTGTATATACTTTTGTTTATCAATAACGCAAAACTTTAAGCTATTTTTACAAACATATCACTCTCATTTATATAAACAAAAATGAAGAGAAGTTAAATGTGTACGGCTTGCCATTTTTTATGATTTTGGCATATTTCGTTTAAGTCAGGGGAAAGAGATTTATGGCAAAAAAAGTACGAGAAAAGATAGTATAAAAATATCTCGTACCGCACGAGTCACCTAATATTAAATGAAAACTTTTATTACTGAAAAATATTTTCACGCAGACGAAATCAGGGGCATAGTCTAGTTATAAACAGCTACACGTAACCCACGTCAAGAGATAATTAAGCTCTCCCATCCTCTATAAGAACACATAAACTACCTACTTGTTGAGTCGAAATCTTTTAACGTCGCCTTTATGACGTCATAAGGGTTATGACGTCATTGTCTGAAGCCTTTGATATTGAGCCTTCTACTGAAATAATGTAATTAGATACTGAACGTGTCAAGTGTTTGTTGATACTGTTGTTTGATGAAGGGAAAAGAGATTAAAATATACACTCGTGTGTATCTAGAATTAAAGAAGTATGAGTATTAAATACTAGAAAGAATTAATGATTTAAGATAACTTGCTTATAGATTGGTTGAACTTGAACTTTGAAAAATGGATTCAGAATCTACGCGGGCTTCTAAGTACGTTCACTAGAGGCCGCCCGCGACTTCGTCCGCGTGGAAACCCTTCCCGTGTAGCCTATGTGTTATTCTGGTTCTTCTGCTAAATACATACCAAATTTCATCGTAATCGGTTCAGTAGTATTTGCGCGAAAGAGTAATATACAACCATACATACTCACAAACTTTCGCATTTATAATTTTAGTAGGATATGATACTATTGCTATGTTATTTGCTCTTATTGCTTATATCTCGCCGCGAATGGCAAGGTATACGCATTGAAGAAAGAACGTCTTGTAAAATCAGTTTCTGCCTCTATATTAAAAAAAAAATAGGGATAGATAATTAGGCAGAATGAGATTGACAGATACGGTGCTTTATATATTGGTACTTTTATTTTTTAGACCTAGCTTTCCTAAAAACCTCTCAAAAGTAAGGTTTTAGAGATAAAAATAAATATGTGTTCCCGTTTCAATTTCATCGCCCGTCACTGGGGAGGTCTGGAGCGGCTTGCGTGAAGTATCTCATTATACGCCCCAATGTCTCATTATAAACCAAAACATTCCTTTGGGATCCCTTTTAATAAATACTTATATATTCTACAGTATTTTCGTGTCAATTAAAAGTATGAAATTATGGGAGAACCAAAAATAAACACGAAAAGAATTTTATATTTATTAAAAACACTTTCAAATTAATTTAAATACCTAGTTGAATGCCGTGTCATTGGTTTAGGACATATTATTATATAGATTTAAATTAAAGATTTAAATTTTAAAACTGTGTAAGTGTGTTTGTTGGTCCTGCTTTTGTTGCGAAAAAACTAAACCAATAATGAAAAAAATTGGCAGGGTTACATCCGTCAAAGTATCGCGAGAAAAAACACACGCCATTTTTAAGTCAAAAGCAGTTACATGTATTAATCCATTACTCATATAAAAAAATAGCTTAACTTACGCTATAAACTATCTATCTCTGTAATAAATTTCAACCAAATCCATACATCTTTTTTACGTAATAACAACAAACGTCCATACATCCATCATACCAAACTTTCACGTATATAATAATAGTAGGTAGGATAGGATGTGCCCTAGATAAATGTCGAAGGATTAATTTAGTACAGTCAATGATATATGCCTAGATTTGGACCTAAGATTGAAGTAGTATTAGGATAAACGATTTTGCTGGTAGACAGTAAATTTATGTTATCGGCACTGATGTTAGAATATTTGTATGGATTATTTTTTGATTACAGATGGCCTAAGAGCGAGTGATTGAGGGTTATGGAATTCTAGGGGGAGACCTTTGCCCATCAGTAGGATACTGATGTAGACTAAATAAAAAAATGGGTTTTCTTGCTATACCAGCTTTGTTTGTTTGTTTGTCGTATGGTTAGTGGTCAACCTAGTGTCAAAGTTGTTCAAGCCGCCCAAGAGGCCTTTGACGTGGCTTAACGACTGTTATCTCAGTAGACAACCACCAGCTCAGCCTGTGATTCGATAGAAAGCGTTTTTTGAAAATTGTACCAATGGCTTTTCCCTTTTACTAGTTTAACACCCATTGACATTTTATTCTAATCAGTTTAGTTCCTTTCACATAAAAAAAAATACAAATAAAATGACAGTGGGCGCGAGCTGCGGGCAGAAGTACCTAACGACATCGTTATTTATCGATATATTACAACGTCTATTATAATAATTTGTAGTTATCGCAAAATTATGGTAATTGCAATCTATTAACAAGATCACTTTAGGCCTACGATAAGCACTAGCTCAAGATTATATTGAAATTCTAGCTAGCTATTTTCTTGAATTTAATACAAATTATGTTCGCAATGAAATTCTGTGAAATGTGTTATGTCTGTCATATTTCATATCTTAAGTCTGAAAGATATTTACTTAAAATATTCGTCGAGAAAATCGCTTAGCAACATTCAGACGATATAAGTTTTGCATAATACAATAAATACTAAAGATATACTACATTTTCAATAGATATATAATCACTTCTTATGCAGGAGATCGTGGCTTAGTTAACAACAGCCGCGCGGATCGATCTCTGAGGTTAAGCCATGCTTACCGAGGTTGATTTGTGGATGGGTGACCATCTTATACATATCGAGTTCCTCCGTGTTTTGGAAGGCACGTTAAATTGTGGGTCCCGGCTGTCATTTTCGAAGATCTATGACAGTCGTTAACAGTAGTCAGAAGCTTGAAAGTCTGACAACCAGTCTTGCCGAAGGGTATCGTGTTATCCCAGGTAACTGGGTTGCGCAGGTCCGATAGGCAGTCGCTCCATGTAAAACACTGATATTCAGCTGCATCCGGTGAGACTGGAAGCCGACTTCAACATAGCTTGGAAGAAAGGCTAAGCTGATGATGATAATCACTTCTTATCTCCTTAGGAGTGCGGAATTGTTTGTTTGTTCGTAAAAGTCCCCGCGACACAAGAGCAATTCTTAGTGCGGGAAAAAAAACAGAGTTATCTAGTGGTCTCCGAAAGAGTTTCGTTCTTAATGCGGGAGTTTTATTTTATAACCCACTGAATTTTTTTTTTTACCTAAACTGTCAAAGCTATTTGAACAACTATTCAATAAATTGTTATTCAAACAAATATTTCTATCATTGCTTTATCCACTTTGTGTCAATAAAACGTGTTCAATTAATATGCGACGAATAGTAATTTATTTTTGTTTGCAAATACAATGTCCATTTGAAATAACATTGCACATTTGTTAAATAAATTTGTTAAACTAATCGCTAGTTATTTCGCGTGTATTTGTTAGATAAATGTTATTATTGCTGTCTAATTTTGTGGTTATAGTGGTCAACGGTGTGGAAATATTTGAATAATATGAAGCAATTTCTAGTATAACTCTGAGTGATTTCATACTTGCTGAAAACAGACCTTCACTATTAGAGCTAATTTTGTGTCAATTTGGAACTAATAGAAAGCAATTTAAATAAATCTTTAAGTGATTTGAATTAGGATAGGTGCTGTAAAACAAATTTTCACAATGATAGCCTTCGCACATAAAGTCTTTTTAATAAACCGATAACGTAACATGTGGCTATCCCGTACGGTTTTTTTGAGGTGCAATTTTAGCAAAAAAAGTCTCCGGGTCCTCAAATACATTTAGGCAGTTTTACTTAAATAGGTTCAGTTAAATAAAACTTTTACGTTCGTCTGTTACAGCTTTCTTTCTAAAAATATTGCAAAATAAAGGTACGAATAGTATCTAAAACTTCAAGATACATTCACAAATCGACCTCAGTAAGAACTATTTGCCACATTTACATAAACACCATTAAGTTTCCAGACAAAAGAGGAGGTAATGTTACAGTCAGGCTTGTTTTTGTTGCCTTACCATATTTCTCGTACACTCTCGTGGGTAGATGTGTTTAAAGCGTAGAGTACACTGTTAGTTAGGTATCGCAAGCCAATATTACTATACTACCTGTATATATTTTCTAAAGGAGAAAAGAATTAGCATTGAGTCCACACTGCTCGAGTGCGGGACTGAAGAATTGATTTTTTTTTGGTTGCTAACATATTTTTACTAGTGATTTTGTAAAAAAATTTAGTCTGTGTCTGTACTCTAGAGTTGTTAACTATCTTCGTGGTAAATTTGACAAAGTGAAGTTAAAACTTCAGCAGCAACAAAACATAAACATTTATATTCTCAAAAAAAAATCAGTGAATTTCGGTATGCGTTAAATCATACAACATTTTTCTATATTTATAGTTTTACTTCGTTTATATTCCACACTCTCAATAACTCACACTTATTTTGACTATTTGAACGTGTCACTACACTCCACACGAGACTTCTTCTCATACAAGTGTACATTCAGCTTTAAACAGGAACGTGAACAAAATAAAGAAAGAATAAATGCAAGTGCATTCGACATCTGTTACGAACAAATGTTTGGAATGAGTTCGCTGAAATGTACAACGAGTTTTTATTTGATAATCGATACATGAGATATCGTATTTGTTTTTGTTTGCTATTTTGTCTTCAACTTTTATTGAAATGCAGAGTTGAAATACTTAAGCAGTGTACTGAAACATCATTTTTTACAGATATCTTTAAATCTTGAGTCTAAAGGGAATGATTCCAGGTTATTTTTTTTTTATAAAGGCAGACTAAGACTAAAAAACTGTAACCAAAATGCTGCCGTTACGTCACAACAAAATGTCAAAACTTTCTTTCATTTTGAATTTCAGTAAAACGTTTACTACATACATACATTTAGCAACCAATTATTTCTCTGTTGTAACAATCCTGTCTAATTGATTGGCACAATCAGTCTTGTAATGTACCTATACCAAACACCACAAACATTGTATACGTAAACAAAAACAACGCCACAACCCACTTTCAAAACGTGCAACTTTTTCAGACAACAAAAACAAGAGACGGCAAATCACCACTAAAAATTCTTCTCATCCCTTCGTCAAAATACTAAAGCGACAATGTACCCAAAATATTTAATGTTGAACCTATCAAATAAGGTTTTATAAATTCATATCACGGGTCCTGTTAGAAAATCAAAACACATGTTACCTAAGGGAGGGTTTTTGTCTGGGTCCGATCTATATTTGATTTATGACTCTCCCGGGAATAGAACGGTGATAAAACTGTACTTGATTCGAGTGTTGCGTAATATAACTGTATATATGTACATGTATTATATAAGAATGGAACTGAGTTGCGTAAAATATGACCTATTGCTATTGCCAGAATTCGGTAAACAATATTTTGTACGAAACGACGTCAACATACAAAAAACTAAAACTGTAAAAAACGGCAACATTCGATGCGCAATCATCTGGACTTAACGATGTCAAAATACAAAAAACTTGAGCATTGTAACTCTAAGCCAATCCTCTCGTTACTGTGTTTAGTAGTAAATGCATAATAGACGAACTGACAAGCAGGCTATCACGTCTATAACTTAGGTACGTATGAACAGAGTTAATCGCCTTTGTTGAATGCATTGTAAGACTTTGTACATCCAGTTAGTAGCAACTGCCGTTCAGTTTATTTCCTACTAAATGTCTTAAAAGATTTACGAACCAGAAATATTGAATACACTCTACTATCTAAATAACATTTTACAATACATTGTTGCAGAGTTCAACGGTATTACAAAACAAATAGCGCAGGAGAAGGCAACATTGTGTCAACAACAGGTCTACGCAATGGATAGGATTACATAACGATATAAGAAACTTTATAACCGAGACAAACCTTTGTGTGATGAGCACGAGTATTTGTTCTGAGCCTGGATGTCAATTTAAATATATTAGTATATATTTAGAAATATATAAGTATGTTTATCAGTTATTTGGTTACCACAGTACAAGCTCTGCTTAGTTTGGGATCAAATGAACAAGTGTGAGTTGTCCTCTCTCTCTCTTCCTGGCTATTTGTCCCATATGGTAGTGGGGTCAGCCTTCCTTACATTCTTCCTCCACTTCGCCCTATCCTTGACGTCGTCTTCCTCAACCTCACATGCCTTCATATCTCGCCGCAACACTTCTGTCCACGTGGTTTTGGGTCTCCCTCTTGGTCTTTTTCCGGGGACGGACAGCTCCAGTACCCGGTTGCCAACGTAATCAGGTGGTCTCCTTTTAACATGTCCATACCATCTCATCCTGTTTTCTTGCAGTTTATCCGCGATATCCCGTACACCAAGGCTTCCTCGCACGTACTCGTTGCGGATCTTATCAAGCCTGGTGACGCCGCACATCCATCTGAGCATTTTCATTTCTGCGACTTGGATGGTATGGACATGTCCCTGGGTAACAGCCCAGGTCTCACTGCCGTACGTGAGGACTGGTCTTATAATACTTTTATAAACGAGCCCCTTAAGCTTCACGGGCATCTTCTTGTCGCAGGTTACACCGGTAACTTCCCTCCATTTAAGCCATGCAGCTGCTATCCGGTGCTGTATGTTGTGCTCCAGGTCTCCAGAACTGTGCATCATGTTCCCCAAATATTTGTACTGATTACATTTAGTAATCAGTTGACCATCAATGTTAATAGGCTGGTCATCTGATAGTGGATCATTAAAAGCCATGAACTGGGTTTTCCCGACACTTAGCACCAATCCACCTACCTGCAGTTGTTGCTTCCAAGCAATAAGCGCTTCTTGCAAAAATGGTCGGCTTTCTGCACATATGGCCACATCGTCAGCGTAGATGAAAGTCCAAGCTGCTTTTGCTTGTGCATCTTCTGTGAGCGAATCCAGCAACAGGCAAAATAGAAAAGGGCTTAGGACAGATCCTTGATGAACGCCCTCAGTGACCGGGATAGATTTTGTAGTGCCCACAACCGTCCTCACCAGTGATCGTGCGTCTTTGTACATGTCAGCTATGATGTTAATATACTTCTCGGGGGCATTTTTCTTCCTAAGACTCCACCAGATCGTTTGTCTTGGTACCCGATCGAAAGCTTTTTCCATGTCCAAAAACGCAGTATAGAGGGGTCGGTTGTTAGCTCGGTGTTTTTCGGCAATCATACTGAGAGCAAACATGGGATCGGTGGTAGATACACCTGGTACAAAACCGTAGTGGTTTCGAGATAATGAGCATTCGGATCTTAATCTATTATCGATGATGCGTTCGAAAAGTTTCATCGTATGGCTCATCAGTTTTATACCGCGATAGTTACTGCACTCATACTTACTACCTTTGCCTTTATATATTGGTACAATAGTGCTTAACCTCCATGCCTCGGGCATTTTGGACGATGTCATTATGCTGTTAAAAAGGCCAGTAAGTATGTCAATGCCCTTATCGCCCAGGCATTTCCACACCTCGATTGGAATACCATCTGGTCCAACAGCTTTATTATTAGACATCTTCTGGAGTGCCTTCTTAACCTCGTTAGGGTCTATAAGTGGGACCAATCCAGTATTTGGTGTTAATTCGGGAAGCTGGGTTCTGGTGGCGCTTGTATTTAATAGCTGGTCGTAATATGCTTGCCAGGTAGCTATTATGTCTCTATCCCTGTATTGAAGTTCACCAGAAGAGTTCTTGATTGCCTTACATTGCATCGGGTCCTTTGAATTTTGAGAGCGTTGTTGTGCCAGTTTGTAAATATGCTTTTGGCCTTCCTTACTTTCAAGTGTCTCATACATTTCTCGCTGGGAATGTGCTCGTTCAATAGCTATAGCTTTCTTGGATTCCTTCTTAATTCTTTTATATTCTTCCCTGTCTTCTATGTTTTGAGTGGTCTGCCAGGTCTTAAAGGCATTCTTTTTTTTGCGTATAGCAGCTTGTACGGTTTCGGACCACCACCAGGTTTCTTTGATGATCTTTTTATTTGCTTTGGTACGGCCCAAGATGTTATTTGCAGCAGTGAATATTGACTTGAGTAATTGGTCCCAGTTTCTGTCTGCATCCAAATTCTCTTGATAATTGAGATCTGCGAGTTCTTGGCAGAATTCTTCCACTTTTTCACCCTTTAAATTCCACCATTTGATGAGCTCAGGGGCACGGACAGATTTCTGTTTGGACATTTTCTGGTAAGTCATATCCATTACGACTATACGGTGTTGGGTAGTGGCACATTCCCCCGGTATAACCTTACAATTTCTTACACGCCCAATTTTTGTTCGGTTTAACAGGATATAGTCAATTTGGGATGCGACATTGCCGCTCTTATATGTGACTAGATGTTCAGTCTTCTTTTTAAAGAAAGAGTTTACAATGGCCAGATCAAAAGCCGCTGCCGTCTGGAGTATCGTTTTTCCTGGTACATTCAACATACCAAACGCGTGTCCACCGTGAACCCTACTAAATGCTTCATTGGTTTCCCCGATGTGACCATTAAGGTCTCCTCCCACTATAGTCATTTCGTTTGTGGCAATGTTTTGCAGAGTAAGTTCCACAGATGACCAGAAATCCTCTTTGTCTTCTTGGCTACAATTGACTTGAGGAGCATAAGCAGAGACGATGTTTACTGTTTCGCCTTCGATTTGTACTTTGAGGGTCATGAGTCTATCGCTAATGCGGTTTATCTCTAAGATATTGTTCAGGTGTTTCTCATTTACGACGATACCCACACCGTTTCTACCACTTTTGGAGCCATTGTACATCAACTTATATCCTTCACCAATGTCACGGGCCTTAGCCCCAGTCCACCTTGTTTCTTGGAGACATACAAAGTCCACTCTTCTACGTTTAAAAAGGCATGCGAGTTCTTTAGTCTTTCCAGTTAGTGATCCTACATTTAAAGTGGCGAAGCGGACCTTCAGGTTGCATACGGGAACTAACGTCTTTAGCCGAGCCCGTCCTTGACTCGGTAGCCCTTGCATACTTTTCGCAGATGTAGGGCGATGTGTCTGCGCGTCGTTTCGCGGCGACGCCCTATCTGTTATCGTATTTAATGTATGCAACCTCTCCATTTTTCTATCAATATTTTGGCGGGTTTGGGTTTATTATTATTGTACCGATTGCCATCTGACGTACAAAAACCTGTTCTTTTGAAGCAGGAAAACCCTGGACACTCGTTGTACTGATCCAAAAGCATTTATATAGACTTGCAACGAAATGTCTATTTAATCCATCTATCTAGCCAAAATCAATCCAAAGAATCCAACAGTCAGGTATCTAATGTTACTAACAGTTTACACTCTACAAACCGGACGGTACAACGGGAGTATGGGAGGAAAATTGAGGTAGTGGTGAAGGATGCGGGGTAATGGTTGAGGAATATGGGATGAAGGTAGGGGGGGGGGGACTGGACACTGCAGCTGCGGAGGGGAGAATGGGTAGGAGCTGCAGTGGCTCGGGTAGGACGGGATCGCATGCCCGTATGCCTCTTTCCTATGGTCGGACAGATCCATAGGTCGAGGCACCCCTGTGAAACAAGTGTGAGTTGTCCAATGATATTTATTAATTAATATTTTATTTATGTACATTTTACAACCATTCATAGTGGTATGTAATTCAAAAGTCTATATCGTTGTTCTTGTTATATATTTGTAGTCAAATCAATTTATACAATTATTAATTTATTGGCTACGACTGCTGTCAAGGAAAACGCGACCTATTTCGTTTACCAGGATTTAGAGTATCACTTAGCCAAAGTTAAAAATCAATTCCGCCGTTGTGACATAACAAGTATGCACCACTAAATCATAATCCTCATTAATAGGGACGCATGGACATACGAAGAACAACACCAGATACTTAATTATTTTTTTAAGAACTATTAGTTCTTATTGATGGTATACGCCATACCGAGGACTTATTGTTACGACAAGTAAATAGGTGCTACAAATAATAATAAAATAGCTCCTTTTATATAGCTTTTGCCTCACTATCTATACAGAAGAATGATTAAACAGAAGCTTTTCTTTTATATAGCCTATTTCCCAAACAAATAACCGACAGATAAGAGTTTTGTGGCCACAAAACCTATAAAAGCTGTAAATAGTTTGTACTGGTTACGATAATCTGGGTAAAAGGCTGTTTCTCTTATTTTCTATTGTGGAATTTTACTTTGGTTTAACATGGGCTGGATTTTTTTAATCCTATTGAAGGCAGCTTAGATAAGTCAATCACGTTTTTTAAAATAATATCATGCAGGTTAGTCTTAAGCATTTTTTTGGACACCAAATTTTCTACGTAATTAATTTCAACTTTCTTCAAAGCAACACTGAAAAAAATGTATACCTTCGGAATTAGCTAAGTGCGCTTATAAATTTTTTATACAGTCTTTCTATAGCTAGTCGATTCTCTACAGGTAGGAAATTAGAATCATTCCACGCGTAGAGGTGTCAAATTTACTATCACACAACTACAAGACGCGCAACAAGCAAACAAAGTTATCCTAGTTTTGTAATATTAACCCAGATTATTGAATCCTACATAATCCGTTCAAATATCCACTGTACTATAATATTTCATCTCTAAGCTAGACTACACAACACTGATAGCACTATTTAAGCCCTCAGTTGCACGTGGTAAAGAATACAACAAGCTTAGAGTCGTGAGAAGCTATTTAGTAGTAACATCACGTAGCAGCCATTATCTATAGTTTACTAAACCTTATCTCGTTGGTTTTGTGATTGACACTAATCTGGCGGCAGCTGAAAGCCTAATTTTACTGAAATTAATAGAAAATTTGATAAGTAGCGTAATTTCGTAGACGGTACGATAGACTAGCGAGGAAGTAATTTATATCAAACATATTAAAAAATACGTCAAAAATAGTTCTTGCGGAATACGCTAGGGGCGCTAGTCAGTCTTCTATACACTCCTTCCATCATCTTTCTGACAATTGGTGATAAAAAAAAAACCGTCTGGTCCGAAAATCATACAGGTGAAATTATGAAATCTCCACTTATTGCATTCGCTTAATTAGTAAATGACGTCAATAACATTTCTAGAAGCATCCTTCACTCATAGTAATTAACACCACACATTGCATATTTTAAAACTTTTACACCAAAATTAAGCGCACAAAAATTTCGCAAACAAAAAACACTGTACGCTTTGCAACCGCAAGCCCGTTGCATATTAAACAGTATCGCTTTTTTTTAATATGCCAGCCTTTATGGAGGCCTTGTCAAAGGTTGTGTAATAGACAGGCTTCGTTCAAAGGACCCAAAGGTCTATTAATTGGGTTAGCCAGTTTTTGTTTACACGAAACAGCGACATGTGTCCATGAGTGCGACGTTTAAACAATTTAGGATATTACGTTATTCCACCATGTTTGTTTTTCTTTTATGTTTTTCTTTTTTGGAAGGTTTTTGAAATGGTATAATGGAGGTGTAGTAGCTTCAACAGCTAGACAATTTGTACATTTTGTTAAAAATATAGAAGTTTGTATTCTGGAAGCCTTGTTTTGTAATTTTATAATGGAGCTCACACCAAAGCAGGATTAATTATATGAGACAATTTCACACAGTCATGTTGTTAAAAATATAATTTAATAAAAGTTGTATTGAAGTAGCAACCCGGGGTGAGTTGAATTGTATTTACTTTCAGCTTATTGAGATACATACGATGATGACAATTATATTTACAACTAATTACGACCATGGTCACTACTTTCGCGAAGATGGCATACAAATAAAATAAGATATACTGGTATTGATGCCAAGTAGATATATAGTAAATTTCTAAAATCATTATTTTTATATTTACCTGCAAACAAAAACAGCTCATATTATTCTTACACTACGACCTATATTAGCCTAATTGTATCACAGTAATTTCTAGTTTCCATTTAATTTAAATGTAAAATGCTTTTGTAATACATTTAAGTGTTTTCACGAAATCTTTGAAAGTGCCCACCGGCAATTCTAAACGACACTTTATCTCTTATTTTATAGCACTAGAGCCTCTCAATTGTTACATTTCAGGACTATTTTAAACCTCTAATCTTTTAAACTGGGCTATCTTTATTAACTACAGTAAAATTTCAGGTAAGCATTGTTTTAGTTACAATTAAAATTGTATACATTTTCTTGAGGAAAAAAATCTTGGAGAATTTTGCAGTACAGTAATGCTTATTTTACTATATAATTTCTATGGTGTAGTAAGAAGTGTTTCAAATAGGTTGTTGAACCGTAATATTTAGATAAGTTGCTTGCTGAGCAAAAACGATAGCTTTTACCTGATAAATCAAACTATTCTATTCCTCTTTGCTTATCTAAGGATATTGAAACGGACATGTTAAGACAAAATGTCTATAAAATATAATATTACCTTTGCAGATTCAATATCGTAAAAGATCAAAGTAAAACCTACAGACATTTGAAATCATGCCAGCAAAATATACGCTACGTTGTGTCTACGTCAGCGTAGCACGTCTACGCTGGCGTAGCAGTCCTACACCCAGTCGTAGCAGTGCTACGAGGCAGCGTGACTTAGAAATAAGGATGTCCCGTATATTTTATATGCTGTAATAAATTATAACTTTTATCATATATTTGCGGATGGCCACAGTAATTTATGGGAAGATAGAAAACCCAAGATTTCGCAAAATTGTGTGATATGTTGAAATGTAATTTATAGTTGTCTATCTGTAAGGCTAACCAAAGTAAAAATTTTAATACGAGACATTTGATTGTGTATAAATAGATATAAAATTAGCATTCTTCATCAGAAAATCTTTAATGATGTAAACAGTCATCATACTAAACAAACACACGTGAAATCCAAAATATCAATATCCTTAGAATAAAAGCAAAGCTTTGGCCTACTGAGAAGTAAAATTGAGTCTTTCTAGCCTTTAGCTACCTCTGCGTTATCCATGGCATATAACATTCATATCAATAATTTGGCACCTTATTATATTTAATACTAGCTGACCCGTGCAACTTCGCTTGCGTCACCGAAGAGAGTATGGGTCATATTTTTCCCTGATTTTGTAACATTTTTCGTTGCTACACCGCTCCTAATGGCCGTAGCGTGATGTTATAGAGCTTATAGCCTTCCCCGATAAATGGACTATCTAGCACTGAAAGAATTTCAGTTCAATTCAAATCGGACCAGTAGTTCTTGAGATTAGCGCGTTCAAACAAACAAACAAACAAACTCTTCAGCTTTATAATATTAATATTTAACATATATTATGATAAGTTCTCATTCTACAGTTCAAAACATGTCCTCCAGTCGCTACTCTAAAGACCTGAATCTTTGTTCGAGAATCACAACGATTTATTGTTATCTATTTATCTGTTAACCCCGCACTGAGGGCGGGTTTTTATTGCGCTGGGCGAACGTGACTTGGGAACACAGAATAATACTTTTTGTATTATAAAAGAAGGTCTGTTTGTGTATATGTCACGATTTTATATCGAAATTGCTAAATCGTATAATATTTTTTTTAATTTGTCGATGGAGAAATGTCTCAATTATAAAGGCCGATATTCATTGACATAGAAATATAGAATTTGTTGGAAAATGCAATGATATGACAATATACATTACTGGTAAATATCACCAACTAATACATTCAGTTTCTATTAAAACGTCCACTTAATCAAAACTTAAATAGTGTAACTACTATGAATAAAAATAATCTCCCTAGAATCACACCAATTTTTTTTGTTTATCTATTAAAATAAAAAGAACTGCGGAGAGAGTCATGGGGCAAACCTAGTATACTATATTTCCCCCATAAGCGTTACTGTTCAGAATTGGTAATCATTCTGGGTTGTCTGATTTTTCAAGGGGTTTTGGTCAAGTTTCGAAAAGATTTTGGCTTGGGATTTGAAAATTTGTGAAAACGTTCTATTACGCCGAATGACTGTGAATGTGACTTGTAAGTGTTGGAAAGGGTTGAAGGTAAGGGTACATTTTGTATATAAGTATAAGTTGTCAAATATTTTAGGATTTTATTTTACACTAACTGACCCGCGCAACTTCGCTTGCGTCACATAAGAGAGAATGGGTCAAATTGTTCCCCGTTTTTGTAACATTTTTCACTGGTACTCTGCTCCTACTGGTCGTAGCGTGATGATATATATATAGTTATATATCATCACGCCTATAACCTTCCTCGATAAATGGGCTATCTAACACTGAAAGAATTTTTCAAATCAGACCAGTAGTTTCTGAGATTTGCGCGTTCAAACAAACAAACTCTTCAGCTTTATAATATTAAGTATAGACAGTATAGTTGTATCACGAGAGAAAAACGGAGGAGAGAGTGGTCACTTCGTCAATACATGGACAGTATTTAATTTTGTTGCTGTAGTCCTGAACGAGGCAGTAGTTAATGTTTTTCCTCAAAGATTTACTTCGAGCTCCTTCGCGATTTTAACACTTTAAGCGCATTGTTTATAATTCTCAACTTTACTGCTTTTACCACCAAAACGTTTCGGAGCTGTGAAAGAAAAAATATGTAATATGACAAATACCTACTCATAACCTGGACATAAGCACAAGCATTTTTTACAAAAAAAATATGAAATATTTAGTAAGTTGTCATTTTAAGAAACTTTAGTATAACGTTTAATGATATATAAGTCTGTACATATGATCCAATAGTTTCAAACGCGAATAAATTCCATGAAAAATAAAAGCTAAAAAGCCTCGTTCCCACACAATACTCGTCACAAAAGCTGGTCAGTACCCGTCAGTATTGAGGCGTGAGTAAATAACTTGTAGAGCGGTTGAAAAGCCTTGGATTACTGGAGTCGCTCGGCGGCGCGTGAAACGTCCACACTAGGTAACAACTAAACTTTGTGACACGTGGAGTGTAGGTAATGTAGGTACTAGTAGGACTTTGAATATTTCTTTGACACGACTACAAATCAATGCGGGGAATAAACTTTGAAGTTTTAGAACATAATCTACATATTCTAATATTATAAAGCTGAAGAATTTGTTTGATTGAACGCGCTAATCTCAAGAACTACCGGTCCGATTTGAAAAAATATTTTAGTGTTAGATAGGACTATCTAACACTAAAATAATTTTATTTGATTTTGAACTGAATAGATTCTGTATCAGTCTGCTTCGGATTTTATTGATATTTTGCATTACTTTTCATTAAACATCAACTAACAGCTATTTTAAAATTAATATTTTCGTACTATAGAATGGACCAAAATGCGACTGTATACATACATATTATACCGTATAAATAACTACTCGTAACTTGACCTAAACTAACTCTTAACCTTCCACTAACGAATCCTATTAAAATAAACTTTCAAATAATAAAATGTACACTGAAATGTTTCTGAACTTATAAAATTAGTCTGTCGAGTACTTCAATCAAATTAAGATAAAAGGTAGCTGCGTAACTTTATTACTTTACATTACGTTTTGTTAGGCTTCGAGTAGAAACTTCGATTGATTTTCAATGAGAAAAGGGTGTATAAAAGTCGAAGTAATTTTAATATTTGACATTTTTCCAGATTTTATTAGTCGTTGAGATTAAGTTAGTTATCTTGGAAATTTATTCAATTTTGAATAGGATTTGTTTTTGTTATTTCTATGAAAGATTAATGTATTTATTAGCCGAGTAGGTAATGTTATTTATCAATCTATGAGACATCAAAGAAAGGAAGGTAGATGACCACTGGGTGGCATACAGGCATACACTAGATAATTCTGACATCAACGTATTAGCATTTGTCATTTTATCTGCCGGATAACTTATCCGGCACTTAGCCATAAGCCTTATTACTAGCCTTAACTCAACTTTGCCCTTACCCCTACCCCATTCACATAAATAGGAACACACCTATATATTATATCCAAGAATTTTAGTAGAAAATGTTACTTGATACAATACAACATCAACACACTTTTTTCTTCTCTTACAAAACAGCATCAATTATATAAAAATCTGCATAGCTCATACTCTTCATCGCTTTAAAATATAACACAATCGTTCACAAAAAATGAGAAAAACCAGTTAGCAACGAGAGAAAAGTCACAGTACGAAACAAAGGCGAAAAAACCAGTTTCACAGCACATGTTGCTTTCAAATAAACCCGCAGCGGAAAGTTCCCGACACTGTAGTACTGCCTTTGCGGCGGATTATCCCGGAATTGGCGGCAAGCCAACGGATCTACGTTTTCTTTCTGAGTTAACTCGCTTCACTGTACAATATTAGTTTGTTTGAATACTAATATTTATAAGATTTAGAGAGAAAACGTTGTTTCGGAGATTTAACATACTTTTTATAAACAAAGATGTTTGAAAATTCTTACCTTTTTATGTGTGATCCGCGGACCTCGCCTAAAACATTGAAGATGGATAAAATCAAGACAAGATTTTCCACGTGTAGCATTAAGGAATAAATTACCCTTCCACCACACTTTATTTTTTTTAAATCGTTGTAACTGACTGAAACCTTCAAAGTAGTTGCGTAATACATTATAGCAGGCCAGGATGACTTTAAAAACATTTCGAGTTGATTTTATAAAATACAAAAAGCTTACGAGATAAATTACCCAGTACTTCGCAGTGATCACAATATTATGTAATTGACCTTGAACTCATCCATCATTATGTAATTGTATAGTAAACCCTGTATACAAAAGTCAAACCAGTCCACCCTACACACATGATACGACTTTACACATGAACATAATCATAACATTTTCGCTCTGACTTAAAATCACGGATAGATAATAGTTATCGTTTCAATAACCGTAACTTACCTTCCCTTAGTAAAACATAACAGTTCCACATCCAAGACCAAACCAACAACAGTTTATTACGCAATAACTGAAGGTGAGTTCCATGAAATATTAATTAACCTAATTAGCAGGAACTATTCACTGTTAATCGCATATTAGCCGGGTGTATTTGCTAATAACCGTTTTATTACTGTTCTATCATTTCCTGAGTAATCCCTGATAGAGGGATAATTGCTATTTGCTTAGTACGAAAATATCCTTGGAAGGTCTTTGCTGGACCGTTTATTTGTATGGGTATATTTTATGATTGAGCTTTATACTCATTATTTTCACTAACCATCAAATACTATGAACCTGCATTGAAATAACACGTTATGTATCATAATTTTAGAAAATAAACAATGTATAGAGTAGTGGCTATCAAACGGTTATCAAATGACTTACACAACAGCCCCAGGGGGGCTATCACGTATCTCAGTTGACATTTATTTAAAAACCACTATGCTGTACATTGTTTTCTTTCTTAGAATATAGTGATTAACACGTTACGTCGAAGCATCAATGTACTGAATAGTGACCATCAATATGACGTACACTAGCTGTCAACTGAGATACGTGATAATGTAAGCCCGCTGGACCACTGTCAACGCCGGTTTCAAAGTTATTTAGGCCTTATTAAATTAGCTTAGAAAAACTTATGTAATGGCAATAAAAGAGGTTGACGTTCACAGTCGCCCAACTGAAACACCACTATCACCTATACTTTGCTGCTTGATTAAACGTATGAAACTGAACATCAAAGAGAAAAACATTTTTGAAATAGTTATGTCATATATACGGTTAAAAGTCAGAATTATGTATTGAAAACCATGCTACTGATTATGGCCACCTTTTAATAAAATATGGTAGTTGCTAGGCAAGTCAAAAATCTTCAATTTATTTGATACACTATTGAACAGAATAAAGTAAACAGAAGGTGCATTTATCCGGTTAGTTGCGCACTTGTAATCATGTTTCGGCCTTGTGTACACTGCTCGTAAACTTGCCCCTAACTTATTTAGCAGTTAGTAAGGGTTTGCTTACGTATGTACTATTTTGGGAACTACCAGGTTTACTTTTGGGGGCTGACCTATTTCGTTTGTGTGGTTGAAAGTATTTTTTTGTTGTTGTGGATGAAGCGGGTGCTGTTTTCTTTGGGAATGGTTATTAAATTGATAAATAGTGTTATTTTAAAAAGAAATGTAACTGTGTGGAAAAATATTAACGAAAATTCATATGAATTAGCATAGTTTTCGGATTTTAACGCGTCAGAATATGTATGATATTTTTCTTGCTTTAGACTTATTTTTAAAATGCTAAAATTCTTAAAAATATAGCTAATAATTACAGTGATAATTAAATGTATTTATTTTTTTATTAATTGTATATATTTCTACAATTTTAACTGATGCTAGGATTAAAAAATTGACAACTTAAGCTCAAAAGTAGTTGCGGCAACCTGAAAAAACCTAATATGGTGCGTTCTACATAAGCTCAAAATTAAAGAAAACCTCTCAGGGCAAAGTGTTAAACATTATAATAATACTTTAAAAGGCTTTATCATCAGTATTTTCAGTAATAACAATATTCAGTATGAAAATATCTACAAAAA
Organism: Anticarsia gemmatalis; assembly: GCF_050436995.1. Lineage (NCBI taxonomy): Eukaryota > Metazoa > Arthropoda > Insecta > Lepidoptera > Erebidae > Anticarsia > Anticarsia gemmatalis. The sequence continues at coordinate 8,855,725 of NC_134762.1, forward strand.
TTACATTGTTAACTGTGTTGTGAACTCGAGAGTATTCTCAAGAGAGAATAAATAATCAGGCGAAGCTTCGTCTGTTCCTAACGAATGAAAAAGATAAAAGTATATATCTGTGCTCTTCTTTTTAATATGCTGTTGGATATTCTTGCTTACAATAGGAAAATATTGTAAATAGTCATGTGGGAGATATTTTCATATTTAAACACATTTATGGACTAAATAGGAATGTAGTTATTATTTATTTATTTAGAACTTTTAAGCGTAATTCTCCCCTAATTAAATTAAATAAGATCATAATATACCATAGCTGAGTCTGATTTCAAATTATACACTTCGTCAAAACCATTTTTATAACTTATATGATTAACGAGTACTAACGACACGACACAGAGCATTAAGCACGATTCGACAAATCATATCATAACATACAACATTGCGTTAATCATTTTTGTCATAAATATCTATTATCATGCAGCTACTGTAGTAGCTTCAATAACGCCTCTCTCGAGCCTAGAAAGAGGAGTGTGACGGATTTAAATTTAGATCATTCAAATTCAATAGTATTGATATACTTATGCCCGGTTTCTGAGCACATTTAGCAGTAATTTATCTATTCAATAGCGTTTTATTGTATGAGTTAGAGAGACACGCTATTGATAAGATAAACTACCGCTAAATGTACCTCAGAAACAGGGTGTTAGTCATCTTACCATTTAATCTACCGTTTCAATTTATTTCTTACAACATAGCTCCAATTTCCCAGCAGTATACAACAAAGCAGGTTTCTAGGCGTCAAATATTTTCACTATTTTCTTAACGCGGATAACTAAAGAACACCTGAAGCAAAAGATTTACAGACATAAGTTTAGCAAAAAAACGTGATCCTTTGATAACCGGACCATTAAAACGTCTTTTGCAAGCTTTTTCTAACTACTAGGAAAAATTTAATCGACTCGCTAAGCATAATATTTGCACTTTAATAGCAAAGAGACTGTTGGCTCTTAACGTGTACTTTTGTATAAATTAGCGACATTTTACGGAAAGAATTCTCTGACTTTTATTTTAGAAAAGAAAATCGTGACGATTGCATTTGTTTTTATAACGAATATGGTTTGTTTTAAGTTATGTAATACCGCGTTGTCTTGTTTTTATTCTGCACGGAAGAAGATTTTACTGTTGGATATCTTTTTTTTAATATAATTATATTTGGTTAAGTATGCATTTTTGTGAATAATTAACATTTAGATTTTTTTGCGAAAACAAAGCTTTTTCTAACTTAGCCACGCTATAAAGTATACAATTTCTACTTGCAACTTTTTGGCAACATCCTAATATACTACGATTGCCACGCTAAGGTTTGAGGGTCAAGTGTCAAGTGGGACCAAAATTAATCCGCCGTGGCCAAATTCAGATAATTTTATGTATATTTTTCAACAAAAAATTACAATAATTCATCGACAAGCTAATTCCCTCTGTAAACTGTCGCTTTATATTATCACAATTAAATTAGACTCCTCATCTTTCCTCTCAGCGGGAATAAAAATGACGTAATTGATTAATTGTGCTCATTTTTCATTAAAAACATGGAGTTTTGTGACCGGGCTATAAATTAGCGGTATAGGCTCTAGTTACATCTGCAACATAATTTATAGTCCAGTGGGTTTTGCCGCTGCGTTCGTAAGCCGCTCGATGTGGTACAATTTATGAGATTATAGATTGTTCAAACAAGTAGATTAAAATATATGCCTAATTTACATTTGATAGCTCGATATGCCTGATTTTGTAACGTGAAATGTAGGAACTTTGTATGCAATAGTTAATAAGTATGTTTATCATCTACCTGGCTACCAGAATACGAGCTTTGCTCAGTTTGGCATCAGAGTGTGTGTGAGTTGTCCAATAGTACTTTGTCAAGAAAAGCACTTTGGTAGTGCACTAAATGTCTACTACTGCGAAGAACACCATCGAAAGGAGACGTTGCTAAACAATTTTTGAAGGAATTATTTATTCGCATTTGGCTAAAGATAGACTCAAAATTAGCCGTTACATTAGTATGTGAGGAGATCTGCGCCTCGTGGTAAAATCCAACCAAAGCATAAAATAATACACAAGCATATGCGCTTGTACCGAGTAAAGTACTTTTTTATTGTTTATTTCATACAGAAATTTCAAAGTATTACAAATTAAATAACCCCGCTAAAATTTGACGCCAAATGAGTCGACTATAATAATACGAAATGTATAATTTCATTGACAATATTATCCCACACAAAAAAATATAATTTGATGAAGCAAAGTGTCGGGAGTAAAAAGTTTCCAACCAAATTAATGTGTACATCAACTTGTAAAAGACTTTCAGCGCTCCTATCAAAATATAACGCAATTACGTTTCAGTATATTTCCTTATATCGACAGAATTGTCAATTTTCCCCGACCCAAATACAGAACAGGTGTTTTCTGAGAAATCTGTGCGTAATGTTAGTAGAAAAAATCAAGAGGTATATATACGCTAAAATTGAGCTTGTTTTTTTGTTTTATTGCTTTATGATAATGATTAAGGTCAAAATAAGAATGACAATCAATTGCAATGCATATATTGCTTGGTTTTATTTTATTTAGCCGCTCGTAGCATACCTAAAGTCACATACATAATATGAAATAACTAAAACTTTGTTGAACTTGGATTTGAGTATTACGTTTATGTCTTATTGCAGCTGTTGTAGTAGAAAGTCCTTTTTTTAAGCGATAACCCCTTCCGTGATAATTAATTTTGAGTCTTGATTATAGAAACCACCAACATATAGTTGAACAATACCGAAAATCACTATTAGTCGATTACCCAAATAATTTTCCATGGGCTCCATCCTACGATTCTTGCACGAAATGATAGCAACGCATCAACTCGATGAACTTAAACCAATGCACTACAGACTTGTTTTTTACTTTCCACTCTCGCTTTTTCCTCATCTCTTGGTCACTATAACCTGCGTCATGGGTTTTTATTTTCATCCTCTAACACGAAGTTATAAAAAGATACAACTCTTATCTATACTAATATTATAAAGCTGAAGAGTTTGTTTGTTTGAACGCGCTTATCTCAGGAACTACTGGTGCGATTTAAAAATATCTTTTACTGTTGAATAGCCTTTTTATTTAGGAACGCTAAAAGCTATATAACATCACGCTTCATTCATCAGGAGCAGAGTACCAGTAAAAAATTTTACAAAAACAGAGAAAAATATGACCCATTCTCTCTTATGCAAGCGAAGTTGCGCGGGTCAGCTAGTTTTCTATACAACTTAGTTGAGCGTCGGAGTTTTAAAATAGATTATATTTTCTCGGTACTAGGGTTGTTTTTATTTTATTACGGTAGTTGGTGTATCGGATTTGCGTTGGAAAATTACAGTGAACGGGGATTGATGTTGCGAAGTATTTACATTAATTATAATAGGGGTCGGGTTTCTAGTGAATCTTCGTTTTATAGACTGTTTGAAGTCTTGCACTGGGTTTTCTTTTAAACTATGGTAATGGTTGTTATACTTTTTGCATAGAATCTGACGTCTTGCAATTTTAATAAATAGTTCGCACTTTAGTCAAGGACTGGATATTCTTTTGGGTAATGTTTATGTCAATTTTTGCTTCAAGGTGAACCTTTTGCATTCTTTTAAACTATGGTAATGTTTATGATACTTTTTGCTTTAAGGCGAATATTTTGCAAATTAATAAATAATGCTTATTCTAACACTAGAATGATTTTATGTGAAAATTTAGAGAGACAAATGTTTTTTTATATCAGAATATAACCACAAGTTGCGAGGTCCTAAAAATTAAAAACTATTTTCAGACAAACTTATTTAGCGCGAGAATCATGCTGAAATAATTTCAAAACTTTGTAAGAAAAACAAAACACTTTTCTTTACTTTTTTGCTCACACAGTAGATAAAGTCGTCAGTTATTTATAAGTCTGGGCTACAAATCATACGATATCAGTGAGCAGTAGCCAGTCTTGGATATTTCATTACTGGACTCATTTATTTGGGGCCGGCTCTCTTAACCTTGTTTCAGGTCAATCTGTCCGAATATATTGTCCGTTGAGAATTCTACGGCTAGCATATTGATACAGTTTTATTGAGATATAAATTTACAAACGGAAAGAAACGTTAAAGATAAATATAATGATACTTAATTATGCAATCAAAAATGATTTGTATTACAATAATTTTTCGGACAGTTACGTTTTGGGTGCCCTTTTTAAAATTTCATGATCAATAATTAAAATACGAAAAGATTAATTTTGGAAAATTTCGAACTGATTTGTGCTGTGCCTTAACAGTAGATAATCCTTGTTTAAGCATCCATTAATCAGGGTTTGAACACGCAGCGCGGATAATAGTAAACTACTAGATTAAAAGCGCTTAGTTACTAAATGTAACTAAAGTTATTTGTTTGAGTAAAACCCAATAAAAAATAAACACATCTTCGGCCGTAATATTGGTTTATTCACACTCTTTATTCTGCCAGTCCAATATCATATAAAAGAAATAGAAATCGATCGACTAAGCACACTAATATTGAATCATCTACATCACTAGCGCTTAAAGCGGACGTCCCTAGGGATTTGCTGAGCAAACTAAAAACGAGGCCACTCACTATCCATCATGTCCCGCAATGCGTTTGAAATTGGAATAAGAATGTTCTAAAATTGAATTTCGACTCACTCGAGCGGTTCTCTGTATTGCTTGTGAATATTGCGTTCGAAACTTGATCTTTATTGGATCTGTGGAATACGAATCCATAGATTAAAATTCGAGATATTTTTTTAATTCTTTTTAATAGATTGATAATAGAATTAGTAGGTTTACGAAATATATGTAGTAATTTTAATATAGTTGCTTTGATAACAGATAGAACTTTGTAGCGCAATGATTACGGTGGTCGTCACGAAATAAATATTTCTGCCGTCCACAAAATTATGTTTATTTCAGGTCTGGTTGTTTTTATATTTGAAAAAGTCCGCACGATACATAAGTGTTCCTTAGGGGTGATTGTTGCAGTTGCTTTAGAATTATGTGTGAAATGATTAAAATGATATATCCATAAGAGTTATAAATTATACCTGATATCATTTTAAAAAAATCCTGTCATGTCTTTGGATTACAACTCATGATTAATATTTCTTACAAGTAGAGTGTATATTTTCATTTGTTCATTTTAAAATTTGAACATATATACTATAACATTGTTAGAAAATGTTATTGTAGTTCACGATGTATGTTTATTTTATTGAAAAACCACGTCACATTGAATGATATAAAAGTGCGAATAGAAAGTTGTTTGTTCCGTTCCATGAATGTGTTCAAAGCCTATAAAGCGTTGTTGTCGTCAATGGGGTAAACAGATGGCTTTCAGAATAAAAGGTGAACGAGAATATTTTAAATCTGCAAGCTTTATTCGCGTTCTACGAAACGACATTTTGTATAAATATATATTGTTCGTTTGTGATGTTATTTTTTTTTATTTTGGTACAAGTGCACGATGCAGTTGGTATTAAATAAATATAAATAGAACCCATATATTTGTGTTAGCACTGTAATTAACAAAACATAAGTTTCTTTTTCTGAAATTTGCACAAGATATAACTTGGCATTTATTTGCTATCCTTGTGGTCATGGACGATAACATAAATAAATTAAATTCTGATAAAAAATAAACAGATTTCTTTTAATTAATTCTAGTGAAATAATAGGCGTTAAATTCTCACACTCAAAACCATAGAGGTTATTATTAGTAGAATCATTTATCAGTCAGTCAGTATCAATTTCGTATTAAGAATCTAATTTAAATATATATTTTTATGACACAAGTTTTTCTATTACATTTCGTTTACAAAAGTATACATAATATATATTTTTCTTATTTGCTCCTATTACCGTTTACTGAGATACAAGCACGTACTCAGTATCGAGAAAATTCCGAAAATTTGTACTGAAAATAGGTCATAACCGATTACTAGTATAGTTGGTAGGCAATTTCGTTACGCTTCATAAAAATCTCGTGTACTACGCTGTACAATATGTTCGTAATAGGTACTTTAGTATAGATACACTGAAACTGTTAGATAAGGGACATAAGAAAAACGGCAGTTTTTGTATTTATTTATTAAATTGATTGGGTTCATTTTTATTCTACTTAGATGCATTTTCATTCATATCACTTTATATTTTCTTACGTATCTTACTATAGGCGTGCAATTGCAAATGACGCCACCTGTACCGCAAATCTTTACCACTATCGACTTCCAACGACTGGTTAGCTATCAAAAAAAACAAATTACAATCGGTTCAGCGCCTCTAGCAGGCGCCGTAGCAGTACATTTTAAATATCAATTTCACGATACTCGACACAGGCCATACAGAATCGCGTTACTGTACAATTCTGTTTATAATAATCGTCCGTGCGCTGGATATCGCGGGATCCTTATCATTGTAACAATTATTTATATTATTATGTGTCGTTTTCAAGCAATATGTTGCTTGCAACTGTTTAATACGTTGTTAATCGCATTTAATGAAGCCCTCTTCAATCAAATTTGCACATTCAAGATAAAAATAACTTCTACTATTAAATTATCGTCGTAATACAATAATTTATTTATCGAAACAAACACACTCACGCTACGACTTCACACCCATTTAATCACCATAACACGAGACCATTAACAAATATTTTTTCTCAGCTATAAAACTAAAAGCCTCCGTCCTTGGTCACCGTAAAAACTAAATAAAACAAACCACTCCGCCCAAAGTAAATGTATATCATAAAATGTAAGAAATTACAAGTTTTATGTCCACTTACAAAACATGTTGTTTGTGGTGTAATTGATATAAATGGATATTATTTTAAGAGTTTGCCATTTATTTTTTTACTAGCTGACCCGCGCAACTTCGCTTGCGTCACATAAGAGAATCATAATTTTCCCCGTTTTTGTAACATTTTCGACTGGTACTCTGCTCCTTTTGGTTGTAGCGTGAAGCCTATAGCCGTCCTCAATAAATGGGCTATATAACACTGAAATAATTTTCCAAATCGGACCAGTAGTTCCCGAGATTAGCGCGTTCAAACAAACAAACTCTTCAGCTTTATAATATTACTATAGATTAAGAATAGATTACTGGCTACAATTGGAGGCTTTTATAAGAACGAAGGGTAAATAAAGGCTTCTATAGGTATAAAGGGTGAATGCAGGCCACTATCGAGTAATTATGAACAAAAAGATCATCATTGTTATTCACAGCTTTTTGGTCGTAAGCATCTTTTACCCTATTTTACGCTACTCTTGTCCTTTACAATATCCATGCTCAAAATTATTACAAATGTGATATTCTGACTGTTTATTTTTAACGTTTTCACGACTTAACCGTTGAACTGATTTTGATGAGCCTTAGCTTGGAGATGGTTCGTAGACGACCTCCTATATACTTACAAACTCACAAAATATACATGTTCACTACAGTCCGACAACTAAGTAAAGAGCCTTGATACATATATTTATTTAGACAATAATTACTAATTCTGTATATTTACCCAATTAAGGAACGATATCAGACAGACCAATGTTAGATACATAGTTTTGTGGGTCAGATGATTTAAACTCTGAATTTTGTGTACTCCGCCAGCCGCAAAACTTGCATACAAGGCTCTCTACCAAGTTATTAGACTATAATAGTATAGATTATTCAACAGAATATACTGAGGTAAGGTAACCGATACTACGGTATCAATTACGCCCACACTCGTAGCCATCAAGCATAATAATTCACCTGAACGTGACATCAATTAGAAACTATCGTATTACCTACCTACGATCTTGTTCTAAATAATTATCATCATGAAGTTTCAAATACTAACGAAGCAAATTACTTTGACGTGTCGTATCTATAGTGCATGAAGGATTAAACAAGAGTCACATAATTATTTCATCTAAAACAAAATCGACTGTCAAGCAGAAAAATAAAACTTAGGTAGTACACGAAGCTTATGGCGATGGGCGATACTGACCATACGATAAGAAGAACAGAAGTCCACAGAAAAAAAACGCAGCCATAAACATTAAAAAGAAAGACGTGTTGAGAAGAAGACGTCTTAATTTTTTTAGAGAATTTGAGAAGAGACGTCGATTAAAGACGTTGAGACCTTCTCTTCTTAAGTGGGTTAATAATACATTTTTATTACAAAACAAGCCACTAAATTAAATGGTATTGGACAATTAGGAAGTATAAAAAACATAACTTTTATACAATTGCATATTTCATGTCTTGTCATCGCTAATGCAGTAAGTCGGCGATCAAGACCAGTGTAACCTGTCCCGAAACAGCAAACTTCTAAGATAAAATGCACGTATTCTATTTTAATATAAATAAAAAAACAAACTAAAAAGTTGCTGTCAACTTCAAAAGACAGGAACCATCAAACATTTATTAAACATTATTCAATACCGATACGCTTCTGAGGTATTTTCAATATATCAAAAGACATTATGATTCGATTTGCGGAAGAAGATTCTTCCTTTTGTCCTTCACGTTACACAAGGATTTTCCTACATAACGTTAGTGGCAGTCAAGGGACCATTAGGAGTTTGTACAGAACCTGGTATAAATATAAATAACCGGTATGCTAAAATTCTAGTGAAGAGTATTCTCAAAGGATTTGAATTCTTAAACGAAATAACATCATACTGTATGCTTCTGTATGTACACAGTGTTGTCATCTTGTATTTCAACAATATGGGCATGGCAATGAAATGGGAACTGTTAAAATCAGCTGTGTAACGTAACATTTTTATGGTATGTGAACGGAATTTCCTAACACTATTCTAGCTATTTTCTACTGCTAACAATACATGCCACTAAAAATCTCATGTAGTATTAGCCGGAACACCGACTTCTTGATAAGATTGCAATCTGATTGCACCGATAGAACAAGTGACAATTATTTCTAATACACACATAAATAATTTTGAAAAGTCATTGGTTTGTTAACTCTTTTTTTATCCGTCGACCTCTTGCGAACGTGCTTACTTGTACCACTATTAGATAAAATAATTAATTTCTAAAATAATAATTATAAGTCATATACACAAAAGCGGCACATTAAAGGAATGCTAAACGAATTAACTGTCAAGTGCCTCAAATACCATTAAAACATTACAGACTAGAGAACTAACAACGATTTGCAAAGAGCACTCCAATTAACTAAAGCTAGCCAGAGTTTAGATTAACTTTTCATTGTTGTTGTTCAAAGTTTGCATCTAGAATAATACGATGTGTAAACAGTTGTTGGAAAACACTGAAAGTTGTACCTGAACTAAGTTTATGTTTTCAGTAAAGGTCAAATATAATATTATTAATTTATTTTTCCAGTTACTTGGTCCACGATTTTAACACCCACTTTTTTTAATTTAAGACTATTTTACTAATAAACGTTAAGTAGGCTTTGCTCAGTTTTACAGTTTTGTCCTTTTCACTCATATACAGTTTCAAAATTGGTTGAAAGGGATAAAGCACTGCATAACTAATTAGAGCTTACGCGAGGTTATTGCCGAGAGAGCATTATACGCAAAGATTGCGGCCGATGAATGTATACATACAAATTCAGCATCCAAAATATCAGTGACTCGCAGGGTTCTGTAGGTGACGGTGGCCGATTTCATACTGATTCTTTTTTTTGTAAATATCCAGAATTATTAAATAGAACTAGAGGCCGCCCACTACTTCGTCCGTGTGGAAACCCTTCCCGTGTAAATCCCGATCCCTCGGGAACTCCGGAATAAAAAGTAGCCTATGTGATATTCTGGGTCTGCAGCTACCTATATACCAGATTTCATTGTAATCGGTTTAATAGTATTTGCGTGAATGAGTAACAAACATCCATACATACAACATACTAGCTAAAACGTGCAATCCAAGGCTCTTTGCAAAGTCGTTGGACTTTATCAGTAAATATTTTGATACATCTATCTATTCCATTAAACAAAACCTTATGGTACCTACATACAGTAACACCATATTTCAGGCCTGAAAGCTACATAAAAGCGACTTCACTGTTAGTTTACACAACGGCTATCGTTAAGCCGTGCTAATGCTCTACTGTCCATTATGCAGTACTATTAACGCAGTTACGCACTGACATTTACATGTGAATGCAACTTCAAATACCGCTCTATGCAGCTGTCATATGGTTAACCACGTTTAGTATGAATAGTTATAAACATCAGTTGTAGAATAAAATAGCTTTAGGATTGATGTCATTTTCATTTTTTTATTATTTTAGATCTCTATTCTCGCGAATGGTAGTATCCGACCGCTAATCATGGAGTCTCAGGTTTGATTTCAGGATCTGGCAAAATATAGCGGCTTTTACAAATTCATAACTAAATGTTTCTCAATAATTGCCAGGACGATAGATAGGCGTATAAAACTTAAAAAATCGTTCCTGTTTCATTTTTTGCGGTATGCCCAAGCTTATAGAACAATAATAATCGCTTATAATGTTACTATCAAGTCTTGAAAGGTTGTTAATGGAAATTTTATTACTTAGTACAACTTTAAATATATTTTACGGTCAGCATCACTTAAATTCCTGCACTACCGTCTACGTCCTGAAACAGTGTGAAGAAACAAATCTTTTTACCCGAACCACAAACTACAACTTATTTCAACCTCAACAAACAAAGTTAGCGAACTATCTACTAAGACACATGTCCTAAGTTTGCGATCCCTGCTCATAACTCCACATCAGACCCTACACAAGTACAGTCACAAACAAAAACACGTAAACATTCACAATTTAATCTTGTTTTACCACTAGATTTTATAAACATTAACCTATCCCAATATTTACAATATTTTTTTGCAAGATAATAAATAAATTTCCTGGTTTAATTTAGCAATATTTCATGTTCTGTTAAATCCAACGTATTTGTATGGTAAGTAAAGCCTAAAAATTTAAACTAGTGTGAAAAACGCGTCAGTTAACGGTTTGTCACAGGTTCACCGTCTTGTGAAACCCGTTTTCACAAAAACTCTTCTGCTAAAAATTCTTGTAGTCTCGAGATAGAGTAAAAGATTACTGTTTAAAAATTTTACCCCCAAGCGACTTATACAAAATAAAGACCAGTAAATATGAGTGGTGTAACGTTGCAGTTTCAAAAAACACCGTTTTCAAGCAACATATTAAAATATAATAATATCCTCGTGACTGTACAAGCTTGGCCGTTGACGATAAGTTAGTATCAAGTTTGTTTAGACTTTAGCCTACGTCTATGTCTAATAGTGTCTAACATGGTAGTGAACGTGGCTACCTCAGTACTCGGAACTTGTGGCCTCAGTGTAAACTTGCTGTGCAATGCATTGACGTAAGGACAACTTTATAGCTATTGGAAGATACCAATAGTTGAGGAGTTTCAAACGAGATAACGATGTCTCATGTTGCTGCTGGTATTTCTACATAGCGACTTATGCATTCAGTGTTTTATAAATTTCTTGCTATCAGGTAGTTTTCAAGCTGTAGCTAATTTATGCATACCAGTAGCACGATTCTCTGTCAGTACTGTCAAGTATCGAAAAATTGACATTTTAAATGCACTGTCAAAATAGTTCCTACGACGCCCGTTAGAGGTCTGATCCGATTTTTAAATAAAATTTCTCGATAGCTAGACGGTTCTCGGGGTTGTCTGTAATTGGGGATGACACATTAATTATGAGCAAAGCCGCAATAGTTGCACATTTAAAAACATATTAATAAAGCGTCATATTTATGCTCGTCACTGTACAAGCTTGGCCGTTGACGATAAGTTAGTATCAAGTTTGTTTAGACTCTAGCCTATGTGTATGTCTAATAGTGTCTAACATGGTAGTGAACGTGTACCGTGGTACTCGGAACTTGTGGCCTCAGTGTAAACTTGCTGTGCGATGCATTGACGTAAGGACAACTTTATAGCTATTGGAAGATACCAATAGTTGAGGAGTTTCAAACGAGATAACGATGTCTCATGTTGCTGTTGGTATTTCTACTTAGCGACTTTATGCTTTATAAATTTCTCTTTAGCTAATTATGCATGCCTGTTATCGATTTGAAGGTTAAGCAATCTTACCGAGTACACTCTGTAGATGGGTGGCCGTTTAGTCAGTTAAATGTCCGAAGGTTGTTGTTAATTAAACAATACATAGTTTGTCTGCAATAAAAAAAAATTTGACTTTGACAATCATTTAACTAGTAACTTATAGCTCGATTCTCTACTACTATCGACTACCGACAACCGTTCGTCATCGAAATATTTTGTATGAAAATATGATCAGCGCCTTTGACGGGAGTTGTAGGAAATCTTTTGGCAGTACATTCTAAATGTCAAAATTTGAATACTCGAAAGTATAGATTTTACAGAATTGCGCTAAAGCTCACATTTGTTGTTCAAACTGATAATATTTGTGGCGCCAATCCTGTTTGTACATTTTCCTCCGTGCTCAAAAAAATGCAGCATTCAGAGTTAAAGTAAGTCAATGACCCCAAAAACTTTGCCGAATATTTTGGTCAGAGAGCAAAAAATGCTGACCAAATAGCGTCCTGATTACTACCTTTTATTACTTCGTACTATTTCTTCTGCACAAGGAAAATGTCATCGAAACTATATATGTTGCAGTTAAAACTCTTAACCAGCCAAAAGTACAATTGGCTGGCAAAATCAGTCAAAAGTACTTTTGACTGAACAGCGGGCTTATCTCGTATCTCAGTTGACCGCTAGTTTACGTCAAATTGATGATCACTATTCAGTACATTGCTGCTTTGACGTAACGTGTTAACCACTATTATCTAAGGGAGAAAGCAATGTACAACATAGTGGCTTTCGAACAGTTTTCAATTGATACGTGATAGGCCCTAAGGCCGGTCAAAAGTGGTTTTGACTGGTTAAGAGTTTGAATGCAACATATACATTATCTCCGCTATAAACCTTATTTTCATGGACGAATTCTGCTTATATCCAAGATGGGGTCGAGTAAAACTTTTTTTATGGTTATACATACATTTCGATGTAAATGTACGTGACGGTTATTCGTTTTGTGGTTGCAAGGCATTTCGATTAAAGGAGATGATTTGATATTGACATTGATGAAATATTCTATGTTTATATATTGTTAATATTATTATTAATGTGATAAACTTTTATATTTTTATTATATTTTATATATTTTTGCATTATTTATTAAACTCATGAACTGATTAGATAGAACGCTTGATCATAGAATCGATCTCCTCAAATTTAAGTTGACATAGGAAAAATAGCTTTTAAAGTTTCGCATTGAATGTTTATTAAATATATTACAATTCGAGACCACGGCCAGTGAAGCCTGTGCCGAAATCTCAAACATTTCAAGCTAAAATACAGGTTTTAAGTTGCGTATATTATCATATAAAAATATATAAAGGTCATAAGCATTCAGCGGTCCTGTACAAGATATATGGATAGGAATGAGGCAAGGAAACAAAGTAAGTATCTTTGCAAGTTGCATTCCTAGGGCTTTGCCTAAGAGTCTACGAAAAAAAGCGTGATTCTATGTGTGTATTGTATAATAGGAAAAATAGGTTACAATTTCACTGCAAAGTCAACGAAAATGTGTATTTTACATAAGATAATAATGTCACAGAACTGTGGGGCGGGCCGAATGCGTTCAATAAAATAATATGGCGTGTTTATTTTGAAGCAGGCAAGAGGGGAGGATTTTCAGTAGTGTTATTTTAAATCACTGTATTTTTTTGCTTGTTTTGTTTCCGTATACCATTTTATACTATCTGATATCTCGGTTTACGAAGGTTTTGCGGCAAATTGTAATTTATTTGTCCTGTATGACAAGATGTGTGGATGTGAATGATGCAAGGGATATTTGTAGGGATCGTAGCAAATGATGTTCTTTGATCTTTGCCTCACGGGTAAAAAGCGAAATTTTATGTATGTGTGTGTATAATACATTAAACATTTCTATAACGCTTTAGGTGACTTTTCTTTAGCAGCAGAAGCCTCCATCACAAATAGCAATGCAAGTTTTTCAATCATTGTAAATGCTAAGGTACCTACTCTGTTTCAAAGCAAAACAATATGTTAAATCAAAGCGGAGATTCTTATTTTTACTTATAATTCTATTTCTTGCGAAATTTCATCCGAAATACTTATGCAAAAATATAAAGTTTCGTCTTGCATCCGTCGTTGTGACCGATTTTATTTGCTTGTTAAAGATCACACAACTCAAAACGGTTTTCAAATGCAATGATTATAAAAACAAATACAAAAAGGATCGTATTAAAACCCAATTTCAAAATGACTACCACCCATAGATTAAGTCAAAACCTATTCCAATAATCCGCAATTGAAAATTTAATTAGCACCGTTTTGCGGCAGTACGGCACGTTAGCACCCAATTAACTTAGTAACGAGAATGTTCTGCCAATAGTTAGTCGTATGCACTCGTCACCCTGCTATTTGCCAAGTGCCGATAATGGCATTAACATGTACTATTTGTACTGTATCTCGATAGCGAACATCCTGCTGTAATGTGGTCTTAATTGAACTAGTTGCTTGATTCTTTACGCTCGTGGTGGAATTCTGTGAGTGATATGCTTATGTATTACCTCGGAATATTATATATTTATCTAACAGCAATGTTAGTTTACAGTGTCAGTCGTAATAACTTTAAAAGCACGCAGACTAATACATGAGATAGAGTCCCTTAAAGGTTTTTAATACTTAAAATGAAAGATCTATTTTGGTTTAACACCGTTGAAACCGTAACATTACAAATACTATACTCACTAAAATACGATAACACTTTTTTTTCGATCACCACTCAATCCAACTAATATTATAAATTCGTAAATTTGTTAGCATTTGTTTGATTGTTACCGTTTCACGACAAACTAAAATTACTTACATATATTGTTTATAACACATAAGATACCTTTTAACCAGAAAACATATTCACGCGAACGAACTCAGGAGCAGAAGCTCGTCAACCATAATATGAAACTCAAAGATACATAAGTACAGCAATTTTAAAAGCCTCTTTCACACAACATATAGTAAACCCCACATTTTTCATTTAAAACTGGAAACTGAGGCACAAAGTAAAAGCACTCGATTGTAATACAGCCAAGTACTACGTAAATGACATTCATTTATTCAATTTACATAAACGAATTTGCACTGGCCTTGTTTTTTGTACGTCGGCTATAAATTTATTGATTAGTCCTCCATTTTAGGACAAGATGATAAATATTTATTGGTTTTAGCGTAATATGTTTTGTTTGTTATAGAACTGATGTAAAATATATGATAGATGATTTGAATATATTACGGAAAAAATGCAATGGAAAGGACATGAATGGACAATTTTAATGATTATACGAGGAATGATGAAATATTGTTATTTACTGTTACGTTGTTTTTTTTATTGCTGCAATAGTTGTCTTAAGACCTGCCTCATTCTTATGACATAATCTTCACTTTCTGTACACCCGGTGGCGCGTCGCAAGCGACTAGACTGACATAGCAGGCCGAGACATGAAGCCGTGACCAGACACTGTGACCCTCACTTGTCTCTAGGTAATGCATATGAAACTCTATAGTCTCCTATCTCTGTCTCGCTTACCGCCTCGATCGCAGTCTCCGGCCGCGGTCTTATGTTTCAGTCTCATATCTGTATCGTGGCGTGAAACGTCATCTTTACAGTTTCAACTGTACCGCGTTACACTTTGTCTGCACTACAAGTTTTACACTCCATTTCAAAACTTGACTTCAAAAATAAAATAATTCGTTAAAACAAAGAGATAATTTAATAGAATCGTCTCCTCAAACGCGGGGGCACGGCGGTGAGCCAAGTCTCACATTTGACTTTCATGAAGCCAGCGGTTCCGTTACACATTTACAACGCTAATTGTCTACAACCTAGTTAATATCGACCGTAATATTTACATTTTCTTATAACTTTTAATTAAGACACTGCTTGTTTTCTTGAGCATCTATCTTTTGAATAAAACATGAATAAAACTAAGTTTTCGTTTTACAAGATTCACTAATACCTTAAAGTTTTTTGGAGTTAGGAGTTATAATCGATGATTATAATTCCTATGAAAACGCTGGCTTTGAGAGAGTTTGGTGAAAGTTTGAACACTGAATTTTGAATGATTCTTTGGAATTTTCAACTTAATATTATTTTTTTCTCAAACTTAAGCCTAGTTTAAAGTGAACAGTTTGCTAAATTAGATCACGTTGTCAATTTGTACAATAAATAAGATAACTTGTTTTCGATTTTGTTTGAAATATCAAATAGAGTACAAGGTGATTTTATGTATACAAATACCACTAGTATTGTTTTTTTTTATTTACATTTCGTCCTCAAAGATTCGTTTGTAAAAAAATATGTTTTGTTGCTAGCACTAATCCATTATACAATCTATTACAACACCTACATCGTCTATATCTTTGTATCAAACTCGCCCATGTATGAAGCGTTTATTTTCAATAATTTTATATTTGCGATGATTAAATTTTTGAAAATGTATTATGACTGCATTGTAACTTTTAAATTTTATTTAACCTTACCTTTTATTACAACGGGTTCAGCATTCTTCAAAATTTTAATAATCTATTTCAATACCAAACATATATTTACACATTAATCTACCAATAAAAAAACAGATAGACCACTACTTACCTATTTACATCATAATACCAACCTGTACAGGTACCGTTCTGTATCTTGTCTTCGACACAAACCACAAGTCACTTAGTAAACGTTACCTAACTTAACCTAACACTGTCGCTACCAATACATTGTAATTAATGCATGTTACGGTCACGCTTGTTAACTAGATACATAATGATGGTTAATTTAGCCGTTAAGTGAGTAAATAGTCTGATGTAGATGAACTGTAGCACAATTCTTTACATTGAGACCCATCGAGTATCGAGAGTTTGACATTTAAAATGTACTGCCGAAATAATTTCCACATCGCCCGCTAGAGGCGCTGAACCGAATGTCGTACATTTTTTTCTATTGCTAGCCAGTTGTCCTTAATCTATAGTGATAGTGAACAGTTTAAGTTTAAAGCTATTTTGACTTATTGGTTACTCTGGTTAGTAAGGAAGTTAAGTAAAATATCTAGAAAAACATTGATTGTTCCTAAATTGGATAGGTAATGGGAATATTGACACTGTTCCGCCGCTTGGTAAGCAACTCCTCCCGTAATGAGGAAGAGGTTAAAGCCTTGAGCCCACCGCCCTCAAGATTTGCCTGGTCAAGTGTAGTAGATTACTAGTTGCACAGAAAGGGTAAAGATTTGAAAGAAATGCAAACCTTACTTACGTGTCGAATTTAAAAAACCCGATTTCATTCTTAAGATTCATAATTTTGAGGTTTTTGACAAAATGTAGAGAGCACTAGCGGAAGCCCCCGACTTTGTCTTTGTTTGTTAGGGGATGCTTACGTCATAATAGCTTAAAATTGCCAAAGATTTATATAATTTTTCATCTCCTATTTTATCCCCTTGGGGGTAAATTTATTGAAATTCTTTCTTAGCCAATTCCTACGTCATAATGTCTACCTGCATGCTAAATTTCAGCCCGATCCGTCCAGTGGTTTGGACTGTGCTAACAACAGCTAATCACGCTTCTACAATTTAATATAACCTGTTGATGATTACTCTATAATAGTTTTATTGGCAATATCCGGCGATAACGTTTATCCCAAGTTTATAGCAAACAGCTGTAAAATGTAACACAATCATCAATCCTTCAGCGTTTATAGGCAGAGATTTACGAAGGTCCCAATGACCCGGTTAGATTTACGCCCGGCTCAGAATAGCCGGGTCTGTAAACTAAATGCGGATTAGGCTTTGTTGAATTAGAAGTTTTATGCTTAGAGAATGAATAATATGTTAATACGTTTGTACCTCTAGATACTCCTCGGATTGGCATTGGAAAACTCCTGTGAAAACTGTTATAGGTATAATCGTTGCTCTTATTATAGCGGAAGTGGTAAAATATTGTGAAATCAAGTAAAATTAAATTAAATTACTTTTAATTATGAGGACTACTATACCAATCCAGCACCATCTATCACCACTATCAAACTATTTTTTACATCAGACCTTTTTTATGAAATGTTTTTAGGATTACCTGTGGATGGGACTATTTATGAGATATCCACTGATATTTTAAAGACAAATACTTGGTTCATATTTAAACTGAAACTAGGAATGAAATCGAAATTCAGTCCACTTTACGCGATGTCCTTTAACCGAACAAAGGACCCCGGAATAAAACTGCTAAACCATTCAGTTTAAAATTACCAGCAGTTTATGCACGGCCACGGCTATTTCCATTGCTTTATCAGTGCAAAAACAAACTTTCCTTGGAATAAATCTATTGGCTTTGCTCAATAAATCTCATTTAAGCGCAAGAGCCTAGACAAACATCGTAAATAATAAGGTGCGGCGTTTTGTGGTTGCGTCGGGTTTTTGATGGAATCGATATACATACGTAATGTAATGTATATGTTACATAACAGACGTACGTTTAAAGAATTTGAAGATGTAATGCAATTATAATTGAATTTGCCAACAAATCTATTCTAGCATTTTTATGCTTTCAAAGTAAAAAAAAGTTGATTTTAATAGGTCCATACCCGGTTGGGTACAAAATTTTCAAAAATGATCTCCAAAGTTAGCTAGAGATTTGAAGATTTTTGTAGACGTAAGTTATTTAAACACGTAGTCAAACATAAGTTATTTAAATATCAACATAAAACGAGTGGCCGAAACCGTGGGATCAAACTATAGAAAAATATTCGTAACTATATTTGTTATACCTTGTAGCCAATATAAAAAAGAAATAGGACAGCCACACCGCCTATGACAAAGTCTCACATTCGATTTCAAAGCCGGCAAATTGGTACTGTCACGGGATATGCCGATAGCAACGTTTACCCGTTCAACCCCATTTTTGGAAAACATTTTACTGTTCCGTAGATTCACAATAAAACGAACCAATATACGACCAGTTTTTTAAACTCAAAAATTTTTCATTTTTGTACAATTTCAACCGGTTTTATTATTTCCAACTATTTACAGTAAAAACCGAACTAAGTCTTAATAACAACCCTGATTTAACCACTTATCTAATTTTAATTCTAATTTTAATTTTAAAAGACAACTCCCGCACTAAGAATTGCTCTTGTGTCGCGGGGACTTTTACAAACATACAAACAACAGACACAAAGCACAACCAGACCCGAAACAATTATTTGTGGATCGCACAAATAATTTGTCCCGTTTGGGAATCGAACCCACGACCTCCCGTTGCAGTGTTATCGGCGTGGCGACCTAAACCACTGCGCCACGGAGGTATCGCAGGAAGGTTATCAATAAGTATCTAACCGATATTTGCTGTCAATGTAAAATTTTGACAATTGATTTTTGTCGATTAGGTAGTTTATCCGGCACTTAACTATAACCCCTGAAACTACCTCTAAAAGTCCATATAAAATTATGACGATTGATCTTAATCTTTTAGACAGGTTATTCGACACTTGTTCATAAGCCTTGAAACTATTTCTAAAAGTCCTTATAGCTTGCAAGCAAATAACATTTCAACCTACCCACATTTCCTTGAACATGTCACATTCAATTCTGCTAACCCACCCAGTTGACGACTACCAAAAGCCATAAAAAGTTCATATACGTAGTGATCCCATAACGCTAAGGTTCGGCGTAAATTTTGAATGACCCATAACTGAGTCATGGCCCATATTTATGGTCTCCCGCGCTATTACGATAAGAGCTTAAACAGTGGTGAATTTGGAAAGTATCGGGACATTGGAAAAGTAATTCACAGAAAAATATAATATATATGAGCGTAATTTTGTTATTTTTGTTAGTTTTCTGATATTTTTTCGATATGCATGTGATCTAAATTGTTAGATTTTATTAATACTAATCCTCCTTTTTCGCCCCCATTTTTGGCCCCGTGGAACGTTTCCACCATCAGGGGTGGATTTCTAAAAATCTTCTCTTAGTACTTCTCTACACTTTCTAAAGAATCATCATACCAAATTCTATCTTTCTACGCTTGTAGTTTCGGCTGTGCATTGTGCATCAGTCAGTCAGTCACTCAGTAACGGAAAAGTTTTATATGTTTTGATTGGTAGAGGACTTTTGATGCGTACATTAAAAACGAAATCTCATCACAACCATCACACCATGCCATCGATCTTGGTTAGTACATTGTACAGTCAATGCTCAAAAACTTTAACCACTTGGCATAGGTATCGCAAAAAGATATGAAACAATAAATAGTTTATACTAAAATAAACAGAAAGGTCACATCATTTACTATTTCAACCCCAAATATAGACACTCCTTTTCGTTCCGAAACCTAGAATGAAGTAATTTCCGAGCGAGCTATGTAAACATCGGTTCAATCAAAGTTAACGCTGCCCATGATTGAGTTCCTACAACCTAGTTACCGGGAATCCAATAATTGCTTGTGATAACTACTGGGAAATGCCACTTCCCTTTTAACTTACTAATTTATATTTTATAGGAAAGTAATACGACTACACATAAATATTATCTTTTTATTGTTTTAATGGATCCAAAAACGCTTTTTACATCATAAAAATCTTTTCGTAAACACGATATTTTATGTTTTTTTTATTCGACTGTTTGGTAATTTTAAAATAGTGTAAGTAGACTGCCAACGATCGCCACATTTTTTAGAACAGCATTTTTTTGTATTATGATGTTTAGATTTTGTTTATGTAAATAAACCAAATCTCATGACTAATTTAATATAGAATATAATACAAACAGTTTTATAGAATCTGACAAATAGGATAACAAAAATATCATACTCCATATAAATCGGTCCAGTTGTTTGTGCAGACAGAGTTACTTTTGTTTCTGTTCTGAGAAGTGTAAAAGTATGTATGTCCATTTCTTGAACTCACGAAATATTCTCTTATGCGTAAAATTCTTAAAAAATCACACAAGAACAAGATAATTCATTGATACGAGAAATCGTATCAGATAAATGTCACGGGTTTTGTCCATTTGATTTATGATGTAAATGGTTCAATGAACTTTATGATATTGTAGCCATTGAAGCCTTTAAAATATATTTACGGTAGCGTAAGTGTGAAATCAAAGTCAAATACGGTACAGTTGTAATACTGTAAGTCGTTCAACACATTTTTTCATTTCTTACTAGCTAACAGGGCTGCTCCACTTGCGTAAATTTTCAACTCACTTGCAACTTTTTATTGGCAATTACTTTAAAAAAGGAGCTCAGAGCGATTGCTCAGCTTGTCTCTTCATAGTATTCTATACAAATAAAGCGTTTGACCGAATTCGATGAAATTTTTCATTAAAATTGTCATAAACCCGGGTCGAACATAGTTATTTAATCATAAATCAACCCTTAAGTATTAGAAATAGGGGGAGTCTAGTGAAAACATAAAACATACAAAATTAGCCGTAAATATGCGAATTAAACATCCAGCTTTAAAATATAGCTTATTATTTGTATTATAGATCTTTGACGTCTCTCAAAGGGATATAAACGTTCAGACTATCAAAGCAGAGTTATAATCCTGACAACAGCACGATTAATTAGTTCCATTAAATATTTACTTTGTATCTGTTCAAATCTGACTGCAAAATGCACTGTTTAAGACAGTATTTAATTTCAGCTTGTATTTATAATTAAAGAGCTTTAAATATATAAAATAGTTTAATCTTCATATAAATTTAGATTTCGTTTGAAGATATTTTTAATGCTGCCAAAAAAAAATATTAAAATTTTTTTTCGAAGAAGTACAGTAACTAAATAATTATGTATATACCAATAAATGTTATATCTTTTTCTAAGCAGTATAATAGTTTGTAGATATGTTTATTCATTACTAGGTGACTTTGAACTTTTTGATATTAAAAAGTAGCCCGTGTTTTATACCGGATTGTATACTATCTCCATGCAAAATTTCAACAGAATCGATTCAACAGTTTCGTCTTAAAGTAGGATAAACATACTATTGTATTTATAATATTAAATACGAATTTTCCGAGAATATTTGCTGAAACTAAACTTTAATCTCTTGCCAAAATAGTTGGTAATTTACGAACTTCTCTTTTACCAACATCCTTTCATGTCCAACCATTCGTGAGCACAATAAAAACAATTCACGGTCAGTTATCGAGCGTCAGAATCATAAGAGCGTATGGTTTGTGCTTAGAATGTATCGTTTTGTCGTCCGGTCTCTTTTCCTTGCTTCTCAAGAATGTACTCGAGGTTGTTCTTTATGAAACTTTTATATAGAACGATGTGAAACCCTATGAAGGACTAATATTGTGAGCTATTTTGGTACTACCTTAACTGGTGTATTTTTATACGCATGTTCTCTGATGTGAAGATGTATTAATTTAACTTTTCGCTGGTTATCATTTTAAAACCAGTTAATTATAGAATTCAATGGCAAAAAATCAACTCATTCCTCGAGGGAAAAATATAAACAGAATAGATAATAAGTAGTACGAATGTGTAACCACGAGAAACACTGTTAACGTTATAATTTGAAGTAGTCAATCTAGCCTTTGGTCGCTCCTATCACCTGACTTATCCCCGTACCCTGGGAATCAAACCCACGACGGATGCAATGGTGAAGCGGCGTGGTTAACCACTGTGCTACGGAGGTAGTCAGACCTTTGCGGAGTTATTGTGACCACTACAGTCATCTTGTTTTTCACCTTATGGTTAAAAGTGTAGAAAAGTTTGACATGCCAACAGTTTTGACCGAATTATTCCTGCACATTTGAATGTAAATTGCATGTAAACAGTAGTTTGTATGACGTATCGGTGTCGTGTCGGTATCGTCACGTCCAATATAACAAAACTGATGGTTTTATAGCACCTTTTAGAAGCAGTGACGTGATGTATGAGGGCTGTTTGCCTCCAGAGGTAAGTGATAGCCAATTTAATCGATTACACCGTATATTCGAGATGACGCCGCGTGGGAAGGAATGATAAAAGTTTTTGTGAATGATGATAAAACGGTGACGTATTTTGGTAAAGGTGAAATGTCATTTGTTTAGAGTTTTTGCTGTGACGATTTTCAGTTCTGTTATACTACTTTTTCTATACGATTTTTTGATAATAGAATAGTCGATTAACTGTTTAAGTGCACTTACTTCCTAAAGGTTAATACTATTGAAATATCGTATTATCTGCCGTGAATAACTCATGTCGCCCCCCGCACTAAGAAATTATTTATCTTAAATCCATGTAGTACTACTACTTGACACGAAACTAGTAGGTATTTATGGCACATCGCACCAAATGTTCGGCTACCGGGGCGTTTTTAGTGGTATCACCACATAACCCAA
Source organism: Anticarsia gemmatalis (assembly GCF_050436995.1). Lineage (NCBI taxonomy): Eukaryota > Metazoa > Arthropoda > Insecta > Lepidoptera > Erebidae > Anticarsia > Anticarsia gemmatalis. Next base: position 8,879,206 of record NC_134762.1, read on the forward strand.
AATTTCCCCCCAGGAAATTTGGGTATCCGAAGGGATTTTCCCCCGAAAAAAAAAGGTATTTATGGCACATGATAAGTGACGCGCCGTGGTAACAGCAGGACCTGAACCACAGTAGTGATATTATGGCATTTTATGTTAAATATATAGTAATATACATTAACACATACAATAGTTATGCCAAATCCCTATAAAATATAAATAGAAATGAACTACTAAATACGGTATTTCATCTACATAAGAGTATAACTTTAATATATCAAATCCATCTAAGATTCAAAGGTGACCTGACATGACCTGCCCTCTATAATTAATAATATCTATATCCATAAGTAAAAACAATCGTCACGCCAATCCCAAATAACGATAATGAACTCTAAAAGACAATATTTCAACTACATAACACTATAACTTTTATAAATCAAACCCATCAAAGGTTCAAGATATCAGGTGACCTGACATGACCTGTGGCATCCTTTGTTAGAATCTGCTACGAAACTTGTGCGAACTTTCAATAACTTTTATACGCTTCGCTACTGAACAGGTTGTTGTATAAAATATAGCTTGTTTACGTACAAGCTGTAAGAATAAACAACATGAAATGAATTTTGTTCATTATGTTTGTGCTTATTAAAGGTATGTACTAGTATGAGTGTACTAAAATTATAATAATACATGTGATATTTTTGTATTTTATTTAGATTAGTACAAAACTATAGTGCTTTGAGAACATATCTATATCGAGGATACTATAACTTTTCATTGCAAATTAAGTCAAAACATGTCCTTCTAGCCTGAATCCAGCAGTAAAATCGCTGGGCAAAGAGTTGTCCCCTTGATTTATATTGTTATTGATCATTTTCTACTGTAGGGCGTGATGTTTAGAGTTTTTCTCACTAGTAATTGAATATTAGCAACCTACCGATCACTTTTGTATGAACTAAACATACCTAGGGTGTTCCACAAGCGGACATGGCGTGCGTCTTGCTGTACTAGCTTATAGCGGTTATCCCGGCGCACGTCTTTATGGGACCTTACGCACTAGCGGTTGGCCACTAGGCGGTTAGACTCGAGCGGTCCAACCGCTTAACGCGGTTTCGTCGCGGTTAGCCGCCATAGCGGTCAGCCGCGATGAAACCGCGTTAAGCGGTTGGACCGTAAGAAATACTTACCAAGATTTTTTTTTGCCTCTGTTGTCATTTCCTCTTTTCCAAAAATATCTACTAATTCTTCCCATTGTTTCCGTTTTAAATCTCTTTTTTATAAACTGCTAGGATTGCTGCCAAATAGCTTCTCGTTGTTGAATTTCAACAATGAATTTCTCTGTGTCGAAGTTCATGGCTGCGCAACTGAAAATACGTGCGTACTTCACCTGCGGCTCGCCGCAAACTAACCGCCAGTGCGTATACACAAGATGGCGGCTAGCCGCGAAGCGGGCCGCGACACTCCATTCAACCGCTGCGGTTGAAATTTTGTGGCGGTTTAGTGCGTACAATCATAAGCGGTTGCATATTAAACTGGAAAAGCGGCTAGCCGCGCGGTTCGCCGCCCCCGCGGTTAGCCGCTAGTGCGTAAGAGCGCTATGGAAGCGGTTGGACACTCGTCAGGTTTTTAGTGGGCTTCACGGCAGACCACATACCCCGTTTGCGCAGCCCCAGCGCGGCGGATACCTAGCCGGTGGGTCGACTCTTTACAGCGAACCCGAAGGGTTTCCCTGACGAAAAAAAAAGGATGCTCCACAAGAACGAATTGTTTATAAACTGATCAGTACCATTTCTCAACAACTACTCGACATACATTTTATTCAAAAAATATTCTGTGCGTACCTAAAATGTAACCATAGTTCAATATTACTATTCGTATGCTACATATTTGTAACTGCACGCAGCAAACAAGCTCGCCAACAGGCCAAAGTTTAAATGACTGCCCGAATACCATTTGAAACTTGTGCGTTGGATTTCAGTTCATTTTCAGACATCATAATATTCAGATAAACTAATGTTGCATGACATTTTGTTGAGAGACTTTCGATAATAATCACTGGCTATAATTCATTTATTGGAAAGATCTCGAGTATTTTTTTAGGTATTTAGGAACAATTTGTATTCTCTGATAATGAAAGAGGGCCTAATCTAAAGCTAGTAGTGTCGTATTTGACTATTTAACGAAACCACGGATATGGTTTTATTGTACCTAATTCTAGCAGGCAGCTTAGATATAGGATGTTATTACAACAGCTGTCAAAGATCTTTGAAAACGACAGCCGGGAACCACAATTTAACGAGCCTTCCGAAACACGGAGGAACTCAGTGTGTACCTTAAAATTATGGTCACCCATCCACAGAACAACCTCGGTAAAGATCGATTCGTGCGGCTGTTTTCATTTAGCCACGAGCTCCTCTTAAGAATAACCACAGGTTACGTCCATGATTTATTATCGTAACTTCCCTGCAAGCTGGTTACTTCATTGAATCTTTAATACAGAAGTCTTAGTAAACTTAAGTCTTTACAACAGTTTAATAAACTAGCGTTCGCTTTGCCAAAACACGATTAGTAAACGTCGAGTCTAGTTTAAGAAGTAATGAAAAATTCATGTCTCTTGCAGTTCGCTCTCGTTCAAGTTTACTTTGAGCGGACAAACTTGTGAATGTATTTATTGCAGTATTCTGTATTCAGGAGGGTAGCTGAAAATCTATATTGACTAAACTTTTGGTTGCTGTTATATTGTAGATAGTAATCAATAAAATTTTTCAGTTTTTGGTCATTATATTTTTGTGAACTGGAATGCATCAACTTTGTTTTAGATTTTCATATTGTTTTTAATTTGTATTTTGATAACAGCATACATATTCAGTGTGTATTACTGTGTATGCTATAATGTAGAACTGTAGCGTAATTCTCTACAGTCAGTCAAGTATCCAGAGTTTGACGTTTAAAATGTACTGCCAATCTAGTTCTTCTGTAGCCTGCTAGAGGTGCTGACCATACTTTCGTGCAGCTGAGCATTTATCGATAGCTGGCCGGTTACGGTAGTCAATAGTAGTAGAGAATCGAGCTACTGAAAAGCTTCCATTTATGATTATTTAAGGTTATGAACTTACACTTTTAAAAATTACTTACAAGAAATATTGTATTTGCATAATCATGTTTTCGTGTTACCAGAAACTAAGATATACAGTGAAATACGGCACTTATTTCGACAAGTCTTCACACGTTCGAGAATACTAACAAAATATTCACGTAATCCAGGTCATTCCCCTAAAAAATCTATAAAAATATATGTCGAATTTCATCAAAGAAGTAAACATTTACTATCGTAGCGATATAAAAACATCTTAAAACGTCTCACGGAGTGACGGAATAAAAATATTCTCCCTCCTTTATCGATCACCAGCTACCACCCGCGACTTTGCTCGCGTGGACTTAAGTATTTTTCCCGTTTTCACTCTTATTAGTCATCGCATAATGTTTTTATAGCTTTAGCCTGCCTCAATTAATGAAATATTTGGCAGTAATTAATCTATTCAAAACAATAGTTTAGAGCTTTATGTAGGCTCGCCGCGTAAACATCATCACGCGCGACCTCCCGTGCTACTCTGAGGGTCTTTGTGGCCTAAGGCCGCCCCAAAGACCCACTCGTGTTGAGGGGTAGTGCAAGGACTGCCTCTGCAAAAGACAAGCCTGAATAAGCTTACCCATCGCCTAAAGAGATAGTGTGCGCCAACTCAAACCACCACTGCTCGGAACGATGCCACACAAACAAACAAACAAACTCTTAAGTTTTATCATATTAGTATAGATCAAAGAAATATATTTACGAATAAAATCCCCGCTGGTCGGTTCCCTATCGACAAGGGAGATTATACATTCTGACCACGTATTCTAGTTATCGAGAAGTCGTCATGTCGCCTAAGTCTATAAAACTTAGTTATACTCTTTTTATTCGAGACTATTTTTTAAACAAACACTCCCGGGATTAAGTGAAGAATTGCTTTTTTGTTCCACTTTGTGATAACTAAGTGTATGAAGTTAGGATTAATACGGGCAAAACTTATCTTGGAAATTAGTTTTAAAGTTGATATTTTTGATTTGCAGTATTTGTTACGCTTATATGGCAAAGTCAGGAACATCTAATATATAAAATTCTCGCGTCACAGTTTTCGTAACTGTACTCCTCCGAAACGGCTTGACCGATTCTCATGAAATTTTGTAAGCATATTGAGTAGGACTGAGAATCGGCCAACATCTGTTTTTCATGCCTCTAAGTGACACTTTTTTTTTAATTTTTAGGGCAAAACAACGTTTGCCGGGTCAGATAGTGGAGGTATAAAAATATGTTCTAGACCGCATATAATAGCTGTCAAACTTATCGGCGCATATTTGCATAGTTACAAGTACACATGATGATGTTATTTCCCGCTAAAATCTATAAATCTGTATTTATTTTAAACTATTTATCAATTTAATTGAACAGTGGAGCTGTATATAAAAAAGTGAGTAGAATGTTTCAGGTAAATAGTGGAAATAAAGTTTGTTGAAAGTAAATTTAATGCACCCAGATCACACCAAGTGTTTAAACTTTACGAAAAGAATATTTACCTAGAGTTAATTTACCTAGGTGAATTAATCACTTAAGTAAATTCACCCAAGTAATTTAAGTGTACAATGACATCCCTTTCTTTAGGCTTCTGTGGTAATATAAAAAAATATGACAAGTCTTTAGCTATCTAACGTACGATGCAAATATAAAAGCCCTGAAATTATCGAACAAAATTCTTCAAATGAACTGTTATAAGTCATTTCACCAATATTTCAGTTGTGAAGAAAAATTATACCTACGTCTATCTCATATCCGTTGGAAGACGAAGACGGAATATCAATGTAATCAGCCAACGGCTAAACTGATAACAAGTAAGGCTTTCGATCAGTTTTAAGGCTGTATAATACGAGTTTCTTTACTTACGCCATTATTAAAATATTTTTATGTATGAAACCTTGTTATTATATTGGGATTTAAATGGTCTTATATTATATAAGACTTACATAAGTCTCTTTTTAGCTATCACTTTAGCTGTCAATAGCTAAAGTATATATGCTATGCATATATGAAACAACTAAGAAGTTTATTATTAGTTTGTAATACTCTGCCGCGTTGGGTCTTACCTGTAAATAAATATATAAATGATTAATTATTATATATAAATATATACGCCTTGATATTTTCTACACAAACATCAATATGTAAGACTTGGTGTATTGATAGTAGAAAAATTTAATTGCGCAAAGAAAAGATCACGCGATAAATCGTGCAACTAATCTGAACAAAAATCCAAAGTTTTTATAAAAGCATCTTCCCGAGCTAAACGACTTGCTCTTCACTTTATTGAATTTATTCGCAATTAGTGACAAAATTATCGAACATTTTTACGTTAAGCTGAGAGACAGGAAGTAGTTATTTTTCTCGAAAGAGCCGGCTTGCGGAACTGGGGATATTTTATTACTTTTACTAGAAGACTTCGGTAAGTAAAAATCCTGAAGTGACGGGGGATTTTAAAGCGGGTATAGATACTAATACACACCTATATCTTTAGCGCAATTCTGTACAGTCGGTACTCTCGAGTATCGAAATTTTGACGTTCAGAATATATTGCCAAAATATTTCCTGCGACGTCCGTCACAGGCGTCGATAAGATTTGCATACAATTTTTTTTGATGACAGGTCGGTTGTCGGTAGTCGATAGTAGTAGAGAATCGAGCTACTTAGCGTCTTTGTTATTTTATTATTAGCAGCCTTATATGTATGAACTACTCTAAGGTATAATTGATTGCCCTGCAAAATTTTACTAAAACTCAGTTTAAAAGCCTTTAGACGCAATAGAAAATTACTTGCTAATTGTAAACCTAATTTACAACTATTGCTTCATATTTGGTCGGTAGTATCCCCTAAAATTCATAGCTTATTTCATTATTTGGTGGGCGGGTGTTACAAGGAAAGGAATGAACATAATCGAATTAATTTTAAAGGTCACGTCAAACGAAAGTTGCAAGAGAAATTTTACTGTATATTTTTGGGTTTCCCGGAATCTATATATCATCGCTCAGGATATAAGTTGTACAATAAAATCTTCTTGTGAAAAAAAAAATTCTTTTGTACAAAAATACATAGTATATGACGATCAGACACGGGCGTTATGGCGTGTGTAACTATGATTGATAACATATAGTGATTTTTTTAGACATTATTCGTAGAATTTAGCAGTTAGTTCAATAGAGTTATTTTTAATGGTTTACTTCCAACAACGTTAGAAAAGTATCACCACAAAAAAATTAAAAAATATGTGCAATATCGATATTGTCCTGAGTTTTTTTATACATACAAACATACATAATTCCACGCCTTTTGCTTGCGATGCTTACAAACTTCCCTTGCCTCATTCACGTTTCTTTGATATCAAGTAAAAATATCTTCAAAGTCGAGCCATAATGCAAACAAAGAACATTTCTAAAGGCTTACAAATCGTACAATGTTTGAAGAAAAAAGCCCATTTCCTTAAAAATCAGGGGCTAATCGATCATGGTGGTAATTTGCAGGGAGTGAGGAACTTCATCAATCAACAACTGGTTTTCGGTTAAGATTGGATCAGCGCATTTCTTTGTCAGGTTTTTGTGAACGTTTGTAATAAATTGATGAGTGCGATACGAAGATGGTTTAAAAGTGAAGTAAGGTGCGAGATTGAATATAGTAACCATTTACTGACAGCTATCCTAGACATTTGAATTTATGCATTTATATTTATATTTTCTATTGGATACTTCAGCATAAAATATAGCAAAGTGTTATTTTTGAATAGGCTACAAACAGGTATGTACCTGCATACACTGTAATCGTCTCACTTGGTGCTATATTTCAATGATTAATTAATGATTCATAAATTTCTAACTTAATATTTATAAATAAGCTTTTTCTGCCCTTTTACAAACGTGAAAAATAATAATTAATGGGTTACTATTTGTTACACTTAATTCACAAATCTGCGCAGTGTTATCACCTTCACCGTTACGCCATTGACACTGTCTTATCAGCTATTTGATCGAAAAAGGGATTGAACTAATTTATGTGTCAGCTTCTCCTAAACCTGTGGAGTCCATTGGAAGCCCGTTAGATAAAGCTAACACTTACTTTACGATTTATTTTTGCGGATGAACTGCGACGAAAACGTCTTCGAATAAACTTTGGGACTTTGGGGGCTCTGGCCGGAAACGTGGTATTATTTATTAAGGTTAGTCGTCAGGAGAGTCATCTTACTACACGTATAAAAAGCTTCAATATATATATATTTGTTTCTCCGTCTTTTACGCTACAACCGATTCGAATGTTTAGCAGTGTGATAGATTTATCTAGGAAAGGTTTTTTTTTGTTTATATAAGAAAAACAACAATGATGTCAAAACCGCAGGAATAGATGGTTCGGTTCATAGACGTGCAAGTATATTACATAAGTTGTATATCTTTTTTATGTATATTTGTTACTTACTTAAACAAAACAAATGATGACTTCATGCGTTTTACACATTAAAAAGCTGATTATACTTTAAAAAACATACACAAACGTTTTCAATACTTCATTATATCATTACATTTACAAACTTACAAATGACACACCCCAAAAGGACTATAACGTGTAAAACTCCGTAATTTACGCCCAAAACTGCTGCAAATAATGACCTTTGCAATTAAATGAAACATTATATGAGGCTCAAAGGTCTCTCGTATTTTTATGGAATTTTAATGAGTCTGCAACTTGGAAACTTGCCGACTAACATTAGCTTTGCTTGAAATGCCGACTTAGTTAAAACTTGCGTAGAAATTAAATGAGAATTTTAATAAAATAACTTCATTTTTCCGTTTTGAAATGCTCTGTGAAAAGTCTGGTTTAATGATGTTTCGTTTCTTAGTCGGGCCAAAACCTGCAGCCAAAACGTTTCATAGCCCCTGTAGTTCTTCTCACAATTATGTCCGATTTTAGGATAGTAGCATGTTGTAAGCCTTTCTTAAAAATAGATACAGTTATAATATATACATTTTTCCTTGCCCAGCACTGGGCTGTATTTCTTTACTATATTATTTTATTTGATAAAACACAAAATCCTAATTTTGTATGCGTCCTAAAAAGGAGATATAAATAAATTTGATTTTCTTTCGAGCAGCCAACATTGAACTGTTGCAACGCGATATCCTCGGTAACCACAAAACTATAATACTTTGCTTTTACTATCGGCCACACTAAACATGTGTTTCTGTCGTAAAACTTTTTCCTTGCCGTTTGTTTTCACCATCGATGCGTATGTATGGAGTAAGTCCAAGCTGCAAGCACATCTTTGCTGTATTGAATCTCGTCAAAGAACCTTACATAATAATTTTATTAAAAAGCCCTACACGGTTGTTTTGTGTTTATTAGGAATGCAATTTTAATGCGGGTGTGAACTTTAAGTGTTAATCTTAAGTAACATTTTAGGTTAGTGAGTAAGAGGTTCCTCATAATTGATGACACAGAAATCAGGACGTCAATTGAAAAAGAGGATTCTACTTTCGAGAAGTAGGTATAGAAGAAATCACATGTATTGCTTTCCTTCACTTTCCTAAATCACTGACTCTAAAATCGATCACTGCAGTACTGTTTAAACAATTAGTAGATCGTACAATCGTACGTGACTTTAGCGACAAATCGCAGCGCTGTCCAGTCACGTGCTCTGCGCTCTACAAAAAGTCGACAACGAGTTAAAAATTACTTTTTATCTCACCTACGTACCTTTGTACAACACAATGCATACAAATTGCCAGTATTCTCGTTGCTATCAACATTGTATAGTTCCCTGTAGATCAAATTGGATTTTCTGATTGGATACTCTTCCATTCCACTTAAATATTAAAAGAACAGAGGCATCTGTTCTTTTAATATTTAAGTGGAATTCGATTTGATAAAGTAGGGGTCAAGATATAGTGCGTTGTTTCTTAAACCTATCCTCATAAAGTCTGCAATATTCTTGGTGGTCGTTTTATTTCAAGATGCACTTAGAAATATTTAGAAAAATACCTAAAATGACAACAGATATTTACTCTTTACCAGTGGTCTTTACTAGATCGTACAAGGTTTTACCTGCAACTTCATCCGTTTGGAAGAAAATAAAGTGTCTTAGTACGGCTATCGTGTACATTTATTTTAACAATTCGATTTTAACGTTTTCATTTGTTTCACAGAACAACTATTTCTGGGATTCATAGATATATAATTGTGCCTGCGATACACGAGTAGGGGCAGGAGTTTTCTTTTGATAACAAGAAAAAATATTTCGAAACTATCTATAGTCCACGGTGGCCATATTCTTCCTAAACTGAAGAAATCTATAACATTCCTACACTGAAATCCATAACGAGAGTATTTTCCTGTCTTTTCACCCATCACTACCGGACAAGCAACAAAAGGCAAAATCAAAAGGGTACTAAGCCTTACATAGCAGTATTTTGGCGTTAAAAAATTGCCCGAACCGGGACTATGCATAAAGGAATCCCGGAAAATACCGTCATGAACAAAGATTAACGGTTGTCAGACGACTTTTGGAAGCGGACAACAAAAGGGTACAAGATAAAGAAAATTCAATAAACGATAGCTTTAGGCGCTCTTCTTGAAGGGATATATGCGTCCCATGTGTTTTTCAATTGAACGTTTCAATTCGAAATGTGGTTTATTTTTTTGTGAATATTTGGTGTGAAATGTGACTGTTTATTGGTGGTCATAGCTGGTATAAAAATAATATTCAAGAGGGTAAATTATAAGAAAATGAAATGCCTTAAACTAGCTGACATCCATGTTCAGCAGAACTAGTAGTGGACTTGGGAACTTTTCAATGCTCTGAGAACCTAATCGTAGATAATTTATAGACAGAAATTCAGATTCATGACATAGTTAATGTACATTCGACAATTTGTAAACCGAACGTTTGATGTAATGCTAAATTTTCATATACGGTACCAATTCTAGTTAAAATCTCGGCTGCTGAATTAAAACTGTACATGAATACAGACGATAATAAATACTATAGATTATTGTCCATCAGCACTTGATTTTACAATAGGACATTGAACTATCAACAACAGTTAACTATCACACTCTTAATTTAAAGCCTGTATTTAATTGTATTTCAATAATATATTGCAAATGAAGTTTCTGCAAGTAATACAAGTATATTATAATTTTCTTCTGAACACAAAGTTACATACAAAACATACAAAGTAGGAGTACATGTTTGGAACAGACGAAACAAACATTTTATGTGCAAACATCGTACCTCGCCCGGGGCTAGAACCCGGAACTCCCTTATCTATTACAAGTGGTATCGTATCAGAATCCTACTACTCATAATATACTATGGCAGTGCGTTGAACTGAAAATCACCGTGTTCAATTTTCATGCCATACTTTTGGATTGTTTAAAGACTCATTAGATAAATTGCGAGTTACCTCTGGATTCCCACTTTAAGTTGACCTATACAGATATAAAAATTACATAGATATTATTTACTTTTCAATCACTAGACACATATCTAATTGTCCCTCAAACAATTACCTATCGCAAAGACTGCCTCCGTGGCGCAGTGGTTTAGGTCACCACGCCGATACCACTGCATCGGGAGGTCGTGGGTTCGATTCCCACACGGAGCAATTATTTGTGCGATCCACAAATAATTGTTTCGGGTGTGGGTGTGCTTTGTGTCCGTTGTTTGTATGTTTGTAAAAGTCCCCGCGACACAAGAGCAATTCTTAGTGCGGGAGTTGTCTTTTAAAAAGAAAAAAAAAAAAAACTTTCATTCAGACTTGATTGCCAAATCCAAAAGTGTTAATAATTTCTATTAATATGCTCATAATAGCAGCCTAAAGTCTTATAATCATCCTTGTTTATGAGAGAGGACAAAGTATTGAACTCGCATTACACTCAGTAAAACATTAAAGTAAACCGTTGAATGTATAAATAAATAATACAAATAATTTATTTTTCCTTAGCCTGTTCGACTGTCCCACTGACGGGCAAAGACCTTCTCCCTTTCTTTCCAAATCAAAAATAATATTAATACGGTAATTTCCTGGATTGTGATACATAATTCGTAAGCGCCTCTATGTCAAAGATGTCCACTATAAATAAACATAGTACAACCCCCGGGTGTATAAACCTACCATACAACTTAGCTATTAATATTATGGAATAGCTTGAGGCAATACGCGTATTTCTAATTAGTCGGATTATACAGTCATATGAAAATAAATTGTTATGTGTAGCACATTGAGGTTTCGAAGACAGAATAATTACTTGTTATAATTATGTAAAGGAAAACATCAGGGTTTGCATTCCTGAGAGTTCTTGTTGGAATTAAAAGACTGGAATCCGCACTTGGCCAGCGATAGGAAAAGATTCTGTTGAAAAGTGAAAAACTACAAAAAAATATATATATCCACTCAAACGTCCAATGGATACTATAGTATTCAAAACTAAATTACAATACTATCCATGGATGTTTGAGTGGATATATTTTTGTAGTTATAATCAAAATTAAATTTAAGGTCGCTCAAAGATGTTTGACTGTGTTGGCAAGTAATTTATCTTTCAAAATCGGGACAATTAACCGTTAATGTGGTGTATTTTTACATTATATGCCTTATACTTTTATTAACATTTTATTATTGTTACGAAAATACAACTAACCTGACCAATTATTGGCTAAAAGGGGTCGCCCTTCCGTCAATACACTTCTAATTCTGTATGAAAATATTTTAGTTCGTTTATTATAGTCCCAGACAGATATTTCCATTCGCGAATGGGGTTGTCCGAAAATACGCGACATTTAAAAGAGACACTTACGTGAAACGACACGACTACGATGTTACATTGTAAAACGTTATCTATGTACTTACATAAAAACACTGTGAAAATGATACATCAATGATGATGCAGTGGCTTATTTTTATAACTACTTTCATATAGTAAATACGACATGTGAAAAAGACAAACATGCTTGAGCATGAAATATTATGGGTATTACTAATAGTGGTTTCGTGTCTGGTTGTAGTTTGCGCCCCTTGTTTGTACCTATGTTACAATATAGTATATAGTAGTATTAATATTTCAAGGCACTTATTTTATAACTATGTTAAGTCATTAACATGGAACAAGCTGACTTTTAAACAACGTCCTATAATTTTTAATTAAAATATCGCCAACGGATCGTTACCGTGTCGTCCGATGAAAAATGCTCAGATAACAATGACCATCTATAATTGGTCAAGTCAGACTTTATTATAGAATAGAATGGCATTTCAATAGAAAATAGATAAGCTTCAATCATTATTTGGAAAACTATTTTTGAAGACACGCGGCCAATTAATATTTTTCTGTGTCTCACGGGTTTTTTAACCTCACCAACTAGATAAATACGAAAGTTTGGATGTTTAATTCATTGGATGCATGTTTTTATCTTAAGTACGGATTGAATACTACCTACTTATGTCGTATTCTACATAAATAGTAATCAATCTGCCCTCTGGAGGGATTTTCATTATAACCTGGATTAAGAAAGGGCCTTTTTATCACGGGAAATCTGTTCACCTGGAGTCGTGGACAGAACCTAGTATGTTTATATATTTTTTATAGAGTTACACATTTGGCCTTTTTTAGATTGTTTAACACATTTTTTGAGGGTGCGTGGTAGACTAGACCCAAGGCCTCGCCCCTGATTCGTTTGGAAGAAAACCTTTGCCTATCAGCAAGACAGCTACAGATTTAAAAAAAAAGATTTGTTAGGGCCATATAACCTAACTAAGTAAATATTTCAGATTTTATCACTTTTATTCAAATATGATTTTCCGATGTGATGTTAAACCGCACATTTTATTCTAGAAAAACATTTCCTTTGGTGAGAATTTCATTAATCAAATTGCTGCACTACCTGACTTTCATAAAATATTTTAACTCAGAAAATGGGCATTTATTATATTTCCATTATTTTAATAAGAATTTTCAGTAATAGCTGTACACTAATAGGTCTTAAAATCAACAAAAAAATGTGATACCTTTATGTTTCACCCACATCAACCTTTAAGAGTGTGTTTTAAACTATTATTTATTCTTTGATTAAGGTGTTTATGGATGGGCAGTAGCCTAAAAAAATGATTAATTAAGTATCATCTTATATAGTAGTGAAAATGCGTTTGAATTCTTTTGTAATAATGAACCTGTGCAAGCTGCACTAATTAATATACCTTTTGATACGTGCACCAAAAGTAATTCATTTTAAACTCATGAAAGAAATGGCACGGTGTTTTACAGTTCGTTGTAACTTCAAAGCCCTAATTTTCTATTGTCAGCTAACTTTATTCGCAGAATGAAAGGCTTCAATTCCCTTAGAAACTAACTTCAAGAAACTCAACCGCGTATGTATAATATTTGAACTAGATTTGAAGTATGCGGGTACATTTTATGAGTACGAAGTATTCTGAACAAATTTCAGCCATTCTCTGCCAACGAATAGGGAGTAATTTAATAGTATATGCTGTATAAGTTGGCGATTTTGGAGTTCTACGCATATTAAATGTAAATTCTTACCACAATTTTATTAATTTGCGAAGCTTCCTTTGAATGACGTTTTAAAACAATTCATTCCTACTATAATTTACTTTCTTATATCGTTATCGAACATCGATATTGTAACGATATTTCGGATTATCGAAACTAAGCAGGTCTACTGCCTGTCTTTTGCCTGAGCATCTCCATGTGACCATAAATGTAACACGTAGTGCCTATATAAAGCAAAGTCGCTTCCCGTGTCTGTCCCTATGTCTGTATGTACGTATGTATTGTATAATTATCTAGATCTTTAAAATTACGTAACGGATTTTGATACGGTCTATATGTAAAAGGTTTTTAAAGGTTTTGCTGTAAAGGGTTTTAAAAAATATACAGGGTGTCCCAAAACTCAACGATAATCCGAGACAGGATGAAAGGCCAAGTCATACCGGCTATAGGAAAAATAAAAAAAAAATCCATATCATTTAGTTCAGCAATAATAGACACTTTTCAAAAAAGTTGAAATTCCACACCCTTGGTCGCATTTCCAAGTCCAGTGATCACCAATGTCACAATTTCGCTGTGTTTTTTTGAATTTCGTGATCTTAATTAAATATGCTATTAATCGTATAACAAATTAATGCACAAAACATTGTTAATTTAATAAAAAAAGTTAAGTTTTAGTGAGTCATCTTTCTCAAAAATATCGTTGGTCAACTTTGACGCTTCATACTGAAAAAAAAATGTACTACACTACCCTTGGCAAGTTATTTCAAAAGTTGGCACATTTAATCAAGATTTCAAAATAGTATAACACTTGCCACTTTTCTTGCCATTAAAAATGTTATTTTTATTTGAACGAAGAGTATCCTCGCAAATGGATCGGACGCAGTGGTACAATTTTATGGCTTCCTTGTTCTCCCGATCTAAATCCAGTAGATATTTTTTACTGGGAATGTATAAAAGAAAAAGTTTATTCGAAATCAATACGAAATCTATCAGAACTTCGCCAGAAAATTGACACAGCGTCAGAGGAAATAAATGCAAGGAATTTTGATTGACCGGTGCAAAGGTCTTTTGTAAGGCGTTGCAGAGCCTGAATTCATGCTAGAGGAAAACAATTCGGAATAACTTTAGTTTAAGGAGAATAATTAAATAAGATCGATGGTTCGTTCATTGTTTTTTTTTTTTAATTATTATAACCTATTATGTTTATTACATTAAATATTTGTTATGGACTGACTCAATTACATCTTTACTAAAAATAATTGCTTTCCTCTGGCACGAATACAGGCTCTGCAACGACGTACAAAAGATTTTTTCACCAGTCAAGCAAACACAGAAATTCAAAAAAAACACAGCGAAATTGTGACATTGGTGATCAAAGGACTTGAAAATGCGACCAAGGGTGTGGATTTTCAACTTTTTTGAAAAGTGTCTATTATTGCTGAACTAAGTGATATGGATTTTTTTTTATTTTTCCTCTAGCCGGTATGACTTGGCCTTTCATCCTGTCTCGGATTATCGTTGAGTTTTGGGACACCCTGTATATATATTATAATTGTTTGAACATGGCGAAGTAAACGATAATTTTAAATGTTCAACATAACGGCTGAATAGAATGTTGCCATGCTATAACATTGAACGTACATGTTTCCCTGTCACTCAGAGCTGACCCACTCAGTCAGGTGAAGTAAACTGGCTAAGGCAGTAGAAGAACGAAACCTTAGCTTTGCTGAATTACGTACTGAACAAGTCTGTAACACAAGTACTGTTTGTAGTTGAGGACGAAAGTTCTTTGCAATACCAATTGATTTGATAGATATTAATTGTTTTGTTTGTCATTTTGAAACGTGACATAAAAAGATTTTCAAGAGCTCACGTACAAATGTATGCCATCAAAAACATTCTGTAAAAACCTCAAGTCTCGCCGTAAAAAGTTGTGAGATCGATATAATACCAAGTCGATTAATCTATTTAGTCTCTACTTAAACGACCTTCTGTCTTAAGTTATTACGTATGTTATTATCATGCCAATTTAAAAAAAAATACCTTTAAAACAATTAGACCGACCTGGCCATCGCATGATTTAATTATTAGTATGTATCACACTACACAGCACGACAAGAAGTTAATGCATTTCAGGAAAATGTTAATGGCGAATTTGTGTTTTCTTGCGATGACCAAGTCGATCTAATTGTTTTAAAGGTATTTTTTTTTTAAATTGGCATGATAATAACATACGTAATAACTTAAGACAGAAGGTCGTTTAAGTAGAGACTAAATAGATTAATCGACTTGGTATTATATCGATCTCACAACTTTTTACGGCGAGACTTGAGGTTTTTACAGAATGTTTTTGATGGCATCTCACTTCTTTTTGTAGAGCGAACATAAGTCCAATTTGTATGGAAAGACGTTTTTTTTTCATAATTCAACATATTTTCCTTTGGGAATGTTGTTCAGTTTCATGGGCTAAACACCCTTATCCACCCTATACCCCGTCCCCCGTTATGTCTCATATAGTATGTACCTATTTACTCCTATTTATTTTATTTTCTACTGTAATAATAATTCATTTACTGCAAATGTAACCTTGTAATCTTATACATTTATATGGGATTACAAAGTTATTGTTGCAGTTGGTGTATTTAGAAAACTGGACCGAAATTAGAAAATATTAAATTTTTCCCATGATTAAGACACTAAACCCTATTTGTATTCTAAATTTTAAGCTTCTAAGTCTGCTAGAAGTACCTTAGACTTTTGATGATCGGTGAGTCAGTGAGTCAGTGAATCAGTGAGTGACAAAATTCAAAATTTTAACAAGTTGTCATTCCTAAACTACTGGTTCAAATTGACTGAAATTTTAAATATACCGTGTTTATACAATTACTAATTAGTTGCTGAAAATCCAGGCTTCTTGTTTTATCCACAACGAAATTATAGGGGTGTCAAAAATAGCCCGAATTGCTTCGAGAAAAGGATGTTACGGCCGTGCCGCTTTTTTTTTGCTCGACTTGCGGGGGCACTTCCGTGCCCCCAGATTTCGTTTTTTTAACAACTTTTATCTCTGCAATAGTTTATCTGTGTATGACTGTAATTGAATACGTTTAAAATTTCACGCTTGTGTCAAATTAATCAAAACCAACTGGTTCGTATTATGAAAGTTTTTGCATTATGAAAAATCGGATCAAAGTCCTTAGTTTCTTGAAGAGCAATTCAAGATTTTGCATTTGCATAGAAAAAATACAAGATTCGCTTGTTTATTGTGAAGAACACACGGTTTAGAGTTTCAATAAAACTTGTCAAACAACGGTTGGTAAGAATCAATATCTTAGAGTTACAGATAGATGTACTGCCAGTCCAATACTCAGAGCCAATGAAGACAGCTGGCGAGAAATTCTTACCCAGACTTTTAATAACCAATTTATTTTTACAATATTTTTCGCTTGCGTCACATAAGAGAGAATGGGTCATAATTTACCCCGTTTTTATAACATTTTTACTGGTACTCTGCTCCTATTGCTATATACTTATATGGCCTACAGCCTTCCTCGATAAATAGGCTATCTAACACTGAAAGAATTGTTCAAATCGGATCAGTAGTTCCCGAGATTAGCGCGTTCAAACATACAAACTCTTCAGCTTTATAATATTAGTATAGTATAGATAATAGCATAGGAATTACGAATTACTGGTATCTCGTGTTAAGCTGTAACCGATAGTTAGAACATTATTGAATTCCTTCAAGCGTTGGCGAGTGTCAATTCGAATGATACAATTCTATGTACTGATGTTTGCTAACGGAAATCGTATTCCAAGAACTGTGGATACCGGGAAATTGTATTTGAGAGGATATTGGTATTCTATAGCTTAGAGGTCAAGGAGTCAAAGGCTTTGTATGTGTAGACACGCGTCAGTATGTGGGGGCATGGTTAGACAGTGACGTCAGGTTTTTTATAGAAATAAAGAGATTTGCCTGTGTGACGTGGTCGGTAGTATATTTGGCTGCTGATTGCGAGGTTTCGGGTTCGATTCGGGCTTAGTACTATAATTAGTATTTTCTAGTTTTGGACATAGTGCTATTGGTCTTTTAGTCCGTCTAGTGCGATGCAGGTTAAAATAAACGAGAGTTAATCTAGAAAAAACGGCTAGTATGAAAAGTGGTTAGTTGAATAATAATAAGCTTGTATCAAAAAATATAGTAAAAAATAGGAATTCCTACAATTACTATAATTGCGAAACTCTTACACACAAAAAAGACTTTAAAAGTTTAGGTATAATTTGGCATACAAATTTATGTACAGTTTAGATTATAAAATAAATGTGTGCCAAATGATTTAGGACGTAATTCAAGTTAAACACTAAGTACGCTTTTCGTTGTCAGTAGTCATTTACTAGATCTTAAAGCGGACCTCGCAATACAGTCATTCACGAAACGGCTTTAAAATCTTGTTGACGAGTCTCTGCGTTCCAAAAATTTGTTCTATGTTTCCATACTGCTTGTAATTTTATATATTTACTATGCCCATGTCGTCGTAATGTAAGCTTTCTTACAGACTCTCATAATGTAAGTCCCGGACGTTTTTGCGACCGTCAATAAATTCTTATCGCGTGCAGAATGCCTACAAAACGTATACAGCCGCATTGGGAGACCAACAGACCTTATATTTACTTCGTGATGTTAGCATGTGCGTGAGAGTGTACAATAATATTAGTTGATGTGTAACGACGGCCATATTGAATTTAGATGTACTAACAAATGTTGACGATATTATATATATGGAAGTAAATAGGGGAAGTATTTTAGAATACGGGGGCCTCGCACTCTCAGTTTTACCCTGAAAAATAGTAATAATTTACGATAGAAAGTCACTGAATTTATACAAGTAATTAAACATGCGGTACGACTAAAAATGCTAATAAAAGAAAATTATCAGCAGACAAGCTACCTACCGACGGAACCAAATCCAAAAATAATTATTTAACATAGTTATTTTAATAAAAAATGAGGTAATATCAAATTAGTAAAATTATCTTTTGTTAGTGTATTATTAAACACTAGAACAAATTACTTTATTTTCTTATGATATACTGATACCATACGCAGCAGATATAACATTACGTAATGAGAAAGACCACCATGAAAAACCATATTTCTTAAGCAGAGTGAAGTATCTACTTTTAAATACATATAAGATACACATCTAGCACACAAATGGCTACAAACATAATATAATACGCAACAGGAACAAGTTTTCCTTTGTCGCAGATAACAAGGATACCGACAGTAACTGACCGTTTATACGAACATAACAGGATAACGCAAGTGCGATGCAATTTGCACTGTAATACGGTGCTTGTAGCCTTTATAGTGTGACACGTGTAGCTTTCATTTGTCCTGTGTGTACTTGGCTTTAGGCTAGTTTAGAACAAAAATGTGTGTGGAGGAAAATAACTCACATTTTTTAAGAGATAACATAAAAATTGATTTCGTGCCGAAAGAGCTATTACGTACAGGCAACAATGTATAGACAGACTAAATTTTTTATTTTTTTTTATTAAAAAGTTGAAAATTTGTAGCTGATGGGAATGCAATCTATAATCTCCGTCGATGAAATAACCACAGAGGCATTGATCCAACGCCTGCTAGAAGTATCATACGTATATATAACGAGATACCATAAGTGCGATGCAATTTGCACTGTAATACGGTGCTAGTTTTGTAGCCTTTATAATGAGACACGTGTAGCTTTCATTTGTCGTGTATGTACTTGGCCTTAGGCTAGCATACAACAAGAATGTGCGAAGTAACTAAAAGAAAATAACTTTTATTTTTGAAGAGATAACTGCAGCAAAAAAATGATTTAGTGAAGAAAGGAGGTGACATAGATATATTGAATTGAATGAACAAACACCCACGCTCCAAATCACAATTTCTGGTTTGTTGCAACGCAAAAATGAATGGAGATTATAATGCAGGAACTGATTTGTAGAGAGCCTTGTATTCAAGGTATATACAACATTGGATATATAACATCGAGAATTTAGGACTTCAGTCACTCGCTGGCTTGTCGGCGGACGGGCGGTCGGTTTTAGTAATCACTAGCTGACCCGCGCAACTTCGCTTGCGTCACATAAGAGAGAATGGGTCAAAATTTTCCCCGTTTTTGTAACATTTTTTATCGCTACTCTGCTCCTATCGGTCATAGCGTGATGATGTATAGCCTATAACTTTCCTCGATAAATGAACTATCTAACACTAAAATATTTTTTTTAATCGGACCAGTAGTTTCTGAGATAAGCGCGTTCAAACAAACAGACAAACAAACAAACAAACTCTTCAGCTTTACAATAATAGTATAGATATGTATAAAAACATAAGGTTCAAAATCCGAAGTCTTTTACATAATATACGTTAAAAACGTTCAAGGCTCTAGTACATAGACTTCCGTTCACACATGAGAGTGTTGAAATAACAAAATAAATTGCCTAAAAATTGTTTCAGCGGAATGTAATTTCATATTCTGGCAAAGAAAATTCCGGACCTTTATGAATTTTAGATTTCATTTACTTGGTATAACGTTCATCGGCTCTAGAAATTGGAATCTTTATGAGAGTGATAAGATTATGAATAAATACAATAAATATTTGCCTTCTAGATGATTTTTTATCGGCCTTCATAGTACTTGCGATTATTTAAGTATATTTACCACGCTTGTAGATGACTTTAATTTGCTATTATTTCACTACTAAGCACAGAGAAAATAGATAAAATTACCAAAAAAGGTTCAAATTGGTAGTTTTGATGGGCCATTTTCTATCGTGTATCGGCTGCTATCGATAAATTTTGTATGACATACTGTACTAGTCAGCGCCCCTGGCGGGTTTCCCACTTTTTCAATGAACATCTTAAATGTCACTTTGTAAGATTTAGACACAGCTTTAATCAATACAGTAATAGTTCTTAAGACCATAGTACTCAATAATTTTGTTTTAGTCTAGTTATCAGATGTGGTAGAAAATAATAATATCCTACTTAAAACAAAAAATAAAAGATCCAAATATTTTTCCTATGACATAAATCTATACGTAAGTAGACATGACACGGGGAAGTTGTCGGGAGCCGTGACTGTGGCGACAGGAAACAAACTATTGAATTAATGTGTCCCAAGCCACTAATAACAAGTTATAATAAAACTGACTCTGTGGGAAGGAAATATAACAAAAACAGAAGAGGGGTTACATGAATATATTTTTGACGTTTTTATAGACTTTATGACTGGCCGTATATTGTTTTTTTTATTTGATTGTATGGTTAGTGGTCAACGTAGTGTCAAAGTTGTTCAAGCCGCTGGAAAGGCCTTTGACATGGCTTAACGACTATCATCTTAGTAGTTTTCAACCGGGATCTTCTTTTTGCCCTCCGAAGCACAGAGACGTTTAGTTCGAATACCACTATGCGGTCTCCGGTCTATGTTTCAGAAACGCCATAACTCGTAAAACGTCAGTGGGATATAAGCCTAAGCGTAATGATAGGAAGTAGTGACTACACTGACTACTTGTATCACCGTCATTAAATAATTACCAAAGCAAAATTTTACTATTATATCGGATTAATTTGTTATTTTTAATACATAAAAATGTGGTAAATGTTAATGTAATTATCCCATTACAGGGAAAGGATTCTGGAATAGCTTCAAATAGTCATCATCTATTCCACCGACGACGTTTTCTATAAGAACATGGTATCTAATCTTGTGTTGTTGGAGTAATTCATGCCACGCGGCTGCCTCGTTCATGTTCACTAAGAAATATATGTCGTCGTTTTTTTTCCAGATATCTTCTGTTCTGTGAGCTGCAAAATGTATATTATTGTTAAACGGTTTTTGAAGACCATTTTATTTGAAAAGTAAATATTGTAACATTAAGGGAAAAAAAGTAACACATCGTAGTATACAATCAGGCGTTCCGAATTGACCTTTTTTTTGTTTCGTACGGGAATCAAACTAACACTAGCTTAGAGCACGGAACGCAGGAAAAGGAGTGGCTAAGTGACAAATTAAATTTCACCGTAAGTTCTTTTGCAGCATTTACAAAAAAAATATACAAATCTCCCTATCGACGAATACTTTATTTACCTCTATCGTTAAAATCTTCAAGAATTTCCCCAGAAGTTACATCTTCTGCTCGCCATAACTGCGTTGCTCCGTATACTTTTGTCACAAAACCCTCCACTAAATATACTGCAATACATCATTGAAATAGTTAAAAGAACTTTCAATAAATAAATAAATAATACAAACAAATATTCGACCTTCCAATGAGAATAATAAAAAAAGCAAAAGCAATGTCATGTTTCATTTAAAATGTAAATGAATCCTGAAGAAACCACGTAACTCATTTTATTACCATAACACAAAAATACCCCCTTTTATTCTTTAGGGAAATAATAACTACGAAACGATTTTAAGAATAGCTTTACAATGCCTGTACTAACGTCTGAAGTACATACATACCTGATTATAATTGTAAAACAATATTTTCTACCTGTATTAAAAATGCAATATGCTGAAGTTTGATCATATTCACCAGTATTACACGATATAAACAGATACTAACCGCACTGTTTGGCAAACCCTGCCTTCGGTTTGCGACCTTCATTATAATAATAATTATAGATTTTACACACTGCTATAGATGTGTTATGTATTTGATTCCTTTATAATTAGTTATAACCTAAACAAGGGAGCGAGAAACCTAACCATACTGCTTAAGCGAGGTTTGGTAAAACTGCAAGCCTATAAGAACTGTTTTAGTAACTTTCTGTATGAAAGGTATCAAGAAGTTATATGACTATTAGAAATAATTATCACTTGTCTAACGGTAAAGGAAAACATCGTAAGGAAACCTTGCGTGCCCAAAATTTGTTTAATACATTTCTTGAGAGCATGCAAAGTCCCCAACCCGCACTCGGCCAGCGTGGTGGACTTAAGGCCTAACCCTTCCCCCTCGTTTGGAGGAGACCCTTGCCCTGCAGTGGGACAGTAATGGGTTAAACAAAATAAAAAAAATACCTATAATTTCGAAAACTCATTGGTGTAATGGGTTCAAAACCTCGACCTTGTGCTTCGAAGGAGGGTAGTAGTACAGTCAACACTTATCATCAATGCAAATAGGTATAAGAAAACTACACAATACAATTCAAACTGATTTATATAATCGTCATCAATATTTCGCATGAGGTTCTCCACTAACACGTCGTACTTGATATGATGTCTTCTGAAAAGGTCATGCCATACATACATGTCATCCATGTTTACTACAAAGTAGATTGTATTGTTCCGCTGCCAAATATCTTCAGTCGTACGTGCTGTTGAAAAATATAAATATGTTATTTTTCTATCGTAATAAATAGTTATATAGGTTGAATTTTGAAACATATCAACTAGTGCTCAATTCTTTATCTATACCTAGGTAAAAAATCTACATCAGCTCAACACTTCAGCCTGGGATAGCCATTTGCGCTCACCGGTTGGTAAACGATCTATGAGTTAAGCATACCTTGTCGCGGTCGTTCCATAGTTGGGACCATATAGTGGTATTTGAACAAGGCGTCTCCATGCTTCGGAGGGCACGTAAAAAGTTGGTCTCGGTTGTTTTCAACCAAGATAACATTCGTTAAGCTACAAAGGCGGACTTTCAACTTCACCTTCAAGTGATTTTACGTATGTATTACCTCTATCTTCAAAATTACCAAGCACTTCTTCAGAAGTCACATTATTTGCTCGCCATAGTTGAGTGTGCTTATAATAATTCGTCACATTTTTTTTGCCCAACAAACCTGAAAGCAGTCATAGTGTACTAGGTATACGAGACTATGCGCGCATGCTGCCTGTTTCCCGCCCGCATTCATGCCATTTTTCGGCATGCTAAAAATCTTTTTGGTACTAAGCTAATAAAAAAGTATATTTGAATGCCCAACCTTGTATAAAAACTAAGTACGACAGAAATAATTTCATAGTCAATGTGAAGAATTTAATTGTTTGATTTGTAAATAAGACCTACGCTATCTTTATAGCGGTTTCTTAGTTAAGAATGATATTAAAATGAACAGGTTCATTATGATTCGTTTATATTATTATGGTTATGTTGTTAAAGCAGTTATAAGATTTTTGACAAGCCTTAACGACTTTAGTTTATTTAATACTAGCTTTTACCCGCGACTTCGTCCGCCACCTGAATTTTCCCATGGAAATGCGTCATTTACCCGGGGTAAAAAGTAGCCTATGTCCTTTCTCGGGTATCAAAATATCTCCATACCAAATTTCATGCAAATTGGTTCAGTAGTTTAGGCGTGATTGAGTAGCAGACAGACAGAGTTACTTTCACATTTATAATATTAGTATGGATATTATATTCTTCAAACTAATAGTATTTTTTTAACATCTCAATTATTATAAAGACAAATCTTTAAATATTAAGGCAGTCTCGTAGAGCGTTATAAGTTAAAATGATTACATTTCATAACTAGTAATTTCACGGCACGATTTCTCATCTGAAAATGTTAATTTACTCCGTGATTTACATACAAACAACAATGTTTAATCATTCAAGCGTTCAATTATATAACTGGTTGGTTTATGATATTAACATTACGTTGTTTTGTAGTGGATAATGTATTGAAAACTGTGGCATTTAATAAAATTCATTTACAGCAGAACGTTATTGTATACCTGTGGTATGGGGAAGTATGTTTATGTATGTGGCATACTCAACACATGCATTAAATTGCAGTACCGCTGTTGATCGGCATTGTGATCCCAGATTGATCAAAATTATGAAAAGATTAGTATATACAATTGGCTTGAGACCAGTTATATATATTTTTTTTTTGTTAGCCCGTACTGTCCCACTGCTGGGCAAAGGCCTCCCCCATTTTCTTCCAGTCCCCTCTTTACAGTTATATAACAAGTGTAAAAATACATCTTTGCCTACATTCTACTTATTGAAATATATGTATTTTCCTGAAGGACCTTTATTAATATGAATTAAACGATAATACCTTATTCTTAAAAGAAGAAACCTTAAACTTAATACACAGTTTCTAATTCAAGTAATATTCACTAAGTGGAGATTTTTCTTCAAGAGAAGTTTGCCATCATATTCTGCCACCTTGAGAGGTACTCAGTAAAATCTTACAATGGCCTCAAGGGTACCATTGTCTGCACGCAATGGAGCATATTGTGCACTTCACTACTCGCGGGTGAAAAATGTTTCCAGTCATAGTTTCGTACACTTACGTGAATGCTACATTTATTTTCACTTTGCAATATAGCCAGTTGCGCTCACCGGTCGGTAAACGACCTGTAGGTTAAGCAAACCTTGACGCGATCATTCCATTGATGGGTGACCGTATAGTGGTATTTTAAAACTGGGCGTCTCAGTGCTTTGGAGGGCGAGGGTTGTTGTCAATTAAGATAGCAGTGATTAAGCCCCGTCAAAGTCCTTTAGGCGGCTTAAAAACTTTAACACTTGGTTGACCACTAACCATACGATAAGATGAAGACTTCACAATTATTGCTACGCTCTCTGTATGCG
This sequence comes from Anticarsia gemmatalis, assembly GCF_050436995.1. Classification (NCBI taxonomy): domain Eukaryota; kingdom Metazoa; phylum Arthropoda; class Insecta; order Lepidoptera; family Erebidae; genus Anticarsia; species Anticarsia gemmatalis. The sequence continues at coordinate 8,904,419 of NC_134762.1, forward strand.
TACGAGAAACCTAATCTGATAATCGTGGCGACAAATTATTAATATGTATTTATGTATGACCAGCAGCGCGATTCTCTACCACTATCGACTATCGAAAACTGGAAAATCGGATAATCAACCGCTAGGCAAAGCTGAGAGAACAATAAAATATTTAACAACAGCTTTATTAAGGGGAACTCCATAAATTCTCATTTAACTACAGTGGTATACTCAAAGCCTAATCCATCCCTTATTATAGAAGTAGACCCGTGCCCACAATTGAGACCCAAATAGATTGTTTATTTATTATTTGAGACTTAATTAGAATTACTACAATATCACCTAATAATGGTATCATAATACAAAATTAATTTTACACTGCTGTTACAAATTAATGTTAAATAACTACACAAGCCTGAAGCCAATTAGCTATCAGATATTGTTAATAGCTTACGTGAATCGTGTTTAAACAATATATTAATGATCGCCTGAATTTGACATAAATCGTTAAAATCAAAATATGGAAGTTAAATGCTTATGAAAATTAAAGCCTGATTCACATTAAAGTATTAAGGTAGGTAATACATAAATTAGTCATGTATTAAGCTGAATAATAATCAAGCTCTCTTTTAAGTTATTATTATCTACACGGACAGCGAAAGGTCTTCGAGTAGCTATCGACAAAATCGGTATAAATATCTGATCAGCGCCTCTAACGGTTGCAGTAGGAACTAATTTTGCAATACATTTTAATGTCAAACACGATACTCGATAGTACCAACTGTAGAGAATCGCGCTACAATAATAAAATAAATACAATAGTGTAGTAAGTCGCGTAAGTAGTACAAAAATAGTATAAAGTGAACTTGGTAGATAACCGAAAATAAACAATTGTTACAAACATAACCTCTAACAAATTCAATTCAAACAAAACTCAAAGAGAGATCATCAATCTCAAACTAAAATAATTTCAACATCTTAATTCAGGCATTTCAAAGAAAAATTACAAACATTATATCCAAAAGTTCGTCTCGACGAAAGAATTCAGAAATTAATATTTTTCATAAAATATGAGCTACGTCAAAGTTGTGATAACTTAACATCTATTTTACGCTATTGTGTTCGAAGTCGTTCAAGTTGTGGGTCTTGAAAGGAGCAGAATGTTCGTTTCTTGCAAAAAACTAACTAGAATAAAGCTATTGAGAACTTTTCCATTATCGAACGTATTTCGGTACCATTTTATATTGAACATTATGAAAGTTATGAGTGGTGGCCACTTTGGCCAACATGGAAATGTACAGTTCTTTGAATCTTTCGAAGTTATTGCTTGTTAGATTTTCCAGTCTAGTAGTTACAAATATTCTTTACTTCGATAAATTCTGTTTCCTTTATGAGTTGTAACTCATATTTTTTACAAAATATGTACATATAGTCATATTTTGTACTAAATATGTACATACTGTAAGTATGTACATATTTTGTACTAAATATGTACATACTGTAAGTATGTACATATTTAGTACAAAATATGACTATATGTACATATTTTATTAAATATGTACATACTGTAATTATGTACATATTTAGTAAAAAATATGAGTTTGAGACTTATTAAATGATAATAATGTTAATTTGTGATGTACTAGTGTAAATTGATAGTTTAAATGTTGAATGGAATATTTCCGTGTCTATAACTACATAATTTCCTAAATAAATTAAATACAATCTTTTAGATTTCATGATGCCGTAGCCCGTATGCATTTTTCAGCAAAAAAAATACATTGAGTTAAAAAATAAATAAACACGCTTATTTATAACTCACGATCACGATTTTAATCGTTTTTTTCTTTCAATTAAATCGATTTTCAAACACAAAACACTTACATCCCATCCATTCAATCCGTTTACATAGACTAGGTTCTAAAAATACCCTATAACTACCTGATTTATAACAACAAAACCGTTCACATGAGCGTCATGATAATACAACCCATGAGCTTAAAATAAACGTACCAACTGACCATTTAAACTTGACCTCTCAAACGCTTACAAGTGCCCTTCAATTGAAGGACATTGAACATGTCCGAGGGGGGAGGGAGAGGTCTCATTATGACGTTTCACAATGAAGGCTGACTCCCACAGCAAACTATTCAAGAGAAATGACAATAGAGTCATGCTTACGTCTATTTTCAGACTGCTTTAGTCAAGTGATTTATTATCTCGGTTTTATTGTTTTAGTGGCTTGTTTTTCTGGTTAACAATCCATATCTATTGACCTAAAATAAGATACTCTGCCACAAAAATTTGTTTGAGAACATTTTTATTAGTATTTTTAATTTAAGTAGTTACTAACCCACGGTACGGGTTACTATTGAAAGTATTCCAAATGAAACTGGAAAAACCCAAAAATACTTCAGCCGAGTCGGGAAACAAACCGTCTCTTAGTTTTTTAGTCAGTCCTAAACACTAATCTTTATCTATACTAATATTATAAAGCTGAAGAGTTTGTTTGTTTGTTTGAACGCGCTAATCTCGGGAACTACTGGTCCGATTTGATAAATTATTTCAGTGTTAGATAGCTTATTTATCGAGGAAGGCTATATATCATCACGCTACGACCAATAGGAGCAGAGTACCAGTGAAAAATGTTACAAAAACGGGGAAAATTATGATTCTCTTATGTAACGCAAGCGAAGTTGCGCGGGTCAGCTAGTTTAATATATTCCACTTGAACTTGTAGAACAGTCCAACAATCGCATACACAATTTTTTACAATCAAGAGTATCCAAACAGAAAAATCAAATAACTAATCAAGTGAGGCAAAAAAAAATACGATTCATATTCAAAGCTACAGATGCGTAAATAAACAGTCAGTTCTCTACGCCGGTCGCTCGTGAATAATCGGCGTGTAATCGGAAACAAACTCGCTCTATCGCGAAAAGAAAACAAAACGATGTTGACATGTACTATGGGAACTCGATTCAAACTCGATTTTCATCGCGATTTTGACGTGTTCCAGCGTAATTTATTTTTTCGTCGCTTTGGTTACCTGCCAATCCTCTTTTGAATTGTCGAATCGAAGATTTTTGCAATCGAATATCAAGCCGACTTATAATCTACTAGCAAGCTATAATAATTGGCTCCAATATATTGCCAACTTATCAACTTACAGTTTACAGCTAATTAGTGGTACTACTTTTTGAAATGTTTGAGAATACAACACCAGTACGCTCAATGTAAAATACTGATCCAGCCGCATCCGGTGAGATTGGAAGCTGACTCCAACTTATTTGGAAGAAAGGCTAGGCTGATACGACACTGGCAAATCTTTCTAGGCTGCCAGGTAGTCAGTCTGTACAACATTATAAGTTTTGTTAGCATAATATGTATAACCTAAACTACCCAACGAATTTTGATAGAATTTCGTACACAGATAGTTTGTAACCAAAATTATCACATATGATACTTCTAACCACGGAAAATCTTCATGTAGACGAAGTAGCGCGTATTACATAGTACTATGCTTCGTTTTGTTCCCACGAGGACAGATAAAGGCTACAAAAGGCCGCGGGTGTCGAGTACTGCGCATCTACTCATATATTATCACCATTTACATCTTTGTATGTCCTTCTTGAAGACCCATTCTATATTTCCATACTCTTTATCGTACTATATTTTGTCTGTGAAGGTCAGTGTGTGGTCGTGCAATTTTGTTTGTGGTCGTTTGAATGAGATTAGACTTATAAGCGTAAATATATAACTTTTTACTTTTATAAAGGGTGGAGTCTGTGGTAATTATCTCAGGAACCATACATAAATCATATTTCAATGAAAGTCTCATACGAAAAAGGTATGTAGGTGCACATACCAGACAAATATGTATAGATAATGAAACTGAGACAATTATAGTGTTCTTATAAAACAATATTTTAGGGTATGAGTCCTGCAATGCATAGTAAAGTTACCTATATGGCTCTTTGTCGCGTGGTTCACGTTACCATGAAATTTTCGGAAATTAAACTCTACTATTACTGACAGACAAACATACAGACTGACATAACTAAACATAAATTCATAACATTAGTTATGAGTTTCTTCTTCAAAATGCGGCATTAATTTGAACCATTCTATAGTTTCATCAAACGATATTCATTATAAACCTGTAATAACGAACGCGAAACAGTCTATCGTACCTATAGTAGTCGTATTAGCGTGGGAGCACGTAGAATGCATCACACGCTGTCCAGCGAAGCGTATTAAAAGATACGCGGACAACTGAGGTATTCGGACAGACCCATCATTCTGTTCAACACGACCAGAGATAAATCGCTAAGCCTTTGTTTTGTTCTAAATGTAGGTTAGAATGTGGGAAGCTGTTATATTGCAAGAATAATCTTTATACATACGTTGCATATTGTTACAGAGGGACTGTTTTCTACTTCTATGGACTATTTACAACAAGCTTGAAAGTACCCATTAACGTCTCAGGCGGTGGAATTAGGTAGAATGTTTAAGTACACTTTTAAATGTCAATCTTTTTTATATTCGATGGTACCAATTCAAATCGTCCTAACTAGGGCTCAGTTTTCTATTTTTTGTGTGTGTGGTATCGTTAATCACTTCAATATTCAAAAATTATTAAATTCTTGACTACTTTTACGGTGTGTGATTGAAACTGTTATTTTAAAAAACTAAGAAAAATCGGCGTTCAATTAAAACTTTTGGAAAATCATTACATATGCCTTTGACATTATCAAAACAATTGCATTGCACCATACTTCTGATTCTTCATACAATAAGCTTAATAAATCATATCAAATCAAATCAAATCCTTATCCATTTAGGTCAAATGTTGATAGTTACAATAACTGAACCAACCACTAGCTCGTAAAGGGGATAGAGCCTCATGAGAAGAATTAGCAAGAAACTTGCACTCGCTAATAAAATGCGAAATGCTCATAGTTTCCGAAATGAAAGTCTATTTAAAAAATACTCCGTAATTTTGTTTAAAGTAATCACCATTTTACATTTCCATTTTATTCCCGAGTGGGAGTAACATTTAAAAACACATTTACATTCATCGCATTGACAATGCAGGCTGTATAAAACACTGCTAAGCGGCTTACGTAAACTGTGACGTCACATGCATACCCACATTTTATTTAGAACAATAAAGGCTATAAATATCCTCTGGCTGAATGTGCATGCGCTTCTGGTAAATATAGCTTAGATTTTTATAGATATGAAAGGAATAATAGCCGTGTGATATAAGGGCTATGAAGAGGGAATTCACCCACGCAATTCGAAGATTTCAATGTAATGTTTTAAACCTATCCCATTAATGACTATTCAAGATTTTTTGAGGTAGAACTAACATGACCTATTCTATTTATATTAATAATTTAGAAACATTGTAAGGAAATGCGTGCTAGTTAGCCAGAAAATAAAGTTGCTTAATGACTGTCCTGACTCTTCACGGGTCTGTTTCCGGAGTCTTAGATATGTTAAACCGGCAGTCTACCATTCAGGTAAAGAACTTTTTTCCTTGAAAACTATCTAAAGAACTTTCAGGCATGCAAGGTTATCACACAATGTTTTTCTTCTCCATCAGTTGTTATAATTATTTCTAACACACACAACTTCAAAAATCATTATTTTGTTGATTTAGTTTTAACTTTACACTCAAATACTTAGAAAGGGATCTTCATACCTAAGTGTCAATATAAAAATTTAGCGTAAAAGTCGACCGAATTTCCCCAAGCATTGTTTCCGTCGCTCCGCATTCTGAATTGTGTATGAGAGCACCAATTTAAAATTTGAATGTCAAAGCGACCGAGCTCCATGATAATTTCTTGCAAAGAAAAAAAGCGATAATTAAAGGTTTTAATTAACTTTGTTACGAAATGAAATTTTTAGAGACTTGTTTTGTTCGTATTGTTGTGGAGATTTCTTTTTCGAATTTATTATTTTAAGATGCACTAGACCTTTGTATTATCAGATTCAAAAAAGAAGTTTTCTATTCATCATGTATTATTAACATAAAAGCGAATGTCTTTTTATAAAATAAAGTTTTTGCAGTAATTGTAGCAAATTGCTTTTTTGGGTCTCTATCCTTATTTATGTAAATATGTATTTTCCTAAGAACTAAACTAACGTATCTGAAATATTAAAGTTACACGGAATACGAACTTGGCACCTAAAAATCACTGATAGATGAGACGACTAAACATTTTCCGAAATAAAATATGAAAAAGAAACATAATTATAAAAGTACAGACAGCATTTAGCCTAGATGATAGACCACCAAAATGTTACATACGATGTTGTATAGAACCTTTTTTTTGTGTAATGAAAAAAAAAGCACTGTACACGTCTCCTAGTACATAAAAATCTTTTCAGCCTTAAACGAGTCCGCAGTGCGGGTTACTAAAATAACGGCAAACATAAAAGAAACAAGTTTGGAAAAACAACTAGATTTTAAACAAAAATCTCTGTCGTTTCATTTTAATTTGCCGTTTTGCGGTCCTCAAGTGGCTGTTGATTTTAGTTGAACATTATTAGGTTGTTAAGCGACTGAAATCTTTACCGCTAATGGTTTTCTTTGTTTTTATTTTGTAGGCATTTACGCACTAAGCTTTAATTTCGTGTCTCGGTACTTTAAGGAAACACTTAAATAACAAGTAAATATCATTGGACAACTCACACACGCTCATTTGATTCCAAACTAAGCAAACCAAATAAGTGATAAACATACTTACATATACATATACTACCAAATACATGCCTACGGATTAGCATGTATAAGAACAAGCCCATATTATAGTATACTATACAAAATATAATTGTGAATTTCAAAAACCCACTCATTGTTGAATGTACTTTAGAACCTAGACTATTTTTCCCCAAATTTTTATGGTAGATTTTTTGCGCACGGCCTAGGTACCTCGAACAATTTTAGGGGAAACGCAGCCGAAAAATGCTTCCACGCTTTACAATTCTTATTGAGGATGCAAGGTCAATAGGTAGGTGACAAGGGTTTCGTACATAACGAACGGGAAACCGAGCTTCCTCAAAGCTGTCAAGAAGCCGATAATGGCTCGGTTATATTTCGTATATTTTGGGGGGAGTTGGGGTGAAAAAGCCATGGTAGAGTTAAATTTTGAACAGGCAAAACCACTTTTCTTACGTATAATGCAGTATTTTAACTGCTTGAAATAAATTGTTAATTGCAAAAGCGATATTTCCTAGGTCCTGTTAAGCTTTCACAGCTGAGCTGATGTTAAGAAAAGTTCGATGTTACATTATTAGTTACTGTTATAGATGATATATATTTCACATAATATTAACAATAGGCTTTTAAACAACCAGCGAACATAAAACGAATTATTCCAATCACACAAAATAGTAGATTTAGTGCACATTATGCGTTCTAATTAGCGATTATAACATAATATGATAGTATTATCATATTGCACCGGTAATTGAATTTTGGTTGTGAAATAATTAACTTTGTGGTTTGTATAACATTAATCTAGATGAACCGACAAATATTATTTTGCTATATAATATAATAATAACCTACTATCTATCCCAAATCTACTAAATATTTTTATTCAAAAGTTAACTCAGCGGCATTCGTAGCGCAGCGGTTAAGGTCGCCACGTCATTACCCATAAGTTGAGAGGTCGTGGATTCGATTCCAACACGGATAAAATATTTGTGCAATCCACAAGTAGTTGCTTTGGTTTAAGTTATAGCAATTCTTATTGAAGGAGTAGTCTCTAATAAAAAGAGAAAAGAATATTTTAATAATTAACTTATTTCGTGAATAAAATATCATCGTTTTGGTAAGTTATTTAATTAACTGATATGAAAAGTACAGTTATCTGCACAATTAATATAATATGTATAATTCAAAAACATTTCTTCTTAAATTTAAATTAAAAATATTAAATTAACTTGTAATCATTTTTATCACAACTTTAATCTTAATAATGTTGGAGCAAATAGTTATTTACACAACTTAGTTCTAAAATATATATTTTAAAATGAATATGTTTATGTTCTTGATTGTATATGTAAATTAATTTTCCGCTTCAAACTAATTTTAGATGCTAATATATTTTTCACGAAATTATATTCAAACCTTTCGAAGTAATTCACGCTCAGATAATCATAGCACATTATCATTTTAATATAAAATGAGACTCGATTTAATTTTGTACGGCTAAAATTGGAATTTTTGAGAGCAGAATTATTTATAATATACTGTGAAATAAGTAATACTCGTAAATTGGAAGCTTTTATGATCCCGCGATATTTTATAAGATATTTTTATTTAGAAATTGTACATAATGCTTTACTTTTTGGACATAAAGTTCTGTAGAAATATGAGAACCACTAATTTTATTGGTATACCAACTGTCTCTCAAAAACTGCTTTATTTTAATTAAACTATACATACATCCACACCCACAAATAGAGACAATCCCGTAGAAAAAGTCTATAAAATTCTGTAGAAATAAAAGAACCTAATATTATTGGTATACTTTCTCTCAAAAACTTTATTCTACATAGCATCACTTACCTACATTGTATAATTATAAGAAAATCACGATTATATTCCATAGGGTTGAGGGAAATGAGTGCAAAAGCTTTAGGCAAGAAACATTATTTTTTTTTAAGAGCCTAAATATATTTTTGACTAAAATCAGCCCAGCGTATCAACCCTAATACTCACAAGTTTCATAAACATTCTGTTAACAATAAGCTATTATGTCGGCTCAGGGTTGATACCTCTTTTAAAAAGTCGCCGGCAACGCTAAGGCTTTGTATGAACCGTTTGTTTTGTCACTTGCACTTTAAACATTGTTGAGCTTGCGATTAAAAAAATATAAATAGAACTAACTGAAACATAAATTTAAACCCTATGGGGTTGAATTTAGGGTTGAAAATAAGAAAATCGTTTGAAAGAATAACAGCAAGGTTGTACTTTCACTGCATGTTTGGCATTGAGTAAGGGGTGGTTTAAAAATATTTACGGCGTTTTTAACTGACCTGCACTCGCGTTCAATGTTTCATCCCCTATTTAAGCCGCTTTAGGGTTATATTTTTAGAAAAGTAGCCTATGTTTAACGCCACTTTTAAACCTTCTCCAAACTAAATATATTTGAAATCGGTCCTTTTATTAGATATTTACTAATTCTACTACTAAAAGGAATTCGAAAATTTGTAGGGATAGATTAATAGCAGATTATTTCTTACTATTTACCGCAAAAACTACTGACCGGGTTTTGATGCAATTTGGTACACAGATAGCTAATAACCTATCATAGATTAAGAGGTGGGAATTTTACGCCGCGAAATATTTTCTTGCAGCCGAAATCACGGCAGTATATGTATACCGGTAAATCGTGTACTTTTGAAAAAGCATATGCATATAGTATATATTAATATGTTAAGCTCGTTAGTAAATCTGTATGCACACGATATACACAGAAACAGACTTAAGCCTTAAGCCTGCAATGTGTTGACAAAAGCGAATCAATGGATAACATATTCAATATCGAATGCAGCTTCCTTTGATATCGATGGATAAGCCGATTTAATTATGGAGCTTTGTGAAACTGATTTATTATAATTCAGTATCTTTAGTTGAAGGTATATCTCTACATTAGGGATTTAATGTTGTAAAGAGATGAATGAAGAAGTCACGTCATCATAATTAAGTATCACGGAATACCAATTTACTGACATACTTAGAATACAACTAGACTAGTGACTAACAAAATATTAACCGAAAAATTAAATTAAATTTAAATCTCTACTGTCCGATGGCTGGGCATGGATCTACTCCCGTGACGAGAGAGAGGTTATATTAAACGTTGAGTCCACCACCCTGCTGGCCAAATGCGACATGTGCCACAATAACGTTAGAAAAACAAATATTTTTTAACACGGATAGCTGTAACGCGATTCTCATCAACTATCGACAACCGATTCGAAAAATTTTACGGTCGAGAAATTTTGTATAAGAATCTGATCAGCGCCTCAAGTGGGCGCCGTAGAAAGTATATCCGCAGTATGTTTTAAATGTCTAGCTCTCGGTACTCGATAGTACCAACCGTAGGGAATCACGCTACTGAAGTAGTTTTTATGAAAAAATGGCTTATTTTCTAAAACCTCAAGCCGTAAACTGAAGCACAATAGCCTTCCTCTTATTAGAAGTAAACTTTCAAACAATGAGATTCTTTGTTTTCCTTCACAAATGAGAAAATAAACTAATGAACGCCTCCAGACGTCACTCCTGTCTAATTGTTTGTTATTTCAAAAGCGGTGGAGAGCAAAATACTTGAATTTCCTCAAAACAATCATTGTTGAATGCCCGCTGTTTAGAGTTAAGCTTTTTGATTTTGAAAGCTTGATTGTTTGATTTATATGGAGCTCTAAATAATAATTCAATAACAATAAATAAGAGTAAAATATTTTAAAAAGACAACATACGAGTAAATAAACATTAACATTAAATATGATTTTAATTCTAGAGACATAACAGACATAATATTTAACATTAATGATTCTTACAAAAATGTAATAGTATAGTAATAAAGTATAGTAGGTACGTTCCCAAATAAAAATAAGGATTAAATAGTAAAACTCGATAAACCTTTTTCGAGACATTGGTATCGAACTCTTATCGATTAACTGTCAAATTCTCGATATCATGTGACGTTTGAACGATATGACCCTATTTAAAAATCCCTCTTGCATGTACTGAAGCGACATTTTACTTGAAGGTTATAATATGAAGGTAAATAACAATCGCATGAACCTCGTGTCGTTTTGTTTAAACAATAATAAATAAATAGAAGAAACATAAACATTATAAAAGCTTGACAAAATTAATAAATTAAATTCACCCACCTTCACTAAAGAGTATGAAGTGTTTTACAAATAGCCCTGTGTGGAATGAAGCCATTATTGTCGAAACAAACAGTATTTAATTAATTAATTTACTTTGAGTGGGAAATATGGTTTTATTGATGCGAATGAATGAATAATTCCGTAGCGGAAAGATATTACTAGGTGAGTTAAAATACTGAATGTTTTTGCATAAAAATAATATGAAAGGTTATTTGCAAAATTGAACTTGCAGAGTCAGGTACAAATTGCATCGTATTTTATTGTATGAATACGTCCATTTAATTATTACTATGATTCGCTCGTAAATATACAGTGATTGTAAAAAAATACTTTTGAAGATAAAAAACATTAGTATTGTTACTATTTTTATTGATTAAAATGCTGTTGCAAATGTTCTAGTATGTACATTATGTTCTTCTTCTTCTTCTTCTTCTTAGCGTCTCGATGGCAAGCAAATTACAGTTACGTTACATTACGTTACAAACACGTAACGAACATGTAATGTAACGTAACTATAATTTGTTTGCCATTAGATTAAGCGCCACGGTAACCAGCGCGAAACGTCACGCAAACCAGGGTTCAAAATCAGTCAATAGTAAGTGGGGAAGAGATATACCGATAACTGTTTAATACCATCAATTGCTGACAGCTTAGAATGTTTGTATCCAGTTTAAATTTCGATACGTCTGTAACGCTTTATTAGATTTTTTTCAGTAACAATACACGTTCATTTTCGTAACAAGTTTATTCAACAATAACTTTCAACACGATTACCCAAATACATAAAATCTAATATATAAAATTCTCGCGTCACGGTTTTCGTTGCCATATTCCTCCGAAACGGCTTGACCGATTCTCATGAAATTTTGTGAGCATATTGAGTAGGTCTGCGAATCGGCCAACATCTATTTTTCATGTCCTACGTGACACTTTTTTTATTTAGGTATATGGCATAACAACGTTTGCCGGGTCAGCTAGTAACAAATAAATTTAACATTACTGTCACACTGCTGGGCAAGGGTCTCCTCTCGTAGTGAGGGAGGGGTAAGACCTCGAGTCAACCATGCTGGCCAATTGCGGGTTAGGGACTTGATACATAAAATATTACTTGAAAATAGTTTTTACTTTACAGAGTTCACAACTATCTACACCATTACCAAGCCTCTTTCCTACTTACAGTCTAATAGGAAATATTTCAAAACTTCATACATTAAGTACTGCAAGTTGTAGACTATTTTTAGCGTGAAGGTGACATCTTAAGTAACAACAAACTAACGTGGAGTGCAACGTAAAGATCTTCAGGGTGCTAAGTAGAACACGTGGAGAAGGCTGTGTTTAAAGAAATAGAGGAGAGCGGAACTATTTCTTGAAAAAATCCGGTTTATGTACGGTATGAACTTTCGATAACGAGTACAAAGTTTGACAATTAAAATGCATTTAAAAAAATAGTTCCGATGAATGACACGAGGTGGCGCTGATTAGTTTTTCACAAAAAAATTGTCGATAGCTACTCGGTTGTCCATAGAGGTAGGAAATCGCCCCTCTGCGGCATTTCAGTATAAATTTCTCGATCGAACCGAAACTTGGGAAAGTCCAAAAAAATGTAAAACAAGAGTTTCTATGATAAAGTCCTTAATATTTGCTTATTTGTGGAAAAAAATGGAACCCAGTCAGTCCACTCACATCTCACGAGGCCCGATTTTATGTTTTCCGTATAAAAATGTTTTATGAACTAAACTTGCTTCCCGCTCTTCGCTTCTAAGTTGGTGTTCCACTTCAAAATGTTTGACGTGAAATCACAGTGCGAGTTTTAAAAGGTGTTTTAGCGCCGAGGGAGCAGACAACTTGTTGTGAATAAGTCAATATTTCAACGACTTGCTTTTAAAGAAGTTTGTGACGCTTAATGTGGTGTAATTAGGGGGAAAAATATGAAAAATAAAATTTGATTTTGGGAGAGGACTCGTCCAGTGAATACAATATAGTGTGAATTTCTACTATTATCCACAAATGTTGTATGAAAATCCGATCAGCGCCCTAACGGGTGCTGTGAGAATTAATTTCAGGAACATTTTAAATGTCAAGCTCTCGATACTTGCTAATGGCGACTGTATGTGGACTGTACTGATAATCGATGACATAGTCACATATACGAAGAAAACAATTCTTTTGCCATGAAATATTGTCATAGTGTCACTGTCATGTCATAATCTTACAATGCACAATCTCATCAACAACCATAGTATTGCTGAATGCCTAAAAAAAGAAAACAAAATGTTTTATACGCTGTATCAAAGTTACCAGTCTCCAAAAGGTATCTACGTTGAAAATACAGTATAGCGTTGAAGGAAAATAGTAACTAACTTGATACTTCTTTCCTCATTTACTTAAACTACCCACAAATTATAACAACTCATTAAAGAAAACTATAAGAAACTTCTCTCTACGCAGTAAGCTAACCAACTCATTTATATTGCTGTGAGTGAGTTTAAACTGGTCTCAAAGTTGTAAGTTCTGTCTCAGTTCTACGTGTTACTGAGTTGTAATTAACTTGTGTATTCCACGTAGAAACTCCACTTTTGTACATGCCTTGAAGTAGACGAGTTGTGGAGATGTCTAGTTAAGCCATTTATTTTTGTTAAACATTAAAAGTAAATAAATTACAGACATAATTACTAATATATACTGAAATGCAACAAGAGTCTTCAGCTTAGTATACGTTGTGCTAGGCAAAGCACTGATTTTGTAGCTGGCACTAACAATAACTTATTATTATTTCACAACAATACAAAAAGATCAAATCAGTAGCGTGATTCTCTACGAACCTCTCCTCTTGGAACCAACAAATAGGTATCGAGGCAAAAATAGTTTCTACGATGTCCACTAGAGGCGCTGAACCGATTGTCACACAAAAGTTTTAGATAGATAGCTGGTTGTCAGTAGTCGATAGTGGTAGAAAATCACGGTACGGGATACTCGACAGTACCTTGTGTAGAGAATTGCGCTTCAGTGTAGGCACAACAATGATTTTCGGCTGCAGAGGTGTATGTATCACATCCATGTTTCGCCAGTCTTAGTAAAACCCCGGACCACTAATGGAGAATAATCAATCAATACTAAAATATATTTATGTAAATATGAACAGATACTTTTGATGTCTGTTTTGATTTGATTTTAATCTAGCTTCTGCCCACGGCTCTATGGGCATGGAATTATGAATAAAAAAATGTGAAATTTCCTATCACATTATCATAAACATCAAACAGCATTAAAGCCCTAAATTTTAATAGACAGACAAAAAGCCTAGTCAGTTTATTCATGCATTTATATCAGTAATTTTGATGTTTTTCGTGCTTCAAAGGGCACGTTACAAATTGGTTCCGAATATTGTCCATCGGATAACAGTCGTTAAATCATGAAGAAGACCCTTGAGCGGGTCTTTCGACGGCTTGAACAACTATGACACTAGGTGGACCACTCGACAATCTTACGTAGAAACCTTTTAAAGGATATACCGGCGTTACTGTATGATAAGATATGAGAATGAGGCAAGGGAAGTTTGTAAGGATCGTACCAAGTGGCATTCTTTGGTCTCTGCCTTTCCCCGTTTAAAAAAGCGTGATATTGTGTATGTACTGAAAACAACAACAGTAAATTTATGCACATAAATCAATTCCCAACTAGCAAAACAACAAAATAATTAAATCATACAATAGTGTTATGTATCTGCCTACACAGACTAAGCCCCTCGTAGGACTCTATTCAAAGTTGTAACATAGAATCTGTCTATAGAACATTTAATCCTTTGCGACAAACATCCATTTGGTTTATTGAATTGGTCCCATGTCCCGACATGCGTTCTAAAATGTATAGTCGCTTACTTACTGGTCTCAATTTTAATATTATGCCGAATTTCCGAGTATGAAAACCAGAGTTTGATTCTAGGAATCGTTACAGCTACAACGTGGGACTATAAATTAATTTTTCTCTGTGTTTTGGTGATCCTAGCGCAATGTTTGATTTATAAATGAGAGGATATCTATAAAGTACAATTATTAGATTTATTAAAACTAGATGCCCCATTCGGCTACAATTAGGTACAAGTTTTCAACACTTGCGGCTAGATAAAGGCTGATTTAAAAAAAATGCTTACTCTATAAATTTTGTTCATGACCCGGGCTTTAATTTCGTCAAAAACGGTTAGTGGTTTAGCCGTGAGAACGTAACAGATAGACAGACTTTCTTATTTATGGTGTACAGGGTGGATTCATGAGTTGTTATTAATTGTTGGTGTGTTTATTACATAAATATTGGAGGGAGTACAACAATTTTGTGGCTTTGTGTATATGTATAATTGTATAATTATGATTTTCGAAGCTTCTGTACATATTTTTTGCTAAATTAGCCTAATCCAGGTAAAACCAGAGCAAACCATTTGCTATAACAGAAGTTTACACTTAACACATTGACTCCAGGTTTCTGAGGTACATTCGGTAGTTTATCTATTCAAGAGCGTCAAAACTCATGCAAAAAAAACGCTATTGAATAGATAAACTACCGTTTAATGCAGATAGAAACCGGGGGTAAGTCAGTTTCAAAAATATGAATACAAGTTAATTAAAGTACTTATAAAGTAATTAAAAAGAACCGAGGTCACTGTCCAACCCTCATATAAAAACTTTATTTTATTACTTGAAATTGAGCCGCGCCCCGAATTAGGGAAAGTTATATTTTTAGATTTATTGCGTTACGTTTCACGAATATTAAGTGGGATGAACGGGCGACATGTTTTTTATTTACTTTTATATTTTTTAATATTTGTACGTAAAGATGGGTTCGTAACCAGTTGCTCTCGCCGGTCAAGAGTTGTCTAACAAACTAATAATAATAATGTCACAGCCGATCCGGCGGTCAATTTCATTGAAACTGGCCAACCGTCCAGGACTTTGTTTATAGTGTCCAAGTTTGTGCACAATACACAGGTACACTCTCTATACTTTCACTGTCATAGTCCGGTGGGACGGACAGGACTACGGACTACTTTACATGCTCTCTGAGCCACGGAGGTCTACGACCTCAAGTTTTCAACTCTGGGCAATTTCTAAGAAATGTCTTAACAGAAAATCTCAAAAAAGACTTTTTGTCCCGACCCAGGATTCGAAACCGAGACCCCTTGCGCAGCAATCGCATACACTACCAACCGCGCCACAGACTTCCAATAAATGCGCCTGCCATATAAAAACTGTCTAAAGAGTTTTTAATGTCCTTAACGCCCACTTCTTGTACTTGAATGTACCAAAACAGTAGCACTTATACGACTTAGTACAAACATAAATAAAACTACCCGTAGCTCAATTCTCTACTACTATCGACTACCGACAACCGAACTGTCATCGAGAAATTTTGTATGAAAATCTGATCAGCGCCTCTGACGGGCGTCAGAGAAACTTTTTTGACAGTACATTCTAAATGTCAAAATGTCGATAGCTAGCCGGTTGTCGGTAGTCGATAGTGGTAGAGAATCGAGGTACGGACTACTTTATATAAAAAACTTTCTAGTCGAGTTTTTAATGTCCTTAACGCCCACTTCTTGTACTTGGATGAACCAAAACAGTAGCACTTATACGACTTAGTACAAACATAAATAAAACCACCTGCTCATACATACTTGCTATCTTTATCAGTAATAAATCAAATACCGGATAGCTTAACGAACATATAGATAAAACGTATTAAAGTCAATTGAATAATAAAGATAAGATTAAGGTAGTGTAAGGGCTCCGGCGACATCTGGACATCATCAAGTGAAAATAGGTAAAAGTTCGAAATAAAAGAATTGTTCGGACTTTTACCATTGCGAATTGGTAAATCTTAGGTTATACCGGAAAATCTTAGGATTTACCACCGTTCGGGCTTTTACAGTAACATATATACTTCATAATAAATTATGATGTTTAAAGAAAAGTTTTGTTTTTATTTTATTAAAGATAAGCAGACAGTACAGCATCTACCTAAATGGTACAAAAAAGCAGAAATTAGAATTATCATACCTATAGTTAGTGCATTATACTTTTTGTTGCCTAAGGGCTCAATTATTGGTAAACAAATACAACCATATTTATATGGAAAACTGGCTAAATCAAAACAAAATAGCTCTTTGTTAGTTCACAACAATTACAGTATAACAATCTGTAGCTCCTGATTACGCTTGATTTGAATGTTTTTTGACACTATTACGCATGTCTAAGTTTATCTAAAACTAGGAATTTTAATGGTTTTTAGAATTAACTTCAACAAAAGGCAAGCTTGACACCAACCACCAAGCCTTACACACAAATTCTCCAACAAAACAAGTGTTTTGTATATTCTACAATATTTTTTTACAATTCATAGTTATAAGAACTTCCTCAGATACTTCTCCTTAGAAATATTTTTATAACTAACTTGTCTTTAAGATTCAAGCAAGATTCCTTTAAATAATATTTAATATACTAAATCCAAGTTTGAATCCAAGTTCCTCGTAATTACTATAGCAACCCACAAAAAGGATTCATAATTGGCTCGACAAGCAACAATTTTCTACAACTTCCACTATTGTAATCTAAAAGTTGTACCAAGGAACTTCTAGAACAATCTACAGGGGACATGCACCGCGGAATTGCGTTTAACAACAAAGCAACGTGAAATTGTCGCTAATTTTCATCTCCGGAGAACAAGCTTTGGATATTAGAATTTAAATAATGAGTTTGCAATGTAATTTGTTTTGTGGTATTTGTACGAAGGCGTTTCTTCACCTGCAGCGTTTAATCTAGCAGCCAGTTGCAAATTAAATCTGACTCGGCCAGGAGTAAGCTGTACCATGTACAATTAAGTACCGATAATAATAATGTTTTATTGAAACTGGCCAACGATGCAGGACTGTGTTTAAAGTGTCCAAGTGTGTGCACAATACACAGGTACACTCTCTATTCCTTTCCTCTCATAACCCGGTGGGTCAGATAACCGACACGACCAGTGAGAGGTCAGGCGCAGGATCGACGGCTTTACGTGCTCTTCGAGGCACGGAGGTTTTCGACTATTTTCTTCGTTTTTTTTCCTAACTCCGAGCAATTTCTAAGAAATTCTTAACAGAAAATCTCAGAAAAGACTTTTAGGCCCGATCTAGGACTCGAAACCGGGACCTCGCGCACGGTGGTCGCATACACTACCGACCGCGCCACAGAGGCAGTCAATATGTAAAATATGTAGGTGTCTATAATGATAGATTATACAGGGCCGATGAGTAGATCGGCATCATTGGAGGCATTTTATGTGCCGAAAGCTCTGTCTTCAAGGGTCTTCAAAACTTACAAACGTATTCTTTCTGTAAAATAGTACCATAGAACATGGTTGCAATCTGGTTTGAATTATTTTCGCGTAATAATGAAGCTCGTACTTATATATCATTATATCTTCCCCCACTTAATGCATACGCTAGTCAAATATATTGTATATCTAGTAACCGAAAATAGCAGGAAATAAAAGCCTGATTAACAATCTCGACACCTTCAGCATATACGGTCGTAACACCTTTTTTATCGATTTTTTTTTCTTCTATTGTAATTACGGGTATAAGTGTTTATAGATCCCTGAAATCAGAAAAGTAAAATTACTTTTAATCAACGAGTCTTATAAAGGCATACGGTCGTATATTTTAAAAGTTACCGCGTATAGGGTGGTATTTTGAGGTTCGTACCTCTGATTTCAGGGATCATTTTTTTTTAAAGACTACTCCCGCACTGACAATTTCTCTTGTGTCGCGGGGACTTTTACAAACATACAAACAACGGACACAAAGCGCAACCAGACCCGAAACAATTATTTGTGGATCGCACAAATAATTGTTCCGTGTGGGAATAGAAGCCACGACCTCCCGACGCATACCCGTAATTACGATACCGGTAGTGTAAAAAATGTATTTTCGATAAAAAAGGTGTTACGATATTATGTGCTGAAGGTGTCGATTCTAGTTATTATTGACTTAGTAACTATCAGTAGCAATTAAAATTCACAGATAATTTTCAATTGGGTATTTCCAGTTCTTGTTTAGAACAACAATTAAGTAATAATTAAAAATGTGTTATCTGAAAAATGTATTTGTAAAATGATTATAATATCAAGTGAATCAAATTATTGATTGATTACTTTTACTCTTATAAAATGGAGGAAATAAATATATGTGTTCGAGGGTTTTCCCTTAGCTTTTAAGATTATTTATTGCCCGATTTTTAGGGTGATTTTACACTTATTTTTTTTCGAGTGCTTAAAATGCTAAGGAATAAAAATATGTTTCGAAATTATCAATTTGAAACTTTTAGTGCAACTTTTGTTTATGAATAACGTCTTTTCCTCGTGTGTATAGTAAAGGTTCTTGATTTCTTAGATCATAATATATCTTTAAACGATAAAATTATCCTAGGTCATAATACGAAACCCTTCGGTGAGACAGGTTATCAGACATTCAAGCTTCTGCCTACTGTTAACGACTGTCAAAGATCTTCGAAATGACAGCCAGTATCCTCAATTTAACATACCTTCCGAAATACGGAGGAACTCGTTATGTATAAGACGATCACCCATCCACAGAACAACCTCAGCAAGCGTAGCTTAATTTCAGAGATCGATGCGTGCGGCTGTTGTTTACTCAGCCACGAGCTCCTCTAGCGGTAATAAAAGTATTTTTTTCTATGTGGACAATGACCGCGCGTCGTGAAGTTGTGTTTATTGGAGTGGGCACGCGCCCCTCTCTTGCGTGCTGTGTTTATTAATCGACAGTCAAATTCAATATTATAGTCCAGTCATTTAAGCTTAAATTAGGTAAGAATCTCGGAATTCGAGATACCCAGTTGTAAATCTGTAAATACTTGTATATTGACATCCTAAAAGTTGTCTCAAAACCTACATATGGTAGGGTGTACGCAACTATAAAATTTCATGGTCAAAGGTCACAAAAACTGTTTTTTTGCGCTTTTTTTGTAAATATCTCATTTCCTTTGGAATTTTTGCTATTTGTATTCATTATCAATATTGTACAGTATAAAATTCTCTACAAATTTTGTTTGAAAACATCTTTTTTACGGTGAACCGTTGTCGAGTATCGATATGTAGGTTTTGAGACAACTTTTAGGGTGTCAATATACAAGTATTTACAGATTTACAGCTGGGTATCTCGAATTCCCAGGTGAACTTACTATAATGACTGGACTAATTAAGTAACATATTTCAAACTCCCTTTTTACCTAAGAACACTCTAAGTCTGTCAAACTGTCTATACGCCGGTTTAAACGGTGGGTGTAAACGGTACTTTTAACGATTGACCTAAGAAAGATTAGATAAGTTAATATAAATATAACTGAATGGCTAAAATGTATTTTATTGTATCATCTGTATTGGAGAGCAAAATGCGTGTGTTTATGTTACTGGCTGTTTGCTATGCAGCTGTCTCAGGTATGGAAATTATTTCTGAACTATGTCGATTTGTACCAAGTTACATTGACATGCCTACAAACTAAGTGTTAAAAGCCAACTGTATCTACCCCCTCGTCTGTGAAGCGGCTTCCGGTCGGTCTTGCAAATGCCGCATCTGTGGAGCGACCGGTCGCGAAAATTTCACCCCTACTGCAAGGGGTAGTTTTTTTTTCATATTTAGGGGTTTATATATAGTTCCCTTTTTAAATCTTACGAAGGCTTCATAAGCAACCAAAATTTTGTTACTGGACCAAGATTTCGGCCGGTACATGTCATTTAAATATCGTAATTATCGATTGAATCGGACGGATCGGATTGTCGGATCGAACCCACTAAATCGGCTCCACAGACAAGGGGGTGCGTCTAATTTAGACATCCACAGACGATAGGCCAGATAAATAGCGTAACTACATTACTGAATTCAACTAAATTACTAAATTCTGTAATACCGTAAAGGTTTCATTTTCAACATTTTTAATACTTTACTTTAATTGATCTAATTGTTTAACATTGCTTTTCCAGCTGTCCCCTTCAATTCTCAGAGGATTGTAGGTGGTGAGGTGACCACTATTGACAATTACCCGTCCATGGTAGTTATTCTTCAAGGCTGGGATTCTGTGAATTTTCATCAATTATGTGGTGGTACCATCTTGAATCAACGATCTATTCTCACTGCCGCTCACTGTTTTCGGTAAGTATATAAACAACTAGCTGACTTAGCTTTTGTCACATAAGAGAGAATGGGTCATAATTTGCCCCGTTTTTGAAACATTTTTTACTGGTACTCTGCTCCTATTGGTCGTAGCGTGATGATATAAAGCCTAAAGCCTTCCTCAATAAATGGTCTATTCGACACAAAAATAATTTTGCAATTCGAACCAGTACTTCCTGAGATGAGCGCTTTTAAAAAGAAACAAAAATACTCTTCAGCTTCATAACTAAAGATTTATGAGCAGATCGATCTATCGTCAAACATGTGTAGTTGATCTGGACTAAGTATGGCTAGACATTGTAAATGCACAGTGAAAAGGTTTAATATAGAAATAAGACACGAAAAAAAACAACTGTCATAAATATAAAGACATCTTTTTCTCTTTTTCAATTTTGCCATCATATGCATCCTTTCTTAATAAGTACAGACAAAATTCCTCTATCAACCTGATAATTCTTTTATTTTTTCAGCCCACTGACTGTCTCAATATACCGCGCTCGCGTCGGTTCAACATTCGCACACAGCGGAGGCACGCTCCACGCTGCCAGCAGTCTCATAATCCATCCTGACTACCGGACAGACCATGACATCGCTCTGATGCATACTGCCAGTCCCATTGTGTACAGCGACGTCGTACAACCAGCTCCTATCGCTGGTCCCAACTATCAGCTACTAGGTGATGAAGAAGTCTGGGCTACTGGATGGGGTGCTATTTACGTAAGTATATGTTATTTTACTGTTAATAGACATATAACGGCAAAAAAATATGCAGGTGTGACTGTAAAATCTGGGGAGCTAAGGAAGAATTACGAGACAGATTCGAAGACGATGACACTTTACTAGCTGTACGAGCACGAACCTTCGCACATTATATGTATACTTTTTTCCAATATGCCCATAATATATACCATAGCCAATAGGCGCCCGTAGCCAGTTGCGCTCACCCGTCGGTAAACGATCTGTGGGTTAAGCAAACCTTGGCGCGGTCATTCCATAGATGGGTCACCACATAGTGGTTTTCGAGCTGGGCGTCTCCGTGCTACGGAGGGCACGTAAAAAGTCGGTCCCGTTTGTTGTCAATTAAGATAACAGTCGTTAAGCCACGTCAAAGGCCTTTCGGGCGGCTTGAACAACTTTGACACTAGGTTGACCACTAACCATACGATTAGTAGTAGTAGTCCAATAAGCATCTTATGTGCAGAATAATCTCTTACTTACATATTTTTTATACTTTACAGGAAACGGGACCTGTATCTGAAGAACTGCGACACGTTCAATTCTGGACTATCGACCAAGATATCTGCCGTGGAAGGTACAGCGATGACCTTGGTGACAACTACCTGTG
Organism: Anticarsia gemmatalis; assembly: GCF_050436995.1. Lineage (NCBI taxonomy): Eukaryota > Metazoa > Arthropoda > Insecta > Lepidoptera > Erebidae > Anticarsia > Anticarsia gemmatalis. The sequence continues at coordinate 8,926,882 of NC_134762.1, forward strand.
TGTTGGCTGGCTGGATGTGGGTGGTCGTGATCAGTGTCACGGTGACTCTGGTGGTCCCGTCTATCATCATGGTGTAGTTGTCGGAGTATCTCATGGAGGAATAGGATGTGCCTCTCCGATCTACCCTGGCCTTAATATGAGAGTCTCATATTACTCCAACTGGATCCAGGCTAACGCTTAAGATTTTTAAATAAATTGAGAAATGTTTGAAGATGATGAAAATCGTTTTTTGTTTATTTATCACTAGCTGACCCGCGTAACTTTGCTTGCGTCACATAAGAGAGAATGAGTCAAATTTTCCCCGTTTTTGTAACATTTTTTACTGGTACTCGGCTCCTATTAATTGTAGCGTGATGATAGATAGCCTATATCCTTCCTCGATAAATAGACTATCTAACACTGAAAGAATTTTTCAAATCGGACCAGCAGTTCCTGAGATTAGCGCGTTCAAACAAACAAACTCTTCAGCTTTATAATATTAGTATAGATAAGTATTTTTTAACCCCTAACTGTTCCACTGTTGGGCAAGGGTCTCTTTTCAAACGGAGAAGGGAATATATATATAAGACAAGTAAGGTATCTGGGTGAAATATGGCCACATACCATTGTTGCGAACTTCATGCATGTTTTACTTTAACTGACACTAGGCGACTAGCAGGGCGCTGGAAGGGTTGACAGGTACGCTGTTTAGATTCATGCGACACTTGCTACAATTAATGGTCGCGTTATAATATTTCGTGTTTGGTTTGTATATGGTCATATTTTTTGGCCACATATGACCCAGGTATCTTAGTATACATTTTAAGTAATGTCTTCTATAAATTGCTTAAAGGAAGTGTCCCGCAAGAACTGTTGCGTCAATTGGGTCACAATTATTATTGTTCCACATCTGTATAGATTACATCACTTCTAATCTTTAGCAGATTCTGATAACTAAGCGATTAGCAAGTTAATTGATATAAACAAGGCACCGTTCCCATTATGTTGAACCGATACACATACCAATATTGAACTTAAACTGAACCACTTCCAACGCGGTTTTTATTTCAATGGGTTTTAAAAATATCTGTATTATTATTATTGACTAGAAGCCATCCGCGACTTCATCCGTGTGGAAATCTTTCCCGTGTAAATCCCGATATAAAGTAGCCTATGTGTTATTCTGGATTTTCAGCTACCTACATCCCAAACATCGTAATCGGTTCAGTAAGTAGTATTTGTGTGAAAGAGTAACAAACATTCATACATATTCACTAACTATCGCCGGATTTGAAATCTAATTGGACACTTTGCATGTAGAAATGACTAATATTTCTAAAAAAATCAAATTTCTATGACCCGACAAGTGGTTGAATTTTTTTTCGATGTACAATTTCTTCTTCTTCCTTTTCCTTAATTTACGTCTGGGCGCAAATATTGGAAATCTGGTTGGCGCAGTGTATACGTGGCTTATGAGAATTCTAAGAAAGATAAGATTAAGTTTTCAATATAAATGTTGTTGGGATGTCAAAATCTTATTTTTTGTATTATTTTTATTGGAGGGGAAAATGCGTGTGTTTATTTTATTAGCTGCTTGCTATGCAGCTGTCTCAGGTATGAGTTCTTTTTTATCGTGTTACATGTTTATATTTTTTTTATTAGGCAACTCTCACGCGGTCATGTGAAAACTAAGCAGAGCTTGGACTATGGCAACCAAATAACTTATAAACATACTTATTTACTTACTACTACTAAAAAGTAAATAATATTAAGAACACTCTTTTCAATTCTTCTTCACCGTTTGTCGAAATTAATGCTTTACATCATTTATTATTTATTTTACATTTCTTTCACTAGCTGTCCCCTTCAACTCTCAGAGGATTGTGGGTGGTGAGGTGACCACTATTGACAAGTACCCTTCCATGGTAGTTATCCTTCAAGGCTGGGACACTGTGAATTTTTATCAAATATGTGGTGGAACCATCTTGAATCAAAGATCTGTGCTCACTGCCGCTCACTGTTTTGAGTAAGTATTGTATTAATTAAATATTTATTTACTGTAGCAAACTGTAACCAATCTAGTGTTCAACTAAAATAATATGGAATTTTTCAATAAGTTGTCTTGAAAAATGAATAAAAATATACAAAAACATTTTCTACTAAACTAGTTTGCCGATATCTTGAAATTCTTGACACAATCTCATTTCGACGATTTGCATAACTGCACGTTTGGCGCAGTGGTTTCAATGGTCACGTTGGTCATGGTTAATTTATTAATATTTGTATGTATTTAGAAGTATATCAGTAAGTTTATCAGTTGTCTGGTTAGCATAGTAAAAGCTCTACTTAGTTTGGAATCAGATGACCGTGTGTGAGTTCTCCAATAATATTTATTTATTTAACAATAAGAAGCCCGTAATTTAATTCAAATTTAACTATAATATCCTATTTTTAATTCCTTCAAATTTTGCTTGGTTGACTTAAAATTTCTATTTTTCAGTCCCCCTACTGTCTCATGGTACCGTGCTCGCGTCGGCTCCACATTCGCTCACAGTGGAGGTACACTCCACGTTGTAGGCAGTTTCCTCTTCCATCCTGACTACAATTACTTTGACCATGACATAGCTTTGATGCGCACCGCCAGTCCCATTGTGTACAGCAACGTCGTACAACCAGCTCCTATTGCTGGTGCTAACTATTTTCTTGGAGATAACGAAGTGACGTGGGCTACTGGATGGGGTACTATTTATGTAAGTACAGTCTAAGATATCGTCAGCCTAGCTTATCTTCCAACTATATTGGACTCGGCTTCCAGTCTCACGAATATTTTACATGGAGCGACTGCCTATCGGACCAACCTAGTAACCTGGGTTATAACACGATACCCTTCAGTAAGACTGGTTGTCAGACTTTCGAGCTCCTGCCTACTGTTAATAGCTGTCAAAGGTCTTTGGAAATGACAGCCTGGACCCACAATTTATCGTGTCTTACGAAACATCATAAATATAAATAAATAGATATCATCATGTACATGGAAGAGCAAAACAGTTCAAAGTCGGCAAGCGTTGTTTAACCTAAGAGATCGATCCGTGCAGCTGTTGTTAACTAAGCCACGAGCTCCTCAGGTACATTATTGGATAATACCACTATAGAATGTGCATCACAAAATTGTGCGCCGTGGTGGTTGCTTGGGTGAAGGCGCGTAGGTTAAAAAAGCAGAAGCATATACGAGTAAAGTCCATAACTTTGTCAGGTCAACCGGACCACTATACCTACTTCCTGCATTAACCACACATTTTAATCTGTGGCTCCACTCCATTTTGTGTTCAGGGTAGCAGATTACCTACTCTACGCGGAATCACATACACTAACTTATTATAATAGAACTCCATATACGTGAAAACTTCGACTAACTTTATTATTTTATTTCACAGTTAATGGGACCCAGGTCTGAAGAACTCCGTCACGTACAATTCTGGACCATCAACCAGACAATTTGTCGGGAAAGGTACCGTGGTACTCTTGGTGACAATTTCTTGTGCGTTGGTTGGCTTGATGTTGGTGGTCGTGACCAGTGCCATGGTGACTCCGGTGGTCCCGTCTACCATCATGGTGTGGTCGTCGGAGTGTCTCATGGAGGAACGGGATGCGCTTCCCCCCTATACCCTGGTCTCAATATGAGGGTCACACACTACTCTAACTGGATTCAAGCTAATGCTTAAGATTAAATAGATAAATAAAAATTACGTGTAAAGAGAACTTTGTTTCATTTTCAAATACGAACTCTGAATTAATTGTTTAAACGACCTGTAATGTTTTATAGTAGTAATAGTTCAATTAAAGTATCTTTATCTTTTAAACGTATGTTTGAAAAAAGTTACTTACGTTTGGATTTTGAGTATCAATATCAATCGATATATTTACTAGTTTTTAGGGTTCCGTACCCAAAGGGTAAAAACTATGATTATAATTACACTTCTGATAATTACAACATAAGGAATCAAAAGCCTCTGCTATGTACATTGTACAAGAAGAAAAGAAGTTGTTGTACATAAGCAAAAGTTGCATCATTCCTAAGCTAACAAATTTTCTAGTATGTTTTAAACGTACGTTATAACAGTAGTTTAATAGTATCACCGTTAGCATCTCAGAGAACATTCCATTTCCTCTACTTAATAAGATCAAAAGAAATCAATCAAATAATCTGATTCTCTTAATATTATAATCATTATACAAATACATTTTTCAGATAACACATGATTAATTGTTGATCTAAACAAGAACTGGAAATACCCAATTGAAAATTATCTGTGAATTTCGATTGCTACTGATACTTACTAAGATATGATAACTAAATTGTTACTTAGGCTTCAGTTTCCTGTCTACTAGGTTTCTCTGGTTTACCTACATTTTTCGGGCGTGTGCGAATGGCCGGCGCGGCGTTGCGTGCGCGTCGAAAGTTTGACTTTTAAAATGTACTACAAAATAGTTTTTACGACGCCCGCTAGAGGCGCTGTACCAATTGTCATAACTTTTATTTCGATAGCCAGCCAGTTGTCGGTAGTCGATAGAGGTAGAGAATTGTGATACTAGTTAAGCAATATACTTCTTAATATTACTGTGCTTTGCAGCAGTGTTTGTTTTACTAGTCAAAAAAGTAGGTATATTATGTTTGTTATTTCTTAGAGGTTCTTATTCTAGATCATAATGCGTAAATATTAATAAATGAATCATCTCGAGCGTAGCTGGGGGCATAAGATAGTTTTACTGTAATGTAATGTTTTGAACTAACAATTATTAATTTAATCTCGTTATGATACACAAATCTTATTAATCTTTATGCAAGTAAGGTATATTTTTTCTTAGAATAGAATATTATTGAGTCGTAATCTGTTTGGCTACTGGTGACAAGTCATCATGAATTGCCTTTAAGTCAGTCAGTTGCTATCAATGATAAGCAACAAGTTTGGTTAAGACATGTTTGGTGCGGTCAATTTACGGACAGATGACTAAACTTAACTTAAGTACAATAAATTTAGATTTTAGAGCATCATTGACCCAGAAGAGTATGCAGTCTTTTGCTACAACTGCTAGAAGATATGTTGCATCAAAACTCTTAACCAGTCAACACTACTATTGACTAGCAAAATCAACCCAAACTACTTTTGACCAGCCTGTTCAGTTACAGGATAGGACAGAATATTTTTAGATTAAATTAATCGTACATGACGTCGCTTTCTACTAAGTGGTCGACCTATAGCGACACAGCTACGCAAAGTAAGGTTAGCTTTCATATGGGTATATTATTTAAATAAGATCAAAAGTTCAATAGCATTTATTTTTAAACACACAATCTTATCCGTTAGCCTGGATCCAGTTGGAGTAGAATGACACCCTCATGCTGAGAGCAGGGAAAATAGGAGAAGCGCATGCATTCCCTCCATGAGTGACTCCGACGACCACACCGTGGTGGTAGACGGGACCACCGGAGTCGCCATGGCACTGACTTACACCACCAACATCAAGCCAGCCAGTGCACAGGATATTGTCGCCCATGTTAGTGCGGTATCTTTCACCACAAATATCTTGGTTGATAGTCCAGAATTTAACGTGACGCAATTCTTCAGATCTGGGTCCCATCATCTAAAAAGTAAAAAAGTATGTAAGTAAGAGATTAGCTGCCTTTACAAACACGCTCTATCGCGCATGAAACAACAATCGCGCGTGTAAAGGGTGTGTGAGGGGAAGGGAAGAGCGCGCGCCGCGCTCATCTGTCAAGCCTGCAAAGAAAATCGCGAGTTAAGAACGCACCGTTATTCCCGTGCGTAATCCTGTTCGCTCCTAAGAAAGCGCGAAAGAGCGTGTGTGTAAAGGCGGCCATTATCATGTGTACACTAAGATGCTTATTGGCAAAAAGTACACAACGTGCGAAGGCTCGAACAACTCGTAAGGTGTCAAGGACTCCAGATTTGTCTCTTAATTCTTCCTGTTTTAGCTCTCCAGAATTGACAGTCACATCCTACAGTGCTTATTTCTATCTCATCTTATGTTTATCAACAGTACAATGTCATATACTTACGTAAACAGAGCCCCATCCAGTTGCCCATGTTTCTTCATTGTCTCCCAGGAAATAGTTGGGACCAGCGATAGGTGCTGGTTGAACAACGTCGCCGTACACAATGGGACTGGTTGTGCGCATCAGAGCGATGTCATGGCCTGTCCGGTAGTCGGGATGGATAATGAGACTGCTGACAGTGTGGAGTGTGCCTCCGCTGTGTGCGTATGTGGAACCGACGCGAGCGCGGTACCATGAGACAGTCGGTGGGCTGCAAAAACAAAAGAAATATAGGTATTGAGAATCAATGTCTTTCACTGTAAAGAAAATTGAGAGAATATATTGTCACGGTACGTTTTTTCTGCAGTTTTTGGTCGAGTGTCTTGTTTTTGAACCCAAACTTAACCAGTCATCTAATATGCTCCGAAAATCCACTAAATAATTTGTGTTTGACAATAGATCGATCTAAATTAGCATATGGTTCCTTCAAACAATACTTACTCAAAGCAGTGAGCGGCAGTGAGAACAGATCTTTGATTCATGATGGTACCACCACATCCTTGACGAAAGTTCACTGAATCCCAGGCTTGAAGAATAACTACCATTGACGGGTATTTGTCAATAGTAGTCTCCTCACCACCTACTATCCGCGGAGAGTTGAAAGGAACAGCTAGAAAAGAAATGTCAAACAATTAGTGAGAGCGATGAAAAAAGTATATCTTCTTCTTCATAATGTATGGTTAGTGGTCAACCTAGTGCCAAAGTTGTTCAAGCCGCCCGAATGCCTTGAACATGGCTTAACGACTGTTATCTTAGTAAACAACAGCCGGGACCGACTTTTTACGCCCCCTCCGAAGCACGGAGACGCCCAGTTCAAATACCACTATGCGGTCACCCATCTATAGAGTGACCGCGCCAAGGGTTGCTTTACCCACAGATCGTTTACCAACCGGTGAGCGCAAATGGCTATAGGCGCCTCTAAAAAAAAAAAGTATAAAAAAAATGGAAAAGGAAGCCTTTCTTTTTGATAAAAACGCAGCAGTATCAATCCTGACGTGTATTACTGAATTTTCTGTTTTAAAATCTTCAGTTAGGTTAAATATCAGTTGATACAGTTGGCTTTTAACACATGGTGGCTAAGTTAATATAATATTGTACAAATCTATGTGGCTCAAAAATATACCTGAGACAGCTGCATAATAAACAGCTAGTACCATAAACACAAGCATTTTGCTCTCCAGTACAGGTGATACAATAAAATACATTTACGCAATTCAACAATATTTATATTAACGTATCTTATCTTTCTCAGGTCAATCATTGAAAGCACCGTTTACACTACACTTCCGCCGACTCTTTTAAAACCGGCGACCGTTTGAGTGTTGAAGACGGAAAATTGAAGTTGGATCCGAAATTCTCGCGTGTTTTTTAAAAACCTTCGCCGCCGACCTAAATGGGCATGGATATATTAAAATAATAATCGCTAGCTTTAACGCGGAAGGAAGACATTTAGATAAACTCTTGCCTCCCTAAGATTTCTTTAAAACGGTCTTTGAGGTATTGCAGCGTGGACTCAGGCCAAAAATCGGCTGAAAGTAAAATCCATAACTTTTATAAATGCTGAGCGAATGGGTGACCAGCAAAGCCACGCCTTTCCCTGTTATCGTATTATTTAGTTAGAACTGAAGGCAAAATATCCGCCGAATATATTATATTATGCATGCTTTTTACCGGACTTGTTGATATCGCCGGTTCGGTGTAGTGGAAACGGGGACTTATATCATTTTATCAATAATTTTGTTAATCGTTCAGATATCGATAACATAATATGATTAGAATTGATTCATCTAACAGATAACTTTAATAGTATACGGGAATTAACGCGAACACGTTATTTACCTTGAAAAGCCTGACGTTTCGGCACAGGTTGCACTTGCTCTGGTCGCCAGCTTTTCAAGGTATAATGCCATTTTGCTAGGTAAGTTGGACGGTGTCACCGATTCCGATCCTCGTTCAGCCAAAAATATTGTACTTAATTATACTGCCAAGATATTTTGAGCTAAAGAATGGAAGCTATAGTCAGGAAATCATAAAAAATGACACCGTCGTGTTTCTAATTAAAACAAAAGTTCACATCGTTATCAATTTATTTTGCCACTTATACACCTTAAGCATTATCTTGAATCCATCTAGAATAATATGAAATCCTCATATTGAGACCAGGGCTTGAAGCTATACCGCATCCAGACCCTCCATGTGAAATTCCGACGACCACACCATGGTGGTAGACGGGACCACCGGAGTCACCGAAGCAATGGTCGCGACCACCGACTTCAAGCCAGCCAGTGCAGAGAAGATATTCGCCAAGTTCAGTTCGATACAGCTCACTACAGATATCCTGGTTGATAGACCACACTTGTACGTGCCGCAGTTCTTCAGAACTGGGTCCTGTCATCTGTTAATCAAGAATGTAGTGAATGTTGATGTTAGCATAGTTTAAGACAGTTCAAAAATATTTTTAAATTGTTTCCATCGTCCAAAGGCGATAGTGTCTTGTTTTAGGTAAGTGTTCATTTATTTTGGTACAAGAAACAAATAACTAAATACACTGAATTGCAAATCGCTAATGTCATGTGCTACACCAAAAAGATTTTCATGATTCATTGTGACTTCGTACTCCGGCGACATCAATGGAGTGGTCGTTTGCTGCGTCGAACATACAGAAGGCCGAGGCTTTTACGCGGGCTCTTCTCCTTACGCCTTCTCAGTAGTTAAGTACTCCGAAGGAACGCACTCACGACCACTTTAAACCCAAATTCTCTTATATGTAGCAATATACTATTTATCTTAGTTGAGTATCTTCAGATGCCCTGGTATAGCACCTAAAACGTTACATTCTTCAACCCAAGAAACAATAACAATCTGTTTAACCCATTATTGTCCCACTGCACTCAATTCACCGTTAGAGCAATTGATAATTATTTCTAATACAAACATAACTTCAAAATGTCATTGGTGTGTTGCATCGGATTCAAACCTGCGACCACTTGCGTGGGAGGTGCCAACTTAAACGTATCGGCTATCACTACTTAGGAAAAACAACATTAATCAATAACATTATTGGTGCCAACAGTAACAATAATACTTACAGAAATAGCACCCCATCCAGTGGCCCATACTTCTTCATCATCTCTTAGAGGATAGTTTGGACCAGCAATCGGAGCTGGTTGTACGACGTTGCTGTACACAATGAAACCAGCGATGCGCATCAGAGCAACGTCATGTCCTTCCCTGTAGTCGGGATGTATGAGGAGGCTGTTGACATTGTACGTCGTGCCTCCGCTGTTGGCGTATGTGGAGCCGACGCGAATACGATATAACTCTGGGTTCGGTGGCCTGGAGACAAAATAAAAATAGCATTTTGTTTCATACATACATATATTATTATAGATCAAGGAATGCCACTTGGTACGATCCTTGACTTTCCTTATATCATTCACATTTATTTATTAGTTCATTCATTATTTCTTGATAAGAAAATATATATACTTAAAGTGATTTAGTTTCTATTTATTGATTTCTTTCTTTAAAGTTGTATGAGTAGGAAACTCGTTCCCTCATGTGCCTCAAACAGCTTTCATTAGGCACATGTTTATTAATGTATTCACGAACAGAATCTGTCAAGACCAATAATTATTTTTGGTTTAAATTTAAGTTTTACAACAATCAAAAGTTTCTTCTTAGTAAAACACTTACTCAAAACAGTGCCCAGCAGAAAGAACTGTTCTTTGGTTCATGATGGTACCGCCACATCCTTAACGAAAGTCCACCGTACCAAAACTCATGAGGACAGCTACCATGGACGGGTAGTTGTCAATAGTGGTGACGTCACCACCCACAATCCGAGGAGCGGTGAAGGGGACAGCTAAAAAGTAAATTACAAATATAGTATTAAGTTTTTTTTATTATTATTTTGTTAGGGCAATAATGATTACTAATAGGTTATCACTCAGGGATTGATGCTCGGGAAATTAATTTGTGTCTAAGAGCGGGTTATAATTCCGTTAAACAAGAATGGAGCCTCTGAGATAATAACTCTCTACAGTGACTACTGTCGAGTATCGAGAGTTTGTTATTTAAAATGCACTGCCAAAATAGTTCCTACAGAGCCCGCTGGAGCCGCTGATAATGTTTTCATACAAAATTTCTGGGTAGCCAGCCAATTGTCGGCGTTGATAGTGGTAGAGAACGTAGCTAAAGTAACAGCCACATATTACGACACTGAGAATTTAAAAATCACTTAATTTAGGGTTCTAAGAAGTCGGTCAGTCAATAAGCAGGTGTAAAAAAAGTATTTCCATACCTGACACAGCTCCATAGCAAACAGCCAATAAAACAAACACACGCATCTTGCCCTTCCCATACAAATGATAACAATATATGAATGAACAATAAAATACTATTTAATCACACTATTTATATTAATAATAATCTTATCTTCATTTGCCTCATCACAAGACAGAATTAAGACTTAATTTTTGCTTTTGGGAAAATCAGACAATTTGCTGATAACTGATCAACTAAATTGATGACACATGTGTCATCAATGATCAGGTGATCAATTAAATAATGATCAAAGATAAATTTATATATAATATGTTCTATACCATTGTCCCACGCTAGGTAGGGTCGGCACGAATTGGGCGCGCCAATTTCCTGCGGAGCAGCGAAGGTATTTTGGCGGCCACACAACGGATCTCATTAGCCGCAGAAGCTATTAATCGCTTGTTAACAGCTGTGACATTTTTCCCTTCAGCGATGGCAGAGGTGATGCACTCGGCAAGCTTATTGAGGGTACTGATGCAAGAATCTTGGCTCCTGGCATCCACAGCAGTCACCAGTAGCACAGTTGAGTACGTACGACAACTATAGATTTTGGCTTGAACTATTTTTATACAAATGTTTTTATACCTGGACGATCTAATAATTGCATGGATTTTTAGAGTAATTTGGGGGAAAATGTAAATTTTTGATGTTTAATTCTGAAATGGTATTTATAAGCGGTTAAATATGCTTCGATTAATTGTTTTTTATCATAGCTCGACCAAAAGCACTTAGGTTCGGAACGATATGATGAAATATTTGGAATGTAAAGATGTAAAGTTGGATGAAGGTCAAGGTGTCTCTACATTATTCTATTCGTCTAACGTCGGCGTCGTTTAGCTTTGCGAGTAGTGTAGAGGAGGCATAATATTTATCTCCAATGCAAAACACCATCGAACATCCAATGAAAAAATTTTTTTAGTCGCAGTGAGAATACCTCATCTTTGCAACAGTCGCTCCACTGTGGCTTAAAATTATATTTTAGTTTACCTGCGTACGTAATTTTTGAGAATTTCCATAGTTGAATGATGGACAAAAAAAGATAATATATTTAATTTTCCCGTAAGATAAGATATTATTAAAATATTAATAGTACCGGGTTTTATAAGTGATTTATTGTATCATCTGTATTGGAAAGCAAAATGCGCGTGTTTATTTTGCTAGCAGTTTTCTATGCTGCTGTCGCAGGTATGTACCGTTTTTTTACATTGAAAAAGGTTCGTTTAATTTCTGAATAGTTTCAGAATTTATTCAGTAACCGTTATTTACCTGACAGATACATTTTTGTATTTTTTTTGCAAAACAATAATGACTCCCGATTCGGCGCTTGAGGCTAATACAAGTTCAACAGAAGAAAAATAAATTGTGTAAAATTATTCATCATCATCAATGTAAAGATAATCCCTAACTATTTGTATGTAAATTATATATTTTGAGGAGCTCTTTTCTCTTTTGAGTTTTCGCCGTTTTCACCCAGTTAGGTCATTATTTTTTGCTGTCATGATATCATACACTTTTTTTCTAGCTGTCCCCTTCAAAGCACCTCGTATTGTGGGTGGTGATGTCACCACCATTGAAAATTACCCGTCCATGGTGGTAATACTTGGATCCTTTGATTCGGTGAATTTTTCACAATTCTGTGGAGGTACCATCATAAACCAAAGATCTGTGCTCACGGCTGCTCACTGTTTTGAGTAAGTAATCATTTACCATTATATTTAGGATGACGCCACTAAAAGAGGGTTTTACCTAAAATAAGATTGCAGACTCATTTGGATCAGAAACTGATCCAAAATTCATTGACCCAAGTTAGCAATGCTGTCATGTATCTATTAGTTAATATTATAGAACCGAACAAACAATCTTAACTTAATCTTACTTTTTTAACCTGTATCCGAAACTTCTGAACTGAATTATTTCTAGGCTCACCCGCCTGTACTACATAACTTGGGAATTCTATTTTCTTCAGCGTACCAGCAACAATCCGTGCTCGTGTTGGCTCCACATACGCAAACAGCGGAGGCATACTTTATAATATCCAGAGAATCTTCATCCATCCTGAATACAGAGTAGATCATGACATCGCTGTGATGCGAGTTGCTGGTCATTTTGTGTACAGCAACGTTGTACACCGAGCTTCTATCGCTGGTCCCAACTATCCTCTTGGAGATAATGAGGAAGTGTGGGCTGCTGGATGGGGCAATATTGCTGTAAGTACTATACTATACAAATTTATATGAGGAGGATAACGTCTAGTAACGTGATTCAACCTAACAGCTAACCGCTATCGACTGTCGGCTAGCTATTGACATATTTTGTATAAAATCAGTGTCCATCGATGGTGCTAAAGGAACAATTTTTTTAAGATGCATTTTAAATGTAATACGCTCCATACTCTATGGAACCAATTATAGAAAATTGCTATACAGTAGCGGACGTTTGAAGAACATGCGAAAACCGTGCATTCAATGTTGTGAGTAATTTAATTAAATATAGTTTTAATTTTCAGGATATGGGACCCAGATTTGAAGAACTGCGTCACGTTCAAGTTTGGACCATTAATCAAGATGTTTGTCGTCAGCGGTACTCGAATGATATTGGCGACAATTATCTGTGCACTGGCTGGCTTGATGTTGGTGGTCGTGACCAATGTCAAGGTGACTCCGGTGGTCCCGTCTTCCACCACGGTGTGGTCGTCGGAGTTACTCATGGAGGGGCTGAATGTGGTTCCCCCATTTTTCCTGGTCTTAACATGAGAGTTTCGTTCTACAGTAAATGGATAGAGGATAATGCTTAAGGTTTGACTATTTAAATAAATTGATGTTGAAATAAGGTTATTTTATTTTTTGAGAACTCAAAGACTTTATTTAAGAAATCTAAGACCATTAAAACCCAACCCGCACATATGTATTACTCGAAACTGCTGAACATAGGCTTCCTCTATAGGTTTCAAGAGTGATCGATATGAAAGATACGGTTGTTTTAATCTAATATGAGAAAGCCCTAGAGTTGTTTTAAAAGAACTTAATTGTCTAATAGATATTTAGAAAAGAAATAATTTGATGCAAATCATGCAGTATTATTTCAAAGATATAATCAATCAACAAACTATATTACCTAAACCTCTTCATTATCATTTTTTCAAACAATTTTCCCGATTTACGCACGGTAATTTGGAATTTCTGAACAATTGTAAATACCCAATTTAAAATTAGTCTTGTCTTGCTGATTTTTGGAAAGATATAAAAATTTAATCGGTATAAATATATTGAATGAATGAAATACTCTTTATTGTACTTGTATAAATAACATAAAAAAAGAAGATACAAGAAAAAGAATAGACATGGATAAAAATAAAAACAAAATAAAATTAAGATGGTAGTACAAGTGGCGGCCTTATCGCACAGTGGCAATCTCTTCCAGGCAACCATTGGATGGAGAGATTAATGCATTAGAATAAAACGAGAGAGGGCAGTTCCTAAGAGTGTTAGGAAAATATATTAATTAAACGTAAATATTATGTTTTAGGGACATTTTTGTTTCTCCCCTTGGCTGAATTTCGTATACCTTGTATCAAACACAGGTATTTGTATATCATGGAACTTCTATTCAAGATCTATGCTATCTACCTACCACTTTACTGGTTCTACTTCCACGATACGTCTGCTCCGAGACTAAGAGTCTTTTATTTCACCCACTACCGTCCTTCTGCAGGGCAAGGGTCTCGTCCCCAACGAGGGAGGGGTTAGGCCTTTAGTCCACCACGCTGGCTATGTGCCGGTTGGGGTTCAACGGTCTTAGATTTCTTAAAGTCTTTGAGTTTTTAAAAATAAAAGGACCTTATTTCAACATCAATTTATTTTAATAGTCAAACCTTAAGCATTATCTTGTATCCAGTTACTGTAAAACGAAACTCTCATGTTAACACCAGGGAAAATGGGGGAACCACATCCAGCCCCTCTATTAGTTACTCCGACGACCACACCGTGGTGGTAGACGGGACCACCAGAGTCACCTTGACACTGATCGCGACCACCAACATCGAGCCAGCCAGTGCACAGATAATTGTCGCCAAAATCAAAGGAGTACCGCTGATGACAAACATCTTGATTAATGGTCCAAACTTGAACGTGACGCAGTTCTTCAGATCTGGGTCCCATATGCTGTAAATGAAAACTATATTTAATTAAATTACTCCCAACATTTTGACTGCACGGTTTGCGCATGTTCTTCAAACGTCCGCTACTGTATAGCAATTTTCTACAATTGGTACCATTGAATATGGGGCGTATTACATTTAAAATGCGTCTTAAAAAATTGTTCCTTTATCGCCATAGATGGATACTGATTTCATAAAAAATATGTCAATAGCTAGCCGATTGCCGACAGTTGATAGCGGTTAGCTGTTAGTTTTAATCACGTTACTAGACATTATCCTCCCCATAGAAAAGGTATTTTTTTCAATACTACTGGTACTTACAGCAATATCGCCCCAGCCAGCAGCCCACACTTCCTCATTATCTCCAAGAGGATAGTTGGGACCAGCGATAGAAGCTCGGTGTACAACGTTGCTGTACACAAAATGACCAGCAACTCGCATCACAGCGATGTCATGATCTATTCTGTATTCAGGATGGATGAAGATTCTCTGGATATTGTAAAGTATGCCTCCGCTGTTTGCGTATGTGGAGCCGACACGAGCGCGGATTGTTGCTGGTACGCTGAAGAAAAAAAGAATTTCCAAGTTATGCCAATATCCTAGTTCTACAGTTCCAAGGCTAAATATAGTGTGTCTTATGCATATAATATGTTCTAATGTAAAATTCCATGTACCAGTATTTGTGACTCATGAATAAATATACAGGGTGTGGCGTAAATAATGGATAATCCTTTACCAGCGGATGGGCGACCACCCAACTGATCTAAATATCAAAATTTACCTCTGGCACAAGTATCATAGTTTTTGAGATTTTGGCCATTTTGTGTGTTTTTTAAAAAAGCGATTTAAGCTCGTTCTTTTTAATGCTGTGATCATAATTTAAGGCTTTTTTTAAATCCGTTTTTTGCAAATAAATCCTGAATAGATGTGCTATTGAATCTACAATCTTGTTTTGTTATTACTACTTGTTTTTTATTTAAATTATGCATTCAAAGTTAAATTTTATAATCTTTCACAAAATTTGTGCAACTTTGAGCACTTGTGGTGAAAAAAAAATGTATGGTGGCATTACTGCCCACGCCATAAATAATTTCTAAATTTTATTAGAATTCTAAATTGGTATAACATGCAGCAATAATACCGATTATTGTCAAAATATTACAAAGAACTTAAATTATTAACACTTTTGCCGGTCGACTAATTTATTTTTTTCACGCTAAGCGCGTTCTAGATGTCATAGCACATCTATTCAAGATTTAATTGCAAAACACGGATTAAAAAAAAGTCTTAATTTGTGATCACAGCACCAAAAAGTACGAGCGTAAATCGCTTTCTTAAACACATAATGGCCAAATATTTTTGCATTTAAATCCTAAATTAATGTGCTATTGAACCTAATATCTTGTTTTGTTATTACTACTTGTCTTTTATTTAAACTATGCATTCAAAGTTAAATTTTATAATTTTTCAACACTTTTGTTCAACTTTGAGCACTTGTGTGCAGCGTTGAAAAAAAAAAGAAACACAAAACATAAATACTATTCAAATAATAAAGATAATTAGAAATCTAAAGAAAACTACTCTGTTGACAAAAAAAATCATTTTTCATCAAATTGTAATACATTATTTTGAAATAGACTTGGTAGAAGCAGCACAATTCCAAGCTTTTTTATCATCTAAATAATCTTTCATAGTGTAATAACCCTATAAACATGAATATTTGAAAGCAAACTTAGCTTAAACGCGCTGATAAAATAAAATTAGTCGACCGGCAAAAGTGTTAATAATTTAAGTTCGTTGTAATATTTTGACAATAATCGGTATTAATGCTGCATGTTATACCAATTTAGAATTCTAATAAAATTTAGAAATTATTTATGGCGTGGGCAGTAAAGCCACCATACATTTTTTTTTCACCACAAGTGCTCAAAGTTGCACAAAAGTTGTGAAAGATTATAAAATTTAACTTTGAATGCATAATTTAAATAAAAAACAAGTAGTAATAACAAAACAAGATTGTAGATTCAATAGCACATCTATTCAGGATTTATTTGCAAAAAACAGATTTAAAAAAATACTTAAATTGTGATCACAGCATCAAAAAGAACGAGCGTAAATCGCTTTTTTAAAAAAACACACAAAATGGCCAAAATCTCAAAAATTATGATACTTGTGCCAGAGGTAAATTTTGATATTTAGATCAGTTGGGTTGTCGCCCATCCGCTGGTAAAGGATTATCCATTATTTACGCCACACCCTGTATAAATAAATTATATGTATAGTACAGGTAGGTGAGCCTAGAAATAACTCAATTCAGAAGTTTCGGATTCAAGCTAAAAAAGTAATGTTTGTATTAAAAATATTGTCCGGTTCCATTAACCAATAAGTACTTTACAGTATTGCTAGCCAGGGTCAATGAATTTTGGATCAGTTTCTGATCCAAATGAATCTGCAATCTTATTTTAGGTAAAACCCTCTTTTAGTGGCGTTATCCTAAATATAATAATTGTAAATGATTACTTACTCAAAACAGTGAGCAGCCGTGAGCACAGATCTTTGGTTTATGATGGTACCTCCACAGAATTGTGAGAAATTCACCGTATCAAAGGATCCAAGAATTACCACCATGGACGGGTAATTTTCAATGGTGGTAACATCACCACCCACAATACGAGGAGTTTTGAAGGGGACAGCTAGAAAGAAAAGTGTATAATATCATGACAGCAAAACTTAATGACCTAACTGGGTGAAATGGCGAAAACTCAAAAGAGACGAGAGCTACACAAAATATATAATTTATATACAAATATATAGGGATTATTTTTAAATTGATGATGATGAATAATTTTACACACTTTATTATTCTTCTGTTGAACTTGTATTAGCCTCAAGCGCCGAATCGGGAGTCATTATTGTTTTGCATAAAAATACAAAAATGTATCTGTCAGGTAAATAACGGTTACTGAATAAATTCTGAAACTATTCAGAAATTAAACGAACCTTTTTCAATGTAATAAATCGGTACATACCTGCGACAGCAGCATAGCAAACTGCTAGCAGAATAAACACGCGCATTTTGCTTTCCAATACAGATGATACAATAAATCACTTAAAAAACCCGGTACTATTTATATTTTAACATTATCTTATCTTACGGGAAAATTAATCGTATTACCTTCATTTTTGTCTATCGTTTAACGATGGAAAATTCTCAAAAAATGACATACGCACGTAAACTAAAATACGAAAACGAAATCGTTTTAAACCACAGTGCTGCAGTGGAGCGATTGTTGCAACGTTGTGTTATTTCCTTATTGACTTTAAAAAAAAGTATTTTATGGATGGTGTTTTACTTTGAAGATAAATATTATGTCTCCTCTACACTACTTGTGAAGTTAAACGAGGTTAGACGAATAGAATAATCTAGAGAGGCACTTTGACTTACTTCGTCCAACGCTACCTTGCCTCGGCCGACTTCCGTTTGTTGTCGGTTTTCGCGCCCAAGTCAAAAAGGCCACGAAGTTACCTACACGCTACAGGAACGAGCTCCTCGCAAAGTTGAAAGAATGTGTAGTGATTCACTTCGGACTTCAATCAAATTCGGCTGAGTATTTCGCCGAGGAACTCCGCGAGTAGTGTAGAGGAGGCATTAATGTTTCGGTTCTCGTGCCCACATCAGTAATACCAGTCCATGAACATATTATGTCCGAGTTTCGGATTTTGTCTATTAATTTTATTCCAAGAACACTGCGTTCTATGGCTCTTTGGCGAACATTGAGTTTGGACTTTTGAGACTCAGTCAGTGACCATGTTTGAGCTCCGTAAGTTAGGACGGGCAGAATACACATGTCGATAAGTTTACGCTTGAGAGACATTGGAAAGTCACCCTTCATTAGCACTTTCATGGACCAGTAGCTCATATTTTAAATACTCATCGTTCAAATAATCTAAGTGTAATAAAATCATGTTTTTATACAATAAGTCATATTTTTGCGGGCAAAACTAAACTAACTACTAATATGCTCTAGGATTTGAGGTTTGATTTCTCCTTTCTGATATATAATTTGGAACATTGATGAAACTATCGGCGGACTTAGATCTATCTATCACTTTCGAATGATTAATTGATGCTACAGAGTCTTCAAAATCAGCAATGTAATTTACCTTTTCTTTTCAGTTCTTTTCAGGCTGATCAAGTTCACCAAGTCCAAACACCAAGTCGAACGACTTGGTGGTGCACTTGATCAGCACTCACTAATATCACTGGGTAAGTAGCGACGCAACGGCGCATGCTCTCGCCTATAGTGAGGTTCTGTTAGACCAAAGGACTCAACGTGCTGTGTTAGCAACTCTCGATTGAACGCAGGCGTTTTCTGGTGCTTACCCCTGTGGAGGAACGAGGTGATCATGTTCCTCCAACACAAAGGGAGGATCCTCCGACCAGGCGAGGTGATCGTGCCTGGTGGGCCTAGGCTGCCCGACTGTTGTAGTCGGGAACTTGTATATATAGTCAGTTGCAGTGCAAACTTCGATAGCGCGGTCTAGGACTTGTGACGTCAGTCACACTGCGCGTGGTGGTTGGTTGCGCGCTGGTCTCAGTAGATGTCGCTGTATGTAGCGAGCCGCTACACCCCAATTATCAATTGTCGGATCAATGACTGTGCTATGTAGAATACGGTCATTTGTTTTTACATAAGCCAAAGTAGTAAGAAAAAATACCTTGCCCACGCCAACCTTAGTACCTACCATCCATTTTTTGAAAAGTAAATACCTATTCTTTTTGCATTTCTTTTTGGCTCAGTGGTAATTTTTCTTTTTGGGACAGCACAAACAACGTTGCTTTCCTGCTATACAGATAAAAAACAAATAACTTACTTAATTTAACGTTTGAATTCTATCAATTAAAACAAAACCTGTCTTTCGAGATCTTTTTATTTTGAATTTTTATAACTTCAAGCGTTATTTTGAATCCAGGTAGAGTAGTATGAAACCCTCATGTTGATACCGGGGAAAAAGGGGGACGCGCATCCCATTCCTGCGTGGCATATTCCGACGACCACTCCATGATGGTAGACGGGACCACCAGAGTCA
Organism: Anticarsia gemmatalis; assembly: GCF_050436995.1. Taxonomy (NCBI): domain Eukaryota; kingdom Metazoa; phylum Arthropoda; class Insecta; order Lepidoptera; family Erebidae; genus Anticarsia; species Anticarsia gemmatalis. Next base: position 8,946,549 of record NC_134762.1, read on the forward strand.
CCATGGCACTGGTCACGACCACCAACATCAAGCCAACCGGTACAAAGGAAATGGTCGGCAATGTCCCTACGATAACGCTCTCGACAAACATCCTGGTTGATGGTCCAGATTTGAACGTGACGGAGTTCTTCAGATCTGGGTCCCATTAACTGTAATTGAAAAAAATACCCAAATTATACAATTTCTTATACGTACATTAAATCAGGCCTTCTTTAGGGGTAGAGAGAGGTCACAAAAATGCCACTTACTAAGAGCCCAAGATGCTTCTGCTTCTGGGAGCCCTACCAGCTTCATTCACATCGATATATCTTGACATACATACAGTAGCACAATTCTATACAGTCGGCACTGTCGAGTATCGAGAGTTTGACATTTAGAATGTACTAAAGAGTTTTACGATACCCACTAGAGGTGCTGAACCGATTGTCAAACACAATTTTGCGATAGTTAACCGGTTGTCGGTAGTCGATAGTGGTCGAGAATTACGGTACAGGTCCGCCAGTTACGAGTGCTATGCACTTTTTTGCACCACACCACCGATATTTTAAATTGTTCTAGCATTTTACTTACAGCAATATCACCCCATCCAGTGGCCCACACTTCCTCATCGTCTCTCAGGTTATAGTTAGCACCAGCGATAGGAGCTGGTTGTACGACGTTGCTGTACACAATGGGACTGGCAGTGCGGAACAGTGCAACGTCATGGCCGTCCCTGAATTCTGGGTGAATGAGGATACTGCTGATGTAGTGAAGTATGCCCCCGCTGTTGGCGTATGTGGAGCCGATGCGAGCACGGTACATTAAAGTGTTTGGTGGACTGAAAACAAATTGAGAAGACCGGTTATTAAAAGCTATTATGCAGAAGTTTCTCAAACTTATCTAGGTGGATATTTTTAGCTTTAAAATTCAAGAAATCGTATCTAGTGTCTTTCGAGCGGTTGTTCAAACGACACTAGCCAAAATAATATAGAGCAATACCCGAGGAAGGTTTAAATGTAAAATTTGTTATAGTCAAGCCAGTGTAACCCAGACGAAACCAGGGCGAGCTGCTACCTAATTTGGAAATAGTTTTCCTTTTTTGTTTATAAGTGTTTGCTACTTTTAGGTGCCATTTATTAATCATTTATCATTTTAAATAGGTCAGACATCTTGTATGATTGGAATGGATCAATTTAGCATCTACGTTTTAAACACCATAGGTTTGAGTTTAAATCAAATAATGTTATTTGTTTTCTACTAATTTATATGACGACAATAAATACTTACTCAAAACAGTGACCAGCAGTAAGAACAGATCTCTGGTTCAAGATGGTACCACCACACATTTGAAGGAAGTTCACCATATTAGGTCCTCGAAGAATAACAACCATGGAAGGGTAGTTGTCAATAGTGGTGACAGCACCACCCACAATCCGAGGAGCATTGTAGGGGACAGCTAGAATAAATACAATCTAAATAAATAAAAACAATCGCCAAAATATGTGTTGCTAGGTGCAAAACTTAAGAATAGACCAAACCGGCTCATTGTTTGCTCCTTGTTTTCTTTGAGAAACGGGAAAAAGATTTGTATGAAGTTGCTCTGAATAAATATAGATTGACTGACTGGCTTTACGACTGTTATCTTAGTAGACAACTGCCGGGACCGACTTCTTACGTGCCCTCCGAAGCACGGAGACGCCCAGCTAAAACACTACTATGCGGCACTATGCAAAATTTATTATCCAGAGGCAGTACAAAAATACCAGTAACACAATAACACACATTCATACAACATTGATAGTAGCTTGCTTTCCTCTGAGTTATCACAATTTCATTATATCAGTAAACCGTATTAATAACCGATCTTAGGTGATAACTGTCAAAGTCAATACCAGCATATGTTTATATAGCACTAGCTGACCCGCGCAACTTCGCTTGCGTCACATAAGAGAGAATGGGTCAGAATTTTCCACGTTTTTGTAACACTTTTTACTGTTACTCTGCTCCTATTGGTCGTAGCGTGATGAAAAATATTTTCAAAATTATTTATATATATCTATTAATATAACGAAATCGCGCTAAGGCATATCCGCCATTAAAACAGTTGCCATGACAACGGAATTTTGTTATTTCAGTGTCATTATAATATTGATTATTCGCGACTCCGTTCGCCATCTGAATTTTCCCGGGAAATGTGTCATTTTCCCGGGGTAAAAAGTAGCCTATGTCCTTTCTCGGGTATCAAAATATCTCCATACCAAATTTCATGCAAATTGGTTCAGTAGTTTAGGCGTGATTGAGTAGCAGACAGACAGACAGACAGACAGACAGACAGACAGACAGACAGACAGACAGACAGACAGACAGACAGACAGACAGACAGACAAACAGACAGAGTTACTTTCGCATTTATAATATTAGTATGGACTAGTATAGTATGGCTGTTTATAGTTTATTCATATTAATAGGACTATAATGATACAATTATGTGTGGTATAAAATTGATTGCTTCCTCGAGAAAGATAGAGAATTATGTAAATTGTATATAAACATACCTGAAACAGCTGCATAGCAAGCAGCTAACAAAATAAACACACGCATTTTGCTCAATATCAATTAAATACTACATAAAATTTCAATCAACAGCATTTATATCAACAAAACTAATCTTATCTTTCTTATTTTAGTCATCATAATTATGCCGTATTACATAATTATGATGACTAAAATAAGAAAGATATGTGCAATCTTTTAATTATCAGCTATTAGACTGAAACTGATATGGATGAGCTGATGTGATTTTCTTAACGGAAAAATATAGGTTTCTAAACAAAAAATTATGTCAAAAACCATTTTGTTACACTGTTTACCTAGTGATGAACCGTAGCGCAGTAAATTAAGTCGCCACGCCGCGCCAATGGGGGAGGCGCCCATAGCCAGTTGCGCTCACCGGTCGGTAAACGATCTGTGGGTTAAGCAACTCATGGCGCGGTCATTTCATAGATGGGTGACCGCATAGTGGTATTTGAGCTGGGCGTCTCCGTGCTTCGGAGGGCACGTAAAAAGTCGGTCCCGGCTGTTGTCTACTTAGATAATAGTCGTTAAGCCATGTCAAAGGCCTCTCGGGCGGCTTGAACAACTTTGACACTAGGTTGACCACTAACCATACGACGAACGAACGAACGAACGCCGCACCGCTGTCGTTGCTCGAGAGGTCGTGGGTTCGATTCGCACACGGAACAATTATTTGTGGATCGCACAAATAAAACCCACGACCTCCTGACGCAATGTTACGGCGTGGTGACCTAAACCACTGCGCCACGGAGGCAGTCCAGAATAATGATGATTAGACGAAAATTGTCCGACTCTTCACGTACCTTTCTAAGCACGCTGAGTTCATTTACCACGAAGCGGCCGCCCATCTATGTAAAGTTCGCGATGAAGGTTGCTTAACCCAGTAGTCGTTCTCCGACAGGTGAGTATGACTGCTGTGATTTAGTGTTTTACGATTATTCTACCCCCAAGGGGACTTGTGTACTTAAGTGAACTTATTGCACAATGAGTTGCAATAAATTGTTTTTAAAAGAATTCGAGAGATAAAATTTGATCAATATTATATTAAACCTTGTCTGAGAAAAACAATAAACAATTTGGTTTTTAAAACTTTATATATTATATTAGTAAATAGTTCTTTAAAAATTAAGTTAGCCTTTTCTTTTCTGATAACTACGAAACATTTTCTACCTAAACTGTTCTTAATAACAAGTGCACGATACAATCTGCATTGTTATATCATGGTCCTAATATAATTTCAGTGAACACCTAAATATTTTACTTTTGACCTAATATTCATTACATTTGTAAGTACATCCCGTCCACCACTATCTAACAGTAATCAGATAGTAATAGGTTTAAGAGACAAAAAACCCCAATTAACTGATGTCCGATTACAATATTACTTGATAACACGATGCTATTGGTTTTTCCATTTCTAATTATTTTGAAACAGCTCTTGCTTAAGATATATTTGTAGATCATTTAAATCTTTGTTTCTTGGTGCCACCACAGAATCACAATGCCACGACAATTTATAATCATGTTATTCATTACTTACTTTCTATGACTTAGCCGTGTTTTTTCAGTGTGGTCCTCACCTATAGTAATATTATAAATCCGAACATTTTTTGTTTGAACGCGCTAATCTCAGAAACTACCGATCCGATTTGAAAAATTATTTCAGTGTTAGATAGCCTATTTATTAAGGAAGGCTATAGGCTATATATTGTCACGCTACGACCAATAAGAGCGGAGTAGCAACGAGAAATGTTACAAAAACGGGGAAAATTATGACGCATTCTCTCTTATGTGACGCAAGCGAAGATGCGCGGGTCAGCTAGTTTATAAATGAAAAGTATAATTGATCCAATATCTTTTATTTTCATAGAAATTCCTTAAGCGTTATCTTGAATCCAAGTAGAATAGAACGACACTCTCATATTGACGCTAGGGAATATAGGAGAAGCGCATCCACTCCCTCCATGAGTGACTCCGACGACCACACCGTGGTGGTAGACGGGACCACCGGAGTCTCCATGGCACTGCCCGACCCCACCAACGCCAAGCCAGCCGGTGCAGAGTATATTGTCAGCTGCAGCACTCCCCTGACGCTCACTACAGACCTCCTGGCTTATTGTCCAGTATTGAACGTGGCGGAGTTCTTCAGACCTGGGGCCCATGAACTGTAAATCAGAACAATTGTTTTTAGTAACGGGTATAAGGATCTAAAAGTGTTTTTCAACTTCTTATTATTATTCTAATCTTTATGGAGTCATGAAAAGGACTTAAATCTATTTTTCATTCCAGTTTGACAATGCTGAGATCATCAACAACGGTTTTCTACTCATTGACACTTGGTCAAGCTCAGCAACGCAATAGAGAGCCAGCGTAGGTATGTACATAAGTCATGTAAGACATCTGTTCGCCAATCGTGCACCTAGCATATGAAGACAATAGCGCACCTGCTCTCTTGCCCTGAGTGCACTTACACCTGCACCAAAAGGGACTTATACGAGGTATTTTACCAATAAATATCCCAACCCAATTCAGGCTTCATTCATCTATAGCTCAAGATAACACAGCATCAACATTTGTATGGGAAAGAACATAAGGGAAGGTATAAGGAGAAAAAGCTTTCACACGGTCATTAAATAATGTCACAAACTTCATACTTACATAAATAGCACCCCATCCAGTAGCCCAGACTTCTTCATCACCTAGCAGCTGATAGTTGGGACCAGCGATAGGAGCTGGTTGCACGACGTTGCTGTACACGAAAGTACCAGCAATGCGCAACAGAGCGATGTCATGGTCTCCTCTATAGTCAGGGTGTATGATGAGTCTGTCGGAATTGAAGACTGTACCACCGCTATGGCGGTATGTGGAGCCAACTCGAACACGGAATTCTTCAGGATTCGGTGGGCTGCAAAAAGAATAAAATATTATTTAAGAGGTGATCTTTCTATTCCGCCACTTGCTCTAACGGTGATGTAAAACATCGTGGTGGAACCTTGCATGCCTAAAATGGTTTTAATACTTTTATTGAGGGCATGCAAAGTCCCAGCTTGGTCAGCGTGGTGGACTCAAGGCCTAACCCGTATCTTGTTTGGGAAGAGACCCTTGCCCAACAGTGGGACAGTTCAGAATATAAAAACTTTATATTAATTATCTTTGTATTTTTGACCGAATAACTAGTTCTGGTACTTCAACAGAGAAGTGGATAAACTGAAAGTCATTTTGAGTATCTATTGAACTGTTCGGGAACAGCATTTGACTACCTTAACAATTGAAGAAATTACAAAACCATTTTCGCTTTTGGAAATATTTTGTTTCTGTTTCAAGCCAACTTATTTTTAAGATAGTTTTTAAGTTAGAAAATGTTATTTTTTTACTTACAAGAAACAGTGAGCAGCAGTCAGCACAGATCTTTGGTTCAAGATGGTACCACCACATGTTTGACGGAAATTAATCAAATCAAACGCGTTCAGTATAGCAACCATGGAAGGGTAGTTGTCAATAGTGGTGACGTCACCACCCACAATCCGCGGAGCAGTGGGCACAGCTGAAAAGCAAGTGAAGTATTATTAATTAAAACAAATTTAACCCATTAATATCCCACTGCTGGGCAGGGGTTTTGCTTTCTACAACCTGTTTTAGAGCTTTTTTCCTAAAGGGGTAGGCACAAACTAAAGAACGCCACTTGCTACAATTCTTACGAATGCCTTATTCACATCATACATCTTGTTGTACAAGACCGAAATGCAGTGGAAATTATATGTAAAATTGTTACAATAGGACAAATGTTTTATGGCACATTGCATTATGCACCAGCTGTAAAATTAATTAAATAAATTGAATAGTCCTAGAAGAATGTGAATCAAGGTGATTTAAGAGTACAAAAATTACATACATCTAGTGAAATTCACTTTTTGGACTCTCGGTTCTAGTCGATTTATGTCAAACTCTCGCTACTTGATGGTTCCAATTGTAGAGAATCGTCCTACAGAATATACGCTTGGAGTTTTTCAAGTGGACTGATTTGATCCGCTATAGTCACTAGGAATAATTGAAAACTATTTTCATACCTGAGACAGCTGCATAGCAAACAGCTAACAGAATAAACACACGCATTTTGCTCTCCAATACACAAAAACAACAAATGACATCGCAATCTTCACCAGCCCTTATATTAACAATCTTAATCTTATCATTAATTACTTATGTTAATCTTTTAGCTTTAGGTAGTTTGATTTAATTGATATTGATGAGTTATACCTTTGGGTTTCTCTGTGACGCAGAACGAGAGTGAATACTGTATCTCTATTTGCTTGGGTCGGTCCAGAAAATGGTGTTTACTTTTCTGTGAGACTATGCCTTATCGCCTGTTGTCGCTCCGTTGTTACCATCGAGAGGTCGTGGGTTCGATTCCCACATGGAGAAATTGTGTGCGCGGTCCACAAATAATTTATTCGGGTCTGGTTGTACTTTTTGAGCATTGTTTGTATATTTGCAAAAGTCCCCGCGATACAAGAGCAAATTATTAGTGTGGGAGCTGTCACTTTAATACAAAGGCAATTCAAAAATGTCATGTTATTTTTCAGAATTTTGTTCAGGATTTATCAATATTTGTGGTGTATTGTCTACAGATCTTTTTATGATATAGGCAATATACATAGGGTAGTGCCCAAGTGATAATTTTTTTGTACCTTACTTTCTTTTCAGTATATTTTGATAAGCTTCTGTTCATAATTATATACAACAAACGTCTATCTTCAACACAATTTTTTAATCAAATTTAGCCTGAATCTGTTTAATAGCATGACACACAATTGTGTAAAAAAAGCAATATCGACAAAAATCTGTAGTTTTATAGAAAAAAGCAGGCGTTTCGTAAAGCCACCCATCTACTACTTAGCCTTTAAAGACGTTGCTTAACAATGCTAAAGCCGATCTCTGCGGTACACAATACATCACAATGAGAGCACTAATTATAAATGAGTAACTGTTCTAATTAACATGTGCTTCCTAATTAGCGTGTAACTAAATATGCTTAATTAACATACCAATCAATTCACATCAATATTAATTAAATTGATTAACTGTATGAAAGAAATTGAAATCTGAAAGCAAAATACCTATATCCGACTCTATCAGGTTCGATTTCCGGGTCGTGCAAATTACTATTGGACTTTTCTAATTTTTACTAGTATAATAGTCCTAATAAAATTTAATACGTCGGCGTCGGAGACACCCTAGAAAAATATACACAGATCATTTCGGTGAAGTCCTTCAAAAATGTCAAGTGCATATTACTCGTAACTCGTAACGGTCATATGTGACAAAATATACGAATGTGAATAAAAAAAAAGTATGTACTTAGGATTCATATGCGTTCCTTTGTGGAAAAAGGTTTTTATACACTTACGTGTATAGTATAGCATACTACAAGTTTCTCTTAGTTCGATTCTCGGCGAAGGTAAAGTTATGTCACCAATAACAAATATTTGTTCTGTGTGGAAATCGAATCATCAAATAGCTTGGCGATTTCTTGAAATATTCATCTTTTAACATAGTTTCTATACACATTTTAATAAAAGAGTTATTGAAAATGTTACAAAGATATGTATGTATGCAGCCGGAAAATTTACAAGGGTCATGATTTGAATCACAAAGGACGAGGTATTCGCCTGACGACGCGTTTCCAGTCAATCTAGGATCATATCGCCGTGATATATGCGTTAACCTCTATAATAGGTTTGTGCCTTCATATTTATTATTATTATTTTTGTATCAGCTGTGTATTTTTATCAATAAGACATGAAAAAACAGAAACAAAATCAAACGATTAAGTCACTTACATTATGGTTTCTTTTGAAATTTCGTTTCGAAAAACGAGAATAACTCTGCTGAGGTTAAGACTTTCATACAATAAATTAATAAATTATTTATTAACATACATTGTTATGTGTCCCTTTAAAATGCCATTTACCAGTACCTTTAATCTTTTTAAAATGTTTGTCGTGTATAACAAGCAAACTACGGAATTTGAAATCACAGCCGATTAACCAAGCAAAATGTCAATAGTAGAAAATATTTATATTACTCACTAGCTGACCCACGCAAGTTCGCTTGTGTCAGATAAGAGAATCATAATTTTCCCCGTTTTTGTAACATTTTTCACTGGTACTCTGCTCCTATTGGTCGTAGCGTGATGATATATAGCCTATAGCCTTCCTCGATAAATGGGCTACCTAACACTGAAAGAATTTTTCAAATCCGTCCAGTAGTTCCCGAGATTAGCGCGTTCAAACAAACAATCAAACAAACTCTTCAGCTTTATAATATTAGTATAGATTAAAATATCTTAATTTAATCCCCTAGACTTTCAGAAGGTCATTAAAGGTCATTTCATTAGCTACACGACTTGTTAGTGCAGGCTTAGAGTAAACCTGAAAGTTAATACAACAGACGTCTAATTGCAAAAGTTTTGCATCACTGTAATTAATTAGACATGTAACCTGCGAGTTTTGGATTTCCATATTTTTAACTTATATGTATGTTTACATGGTGTAAATACATAGGTTTAGTAGTTTTAGTAATATTTTGAGAAAATGTATTCTAAACTATTATTTAAGGCCTAACCCCACCCACTGGAAAGAGACCCTTGCCCAGCAGTGGGACTTTAATGGGTTATTTTTTTTTAGTTTTCTCTACTTAGGTCAAATAAAGATTACACATAAGATAATATGAAAACATTTTAAACGTTTTACACTGCATCTGCGTGCTTGCAAACTTGGCTATGAGAAATTGAGAAATTGTTTGAGATAAACAATTGTAATAAAGGAGAATGGGCACTCCTGGGCGGTCGGCGGCCATTAATGAAAGTAGTGTCAAATTAAAGTAATGATAACTAGGAACAACTTTTACTAAGAACGTTTCGCTGCAATCCTTTCAGGAAACAATATATTGACATGTAAATATAATGGAATTTCATAGAACAAATACAATTATTTCGTGTCTGTAATGCATTTAATGTTGTGTAATAACGTTACATCTTCTTATAACGATTGCAATGCCATCAAAATGAACAATAATCGTAACTCGTATCTATCTATCATATGGTTCACCTAGTTTCAAAGTTGTTCAAGCCGCCCGAATATTATCTTAGTTGACAACAACCGGGACCGACTTTTTAAGTGCCCTCGGAAGCACGGAGAAGCTCAGTTCAAATACCACAATGCGGTCACCCATCTATAGAATGACCGCGCCAACGGTTGCTTAACCAACAGATCGTTTACTGACCAGTGAGCGCAACTGGCTATGAACGCCTCGTTTTTAAGCTGAGCAGTCAAGACAGATAAGTCGTCTCAGTGAATATATTATAGAAGAGCAAGATGTTTACTTGTTACGATATTTATATATTTACATGTTATGATTGTTCGAATATTAATAATGTCTACATTTGTATGCAATAATATAAATAGTACTTTTTATTTAATCTCCAAATATAAGCCAAAAATATGTTTTTATACTATTAAAAGTGCTCAAAAACAAAAATGTATTTTGTTCGTCATATAAGTGCGTCGCGGCAATAAAACTTCTACACGGTAATTATAGGACTAAACTACATTAAAAAAACAAAAAATCAAGTTTGGCCGCGGATCGCCCAGGCTCCATACTATTTTGCCCATTCTCCTTTGAAGACAAGTTGTAATTGACAAATAATAATATTGATAGTGACAAAAAGTAAAAATTACCAATAAGTGTATCAGAATAAATTATCTAAAGAACGATTTTATTTGTTAGTTTAGAAAACAAACAACAAACCTATAAAATAATTTAAACAGAAAACTCGCGCCCATAGCGAGTTGCGCTCACCGGTCAGTAAACGATCTGTGGGTTAAGCAACCATTGGCGCGGTCATTCCATAGATGGGAGACCGCATAGTGGTATTTGAGCTGGGCGTTTCCATGCTTCGGAGGGCACGTAAAAAGTCGGTCCCGGCTATTGTCTACTTAGATTAACTAAACAGTCGTTAAGCCATGTCAAAGGCCTCTCGGGCGGCTTGAACAACTTTGACACTAGTTTGACCACTAACCATACGACAAACAAACAAACAACAGAAAACTCTATTACGTCGATGCAATTCTATCTAGTTATATTTGATCACGACTCAATACCACTCTATTATGGTAAACAGAAGAAGTGAAACGAGTTGAATAATTCAATAGTGTCTCTTGTATTTGCTGATATTTTTCTGCTATTTCTCTGACAATATCTAAGACAGGAGACATGATATTTTATTACAAGATCCTATTTAATTTCACCTGTAACGATGTCTGGATACTAAATGAATTTAAAATGAATCGTAGCTTTCATCTTCTTTTGCATCTCATTGCGATAATTACAAAAGTATAAAAGTAACAGCAGGTTACAAGACTCCTGACTACCGTAGATTTTTTTATTAATATCTTCATGCCTGTTATATCCGAAGGTCTTTGCAGATTGTATGACATTCGTCAGAGTTTTGTCATTATCAATATTAGTCTTATGTAATAAATAACGAGACTACCTAAGCCACCAGGCAACATACCAAACTTCAGACTACCAGTGAGAATATTCTCACACAAGTTTAAGGTTTCAATAGTACTATGCTCTAACACTCCAAACCGAGAACTCATAATCAGCAGCCGTACACACAATCTCATATCCAACTAAGGCAGTTGCAACAGAATTTTGAAAAGAAAAATCCCCAATACCATTTCTGAAAATGGGTCACAACTAATTAAATAGGTTTACGTCAGCAGCTTCAGTGGAGAGGCTTGAAACAATGCCTGCAGTACATTGTGTGGAACAAACGAGGATTTTTACAAGACTTTGTGGCCGCAATCTCCACTGTCTGAAATAAAACACTCATCTGTCACTCTTTGGGGAAGTTGCTTTTTATTTTATTTTTATACCGTTCCGTTTGTATGGAGAGATTAGTTGTGAAAATAAGTTCTTCAGTGGACATCCAGATGAATTTTCTTTATAATACTATATTGACTGCCTTCTGTGTGGAGGTTTCGGATTCGAATCTTGGGTCGGGCCAAAAAGTTTATTCCTAGATTACTTAGAGGTCATGTTACAAACAAGAGGCACAAAATACAACCGCATTGTGGTATTTGGTCTTGGTTATTGTCAATTAGGACCTCAGTCGTTAATCCATATCAAAGGCCTTTCGGGTGGCTTGGACAACTTTGACACTAGGTTGACCACTAAACATAAGATAAGAAGATAAGACATAAGTATCAACTCCAATCACTGCTCTAACATATTTCCAAGCTATCACCGACGCTTGTCTGATTAAACAGACATATATTATATAATTATATTATAAATTGCAAACAAGACATGTAAGAGATAAGATTGTGATTTTAACACTATTGGTATGTCCTGTGTGATTTAATATTAAGATATAAAAAACGATGCTTTTGTGACAATAATTTTGTTAATGTATGCCCAAACCGAGATGGGAGGGACCTGGACGCGGTCCTGAACGGTCGGCCGAACGCAGCAAGCGACCGAGGGGACTGGAAATCGGCGGGAGATGCCTTTGCTCAGTAGTGGGACACAGAAAGAGGCTGGATAAAAAAATATTTGTAACTAGGTTCTCTATAGTCAGTACTATCGGGAATCGAGAGTTTGACGTTTGAAATGTAACACAAATATAGTGACTCCGGCGCTCGCTAGAGGCGCTGATAAGATTTTCATACTGAATTTTTCGATAGCTAGCCAGTTGTCAATAGTCGATAGTAGTAGCAATCGCCCTGTCGTATTCAAAATCAAGATTTTGTAGATTCCTATGATTTCCATTGTACTCAATATTTAGTAAACAGCTGGCTAAATGGCTTTAAATTCCTGCAGCTTAGATTACACTCATATCTATAACTCGATAAGTTACTAAAATTGATAGGCATATAGAAAATAATCAATTTCAACAAATACACATAGTACCAAACTAGGGTTAGTTCCTGAGTACCCCGATCCCCGAGGACCCCGTCCTGTAAAACCCCGATTTATTTTTCCACCTTCTTCTTCTTCTACTTATCGTATGGTTAGTGGCCAACTTAGTGTTAAAGTTTTTACTTTGACGTGGCTTAACGACTGTTATCTCAATTGACAACAACCGGGACCGACTTTTTACGTGCCCTCCGAAGCGCGGAGACGCCCAGTTCAAATACCACTATGCGGTCACCCATCTATGGAATGACCGCGCCAAGGTTTGCTTAACCCACAGATCGCTTAAAGACCGGTGAGCGCAACTGGCTGTGGGCACCTCCTTTCCACCTTTGAAGTTATAGTTTTTGTCAGCCTTCAGTAGCGCGATTCCCTACCAATATCGCCTACCGACAACCGGTTAGCTATCGAGAAAATCTGAATGAAAATATGATAACCGCCTCTTTATTAAACGACGTGTACACAAACATCAAGTAAATCTATTTAATCAAAACAATGACAACCAAAAGATCAAACAAGATACCAAATAATTAATTATCAATATAATAATAACTAAGTCTTTAGAAAGATATATAAAAATCCCATAATTAGGAGATAAGATAGTTTGTATAAATACTGATGGTTGTCCAAGTTGCAAATATTGTGACGTTTGGACCGGGGAACAAAATGCGTGTGATTGTACTGTTAGCTTTGTGCTGTGCGGCTGTCTCAGGTATGTCCAACTCTGCTCTTTAACTGCTTTAGTGGCGCGGTCAGTAGTGTATTACATGCGACTGCCGCGCAAGAGGTCCTGTAGCTCGATTCTCTACTACCATCGACTACCGACAACCGACCTGTCATCGAGAAATTTTGTATGGAAATCGGATCAGCGCCTCTGACGGGCGTCGTAGGAAACATTCTGGCAGTACATTCTAAATGTCAAAATTTCGATACTCGACAGCACCGTCTGTACAGAATCGCGCTACAGCAGGCTTATCACGACGTATCTCATTTGACAACTAGTGTACGTCAAATTGATGGTCACTTCTCAGTACATTGCTGCTTTGATGTACCGTGTTAATCACTTTTTTCTAAAGAAGAACGCAATGTACAGTGGCTTGCAAATAGTTGTCAACTGAGATACATGATAGCCCCCTTGGGTTCGAATCCCAGGTCGGACCAAAATTATGTTTTCTGAGTTTTCGCATGCTAGATTATAATTATGATTCCGCGGATGTCTAAATAGGCAGTTACTTCATTCGAAATTTTGCACCATGCATACAGGGTGTTTACTAATGACACTTAGATAACCGAAAACAATTGCCGATGCAAAAAATCTAACATATACTAGTATTATATGGATTGAATTACACTAAAATAATGTGCAAGAAAATTCTAGCTTTATTTTTCAATTTTGTTTTCAGCCGACCCCCTCAATGTCGAGCGGATTGTGGGTGGTTCTGTGACCAACATCAACAACTACCCCGGCATGGCCGCCATCTTGGAAGCGCCTAACTTCAGACACACCTGTGGCGGTTCTATCTTGAATCAAAGATCTATTATGACAGCTGCTCATTGTTTCCGGTAAGATTGACTTTAAAATATCCTATTAATATTATAAATGCGAAAGTTTATGAGTATGTATGGATGTTTGTTACTCTTTTACGCAATTACTACAGAACCGATTATGATAAAATTTGGTAATTAGGTAGCCGGAGACCCAGAATAACACATAGGCTACTTTTTGTCCCGGAGTTCTCGAGAGATCGGGATTTACACGGGAAAGGTTTCCACGCGAAGTCGCGAGCGGCCTCTAGTTATTAAATATAAGCGGTGTACGGGCAAACACGTACATATTATTGTAATTTTATTAATGCTCTGGGTCTGGCTCTGGGTCGGGCCAAAAAGTCTTTTCTGAGATTTTCTGTTAAGAATTTCTTAGAGATTGCCCGGAGTTGGGAAGTTGTGCACACAGTTGGACACTATATACAAAGTCCTGCACAGATGGCCAGTTTCAATGAAACTGACCGCCGTAGCCGTATATCGGCTAGGAGTTTAAGTAGGACATTAAGTACTATTACTATTTTGCCGCGTATCGATCTATCAAATCTTGTAAATCTGTTATTTATCGTTTTTATCAATATACTTTTCTTTCGTCTATCAATCTATCTTCTACAACCGAATACAAGCGGTATAATATTGATCAGTACCCTTAAAAACATTCCTGGCAACATCGCACAATGATTTATCAAAAAGCTAAAAAAACTTTTGCTATCATTATGAGTAAATAAAATAAATAAATAAATAAATATTTTTGGACAACTCACACACGGTCATCTGATTCCAAACTAAGCAGAGCTTGTACTATGGTAACCAGACAACTGATAAACATACTTATGTACTTCTAAATACATACTTATATAGATAAAATGACATCCAGGCTCAGAACAAATACTCGTGCTCATCACACAAATATTTGTCCTGGGTGGGATTCGAACCCGCCACACGCGGCGCTTTGGTTATTGCGGCGACGTGACCGCTTAAACCACTGCGCCAAACGTGCAGTTGAAGTAACTTCAACTTTTTTCACAGCTCAACAGCCACCTCCCAATACCGCGTCCGCGTCGGCTCCACAAACTCCAACAGCGGCGGCACAGTCCACAACATCAACCGTATCCTCATTCATCCCAACTACCAAATAGTTGACAGCGACATTGCTCTGATAAGGACTGCCAGTAACATAGTGTATAGCAACAGCGTGCAGGCATCACGCATCGCTGGTAGTAACTATAATTTGAGGGACAATGAAGTCGTGTGGGTAGCTGGATGGGGTGCCATTCATGTGAGTTCCTACTTGATTTTATTTCTATGTAAGTGCCTCTGTGGTACGATCGGTAATGCAACTGCCGCGCAAGAGGTCTCGGGTTCGAATCCCAGATCAGGTCTAAAAGTCTTTTCTGAACTAAAAATTCTCAGAGATTGCCCGGAGTTAGAAAGTTGAGGTCGAAGAGTACGTGCCTCGGAGGGCACGTAAAGACATTGGTCTTGCGCCTGACCTCTCTCTGGTCGTGTCGGTTTATCCGTCCCACCGGACTATGAGAGTAAAGGAGTACTGTACTTGTGTATTGTGCACACACTTGGCCACTGTAAATAAAGTACTGCAGTTGGCTGGTTTCAAGGGAACTGGCTATCGTAGCCAAAATCGGCTAAGACGACATTATCATCATATATATGTATATGTTCTTTCCGTACCTTCAGCTCTCGTTCAGGCAAAAACTAAACGGTAATATTTAGTTTAGAAAATTAATCTTATAGTAACTTCTTGCAACCAAAGTACTTCGCTTTAGAGCCTGCTTTTTAAAAACAAGTAGCCTTACCTTGACTCTTTTGTTTGATAATGAGTAAAAGCTAATTAAGAAGCTCCGGAAAATCAAATTAATGTATTATTTATTTACTTTAAAGTCCGGAGGACCTTGGTCTGAGCAACTCCGTCACGTTCAAGTTTGGACCGTGAACCAGAACGTCTGCCGTCAGCGTATAAGCGCTATTACTGACAATATGCTGTGCGCTGGCTGGCTTGATGTCGGTGGTCGTGACTCCTGCCAGGGTGACTCCGGAGGTCCTCTTTACCACAACCGAGTGGTCGTTGGAGTCACTTCCTTCGGCTCTGGATGTGCTGACCCTCGCTTCCCCGGTGTCTACGTAAGGGTCTCACGCTTCGCTTCATGGGTTCAAAATAATGCGTAAAATGGGTAAAGGAAAATATAAAATTGAAACAAAATCTTTTTTGTTTTATTGACCAAAGAAAAATTTAAGATATTTTATCATATAAGAACTGGCGTTAACTTTGTAGTGGCCAGTTGCATAGATACTAGCTAAGTGCAGGAATCTATTTAAAATAACAAAGTGAGTCATAACCCAGCGGGGCAGTAACCCACGCAAATGTGAGACGCAGGATTGGTGGTTCTTTTTGAAGAAGGTGCTATATTAACAACCAGACTCCAAGTAAAATATACAACTTTTAAAAAAGACAACTCCCGCACTAAGAGCTGCTTTTGTGTCGCGGGGACTTTTACAAACATACAAACAACGGATACAACCTACAACCAGACCCGAAACAACTATTTGTGGATCGCACAAATATTTGTTCCGTGTGGGAATTGAAATTACGACCTCCCGATATACTGGTGGCATAGCGACCACGTTGATCACTATAGCACTGCCGATAAAAACAGTAATATTATCTTAAACAGGTGACGAGTTTTAAGGCGGAATTTGTACAGAGTTTTCTGCTAAAACCCCCAGGTGACCAAACAGATATTTTGGTCAAAACAATGATAACCGGCGATTTTAAAGAGATAAAGACAAGATATTTAATTATACTACTTAATCATGACAATATCATTTAGGAGTTGGAAATTCCAATTTTAAGATAAGATTGATGTATAAATACTTTTGGCAGATAGTGTAGGTATTATTTTAATTGGACTCGAGAAGAAAATGCGTGTGGTAATCGTTTTGGCTCTTTTCTATGCGGCTGTTTCAGGTAAGCAGTTAACTTATTTGTAACCCCGTATTTATGTGTATGAGTGGTTTGAAAGACCGCCGCGATCCGCCCTTTAATATGTTAGTCCCGCGTAATAGGGGGTGAGCTTATTGCCATATATCCATATACCAAACTTCGAGTTGCTACTGAGAATAATGCAATTCACAATCCGAAAATCGAACACAAAACCACGTGATCATCAGAATCATGGAGGCAGAATCGGCAAATATTATTTTACAATAGACCAACAGTGAAAATTCCATTATTTATTACCATCTGGTAGTTGCTAGTAGTCTATCGTAGGGACTTAACAACCTTCACTTCAAAAGTCCCCGCGACACAAAAGTTTCACTTTTAAGAAAATATATTTAAATTCTTCCCTTTACTTCCCAGCTGTACCACTCAATTCTCAAAGGATTGTAGGTGGTACTGTTACTACAATTGACAACTATCCTTCCATGGTGGCTGTACTGGAGTCTTTCCAGGGTCAGAATTACAGACATGTCTGTGGAGGTACCATCATGAATCAAAGGACTATACTATCGGCCGCTCACTGTTTCAAGTAAGTACTCAACTTTAATATACTCATAATACAAGTTTACTTTCATTAGCCTGACAACTTAGGAGCTTCAATTCTATGCGTTACTGATTACTGGATGGTGGCAGTAATTTAACTCAAATACTGTTCCGCTGTTGGGTAAAGGTCTCATCCCGAAGAAGTGCAAAATTACACTATAGCTAAGCTCTTAAACTTTTATTATTTTTAAGGTTATGTGGAGGTGTCTCGAACCATGTTCGCTGGCACTTTTTTGTCCCCGTGTAATAAGATGCAATAATGATGCAGAAAACACTCCAACAAAACTTCAACAGAATGAAAAATCCCAATAGCACTTTGTCCATTTACGGTCCTGGGAGTTGAATCTGAAACCTCGTGATCGAAATGTATTTTATATGTATTCAATTCCTTTTTTCAGCCCCCTGAATCCTGTAAACTTCCGCATGCGTGTCGGCTCGACTATGGCGAACAGCGGAGGCATCGTTCACACTGTGAACAATATTCTCATTCACCCAGACTATGCTGTAGTCGAACATGACCTCGCCCTGGTGCGTGTGGCTAGTCTCATTGTGTACAGCAACTATGTCCAACCAGTCCCTATCGCTGGTCCCAACTATGCGCTAGTAGGCGATGAAGTGGTTTGGGCAACTGGATGGGGCGCTACTTCTGTAAGTACTCATTTTTATCATTAAATTGTAATAGCAAAGTGAAAAAGTTACGCATTTTTAAGGAAGTCTCATAGACGCTTATTCTAGTCTGAATCATATTTATACGGGATTATATCGAAATCACTAACCTTTCCAACAAAAAAGTCATCTAAATCAGTCCACCCAATAAAAAGTTATGAGGTAACGTAAAAGAATACAGACGAGTTGAGAACCTCCTCTTCACTTTATCCACCTCTTGCAATCTAGCTATGTCTGGAAAACTCAAACATATTCGTTAGAATGACAGAACAGATCAATTTACCAATCGCGCTAGCTCTTACTAAACATACCTTTTATGACACAATTCGCAGTCAAGTTCTTGGGAAACTACTAGCCCTAACAGGCATACCAATCATGTAGAGCATTAAATTTCAATCATATATTTTGCAGAACTGAATAATAATAATACATTTTTTAATTTCAGTTCATGGGACCATGGTCTGAACAACTTCGCCACGTTCAAGTATGGACAATCAGCCACGAGGTATGCAACGAGCGTATGGGTGTCTCCGAGAACCAACTGTGCACTGGCTGGCTTGACGTCGGTGGTCGTGACCAGTGCCAGGGTGACTCCGGTGGTCCCGTCTACCACAACGGTGTGGTCGTTGGAGTCACTTCTTATGGTATAGGATGTGCTAGCCCTCGATTCCCTGGGGTCAATGTAAGGGTATCACGATATGCTACTTGGATTCAGGCTAATGCGTAATGTTTGGTATGTAGAAATAAATTAATTAAGTTAGACAATTTGTTTTACTGGTAAATAGCGATGACAATGGCTTCTGGTTGGCCAGTTCCGTCCCTTACTTTGAAATGCATCTCGAAATTTTTTGTATTTTACATTTTTTCCTTTGTCAAGTCCTTCTCTAAGATTCTGTTCTCACTTACGGAAACTTACAAATATGAAAAGAAAGACAAGTGCTACCAGACCATAACTTTACATTCATCTTTGAATCACAAAAAAAAATTTTGACCATAGAGCCACTGCAATTTTTTTTGACGTGACTATCACTATAGTCACGTGGTATAAGTTGGCACCTCATAGGTTCGTACCCGAGGCTACACACCAATGACTTTTTAAAGTTATGAGTGTATTAGATAAAAACAATCCTAGCTCTAACGGTGCAGAAACCTATCAGGCCTAAAAATTATTTAATACATTTATTCAAGGCATGCAAAGTCCCCAACCCGCACTTGGCCAGAGGATGGACTCAAGGCGTAACCCCTCCCTCGTTTGGGAGAAGACTCTTGCCCAGCAGTGGAACAACCCATTACGTTAAAAAATTATAATAATAATTTATTTGAGTTGCTCCTGACGCCTTAACATTTATTTAACGTGATATTAGGTCGGGGAAAAGTATTTTCGCATTATAATATGTATGAACTTGTAATGATTTACGGGAGAGTAATCTGGAATACTTAGGAGATAAAAGAATCCGAGATTTACATGTCATGATTATGCAATTCTTTATCATCTTTAGGTACCTACGTGCGTTCACTATCAGCATTAATCCATTAAATATATCTAATTAACGATAGCTAATTATGATACACTTGATATCAAAAAAATCGAAACACCCCTCAAAGTTTTAAGTTTTTTGTACTCAATAGAGGGAGTTAGCTCTCAAGGACTAGCTAATTAAATTTTAACATTTTTCTCCTGAATTCCTTTGGTTAATGTAACCATAGGACATCGAAAAGTACACTTCAATTGATACCAAACGATCACTATATTTTATGTTTGTATATATGTTTTTGTCGTACATAAAGCATTTGTGTTAAAAGGCTTTTCGCTTTTTTTGACGCGAAGTGTATAAATAAAAATAATGACAAGATATCTATAAGCCAAGTCGATGGCATACTTCGAAAGAGGTAGAAAAAGATAAGATTAATATTTTTATATAAAAAGAGCTTGCATAATCATTTCTAAATATAGTTACTCTCAGGCTGAAGACCAAAATGCGGCTGTTCTTAGTGTTGGCTTTGTGCTGTGCGGCTGTCTCAGGTATGTACACTAACTTAGCCAGAAATAGGCTGGACTCTTAAGCCCGGTTTCCACTGCAAGCAGAGCGGACCCATTCATCATTTTTTTAACTCGCAAGCGCAAACGGCATACTTTTATTTCCACCAAAATGGAATTCCAAAGGGTGCAGTTCGTTCTTGCGAGTTTAATGAAGTCATTAATGGATTCGTTCGCGGTTGAAACCGGGCTTCAATCACGTCGATCAAACTTTGCAATTGCTCGAAAGAAACTGCGGTAACTCGGATCTCAAGACCCCAAAGTCTTGGCCTGAAACTGCCCAAATATGTAAACTCTTATGAGTCTACTATATTGTCACCGCTTGATGGACTTACTAGCTGCAGCAGAATCAGCACAGCCAGCTGTACCTGGAACAATGGACGGCGTAAGAGTGCAGGGGATATGTCACGGCCCACACTAACAAAACACAAACACAGTTGACAACAGCTAATGTAGTTATCGTCAACTGAGAGACACAATACGCTTTCAGGATGGCTATCACGTACATCATTTGACAACTATTTGATAGCCACTATGTTGTACATTGTTTTCTCCCTTAGATTATAGTGACGAACATGTTACGTCAATGCAGTACTGATTAGTGACCATCAAGTTGACGTACATAAATTGTCATCTGAGATACATAATAGGTGTGCAGACCATTCTCATTTATGTTGTTTTAGCAGATTATTAATTTTATTTTTTCATTCCAGCCGGACCCGATTCTCAGCGGATTGTGGGAGGTTCCATCACATCTATTAACAATTATCCGTCAATAGTTACTATCCTATATTCTGTCAATCCAAATTTATTCTCGCAAAGCTGTGGTGGAACCATCCTAAATCAAAGATCTATCATGACCGCCGCTTCCTGCGTTAGGTAAATAGAAGCCAGATATAAAACTTGCTTAACCTTGCTAAAGATTTTTTAAAGTACAAGTTTATAGTGATTACTACGCGACCGATTCGATCATAGATTTCACTGCCATCGGTAAAAATTGTGGTCTTTGAATCGAGATTTCGAATCTGGGAGGCAATTTTGTATCTCATTGACTTCTGTTCGATAGCCACTATGCTGTACATTGTGTCTTCTCTAAAACCATTGTAATTATTAATTCACGTCAATGCAGCAATGTACTGCATAGCGACTATCAAATTGACGCACACGAGTTATCAACTAATATACACAATACGCATGCTGGTTGGACTTTGTACCAGTTTAATATTTTTCCTTATCATATCTTAGGGTTGGAGGTGCCAGCTGACACTATTGATCCTTTGTATCACCCCCTACTTTGCTACTTCAAACGTTTGGGGACAGACAAAAACTTATCAGTTTTTTTATACCCCCTTCGGAAGCTGCTTATAATCTTCTAGTTTTGAATTCTTTTGCTTGCTACTTACTTTACTTGCTAATAAATTCATATCCAACAATATTGCGCTGAGAAGAATGTACCTACGAGTACGAGTAATAACGACCCCGATACTTTTAAATTTAGAAATCTAAAAGCCTGAATCTTTTTCTAGCTGTTAATCAAATTCAAAATTCATATCCCCATATTTTATCACAGTGTATTAAGTAAGTTTTTTTACAGGCCAGACAATATTATCAACTATCGTATTCGCGCTGGTTCCTCAAACGCCAACAGCGGAGGTACTGTCTACAGTCTGAGCGCCGCTTTCAACCACCCCAATTCTGGTCTCATGGACTTTGATGTCGCTGTGTTGCGCACTGCTGGCTCTATTGTTTACAACAACGTCGTACAACCAGCTTCTATTTCTGGTCCCAATTATATCGTGGGAGACAATGAGGTAGTCTGGACGGCTGGATGGGGTTCTACTGCTGTAAGTAAAAAAAATCAAATCATTTATTCATTTAGGTCAAATGCTGACACTTATGATATTCAATGATACAGAGAATAAATACCGCCACTCGCCAGTTCGCAAGGGCCAATGAGAAGAGCTGGCAAGAAACTCCTCGCCACTCTTTTTAATCGCCAAATGGTTTTAACAATGTTTATATTAGGTATTAATCATTGATGATGTAAGGAGCTGCTACCAATACTACCGAACACACATAAAAAAATAAATTCTGAGACTTGAATATTTCCTAAGGCTATGTTTCCTTATTTTTTGTTTAAATCAGTGCATATAACTACTAATCTATACTTTTGTTTGTATCAGAAATTATCGATACTAATATTTATGATACTAATATAATCAAAGCAAGATAAAGCCTAATAATATTAAAGATAACAAAAAGCGACTCGTCCCTTAATATCGAAAAATGGAACCATATTTTTTTCGTTAAAACGATCTTTTTTATCCCATTACTATCTTGCTGCTGGGAAAGGGTCTCCTTCCAAGCGAGGGAGAGGTAAGGTCATTAGTCAACAAAGATGACAAACTGCAGGTTGGGGACTTTGCACACCTTCAAGAGCTGTTCTAAAAACTCTCGGACATGCAATGTTGCATCACAATGTTTTCCTTCACCTTTGGAACCAGTGACAATTATTTCTAATACACACAAAACTTCGAGAAGTTATTGGTGTGCTGGTTCGAACCTGCAACCACTTGCGTGTGAGGTACCAACTTATGACACTCGGCTATCACTGCTCTCTAACTCATAGCCTTCAATTTTAATTACAGGTAAATGGACCCTTTTCTGAGGAGCTACGTCACGTTCAAGTCTGGACCATCAATCAAAGCGTGTGTGCTGAGCGAATTCAAGCTCTCACAGACAATATGCTGTGCGCTGGCTGGCTCGATGTCGGTGGTCGTGACGCATGTTCTGGCGACACCGGTGGTCCACTTTACCACCATGGCGTCGTCGTAGGAATCTCTTCCTTCGGTATTGGATGTGGTGACCCTCAATACCCAGGTGTCTACACAAGGGTTTCACGGTTTACTTCATGGATTCAAGCTCATGCGTAAATTTAATTCATGCATAGATATTTTTTTAAGAAATAAATAAATTATATAAGACTTGTTTGTTTTTTTTAATGTCGGTCATGCTGATTATCAAGTGCATTTCACACGTAAAACCCCACACACTATCAATAAAGTCAAATCCAGTGACACACGGAATATTATTTAATTGGTTTAATTTATTGTTAAGTGCCATTTGATAAATAGTATAAAGATAGTTTTGGAGTCTGTATATCTTCAAATCAAAGAGTTAAATCAACAATTAGTCCTTATGTGGTAGAAAAGAGAGAGGAAGCACTCAAATCTGTAGCTTAATTCTTTGCTACTATCGACTATCGGCAACCGGCTAGCTATAGAGAAATTTCATATGGCAATATAAAACAATCAGTTCAGCGTCCCTAGCGGACGTCGTAGCAACTATTTTTGCATTACATTTTTAATGTCAAACTCTCGATACACGAAAGTACCGGCTGTATAGAATTGCGTTACTGGTCGGAATAGACATTTGGAAAGTATCATAGTAATTGACACAGATGTCACGGGCACGAATCGGAAGGAAAACGTTGGGAATATTTGTCACCCGGGTGACAACAGAGCACAAGTTTCCCAGTTGTCACCTTGGGGGAGGGACAGTGCTAAAGTTCAAACCTATTGTCTTCAATTATACAAAAGTGCATTATGTTTAATCAACTAAGCGATATATGTACACAGATATATTATAATATATGACAAGATATCAATGAGTCCAGTTCATAATTTTTGGGGAAAAAACACTAGAAAACCCATAAAGAGATTAGATAATTATTTAACATAAATAGCGTTTGCTTAGTCATTTTAAGGTTAAGTTTCCTCGCAGGTGGGAGGGCAAAATGCGTTTGTTCATAGTGTTGACTTTGTGCTATACGGCTGTAGCAGGTATGTTCACTATTTATTTGTTACTGGCTAACCACACAAACTTCCTATCGATAAACAAACGATTTATAACAAATAAAGATTACGGCAATATATTCCCATCCATATATTACTATTTTTATATACATATTTCTGTCAGAATCAGAATACTTAATGTTCTTCTAAGAAAAAGTTTATTAAGGCAATTAAAAAACCAAACTATTCGTAAAAAAACAATTGTTCATACGATTGGAATTCAGGGCTGATTTTCTTCATTATTATAAGCCATTTTTATAAAATTGTGACTTTCTTTTTGCTACACAGCTGTACCCAGTACTCCGCGGATTGTGGGAGGTTCCGTAACCAGCATTGAAAACTATCCTTCTATAGTTGCTGTCCTACAATCTTTCAACAACGTCTTTGAACATATCTGTGGCGGGAGCATCATAAATCAAAGATCTATCCTTACCGCCGCTCATTGTTTGATGTAAGTATAAAACTGATATTTCTTTTTATTACTCTTGGGCCACGGGAACTTTTACATATAAGCAATGGACACAATATTCCTTTCAAAGACGTGATTAAGTTTTCTAAGACTAGTATGCGTATTGTGTATCTCACTTGACATCTAGCTTACGTCAAATTGATGGTCACTATTCAGTAAATTGCTGCTTTGGCGTAACATGTTAGTTACTATAATCTCACGGAGAAAACAATGTATACAGTAAAGTGGCTTTGAAATTGTTATGCCCCCAGCTCATACATTATTACCATAGGCAAAAATCTATTCAATTCGTTTTTAAAGTTTAGTAGACTAGGTTCCATTGTTACGGGAGTATTTAAAAAAAAGATACAAATATTTGCTGCCAAAAATATTCAATCCTTCGAAAATAATGTACTTCTGGTTCTCCCATTCGATTACTCAATCCAGTGTAGATCCATCAAGATATCGAGAATTTTAAATAAGTTTTCTTTCAGACCAAGAACTGTTGAGCGTTTTCGTATCCGCGCTGGTTCCACAACATCCAACAGTGGAGGTACCGTCTACATTCTGAGCAACATCTTCAATCATCCCGACTATGGTAACATGGACAATGACATCTCTGTATTGCGCACTGCCAGCCTGATTGTGTACAGTAACGTTGTACAACGAGCTACTATATCAGGTCCCAACTATCCGCTGGGAGACAATGAAGAAGTCTGGGCTGCTGGATGGGGTGCTACGTCTGTAAGTACTGAAGACTATTTTCTGGGTTACTTATAGGACCAGGTTCTGTCCTGATGCCTTTTCGAGTTACATATTTCATTTTGCTGTTTTCCTTCTTCAATAAACACGTAGCAGTCATTGCGTATACATCAATGCCTTATACCCTTATTTAATTTTGCCATAATATGTATTATTATGAATAAGAGAGCATGTTAATTAATTTATATCAACATAATTTTAAGCAAGTTAAGGCT